>NW_026294402.1:65081564-65681564 GCF_007827085.1 Peromyscus californicus insignis
GGCGGGACAAGGAGAGAGGAAAATTCTGGGAAGTGGAAGGCTGAGGCAGAGAGACGCTGCCAGCCACTGCCATGAGAAGATGCTAAGATACTGGTAAGCCACGAGCCACGTGGCAACTTATAGATTAATAGAAATGGGTTGATTTAAGATATAAGAACAGTTAGTAAGAAGCCTGCCATGGCCATACAGTTTATAAGTAATGTAAGTCTCCGTGTGTTTACTTGGTTGGGT
Organism: Peromyscus californicus insignis; assembly: GCF_007827085.1. Lineage (NCBI taxonomy): Eukaryota > Metazoa > Chordata > Mammalia > Rodentia > Cricetidae > Peromyscus > Peromyscus californicus. Next base: position 65,081,796 of record NW_026294402.1, read on the forward strand.
CTGAGTAGCTGCGGTACTGGCGGGTGAGAGAGATTTGTCCTGACCATGGGCCAGGCAGGACTGGGGAAAACTTCAGCTACAACACACACACATACAGAGAGAGAGAGAGAGAGAGAGAGAGAGAGAGAGAGAGAGAGAGAGAGAGAGAGAGAGAGAGATACACATGAATAAAATATATTCTTAAAAAAATAGTGCATGTTGCTGCTCTCCTGCAATCCCACAACTTGGGAGGTAGATGAGAAAGAATTAGGAGTTCAAGGCTAGCCTCAGATACATAGTGAATTCAAGAGTATCCTGGTCTACATGAAAAAAATTGTACATGTTTATGGGAATGTTTCAAGAATTAGTCTCACTACTAGCTATTTCTTTTAAGATGTATTTGTTTTCATTTCATGTGTATGAGTGCTTTGCCTGCATAGATGTATATGCACCATATGAATCTGGTGTCCACAGAGGCCAGAAGAGGGAATCAGATCCCTGAGAACTCGAGTTAGAGATAGCTGTGAGTCACCATGTAGGTGCTGGAATAAAAGCTGGGTTCCTCAACCAGTGCTCTTAACACTGAGTCATCTCTCAAGCCCCATTATATTGTAAATTTCTATTTATATGCATGTGTGTGTATGTACATGTACCTGTGGGTGCCCACAGAGGATGTAAGATCCCCTAAAGCTGGAGCTACAGGTGGTTGTAAGGTATCCAGTGTGGATGCTGGAAACTGAAATCAGGTCCTCTGCAAGAGCGGTAAGCACTCTTAACCACTGAGCCATCTCTCCAGCCTCTTTGTACTATTTTGAAGTATATTGGTACTGGGTGTTTACCGTGGAATTTAGCATAGAAACTGTTCTTCCTCTGCATTCAACTGTATCCTGGTACCTGCTAGGATTTTCTTCATATAGTATGTCAGGCTTTTCATCAATCTTTTTTTTTTTTTTTTTGGTTTTTCGAGACAGGGTGTCTCTGTGTAGCTTTGCGCCTTTCCTGGAACTCACTTGGTAGCCCAGGCTGGCCTCGAACTCACAGAGATCCGCCTGGCTCTGCCTCCCGAGTGCTGGGATTAAAGGCGTGCGCCACCACCGCCCGGCTCATCAACCATCCTTTGTCCATCTCTCCTCTCCCTGAGCCCTCCCCAGTTTCTGTAGGCCACTCTTCTGCTGTCTATTGCTTTGTGGAGAGTCGGGCGGAGGGGGTCTCACATAGACTGGCCTCAAGTTCACTAGGTAATAAGGCTAACCTTGAATTCTTGATCCTTCTGCTTCTAAAAAAATAATCTTGAAAAATGTTTATGGGTGTTTTGCCTGCCTGTATGTCTGCACCTCATGCACATCTACTGCCTGAGGAGGCCAGAAGAGGGCATCAGATCCCCTGAAACTAGAGTTATAGATAGCTGTGAGCCGTCATGTGGATGCTGAAAATTGAACACAGGTCCTTTAGAAAAGGAGCCAGTGCCGGGCGGCGGTGGTGTCCGCCTTTAATCCCAGCACTTGGGAGGCAGAGCCAGGAGGATCTCTGTGAGTTCGAGGCCAGCCTGGTCTACAGAGCGAGATCCAAGACAGGCTCCAAAGCTACACAGAGAAACCCTCTCTCAAAAACCAAAAGAAAAAGAAAGAAAGAAAGAAAGAAAGGAAGGAAGGAAGGAAGGAAGGAAGGAAGGAAGGAAGGAAGGAAGGAAAGAAGAGAAAGAAAAGCAGTCAGTGCTGTCAGCCACTAAGCCACCTCCTCCTGCTTCTACTGCTCAGTGCTGGGAATACAGTTTGTTTGGTGTTGGGATCCAAGCCAAGGCTTCGTGCAAACAAGGCAAATACTCTACCAACTGAGTCAGCCCATTCGAGGCATGGCAGATCTCAGTCAGACTTACAGCTCTTCATTTTCTGTGTGACTGATCCAGCGTCTTTCCAGTGGCCCCACGTTTACACCTGTACATATTTAGAGCTTTGCCTCTGAAGAAACCAGAGGGGATTGAAGACTTGAGGACACAGAGAGTGTCACCAGACTCAGCAGATTAAAATATAGGTGCTATATATTGTAACCGACACGGCTACACCGGTGCCCTTTTACCTCTGCAATCCCAGGATGCTGAGGCAGGAGGATGGAAAGTTAAGGGACATACTTGGGTACACAGCGAATTTAAAGGCCAACTTGGAACACATAATGAGACTATTAACAAAGCAAAACAGCAAACCAAACAAAACAACCCTAAAGCTAGAGTATGATATGTTCTGTGACTTGGTGGGATGTTACAGAATACAAGTTTAAGAGAGTGAGAAAGAGGACATATAAGCTTGGGTCAGGCCAGGAGGCTCCAGAGAGAATCTTCTCCTGTGAGTCAGGTCCGGAGGGACCTGAAGCAAAGTGAATCCTGGAGGCCAGACTCCAGTAAGAAGACCAGGTTATCAACTTTCCTTCTCCCGTCCTCCACCCTCCCCCTTTCTTTGCTTGCCTATGTGTAAGGAACATGTGAGACCTAGGGTGAACAACCCTGGTCAGGAGTGATAAGCAATAGAGTGACGTAAATAAACCACAAGTGGAGGAGTGATAAGCTATAAGCTATGTGTGAAAGTAGGGATAAGACTAGAAACCTACCCAGAAAGGGGTATAAAAGAGGAAGCCTCAGACACCACCAACAGAGCTCATCAGACCCTGGAGTGAGACGACTCTCCTCCGCCAGAGACATGAGATCCTGTCCTCAGTGCAGACGAGGCTGACCACAGGAAGGCTGACCCAAGATCCAGAGGAACAGACGTGGTGAGTCTGGACCTGTACACCTGGAGAGGTATTCCCGATTCCACATGGAAGATGGGATAAATATTGCTTGTAATCTCATTGTGTGAATAAATGAGTGTTATACCAAGTCTGAATCAAGAGTGATTATTCCTCCCCCGTAACCTGGGTATGTGCTCACCACACTGTGTGTATGCATGTTTTTGCGTGTATGTGTGGATGTTTGTGCATGCTGTTGCATGTAGAGACCCACAGTCAATGTCAGGAATCATCCTTGATCTCTTTCCCATCTTATTTGCTCCCAATCAAATTATTATTGTCTCCTAGTCAAATTAAGAGCTGCCATGCCATCCCCAGCACATATGAGGGCTATGGGGATTCAAAGTCCAGTCTTCACACTTGGGTGGCAAGCATGCTTTAGCCACAGAGCTGCTTCCCAGCCTGCCTCAAGGTGTCTTGTTTCTTTTCATCAATATTTCCTATTACCATCGGGAGACCGCTCACTGATCCTCTGCTCCAAGTAGCCCTTCCTTAACCCTACATCTTTCCTTCTCCAGGGACCAGAAGCCCTGCGGGCTATCCACAGTCTAAGGGTGATGTAATAGAACCTAGGCAAGCCTGGTTGGGCTTTATTTATTCAGCCCAAAGCTTGAGGAATGGCATGATTATTTGTTTTGTCAACTTGACACAAGCTAGGGAAAATGACACCTCAACTGAGAAAATACCTCCACCAGCCTGGACTGTAGGCAAGTCTGTAGGCTATTTTCTTGATTAATGATTAGTGTGGGAGGGCCTGGCTCGCTACCGGCTGTGCTAGCCCCAGACAGGTGGTCCTGGGTTGTATCCAAGCCATAAGGAATAAACCAACAACTGGTGTTCCTTCATGGCCTCTGTTTCAGCTCCTGCCTCCAGCTTCCTGCCTTGAGCTCTTGACTGACTTCCTCAGAGATGGAGTGTGACTTAGGAGTTGTAAGACAAAATAAACCCTTTTCCTCCATGTTACTTCTGGTCAGTGCTTTAGCACAGCAATAGAAAGCAAGGCTTGGTGGTGGTAGCATACACCTTTAATCCTAGCACTGGGGAGGCAGAGTCAGGCAGATCTCTGTGCGTTTGAGGCCAGCCTGGTCTACAGAGTGAGTTCTGGGACATCCAGAGCTGTCACACACACACACACACACACACACACACACACACACAAAAACCCTGTCTCTAAAAAACAACAACAAGAGAGAGAGAGAGAGAGAGAGAGAGAGAGAGAGAGAGAGAGAGAGAGAGAGAGAGAGAGAAGACAGTTAGGTTGCTTCTTGTCCCACACTCCATCACATTCCTACTTACTGTCTTCTGAGATGAAAACACAGAGATATCAGAGCAAATATCAACTTAATGACTTTGAACTCAAACCTAGGCTGACATATTTATACCTATCATTCCTTTTAGTGAGATGAGAAGCCAACCCCTGGGAAAGGTCAGCCTTCAAATTCCCCATGACATTTCCCCAACCACCTCACCCCCAAACATTGTTTTTTGAAGACTAGGCCTGACATAAGGCTGCTGGTATGTGTGCTCACCTGTGTTTATCACCCACTTCAGTTTTCACTGCCTGAAACCACATGGTGCTAGCCTCGTGGAAGGCTTTTAGATCCTGGAAGCCCAGATAGGACAGGAGAGAAGTCTTGACACCTTCCCTGACTTCAGGACACACAGTTTCCCTCCCAGCCTCTATTACACTGTAATCTCAGCCCGCTCTGCTCTGAGATCTACTACTGAACCGTTAGGCCTTCTGACTACCACAACAGCTGAGCGTGACCAACTGCTGACCACTGGCTTCTCCTCCAACAAGCCTGGCTGCACATAAACCATAGGTGTAGAGAGAGGATGGCCAGTGAACTTCTAAACTCTTCAGCACCCTTTTACTTCCTCTCCTGAGCAAGACTGTTGGTTACCATCATTTCTCACCCCCACATTCTGGCAAGGAACTCTAAAGAGTCCAAGAATTATAAATCGCACCTGGGCTTTCAGGTTGTTCTAAGGCATTTTTGTTGAGGTAGGAGGATGGAACATGTTTCACATTGATTTTTTTAGCTTGAGATATACATATATATATATCTATATATATATCTATATATAGATATATATAGAGAGAGAGAGAGACAGAGAGACAGAGACAGAGACAAAGAGAGAGTAGCCATGTAGTCAAGCTGACCTTGAACTTGTAGGTGGTCCTCCAGCCTCTGCAGAAGGCAAGTGTGTGGGTGATTTTCTAATTAATGATTGATGTGGGAGGGCCTGGCTCACTCTGGGCCATGCCACCCCTGGGCAAGTGGTCCTAGATTGTATAAGAAAGCAGGCTGAGCAAGCCATGGAGAGCAAGCCAGTAAGCATCACTCCTCCACAGCCTCTGCATCAGCTCCTGCCCACAGGTCCCTGCCCTCACTTCCCTGGATGATGAACTACAAACTCTGAACTGAAATAAACCCTTTCTCCTCTCAACCTGTTCTTGGTGGCATTTTATCACAGCAACAGGAGCCTCCCTAAGACAGTTAGATTACAATCTGGGTGTCAACTGGACATGTAAACCGGGTTGTGTGTGCTGGGTGGGATTTGGGAGAAGGTAAGGCTCTAACGGCTGTGGAGCAATCTGGGTGAGGGAGAACGGACACTGAGCAGCTGCTAGGAGAGGGACTTTAAGGAGAGAGCAGAGCGTGTGCAGGCTTTTAATTCACTTGTAGGGTTTTACTTTGTAACCCAGGCTAGTCCAGAACTTGGACTCCTTCTGTCTCAGCTTCCCAAGTGCTGGGATTACAGGAGTGCACCACTGTATCCAAATTATGCAGTTGTTTTCAGGGGCGCTTGACTATGTTTTTCTTTGTTTGATTTATTTTTATCTTATATGTGTGGGTGCTTTTGCCTGCATATGTATCTGTGTACCACATGTGTACCTGGTACTCACGGTGGCCGAAAGAGGGTTTCAGATCCCCTGGAATTAGAGTTACAGACCGTTGCTAGCCACCATGTGGGTGCTGGGAGTCAAACATGGGTCCTCTACAAAAGCTGTAGAGCCAGCCCCCAGTTTCTTTTTTTAAAGACAGGGTCTCATGTAGCCCAGGCTGGTCTTAAACTAGTCATGTAACTGAAGATGCCCTTGAACTTCTCTGATCTTCTTGCTTTCACCTCTTGAGTGCCGAGATTCCAGAGGTGGGCACCATGCCTGGTTTATGTGATGCAGGGGATTAAACCCGGGCTTTCATGCATGCCAGACAAGCGCTTTACCAACTGAGCTACATGCACGTTTTGTGGAATGTGTCTAACTTCCTGAAAGAAAGTCAGTAAACGCTACCTTCTTGGGGACTTATAGAAAGTCAGATTTCTTTGCTGGTTTGGAGGAAGGTGATCAAGGCTCAAATAATGAGCCCCACTTGAAGGTGACCTTTGCAGCAGCAGCTACAGAGGGCTCAGGTGCGGCTGGGTTAACCAATTTCATTGGATATGGAGACTTGCCTCTCTCTTCCCCAGAACTTGCGATGGAAGACATTGAGGATGTCACAATGGCTCCCAGATCTCTGCAAATGACACAGGGCTCCTACACCTGCCGTGGGCTCCTCAAGGGCTGGCTAGAAGGTGAATTGAGAGAGAGAGAGGGGGGCTGCATGCTGGGTATTCTGGGCCCACTGATCTCCTTTTAAATAACATTCTTTGGCTGTTTCCTTTTCTGTGTTTCTGATGACAATGTTTTGTGTTCGTTAAATAATATTTAGAAAATGAAGTAAACACTAAAAGAAGCCAAGAAAATCCCTCTGTCGTCTCAACCGTCCGCTCTAAACATACTTCTTTCAAAGTGGATTTGTTCTTTACATGGATTAGGGGAGAGGAAAAGGAGGAAGAGAGGGGAGATTTTAACATAATTGGATGCACTTCCCTGAAGCGCTGTTTTCAAGGCATCGGGGTTAATGTGATTTTGAAATGATCGGATGACTCATCCTAGAATTATTGAGCAATTTCATGATTTTGGTAAAAACAAAGTTGACTCTCCTTTCTCCTGTCGTTAGGAATCACCTACTCTAACTCATAGCTGCTCCTTTCAGGGTCCATGCTTAGGGAGAAGAGAGAAATAGACATTAAGGTACATAGAGTGGCTGCTGGAGAGATGACTCAATAGAAAGATGCTTGTGGCCAAGCCTGAAGACCTGAGTTTTTCCTTGGGACCCACACGGCGAAGGAGAGAACCTACTCCTGACAACTGTGCCCTGACTTCCATGTTCGCACTGCGGCACACAGGCAAATCCCCACCCTACACACACACACACACACACACACACACACACACACACACACACACACACACACACACTAAAATAAATGCTAGTATTTTTTAAATTAGAAAGATATGTAAAGCTATGGGTATGGTGATATCATGCTTATGAGGCTGAAGCAGGAGAACGGTGAATTCCAGGACTGCCTTGGCTATATCGCAAGATTCTGTCTCGAAACAAGCAAAAATATCCATTAAAAATATGTGTAAGTCATATGCTAGTATGCCTTCAATACTTAAACAAATTATTAAGCTGGAAGTCGTGGTTCATGACTGTTAGCCCAGCATGTGGAAGGCTGGGGCAGGAAAATCATGAACCTGAGGCCAGACTGGGCTACTTAGCAAGAGCCTATTAAATAAACAAACAAACGAACCAACACAGATTATTAAATTCATGTTTCTTAGTCAAATAGACCTACTTCTTATTAAAGCTAAAAGAGGTTTAAAAACACACTACAGGCTTAATCATTTAAACTTCCTAATAAATTTTCTCCTGTAACACAGCCGGGGTGGAGCTCGCTGGTAGCGTGTGTTGAGTATACACAAGGCTCTGGGTTTAGTTCGAGCACCAAAGACATTCACACCTTGGGATTAAAGCACAGAGGTGTCAAAGGGAGGTGGTTCTCTGAGAGTTAGGCTAGCCTGGTCTACATAGTAAGTTCCAGGCCAGCAAGGGCCACATAGTGAAGTAAGGCTCTATCTCAAACAAAATAAAAAGAAAACCCTGTTCTAAAATGGATTCAGGTTTTTACACAGCTTTGTATTTAATAATGACTTTTCTTCTGAAAGATTAAAGATGGGCGAAATCTGAGGCAGGACTATTGACAAGGAACAAGGAGTATTTTAAGTTACTTGTCTCAATTGAGCAAAGATGGAAACAAGCTTCATTTTGCTGCAGAGAGCAAGGAGGACTCAGCTCATTTTTCTCAATGCATTTTTAGAGAATATTCTCTGGGGAATCATTAATAGTCACAACTGTAAGCTTTCCAACCATTGGGCTTTTGATAAGAATTTGCTGAAACCTAAAAGGCCCCATCATCTCCCTAACAAATCCTATCCCATAATTTTTCCCCTAGATATGTGTGGAGTATGCACATGTGTGTGTAAGCGCATATGTGTCTGTACGTGGAAGCCAGAGAAGGACGTCCGGTGTCCTGCTCTCTCTCTCTTTGCCTTATTTCTTCGAGGCAGAGTCTCTCACCGAAACTGGGGTAGGGTGGAGGCCAGAAAGCCCCAAGGATCTCCCTGTCTCCACCTCTGGGGGGGAGGGGGAGGGTTACAGGCAGGAGGTGTGGCCCTGCCCAACTTTTGATTGGAGTGCTGGGATCCAAACTCAAGTCCTCTTACTTGTACAGCCAGCATTTTTCCCACCGAGCCATCTCTTCAGCTCCAGTCTTTTACCTTCCTAAATAATCCTGACAGTTGACCCGCTCAAGAACGCCCTACTAAGCAGTTCCCTGTGTACTCTCAGAACCTGAACTGCATGGCCCCTACTTAACCTCTGTATCATTTTGCTCGGGTGCAGCCATCTGCCTGGCTTGATAACAGTGTTCTTGCATTCTGAAGCTAGGAAGATGGCTTAGTCAGGGAAATGCCTGGCATGCGAGCATAAGGACCTGAGTTTGGATCCCCAGCCCCCGTGTAAATGCTGAGCACAGCAGCAAGGGTCAGAAACCCCAGTGTTGAGGAGGTAAAGACTGAGGGTCCCTGGGGGTTCGCTGGGCAGCTAGCTCTAGCCAAGTTGGTGAGCTCCAGATTCAGTGAGAAACTTGTCTCAAGAAATAATTTGTCTCCATTAGTAGAGTGCTTGCCTAGCATCCACAAAGCTTTGGTGTGATTCCCAAGACCACATAAAACCAGGCATGGTGGCAGACACTTAGAATCCCAGCACTTGGGAGTTAGAGACAAGAGGATCAGAAGTTCAAGGTCATCCTAAGCTAAAGAATGAGTTTGAGGCCAGTCCAGACTTCATGAGATCCTGTCTCTGAATAAGTAAGTGTTGGGAAAACAAGGAAAATGGACCCAAGGCACTGTCTTCCTCCCGTCCCTCAGACACATCCACAGACAGTTCGGTGAGTTTCTTATCTTTTCCCAAGTTTTTGTCATGGAAACAAACACCCACCTACTGATGGTTCATCTCTGACTCTGCCCACCCTGTGTTGGTGATCAAAGCCAGGGCCTCATGCATGCCAGGCAAGTGCTCTACCATGAAGCCCAGGCTTCACCTCTGTTTTCATATACAAGACTTTATAGATGTATTACTCTGCACTTGACTCATTTTGTTTGACCTTATCCATACGTCTTGGGAATCATCCCACATTGGAAATCATTCTGCTTTTAAAGCTTTTTAAAATTTAAAGAACTCTATTAAATGCTGCCTCCTAATGTACTCAGCCAGTTTTGCTTGTGATGGACATTTGGGGTGTCTGCTGTCATTTGCTACTCCGGTGATGCTTTGTACAAATGCCAGTTTGCATTATGCGTGTATGTCTTTGGAGAAATTTCAGAAAATGCAGATGGATGGCTCAGAGATTGCATACCCTAGTGGCGCTGAGAAGGAGCAAGGCTCTGTTAGCCAGACTTTCATCACTGGGACAAAACACTTGACGGAAACAGTGTGAGAGGTAGGATGATCTCTCTCGGCTCAGGGCACTTTGCCTCCTAGTTTTCACCACCTCCCCCAATAGCCCACAACCTGGGATCAAGCCTTCCACGTGGGAGCCTATGGGGAACATTTTGAATGCCAACCAGAACATTCCATCCCAACCTCCAGAGGCTGATGACCATCTCATAATGCAAAACACATTTCATCCACCTTGAATCCCCAGCACCACTCAGAAGTTCAAGTCCAAGGTTTCCCTGATACCTCAGATGAGCTCACAGCAATGAATACCCATCAAGAACAGAAAACAAGTTATGTACTGTCAACATACAATGGTACAGAGCATACATGCCCTTTAAAAAATATTCAGGCCAGTGAGTGGACACAGCAGGTAGAGATAGCTGCTGCCAAGGTTGAAGACCTGAGTTTCATCTCGAGGACCCACAGGGTGGAAGGAGAGAACCAACTCCTGAAAGTTGTCCTGAGACCTCCACTCCTGTGCCACGGTGAGTGTAGCACACACAGACACACGTGCACATAAATATAAATAATATGCAATAAAAAGTTTTAAAATATATTCCATATTTGAGAGAAACTCCTCTTTCTGTTTTTAAAGCTTTTTAGCATTACATTTTGTTTACATTTTCTTTATTACCATGTGTGTATGTATGATGCAGGGCCACAAGTGTGCATGTGTACAGAAGTCTGTTCTAGTTTGCTTTTCTGTTTTTGTTTTTTGAGACAGGGTTTCTATGTGTAGTTTTGGTGCCTGCCCTGGATCTCGCTCTGTAGACCAGGCTGGCCTCGAACTCACAGAGATCCGCTTGGCTCTGCCTCCCGAGTGCTGGGATTAAAGGCGTGCGCCACTGTTGCCTAGCTTCTAGTTTGCTTTTCTGTTGCTGTGATAAACACCCTGACCAAAAGCGACTTGGGGAGGAAGGGTTTATGTGACTTACACTTCCAGTTCACAGGCCGTCATCAGGGAAGCCGGGGCAGGAAATGAAGCAGAAATCACAGAGGGATGCTGCTTACAGGCTTGCTTTCTCTCAGACGCTCTGCCAACTTCTTATATAGCCCTGGCCCACCTGCCCAGGGATGGCACCACCTACGATGGGCTGAACCCTCCCACGTCAATTAGCAGATAGGAAAATCCCCCTAGAATGTCCAATTTGATGAAGGCATTTCCTTTTCGGTTGAAGTTCTCTTTTCCAGTGTTTGTCAAGTTGATAGCCAGGTAATCATCAGGAGGTTAGAGGCCAAGTTTCAGGAGTCAGTTCTCTCCTTCCTATGGGTTCTAGGGATCAAACTCAGATTGTCTGGTCTGCATGGCAAGGCCTTACACTTGCTGACACAACTCATCAGTACCATGGCACCTTTTTTTTTTAAAGACATGGTTTTTGTTTGTTTGTTGTTTGTTTTTTGTTTGTTTGTTTTGAAGATGTATTTTATTTTTAATTGTTGACGTGTGTATTTATATATGGGTTCATGTGTGAGTGCAGGTACCCTCAGAATCCAGAAGAGGGAGTCAGGTTCCCTGGAGCTGGAGTTATAGGTAGTTGTGAGTCACCTGATGGAAGAGCTGGGAACTGAACTTGGGTCCTTGGCAAGAGCAGCAAGTGCTCTTAACCACTGAGTCATCTCTCCAGCCCCAAGTCCTGCTTTTTAAAAATTTATTTGAAGCCAGGCAGTGGTGTCACATGCCTTTAATCTCAGCGTTCAGGGGGCAGAGGCAGGGGGAACTCTGTGAGTTTGAGGCCAGTCTGGTCTACAAAGCAAGTTCCAGGACAGCCAGAGGTGTTACACAGAGAAACCCCATCTTGAAAAAAATAAATAGAATAAAATTTTACCGGATGTGCACAGGTGATTAGCCTGCAGACATGTCTGCACCATGTATGTACCTGGGTCCCAAGGAGGCCAGAAGAGGGAACTGGGTCCCCTAGAACCGGAGCTACAGGCAGTTGTGAACCACCTGATGTAGGAGCTGGGAACAGAACTCAGATCCTCTGAAGAACAGCAAGTGCTCTTAACCACTGAGCATCTCTCCATCCCTAAGTCAATGTCTTTATAGACTGACCCTGATCATTATTTCCTGACACTATGCTCATACCTCCCAGTTTTTCAATCAAAAAGGAAGTGGGGGGGCCTAAAGGCAGGTACTTGTAGCCTCAGCCTCGCAGAACACTGAGGCAGGAGAGCCCTGGAGTCTAAGAGATCAGGACTAGCCAGAGCAGCAGAGTGAGACCATCTCTAAGGAAACCAGAGGAAACTGAAGTAAAACAGGAGAGGACTCAAGCTGAGAAGTCACGGGGAGCCAGGATGGTATAAATTCCCAGACAGGATTTTAGTTTTCAGTCTTTTACGTGTTATAACGTACCTTTTAATCTGTCACAGTTCATAATGCAAAAGTGCACGTATCTATCCATTTTATACAATTTGGAGCAAAATTTACTACTTTAGAAGCTTAGAATTGTTACAGCTGTTGTACTAGTGACCCCTTTCCCTTGCTGCAACAAAGTAATACAAGGCTAGAAGGGTTTATTTTGGCTCACTGTGTAAGAAAGGACACGGTCCATGATGGTCCGGAAGTCATGGCGGCAGGAACATGGGGCAGCTGCTCACATTGCCTTTCCACTCAGGAAGCACAGGAAAGGGGACCAGGCTGCAAAATCTCAAAGCCCTCCCTCAGTAACCCACCTCCATCAGTGAGGCTCCATCTCTTAAACATTTCACAACCTTACACACGGCGCCCCCAGCTGGACACCAAGTGTTCAAATGGTTGAATCCGGGGGTGGGGGGGGTGGGGGGGTAGAGGGTCGGTGGAAATGAGGGGGATGGGGAGTGGGGGGGTATTTCCCAAACAAACCAACCTGCTGCTTGTAGAATCCCACTGTTGGTAAAATAGTCGCTCATCTCTTACTCTTTAGTGAAGCATTCCTCTTGTGAGAAACAACCAATAACTTTGTGGTGGTTGACTTTATTTTGGGATTCCTTTGAACACGATAAAAGAGGCCTTCTCCTGTTGGTGGCAGCCTTGGCCTGTTTGCATTTACACAGAAAGACATCACCCAAGAGAGCCTCTTAGCCACCTTTCCCGAATAGCCTCAGGACAATCAGGCATCGACGGGACACGCCTTTGTCTGCCCGCCTAGCCAAGGTCCACCTGTATCACCATCTTTATCAGCCCACAGTACTACTGAAGTCTGTTCATTCAGGGTGACACTTGCTGCCTTAGCGGGACTAGCGGATTGTGGGTGGGGTGGCTTGGGGGAGGGGTATGAGTGCAAACCCCGGGGACAGGGAAGTGTGCTCCCTGAAATGTAAAATAGTTGAGGCAAAGGACATCCTTAGGTGTACAAAAGGTGGTGAATGCTCAGCATCTGTGATGGCAGCTTCTGCTGAGAGCCTGGCAAGCACCAGTCACTACTCCAGTTCTGATCAAGGCTAGAGAGATGGCTCAGCAATTAAGAGCACTGGCTGCTCTTCCAGAGGTCCTGAGTTCAAATCCCAGCAACCACATGGTGGCTCACAACCATCTGTAGTGGGATCTGATGCCCTCTTCTGGCATAAAGTTGATAGAGCACTCATATACATAAAATAAGTAAATAAATCTTTTTTAAAAAACTGTTCTAATCAAAATAAATCCCAGGCTGGGGTTCTAATCTCCCAGGCTGGGGAGATGGCTCAGAACCAATGTAAAGATGCAGAGTGTGGCAGCATGCTCTTGTAACCCCAATGCTGGGAAGGCAGAAACAGGAGAAGCTCTGGTGCTTGCTGGCCACAGTCTAGACTAGTTGGTGAGCTGCAGGCCAATGAGAGACCCTGTCTCAAAGAAGGTGAATGGTGTTTCTGCAGATGATATCTCTGGTCTCCTCATGCACACACATATACTCAAGCATGAAAAAAGTAAATTCCTCTGAGTATAATATCCTCTGAGTGAAATATGCCATCCTAAGCACAGGCATGAACATCAGTCTAGTCTAATATATGCAAATGCTTATAAGCATATATACATAAGACACAGACATGTGTAAATAAATACATGACAATGGAGTTGAAATGACGTCACTTCTTACATCTGCTGGCATATTTACAGGGGCACGGCAATGAACATGAGATGCTGAGGTCATAGATTTTGTTTTTCCACTAAAGAGATGGGTAGAACTAATTAAAGCTTTGCCAAGATACCACATACACTAAGACCATAGACAGATGCAGTCGGCAGCATGCTGCATGGCCTAAATCTAGAGTCCCTGTCCTGCCTGATCCCTTCCCAGAAACCATGACCTCATGGCTTATCTCTTTATTTAAAATGTTCCACATTTATGTATGTATATATGTATGTGTGTTTGTGTAGAAGTCAGAGGACAGCTTGTGGGAGTCTGTTCTTTCCTCCCACCCTGTGGGTTCCAGGAATCGAACTCAGGTTGTCATGCTTGGCAGCAAGCATCTTTACCGGCAAATCCAACTCTCTGGTCCTATTTTCATTTACTTTTTTTTTTTTTTTAAGATTTATTTATTTATTATGTATACAGCATATATGACTGCAGGCCAGAAGAGGGCACCAGATCTCATTACAGATGGTTGTGAGCCATCATGTGGTTGCTGGGAATTGAACTCAGGACCTCTGGTAGAGTAGTCAATGCTCTTAACCTCTGAGCCATCTCTCTAGCCCTTCATTTGCTTTTTGATGTACTGGGATTTGGACTCAAAGTCTCACATGTGTTAGGCAGGCATTCTACCAATGAGTTCATACCCTTGCTGTGTGTGTGTGTGTGTGTGTGTGTGTGTGTGTGTGTGTGTGTGTGTTCATGTGAGGGGTACACATTTATGTTCATGTGAATGGAGGTCAGAAGATAACCTGAGGTGTCTTTTCTCAAGAGCCTTCCATCTCTGTTTTGTTTTCGAGTCAAGTGTCTCCTCTCCTGGAGCTAACCACATAAGCTAGCCTAGCTTCTCAGCAAGCTCCAGGGTCCCACTTGCCTCTGCCTTCTCAGTGCTGGGGTTACAAATGCATGCCACCACACCCGGCTTTTGTTTGTTTATTAAATGTGGGATCTGGGATGAAGCTTGCATCCTCATGCTTGCCCGGCAACACCTCACTGACCCGGCCATCTTTCCAGCCCTACGGGATGTGTTAAGGCAGGGACTTGCTAAATTATATAGACTGGCCTCAAACTCAAGATCCTCTGCCTCGGTGTCCCAGGTAGCTGGGCTCACTGGCGTCCCCCTACCTCTCTTAAACAGGATGTTAGGCTGCAGGGGACCATCTCTGACATCTACAGAGAATGAAACTGGACAGACACCTGGTCTGAGCACAACCTTCTGGGGCCTGACATGACCTGTGACCTGGGTGGTATGATATGACAGACTGAGACAGTGAGCTGGGCTCTGGAGATCACTCCTACCCTTCCACCTTCCTCCCTGAAACTCCAATCTGGAGGTTAAGAAAGCAGTTTCCAAAGAGCTTTGGGCAACCCCGCTGACCTGTCATTCTGGAGCCTGAGTCAGGATCGTGACAGACAGGATCCTTCCATTGTGTAAGCTGAAATTAATGAAGAAGGGACATTTCTGAGCTAAGTGAGGGATGTTGAAATTGATGGAAAGAGCATCCATTTACACAGGGAAAGGGTACGAGGCTCCAAAGGCAGAAAACGGGCTTTTTCCTCTGCGATGGTTGGAAGCAGAGTAGCAAAGTCACGTCATTCAGTGGTCCCCAAGGATTTCAGTTCTGTGCAGCGTGCAATAAAGCAGTATGGGCAGCACTGACCTTGAAGTCTTCAAGCAGAGACACCCGACATTCTGCATTTTTAGAAGGTAGTGAAGTGTGAGCTCACTTCAGGAGTAGTTTCTCTTTAAGAAAAATAATGAAGTTTTTGGTGCTTTAAAAAAGACAGGGTTCATTCAATGATTTTGTTATCTTTTTTTTTTTTTGTTCTTAAAGTGGCTCCAGGCCTGGGGATGTGGCTTAGTTGGCAGGGTGTTTACTTGGCATTCTTGAAGCCCTGGGTTTGACCCCCAGCACCTCACTAATGGAGGATGGTGGCACATACCTGTAACCCTAGCACTGAAGGATGGAGGGTAAGACATTCAGAGCCAGCCTGGGATACAATGAGACGCAGCCTGAGTCAGTCCAGCTGTGGAGTTTCAGTGAGTAAAGGCTCTTGCAGAGGTGGGTCTCCAGCCCCCACATGGTGGCAGGCTCTAACCTGTGAGCGACTGTGTGACCATCTCGCTGGCATGTGCTCCCCCTCCCCCACATATGAACACAAAAACAAATAAAAAGAATCTTAAAGATTCAATAAGAAGGGGCTGGAGAGATAGCTCAGTGGTTAAGAGTATTGACTGCTCTTCCAGAGGACCTGAGTTCAATTCCCAGCACCTATATGGTAGCTCACAACTGTCTATAGCTCAAGTTTCAGAGGACCTGAAATTTCCCATGGCAAAACACGAATGCACATTGAAAACAAAAAACAAAAATTCAGGAAGAAAGCAAAACCTTGGGACTGGAGAGATGGCTAGTGGCTAAGAGCACTTGTTCCTCCAGAGGACCTGCACTCAGTTCCCAGCACCCAGGCGGTGGCTCACAACCATCAGTAACTCCAGCTCAGAGGCTCTGATACTCTCTTCCAACCTCTGCAAGCAACAGGCACACACATGGCACACATCCATACATGCAGGATACACTTATAAAATTAAGTCCAAATTTTTTTCTTTAAAAAAAAAAAAAGCAAAAACTGACGGTGAAGGAGAAGAAGAAAAGCAAGATATAGACACAGAGGGGCTGGAGAGGGGGCTCAGCAGTTAAAGCACCTGCTGCTCTTCCAAAGGACCTGAGTTCAGTTCCCAGCTCCCATGTCAGGTGGCTTACAGCTGCCTGTGACTCTAGCTCCAGGGAATCGCGATCCCTCTTCTGGCCTCCACAGGCACCCATACATATAAATAAATAAAATTTCGGGGCTTGGAGAGATGACTCAGGGGTTAAGAGCACTGGCTGCTCTTCCAGAGGACCAGGGTTCGATTCCCAGCATCCACACAGCCGCTCACAACAATCTGTAACTCCAGTTCCAGGGGACTTGACACCCTCACACAGACATATATGCAGGCAAAACACCAATGCACATAAAAATAAATAAATTTTGAAAATAAATAAATAAATGTTCTACACAGAGTGGATCCATGAGGCTTGGCCATTTGCAACACTTACCTCTGTATTAGGAGACCGGATGAGATTATCATTTACTACTTCTAAACGCTGGAGTAGGGTGGGTGTGTAGGTTGGTGGTAGAATGCTAGACTTTTATCTGGAGTATTGTTTGATCCCCAGAGTCAGAAAATAATGAGAAGAATATAACAATAGTGATGATGGTAATAATAATAAAGAAATATCTGGGGAAAGACCAGGTTAAATTATATACATATATATGTATATGTATATATACATATACATATGTGTGTATGTATGTGTGTGTGTATATGTGTGTGTGTATGTGTATATATATATATATATATATATATATATATATATATATGTAGTGGGTAGCCATTCCAGCTTTGATCTGGAAGTTCCAACCCCCATTGAAGCTTAGGTAACTATCATGCCTACAAGGCGGGGCCAAGGGAGGGCCCTGAAGACCCGAGATCCGTATGCGCTGTGCTCTCTCTGTTCCTGGGCCCTGGATGGTGGAGGTAGACCCAGGAGAGTTCTCCAGAAAACACCGCCAGACTGCGACACACCTTCCCCAGACACTGCAACCTACCCATCCCTTCATTTGTAAGTTATGCCACTAATAAACTTCCCTTTTAACTATGTAGAGTGGCCTTAATAATTTTACTTTATATATATATCTGGGTATGGTGACACACACCTTTAATCCCAGCACTCAGGAGGCAGAGGCAGAAGGATCTCTGTGAGTTTGAGGCCAGCCTGGTCTACAGACTGAGTTCCAGGACAGCCAGGGCTGTTGCACAGACAAACCCTGTCTTGAAAAACAAAAACAACATCAACTGGAAAAAAAAACTGGAAGAAAAACCGTATTGGTTTAAATCAACCACGGTATAACTAGGATGGCAACATGTCTCAGTGGCTAACAGAGCTTGTCGTCAGTTCTGATGACCTGAGTGTGATGCTCAAGGTCCACGTGGTGGGAGGAGAGAGCTGACTCACTCGGGTTGTTTTCAGACTTCCACACTCATGCCATGGCATGTGAAGGCCCACACTCATCCGTGTGCATGTGCACACACTCAGATGTGCACAAAGCACTTTACTTTCAACATATGTGTACATTTCCATACATTTCTTTCAATAGTTACTATATATTACATTGTCCTACTGAAATTCTATTCAACATCACACTTTCTAATCATCATCCAAATATTTAGGGGAAAAACAATGTATAAAGTTGAGTTAAACTTTTTATGCAGTTTTTTTTTTTTTTAAGATTTATTTCATAGACAGTCTTCTGTCTGCATGTATGCCTGCAGGCCAGAAGAGGGCACCAAATCTCATTACAGATGATTGTGAGCCACCATGTGGTTGCTGGGAATTGAACTCAGGACCTCTGGAAGAGCAGCCAGTGCTCTTAACCTCTGAGCCATCTCTCCAGGCCCACAGTTGTAATTCTTCTTTCCTTTAGTTTTCTGTGGTGCTGGTGATCCATTCCTCATGCATTCTAAGCATACACTTCTCTGTTCAGATGTTCCCTTCGTCCACATGTGTAATCCTTCTTCTATTTCAAAAAAGGTCTCTTGTGGCTCAGGCTGGCCTTGAACTTCCTGTGCAGCTAGGATGAGCTTGAATTTGTAACCTTTCTGTTTCTACTTCCCAGTGTATACTCTGGGATTATAGGAGTATACCACCACACCCAGTTTATATGATGCTGGAGACTGAGCTAGGTAAGTACTATATCAACTGAGCTACATCCCCAGCCCTGGAATCCTTGTGTTCCATAAAAACCAGTAATTTTCCCAAGGAGCCTGGGTTTGGAGAGGGTCAGGGTTTTCTAAGCATGCTTCTGTTCCCCCAGGCCTGTATTCTGGAAGCCTTCCTCCTGTGGACCCTGCTGCTGAAGGAACACGGCCCGTGAGACAAGAGCTGAGCTGCAGAGTCAGGTAGATCTGTGGATCTGCTGCAGCATTTGCTTGGACAAGGTACTTCAAACTTTCTCAATTTCGTTTTCATTTGAGACAGTGCCTCTCTGTGCCACCCTGGTCTGGTCTCACCGTGTAGACCAGGCTGGCTTTGAACTCTCAGAGATTTATATGCCTCTGTCCTCTCAGTGTGGGGATGAAAAGCCAGTTCAGTTTAGGTTTCTTGACTTCTAAAGGAGCTGACAAGGTTTTAGGGAAGATTAAGCACGATCCTGCTGATACCTCACAAACTTAACCAGAGACACCTATGAAGGCAGAAATGGGGTGGGGGGATTAAACAGGACAGTTCCCATGATGTGGCAAGCCTGTCTCCTTAGCTCCTGTTGCAGGCTTTCCCCTAATGATTTTTTTTTCTTAACTTTGTCTTGAATGCCTGTGGAGTATTCTTTCATGCTATTGCCATGGAAACTAGTTTTCTTGCCTGATCTTATTTTCTGGCTGGTTATTTTATCCTTCCCCCTAAATGTATTAGTGAGAATTGTTTTAAAATCAGTATTTATTCATATAATATATTTTCATATAAAATTTATTTTTGTCGTTGTCGTCGGGTGGTGGCGGTGGTGGTGCATGCCTTTAATCCCAACATTCAGGAGGCAGAGGCAGGTGGATCTCTGTGAGTTCAAGACCAGCCGGATCTACAGAGTGAGTTCCAGGACAGCCAGGACTGCTCCACAGAGAAACCCTGTCTGGAAAAACCAAAAAAAAAAAAAAAAAAAAAAAAGTATCTAATATTTTTTTCCTTTGCATTCAGGCTCAGCTACAGCGCAGTTAAGGTGTGACTGGGGCTCTCACCTGAACAGCACCATCATATGTCTGGGCGGGGAGGGGTGGCGGGGGTGGGATGGGGAGGGGGGAGAGAGAGAAGGGGAGGGGGGGGACGACGACAGATGGCACATGATGACACACATTTACCTGAACAGTGTCACCATGTGTCTGGAGTAAGTTTTACAGTCAGGAAAGGGGCTTCCAAGCTCCCAAGGCTTTGGGTGAGAACGAAATTCTCGGGGCTGGCTGTGTGGGTTGCTCAGGAGGAGAGTACTTCTTAGCATGACCAAGACCATGGTTGTTCCGCAGCACCACACAACAGAAGTCTGACAGTGTATTTCTGAGGTTTCTGAAAAACAGATACACGTCTGGAAAACTATTCATTTTAAAAGTTGTGTCGTTGCTGGTTGGTGGTGGCGCACGCCTTTAATCCCAGCCTTCAAGAGGCAGGCAGATCTCTGTGAGTTCAAGGCCAGCCTGGTCTATAGAGTTCTAGGACAGCTAGGGCTATAACACAGAGGAACCTCTGTCTTGAAAAACAAAACCAAACCAAATCAAAAGTCGTGTTGTTGGTTAGTTACTTGTCAACTCTGACCAAGCTAAGGTCATCTGAGGAGAGGGACCCTCGCTTGAGAAAATGTTTCTCTAAGACAGGCTTGTAATCAAGTCTGTGGGGGCACTTTGTTGACGAATGATTGGTTTGGGAGGGCCCCGCCCACTGAGGGCGGTGCCACCCCTTGGCCAGTGGTCCCGGGTTGTAGGAGAAAGCAGGCTGAGCCAGCCATGACGAACAGGACAGGAAGCCGCACTCCTCCGCGTCCTTGCTTCCAGGTTCCTGACTTGAGTTCCTGCCTGCTTCGCCTTCTTTATAGACTTCAACTGTAAGCTGAAATAAACCTTTTCCTCCACAGGTTGTTTTAGCCACGGTGTTTTGTCACAGCAAAAGAACACATTAGAATAAAAGGCAGGCTTTTTTTTTTTTTTTTTTTTTTTTTTTTGGTTTTTTGAGACAAGGTTTCTCTGTGTAAGCTTTGCGCCTTTCCTGGAGCTCACTCTCTAGCCCAGGCTGGCCTCGAACTCACGGAGATCCGCCTGCCTCTGCCTCCCGAGTGCTGGGATTAAAGGTGTGCGCCACCACCGCCCGGCTGATTTTTAAAATCTTTAAGATTCACTATAATGTTTAACGTGTCAGTATGTGTCTGTTGCCTGTCGTTTGTGTGCAGTACCCACAGAAGCCACAAGAGGGCACTGGGTCCCCTGGAGATGGAGTTATAGTTAGCTCGAGCTGCCTGACGCTGGTGCTGGGAAATGATCTTTGGTCACCTGGAAAAGCAGGAAACATTCCTAACTGCTGAGCCATCTCTCCAGCCCCAAAGATAAGGAGTCTTAAAAACGTAATTTGGGGCCAGACAGACGTGATCGTTCAATGGATAAAGGCATTTGTTGCCAGGCTGGACAGCCTGAATTCCATCCCTGAGACCCACATTGAAGGAGGGAATCCGTTCCTGAAAGCTGTCTTTTGATTCTCTCTCTCTCTCTCTCTCTCTCTCTCTCTCTCTCTCTCTCTCTCTCTCTCTCTCTCTCTCTCTCTCTCTCTCTCTCTCTCTCTCTCTCTCTCTCTCTCTCTCTCTCTCTCTCTCTCTCTCTCTCATGCACACACTCGCAAATGTAATTTCAAAAGAAATTCATTATATTAAAGCAAAAAAGTTAAAAAAAACCTTGGTGAAAAATCTGGAGTTTCTAGATAATCTCTCATTCAAACTAAACTAAGGCTTTTGAGTAAGAAAGGCACCATTGATAAATTTATCTAAAGCTTGTAGTTTCATCACTTGGGAGGCTGAGGCAGGTCTGTTGTCTGAGATGAGGAGGTCAAGGCCAGTCTCAGGACATAGTGAGACCCTCACCCCCACCACAGAGAAACCAAAAGTAAGTGAGGAAAAGGCACAGACTGGGGCTCCCCCAGTCAAACCAAAGCTGGTAACCACAGTAGTCCAAACAGACACTGGGCCTCCCTGAGTGGAGAGGTCCCACGGGGATCCTTGGTGAAATTAGCGACTGGATCACATGATCACATATGGTTGATTCTACACTCAAACAGAGACAAAGGCCCAGACAGTCATGATGAAGGAGACAAAAAGGAACCTTGGTCACGTTGGGCCATCAGAGCACTCCTGGAATGTCACAAAAGCTCAGGCATCGGTACCCACAACTCTACATGCAATTTAGAGGCTGTGCCGCCTAATCTTACTGGGGGGGATGAGTGGGGGGGTGAGGGAATCAATCTCCTCTGTGGACCATTTTCCCACGTGTTTAATTTCACACTCATGTCAGAATGTTTTATAACTGAGGGAATTGAAGCTCGGAAAAATTAAGACTTTACCATCAATTACAAATTGAAGTTTATATGCCAGTTGGTTTAGTTGTCTGACTTATTGCTCAAACATAAAACAATTATATATATTACAAGCTGGAGAAATAGCTCAGTTGAAAGAGCCCTTGCCAGCATGCAGAAGACCCTAAGATCCATCCCCTCGCATCACACAAACTGGGTATGCTATTGCACACAGAAGCCAGCTCTTGGAAGGTAGAGGCAGAAGGATCAGAAGTTCAAGATCACCACTGCCAGGCAGCAGTGGTGTACACCCTTAATCCCAGCACTCGAGAGGCAGAGGCAGGTGGATTTCTGTGAGTTCGAGGCCAGCCTGGTCTACAGAGCGAGATCCAGGACAGGCACCAAAACTATACAGAGAAACCCTGTCTCGAAGGAAAAAAAAAAAAAAAAAAAAAAAAAAAAAAGGAAGTTCAAGATCATCCTGGGTTATATAGGCAAGTTTGGGGCCAGCCTGGGTTTCACGAGACCTTGTCTCAAGAAGACAAATGAAAATCTAGAAAAGGATTATGTAAAGCTCTCTTTGTCTTTTTTTTTAAGACAACAGTTTCACATAGCCCAGACCGGCTTCAAATTCACTGCATAGCTGAGGATAACCTTTAACTCCTGATCCTTCTGCCTCTATATCCCAAATATAGTATATGGTATAATATATGGTATAACAGGCATGGACCACTTCACACAGTTTGTGATGCACTGCGTCTTGAACCCAGGGCTCAGGCAGGTTTGCCACCCACGAGCTATATCCCTAGCCCTTAAAAAAATTTTTAAATTGCTTAAAAAAAAAACAACCCTGCTGTGGATATCATTCTGTATAAATAAAACACTGATTGGCCAGTGGCCAGGCAGGAAGTATAGGCAGGACAAGGAGAGAGGAGAATTCTGGGAAGTGGAAGGCTGAGTGGGAGAGACACTGCCAGCTGCCACCATGACAAGCAGAATGTGAAGACACTGGTAAGCCACGAGCCACGTGGCAAGGTATAGATTTATGGAAATGGATTAATTTAAGATATAAGAACAGTTAGCAAGAAGCCTGTCACAGCCATACAGTTTATAAGCAATATAAGTCTCTGTGTTTACTTGGTTGGGTCTGAGCGGCTGTGGGACTGGTGGGTGACAGAGATTTGTCCTGACTGTGGGCAAGGCAGGAAAACTCTAGCTACACAACCCTCCATTAGTAGGAAAAAAAAAAACCTCAAATAATAATAAAATTGACAATTAGTCTCAAGGCTTTTTTGTTGTTGTTGTTTTCAAGACAAGGTTTCCCTGAGTAGCTTTGCGCCTTTCCTGGAACTCATTCTGTAGCCCAGGCTGGCCTCAAACTCACAGAGATCTGCCTGGCTCTGCCTCCGAGTGCTGGGATTAAAGATGTGTGCCACCACTGCCCAGCTTCAAGGCAGTTTTTAATACATCCCAAATGAATAGACTACTGATAAGTTATGCCCCAGTATTAATACAGGAGAATTTTGGGGTTCAAGATCAGCCTAGACTAGACAGATAGATAGATAGCTAGATAGATAGATAGATAGGGAGATAGGAAGATAGATAGATAGGGAGATAGGGAGATAGATAGGTAGAGGGATTTTCAGCATCTCATTGTACTCAGCTCCTAATGAGGCTGGCCCATGGATAGGATAGTAGCTTAGGCATGTATCATTATTTTGAACCTAAAACCTGGTGTTCCTCGTGTTCTTTGAAAGCTCGGCTTTTCCCTTTGGCAATCTCTGCTCCTGAGTTCTTAAAATGCCTTCTAGTTCTCTGAAGGTGGCACACCCCTGTGACATAAGGAGTCAGGTCTGGGCACAGAGGCCACACCTGGTGTGTCGAGGCTTGACAGGTTCTGAGCTGTTTCCTGTCATTTTGTCCTGAGCGTGTGGCTGTTCCTTGTGCAAACCTTCGGTCTCTTCTCTTCATTTTCACTTCCAATTCTATTTTGTTTGTTTTTTGTCCTAATGGCTCTCATTCTTACCCAGGCTGGCCTGGACCTCCTGGGCTGAAGCAATCCTCCTGCCTCAGCTTCCAGAATACCTGAACAAGTGTGCAATACTATCCCCTGCTCTTGTTTTAAGTGTGTATGTGTGGGGTGGGCATGTGGACACACATGTAGAAGCCAGAGCTGTCTACTTTTTTTTTTTTTAAAGATTTATTTATTTATTATGTATACAGTGTTCTGTCTGCACACATCCCTGCAGGCCAGAAGAGGGCGCCAGATCTCATTACAGATGGTTGTGAGCCACCATGTGGTTCCTGGGAATTGAACTCAGGACCTTTGGAAGAGCAAGCAGTGCTCTTAACCTCTGAGCCATCTCTCCAGCCCCCCCCCCCCCCCCCCGCCGTCTACTTTTTAAAAAATATTTGAATTACTTTATTTTATTATTTTATGTGAAGGATTGTTTTGCCTGGGTGTATCTATGTGTGTCACATGCACACAGTGCCCCAAGAGGTCAGAAGAGGTTGTCAAATGCCTTGGGGTTGGAGTAATAAGTGGTTCTAAGCCATCACATAGGTCCTAGACATGAAATTCTGGTCCTCTGGAAGAGCAGCCAGTGATCTTAACTACTGAGCCATCCCTTGAGGCCCCCACCCTTTGAGATAGGGGTTCTCACTGGCCTGGAGCTGGCTGAGTAGGCTGGCTGGCTGGCCAGTGAACCGAGAGCCTTTCTGCTTGTCTCTGCCTCCCCAACATCCCAGGACACCTCACTTTTTTCACCTTGGATTTAATCTAACTCAGGTCCGCACACCGGCAAAGCAGGTAGGTCCTCCAGCTCCACGTGCGCCATCCCCAACTATGTATTGCTTGTTATTCTGCCAAAGCATAAAGCCCGCAAAGGTCCAGGATAGTTGTTCCTCTAGTGTCTGGCTTATCTCCTGTGGAAGGAATTCAGTTCCTTGTTGCCCCTAACAGTGGGAATAGTTACAAAAATTCAAACAACATGACCACCTTTCAAATTGATGTTGGGATGGCCCAGTGGATAAAGTCACGTGCTGCCAAGCCTGACCACCTGAGTTCAATCCCTGGGACCCACACGGTGGAAGGAGAGAATGAGCTCCCACAAGCTGTCTGATGAAGTCCACACAGGTTGTCCTCTGAACGCCACACATTTCAGAGGCATGCATGCACCCTGTATTTTAGTTTAAGAATTGATGTAATTCACATACCATAAGATTGTTTGAAAAAATGTACAGTTCAGTAGTTTTGGGTACAGTCACAGTTTTACTGGCATCATCAGTACCTCTGGGACATCCTTGGACCACCCCTCCCAAGACAAAGCTCCTTTGTTCCATTAGCAGTCACTCCACACTCCATCCTCCGCCCCACAAGAAGCCAAGGGCTGCTGCTCTCTCCCTCTGTGGCATTCCCTACCTACCGCTGTGGTCACACACATGGAATTGTGCTTTGTGAACTTTGGCCCTGACCTTTCGCTTAACTACTTTCCCCAGGTCCTTCTCTCTTGCAGGGTGTATCAGCCAGTTACTCCCCTTCCTGGCTTGGTCATAGTCCTCTGTAAGGTATGCACCACGTTAAAACAAACAAACAAACAAATAAACAAACAGCCAAAC
The DNA here is from genome assembly GCF_007827085.1 of Peromyscus californicus insignis. Lineage (NCBI taxonomy): Eukaryota > Metazoa > Chordata > Mammalia > Rodentia > Cricetidae > Peromyscus > Peromyscus californicus. The sequence continues at coordinate 65,107,287 of NW_026294402.1, forward strand.
CCTTCCTAGCCAAGATTTTTTGACTATCGCGACCCTAGGTTCCTAGATTCACGTGAAGGGTGACGATCAAATCTCACGATTTTCTGTACCCGGGAACTTTCAGGCTCTTCTTCCTCGGACACTGGGAGCGCAGCCCGGTGGTGACCCTGCCAGTGTACTTCCTCAGCTCTCTCTGCACAAGGCACCAGACTCCCTAATCCTGTTGAGGAATCTGCGTCCCCTTCTCTCCTAGGCTACCTGGTTTCCTGAAACCGGACACCGCAGAGGACAGAGCTCTCTCTATTCTTGTTTCCCAAGGAAATTAATTCAGGTATAAAGAACGGGTGGAGGAAATATTTTCGACTTTCCTTACGATCCAGAAAGGAAAAAAAAAAAAAAAAGGATTTCCTTTGGACTGCGGCCACGATTCTGATCTTTTATGCAGATAAAGTATTTCTTTAAAAAAAAAAAACTTCTAGGAAAATCATGCGACTTGGGAGCTAAATCGATACTAAGTTTCTCCTTAAAGGGAAGAGACACGTGAGCAGTTTCCTAGTCTCCCCGAGTGTTTTCATCCCCTCGGTTTGGGGGTGTTTCCCTGGGGGACGGCTAGGACAGCGGCAGCATGCTCTGCTAGCTAGTGAGGCCGCAGGACTACAGGATCCAGAGTCCTTTGGAAACTTGTAGTTCCACGCTTGTTGGTTACCTCGGCTTCCCTGAGGAGTGACGCTGCGAAAACAAACTCTGATTGGTCAGGCCTGGGCTGAATTCTCCATTTATGGACAGATTGCCCGGCCCGAGCCCAGGCTGAGCCAGAGAAGAGTTCGGATTAAGTGTTAGGAGAAAGAGGGTCCAGGCAGGGCAGCTGGACAAGCAGTCCCGCAGAGCGCATCGGGTGCATCTCTAGACAGTTGGGGATCGCCAGGTCCGAGTGTGCACCAGATCTGCTAAGTCTTGCCTCACCTAGCGTCTCGGATCCCGCCTGGATGGAGTCCCATCTGGGTTTCCATTGGCTCCTGTGAGTTCTTGGGTGTCTGGAGCTTGTTTTTTGGCGAAGGGAACCAACTTTTGAAGTTCGCCCAGGAGACTGCGTTCCAACCCCAGTGCCTAGGCAGCGGGACCCGGCGGAGGCGCGACCGCGGCGGGAGTCACCATGGTGAGTTGGCTGCGCCGCGTCCCTGGACGCCTGACCCTGGGATGGGGCAGGAAGCCCCGGAGCGGGGCACCTACCTTGGGCACGCTGCCCAGGCCAGGGGGTGGAGAAGGTGGACGCGGGAGTATGCACTTCTGGAGCGCCGATTTCCTGCTGTTTGCTGCAAACCCGGTCTTGGCGGGGAAGAAGGACCGAGGCGGGCAAGGAAAACTCTCTGAAGTGGCTTTCCGCGCCGGGAAAGTTTTGGTGGCAGTGTGGCTGTGGCTGGCAGCTGTCGGAAGCCAGGGCGTGAGCACATTTGTTTTCACCGACACAGCCACGGGACGGGGACCCTTTTCTCCTTCAAGGAAGGTGGGGGGCACGCCTGTGTCCCTCGGGTCCCCTCCCCTGGGCGGGCACCAGCGTGAACTCCTTGGCCGGCTGATCCCGCAGCTGTCCCCCTGGCATCAGGGAGGATCCGGGCAGCCCCGTCTGCACCGATGATGGGCCGCGCGCCTGCACAAAGGCGGGGTACAGGCGGGGGCGCCAGGTACCGCGGAGCACCTGGCGGTGGCCCGAGCTGCAGGGACCCTATGACGATGGCGCACAGCGGCAGCCACACCGGCCCTCGGCCCAGGCCCGTAGGGTCCCTGTGTGGGGTAAACACCTCCTGCTGAGGGCCCCACCCGGTCCCCAGCTCCAGAGGACCGCCACCCTGCTTCACATGCCACAAGTCCCCGAGAGCGCCCCTGGTTTTGTTCTTTCCCGGCTTGGCATTTAGGGAGTGTATGGCACGGACTGCCTCTCTCTAACTCATTTGAGATTTTTGTCGCTACCGGGAGGAGTCCCCAGCCCAGCCATTCTCCTTTCTCAGTCCCAATAACCTTAGCCACATCCCCTGGGCTTTGCTGTGGTGTAGCTTTACTTCAGAAGGACAAAAGAATAGATTGTATTTTGGCCAGTCCACCAGGACCAAAAGGGAAAAAAAAAAAAAAAAAAAGAACTTTTTTTTTTTTTAACTTAAAAAGTTTTTAAAAAGCTTCAAAGTTTCCACACTTGCTTCTTGATGGAGGAACTTGTCCTCCTGACTTTGTCGTTGTTTACTGACGGTGAGGGTGAAGCCTCGCATAGCGCTCGCTTGAGAAATCTGTATCCCAGATCCATCCCAGCGCCAAGTATCGGCGGCACAGGCCGGGCAGAGCCCACATTAGTTTAGACGCAGCCGCTGCCCGGGCGCTGTTTATGCAAAAGGATGATTTAAAACAAAGGAAACCTTTAAAAGGCATCCTGGCCCCAAGCTTTTACTTTTTACATGGTTCAAAATGATGTCACCTTTTGCTCCCGAGAGAGAATACTTCATTTATAAATACGCTTCCTCCTTCAGTTTTGAGGTTTCAGAAGTCAGTTCACGCTCCGTGTACCCTGAGCTGCGGTTGGGTGCAGTTTGAGGGGGTGTGTGTGTCTCTGACCACTTGAACTTGAGCAGTGTGATAGTCCTGGTGCCTAAGAATTGCTGTAATTACTTTCCATGGTTCAATATTTCTAAAAAAAAAAAAAAAAAAATCAATGCGTTTATGTCAAGGACTAAAAAGAATTTTACTGAACCTAACTGTGTATGTGGTACCTTGAGAAAATGAACTTCCTTTGTTAAACTCACTTTTTTTTTTCTGGGTAGACCCCCCAATTAGTCTGTGTCATTTCCAGAGACGTGGGAAAACATGCTCAGTTTAGCTCCTTGCAGCTGGAGTAGCTAGTTGATCCATTGGATGTGGAGGAGGTGTGTCTTAGAGTCCTTTTCATGCCTGTGTAGACAGGGTATAGTCACCTCCTCGTGGGCTCCCTGCCATCAGCACAGATGGGCATGTTAAGGGCCACTAAGAGGCTATCTGTACTTCAGATATGGATGCCCGGGCCACAATTCACTGCTCAGAAAACTTGAAACAGCTGCCTGTCCTGAAATAGATGTGCCATGGACAGAACTCTGGTGTCTGGAGTCCTTTGGACAAAAATTAAAGGGATTGTTTCTTCCAGGACTTGAAAGTTTGAGTGGTCTTATCAGCTGTGTGGAGTTGCCTGAGAACAGAGTACCCACATCTCGGATAGTTAGGAGCCCAGTGAGAATGCTCAGTGTTTACGTAAGAAGTCTTAAGGCTGAATGGAACTTCTGTGCTCTGCATTTGTCTGGGCCTGCCCAGTTGAATCCCTCAGCTGCTCAGGACAGGAAGGGATGGGCCATTACCCTTGGTGGGTGTGGCCAAGAATTACCACAGAGCACAGGCCCTTGGCCATGCCGCAGGAAGAACACCTGTACTGTGAACTCTTCCGTGTGCTTGCATGACGCCTACTCTTGATTGGCAAGCTGATGGGATTCAAGATCGTCACAGAACGAAACCTCTGGGCGTATCTGAGAGTTTCTAGCTGAGGTTACTAGAGGCTGGAAGACCCAATCTTTCCATGGTGGCACAGTCCGATCCATGGACTGTGGTCCCAGGCTGAATAAAAAGGAAAATGAGAGCTGAGCACCAGCGGTTGTCCCTGCCTCCTGCCTGGCGGTACAATGTGACGGCTGCCTCTAGTGTTGACCACCATGCCTCTGTCTCGTTGATTGGACTGTATCCCCTCCATCAGCTCAGACAAGCCCTTCCCGGAGTTACGTTTGTCAGGGAAATTTGTCACAATAAGAAAAGTAACTAATTGTGTGTGTGTGTGTGTGTGTGTGTGTGTGTGTGTGTGTGTGTGTGTGAGCAAATTAGACTATCTGTACCTAAGGCCCTATGACTTCCGGGGTGTATGACCTCCTGATGAAAATTCACTTCAGATTCATGAATACCATGTACAGCTCACTTCTCCCTCATGAATGCTCACTATGGGACACTAGCTCATCTTGGGAAACCCAGACTCTATTACCAGGCCATCGTTATTGTTACCCTTTTCATTAGAAGACTTGAAGAGGTGGAAAAAAAAACCCAAACAAGCCAACCCATCCCCATACGTCATCGTATCTGGGTGGGTGTTGATTAGAAGAGTCTACAAATATCCTGTTTGCTCTAATAAACAGCAGTGTATGACTTCCTTCATGGACTCTGGCTTTGTCGTCTGTGACAGGAAAGTTCCGTTGGTGGCCATGGTCTGTTTGCTATGTGATAGACTAAAACCTATGTCTGTGAGTCTGCTTTCTATTTTGGCCCCAGAAAGTATGATTCATGGGGTTTCTGTGAACCAAGTATGCAGAGGTAACTGAGTAAGTCTCACCTGGCCATTATCTTTGCAAGGGTCTAAGTTATAGTCCCTTTTCTTTACTGCTTATTATACCTCAGGCACTAGCAGGTATAGCACACACAAACACAGCACTGATTTGTTTATTTATTTTGGTGGGATGTGATTTCTCTGTGGAGCCTTGGCTGTCCTGGAACTTGCTCTGTAGACCAGGATGGCCTCAAACTCAGAGATCTGCCTGCCTCTGCCTCCTGAGTGCTGGGATCAAACCACATCTGGCTGCAGCACTAACTTGTAACTTAGGGATCTGGTAGACAGCTGACCCTGGGTAAGTTAGGTTCCCCAGGGTAGAGGCTGGTGTGTATTTAATAAGCCTGGAATCCATTTGGAAGGTTTTCAGGGAAGTCAGTCTAGTTCATTTCCATTGATTAGTTTATCAGATTCTAGAAGTCCCCTGGCCAAAATGATACAATTCAACTAAACTGGAGAGGAGGGGGTCAGTTTGATGGCCAAGGGAAGGTTAAGGAAAGCTGGTTCAGAATGCTTCTCTGTCGGGGTGAGTGCAGTGAGCCAGCCTAGGACTTGCTCTCTTGGAGGAGAAGCCCAGTGGGCACTGGATGGACAGAGACGAGGCATGGGAAGGTGAAGGCCATCCGGTCCACATCTCTGCTGAGGATTCCGCTGGTAGGAACTCCAGTGACTCTGGAGGCCAAGACACAATCTGTCTTCTGGAGAATAAACAAGGACCACATGTCCCCTAGTTACACTGGCCATGTTACCAGGCTGTCTTGTTGTAGACAAGCAGCACTCTAGATCTCGTGCTGGCACTGCTCATTTTTAAGTTCCCTGATAGTCGAGGAAAGGCCAAGCATGCTCATCTGTGGGTCATCTGCTTGCAGCTGCTACGAGCTCCGTGTGGTGTCCCGGGAACCACAGTGCTTCCTTCCTCCATCTACTTGCTAGCCAGAAGGTCTAAACGGCAGCTGCATACCCGGCAATGATGTCAGTGTTCTGTATCCACACCTTCTCCTGGGGCCTCGCTAGAGAAGGAAGGCGCTTGCCTGGCATTTGGTACCTGCAGAATCTGGCAGCTTACACAGGGAAAATCCCCGTGCCGCTGCTAATTGGAGCTGTCAGGACACAGTGAAGATGGCTTGTGAGCAGCCAGGCTGCACTTTCAGCTTCTCTTGTCACCCTTCACCCCTCTGTTTTGGTGAAGTGCCCCAGATCCCAATGCTGCACGACAACCCTTACTCCTCGCCCCTTCCAAAGCACAGGAACTTGAGGTGTATTTCAAGAGTTCTCCTTCAGGCCAGAGAGCAAGCATCTGTAAGCATTTTAGGAACCACAGATTCCTCTGCTCCCAGTGTGTCGTGAAGTCACGTGAGACCAAAGACCAAGCAGTGCTTCTCAGCTACTGGTGAGAGAGGACTAGGCTTCCAGTGCTTGGCAAGGACATGTGGAAGCTTTTTATCAGCATCTCTGTTCAACTGTCCTAACTCTGTGACCCTTTAATACAGCTCCTCATGTTGTGGTGAACCCCCAATCGTACAATTATTTTTGTTGCTACTGTAATCTTGCTTCTGTTACAAATCATAATATAAATGTTTTTGCAGATAGAGGGTTGGTGGAGGGGTCACGACCCACAGGTTGAGAACCACTACATTGTAGGCATGTGATACATATATATCACATATATATCTGGCTATAACATGCAGAAATATTTTGAAACATCTAAACAACTGTAAGATGCTCTAGACCTCACAGTGGGATATGTAGGTACATTCAGTTATGCTTTTCCAGATTTGAGTTTGAGTAATTTATATGTATTATATATTAATTTATTATTATATAATATATACAATATTTAATATATATTAAAGGGTGTTTTGCCTGTATGTATGTCTGTGTACCATGTCCATGTCCATGTCCATGTCCATGCCTGGTGCCTGAGAAGGCAAGCAGAGGGCATCAGAGGCTTTGGAACTGGAGTTACAGATGGCTGTGAGCCATACTATGTGGATGCTAGGAATCAAACCTGGGTCTTCTGCAAGAACAACCAATGCTCCTAACTGCTAAGTCATCTCTCCAGACCCATTATTTGCAGATGTGTGTGTGTGTGTGTGTGTGTGTGTGTATTATACATAGTTAACACATATTTGACAAAGATACAGCAACTTATATTTTTACCATTATGTGATTGAATTTTTCTCAATACTATTTTCTTTCCTTTGTTTTGTTTTGTTTTTGCTTTTTTTTTTTTTTAAACAGGATCTTAATATGTAGCTCTGGCTGTCCCTGTCCTGGAATTTACTTTGTAGACCAGGCTGGCCTTGAACTAGAGATCTGGCTGCCTCTACCTCCTGAGTGCTGGGATTAAAGGTGTGCGCCACCACTGCTTGGCTTATTTTATTTTCTGTTGATTATTTTTGCAGTGCTTAGGGTCCACCCAGTGTATACAGGACGAGCACAGTGTTGCCCAACCACATCCCTAGACCCTGATATTTTTATTTCCCACTTTGCTTGGACTTGACATTTACAGAGCAAATAAGAGGTTAAAGGTTAAATGCCAATGGTATTAAAAATAAACATCTTAGCCCTTTAAGCTCATTCTGTAATAATAGCAAGCAAATCATGTTCTGAATTTTGTGCTGCAGCATTTATTTTGGCATAGCCAAGAGTTTTTTGGTCATCCTAGCAGAATTTTTTTTTTAACGTATTTTTTTGACAGTTTTATCAAGACAAGCAGAATTTACAGATCGTTTCCTAAAATAACAGCACTGGTTTTGACAAGCCCTGGGCCTTTTACTGTATGTCTACATGGACTTGGCCTTCGCTTCTGAGGTCCCGCCTTCAGAATAGCAGTATTGTCATTATTCAAAGACATTTCAGTTTTGTTTTTTCATTTTTCTCCTTCCAACTTTATCTCTCTGTGTACATGTGTCCGTAGAGGTTGAAAGGCAGTGCCATCCTACTCACAGGGCTCTGTACCTGGTCCCTCTCAGCTTCCACTTTTCTGCCTCTGAGGAGGGGACACACACCCTACTGTGGGTGTGCAGCTTTGTGTAGAGCAGGCTGTGGAGGACGAGAGGCAGGTAGATCCTTCTCCTTAAGAATTAAATATAAGAGCAGTGTGAAGGCAGTCCTTGATCTCTTGGGTATTTAGAATTCTGACATGTATTAACATTCACTCGTACCTACCAGTCTTACACGGCATTGTAGAGAGAAAAGGCGTAGGGCACCTTCTAGAACGCCCAAAAAGAGCTTAAGATTTCTGTCTTAAACTTTCACAGAGAGAGGGGGCCTGGGGAGACGATTCAGTGGATAAGGACTTGCGTGCAGACATCAAGACCTGAGCTCAGCTCCCCAGCACCCATGGAAAAGCCTGGTATGGCAGCATCGGTGTAGGGGGCAGGTCTTAGGGATTCACTGGCTGGCCAGTCTAGCTGAAACATGAAGCTCCAATTTGAGTGAAAGACCATGTTTCAAAAAATAAGGTGGAGTGACTAAGATATCCCTACATATATTTCTGGCCTCTACATGTGCCCACACAATGCATACACACACACACACACACACACACACACACACACACACACACACACACACACACACACATGAAATGAAAACAAAGGAGCCCAAGCCTTCATAGAGAGTAGTCTGGGGCTGGGGATGCAGCTCCATCAGCAGAATGCTTGGCCGGCATGCCTGCATCTGATTCTCAGCACCACATACACCTGGTGTGCTGGTGCATGCCTAGAATCCCAGAACTCAGGTGGTGGATGGAGGTGGTGATACAGTTCTGCGGGAGGGAGCCCAAGGCTCATCTTTGGCTGTGTAGGGGATTTGAGGCCAATCTGGAACACACGAAACTCTATTTCAAAGAGCAAGGAGCAGGGCTGGAGGAGAGTCGGCCATCCAGTTGAATGACTTTTGAAGGCTCTGGGTTTGCGCTGAGCTAGCTGGTGGCAGAGCACAAATTTTCTTGATCTCAGTCTAAGAAGGGGATGGATTAGAATCTTATTTTCTCAACAGTCTAGACATAACCAAGATAGTTTAGTTTCTGAGCCCTTTCAGGAAGGCCCACTTGAAGATGAAAGCTTGTTATTTTTGATTCATTGCCTCTTAAACTGTAAAAGATTATACGAAATAAAGTCTGAAACATTCACCGGTAATACCATTGCCCTGCAACACAGTAATTATTTTATGTCTTTGGATTTCCTTCCAATCTATTCCAACACACACTGTTTTTATGCCGTTGTAATTAAGAAGCAAATATATCACTCATGCTCTGTATTTTCCCCCATTTATTTTATAAATCCTTCACCTTGGTAGACATATTCATGGTTTTTGCTAGTGGAATAATACTTCCATGTAGCCTGATAGCCAAACCTAAATCATAACTGTAGAAAAATCTCCTCCATAAATGTGTACATGGAAAAGTTGTCCTACGCCGGGCGGTGGTGGCAGCAGCGCATGCCTTTAATCCCAGCACTCAGGAGGCAGAGGCAGGTGGATCTCTGTGAGTTCGAGGCCAGCCTGAGTTACAGAGTGAGTTCCAGGAAAGGCGCAAAGCTACACAGAGAAACCCTGTCTCGAAAACCAAACAAAACAAAAAAGTTGCCCTGGCACTCACTACAACTGCCGTTGTGATAGGCTGCTCATTTTTCTGTGACTCTGGGGATGGGGAGCTCCCTTTTTGGTGTATGTACAGTTGGAACAGGCTTGGGGTATACATACTCTCATATCCCTAGGTTCTGACCTCCAAATGTGTGTTGATGATGTGGAAGCTCACCCCTATGTCCCCCAATCCTGCCACCACCTACAGGGTGGCACAAGACAAGACTTTCAGTTTCTTCTGCAAGTCTCAGCTGAGAGATGCCTTAAACATATTTTTGGGGGCGGGGGGCGGAGGCTGAGATCTAGAGGTGATGTAAGAATTGGTGAGAGAATGGAGAGAAGCTGAGTCCCTCGGCTGAAACTCTCACTGATCCTGCAGGCCCTACAAGAAATGGAGGATGACGGTGGCCTGCCTAGGCATGGCTGTCATTGGTGTCAAGGTCTTCTACCCCAATTACCAGGTCCTGTGGCCTTCCCCGTAGCTGAAAAGGAACATGTGACCCTTGATGTAGGGAAGATCCTGGTCGGGGACTCAGTTGAGGGCTGAGTAGCTGCCACTCCTTCACTGTGTGAACAAATGCCTAGTTGTCTCAGGGATGCAGGGACAGGCATCTGGGAGCAGAGCCAGCCTCCCTCTGCCTGTTATTTCATCCCAGGTGCCTTGTTCCGGGGTTCAGCTCTGTCTGTTTTACCATGCTGGTGCCTGATAGCTGGTACCTGCTGCTGGTGTTCCTTGGACCCCTTTGTCTTCCTTTTAGCCTCTGGAGCCTCCTCTACAGTAGTTGAGGGTCAGGCAGAAGGCCAGCCAGGGCACAGTGGCCGCTGGCGTTGCCCTTGAGTCTGGGTCCTCTAGTAGGCTTTGTTCTCTGAGTCTCTCCACCAAAGCTGCTTCCTCCCTGTCTTCATGCTCCTGTTCCTGCCCTTGCTTTAAAGACAGTCTGTGCAGCTGCAGCTACCACAGCAAGTCTGTTCCTTCAGGCTCTTCCTTGGTCCAGTTTTTCAGCACATTCGTGTGGTTCTCTGTGTCCTCTTTCTCGATCTCTGAATCTTCCACTCCAGGAGCTTGCTTGCAAGTTCATCATGGCTCCCTGGTGATAGTCTGTTTCTTTGGGGTCTAGAAAGTGATCTCTGCCAAGGAGCAGGTGCACTAGATGGTCTGTTCATTCCAAACCACATCCTTGAGGGTCCCAAGCATCTTCCATGAGCCTTACACCTCTTGTTGAAGGGGACCATCAATTACACCAGGTACTGGCCCATCTTTTTGGGGGGTGGGGGTGGGGGTTGCTTGTTCTTTTGGTTTTTTGAGTCAGGGTTTCTCTGTGTAGCCCTGGCTGTCCTGTAGACCAGGCTGGCCTTGAACTCAGAGATCCACCTGCCTCTGTCTCCTGAGTGCTGGGATTAAAGACGTGTGCCACCACCGCCTGGCTTGGCCCGCCTTTTTGATAGTCTTGGATTGGAAATCTTCAGGAGTCAGGTCTAATGACAAATACTTGTTTACAATTTCTTCCTTTCATTATCTTGCCCTCCTATTCATTTCTAAAACCCCAGAGAGCTGGTCCAGCTTGTTATTGATCCAGTTTTCTCGGCAATACTCTGTACTTCCGGCAACGTCACTTCCTTCAACCTCTAATTATCAGCTGGAGCACAGGGCTCACCTTCTTCATTGGTTACAGCCTTGGGATTGTAAAATAAGGTTTCTGGAGCCTGAAGGTTGTAGGAGATGGGGAGAAGAAATTCAGGCAGCCCCCTTAGGAAATCAGCAACAGTGTTAAAATGGCCACAACCCCCATGGTCAATAGTCATTATGTGCCCTGCGCCTTTCCTGGCTCACCAGTATGTATTAAGTGTCTGCCCTATGTGCTGTGAGCTGGGAAGACCCACAGGGCTCATATACCTGTAATATTTTATATGCTTTCTACTTAAAAAGAGATAGAATGCAAATGTGATTAAATAGCATTGATTTTAGGCAGCATGTGCTAGGTTATTTCTTTGTTATTCTGTGTGTTTTAACATCTTTTTCCAATTAAGAAAAAATGCATATAAACACATACATACAATTCTTTGTATAATTTTAGGAGCTGCAGAAAGCTGTGAAACCCACACAAAACCATTCCTAGAGTTGTATGGAGCAAATGTTATTTTTGAGATGGTGGATATTAAGGTGAACGGTCCATGTTGGACTTCCATTAGGTTATTTTAATTACTTGACATAGTAAGGTGACGTCAAGAGTAAGTCCCCACTGAGTGTTGTATAGAGTCACCCAGGGCGCGTGTACCGTGTTGCTTAGGACTCTAACTTATCATCCGTTAGTCATCTTTGCTCCAGCGTGTGTGTGTGTGTGTGTGTGTGTGTGTGTGTGTGTGTGTGTGTGTGTGTGTGTATGTTCTTGATGTAACAACTCGTCCCAGACACTGTGATTTAAATAATAAACTTGTATTATTTCTCAGGATTTTGTATATTAGCTGGCCAGTTCCCATCTAGACTTCTGTGGTCAGCTGGTGGCTTGGCTGGGAATGCGTGATCCAGGCTGGCCTCACTCACCTGCCTGGCAGCTGGCCCACTTTAGCTGCAGCCACGGGGATGTCACAGCAGACTAGTGACATCACAGTGTCACCAAGAGCAGCAGGGAGTGTGAGGGCCAATACACAAAAATGTTCTGAACTTTGTTTGCGTCGGATTTACCTTTGTTGTCCTCACTGGCCCAAGCAAGTCACATGTCTGCACCAAGTATCAGTGAAGAATGGACTCCCAGAGGCCTGAGGTCGAGTTCCTCCACCACCGCCATCTTTCCTTGTTTGACTGACTGAACTGGGGTGGGAGCAATCCCAGAAGCTGCGCCTTTTGAGCTTCTGTGTGCAACAGATGCGCCAGCGTTGCTCCTGAAACATCCTCTGCGGCTTTTTCCAAGGCAGGAAGGCAATTAGAGACCTCTCCGTCTCCTTCCAAAATTGCTTCCTTGTTGTTGAAAAGAAAAGGTCAAAGCGATAGTTAACAACAAAAAGAAAAAGTAGTTTCTGTCTACTAAAGGGAACACTGGGAAAATGACAAGCGTGTAACTGAGCCCAAACTTAGAGTACCCTGAGTCACGCCAAGCCAGACAGACCAACTGTCCTTTTAGACTAAAGACTGGAACTCATTGCCCGTCCAAGGTGAAGACAAGACTTCTTGCTGCCCGATGCTGCCTTTCTAGCCAGCACTGAGCCGTCCATGTGGAGAAAAATATTCCTCATACAGACAAAAATACATATTTTCCTTGGCTGGAAAGCATGTCTCTGGACTATAAGATGATTCTCAAAATAACCTGTGTCTCTTCCATATCATGTGAGCTGCAGAGTGTGCCATCTGCAGGCTCCTGTACAACACATGGAGTATATAGGATTACGTCATTTTTGTTCAGAGGACCTCAAAAAACCATTAGTCTACAAATCTCTCTGTCGTTTCCCTCTCTCTCTCTCTCCCTTTATTTTATCTCTTTTAATTTTTTTTGAGACAGAGTCTCACTTTGTAGCCCAGGCTGGCCTCCACCTCACAGTTCCTGCCTCCGTCCCCTGTGCCAGAATTACTAGTGTCGTGGGCATGTGCTACACCACACCCATTTCTTTTATTTAGAACTACACCAGTGGAAAGAAAACTAACTCATGATAACTCTCTGTTCTCACCTTCCCCAATCAGAGCTAGCATACATAACATTTCATCCACAAATGCTTATTCTATTTGGCACTTGGTGCTCCTTGGCTGGGAAGGAGTGTGTCCGAGGCGACCAAAGCTGGTGACTTCCTTTGACTTATAACAGGAGAGCCCTTGTTTTACAGAATTGTGTGGACATCTCTGGTCACTAAACGGACTTCCCACAGTGTGGTCCAGTGTCATTCACAGGGCGTCTGGCAGTATACCTTGGCATTTGCTATCATGATCTATAGGACAGGGTGTCTCCCTGGTCCTGCAATCTTAGCTCTACTCAGGCACTACATTTAGGTGTAAATGGTAGGGAAAAAGTTGGCAGTTCTTAGCTTCTTCGTCCCTCCTCATTTGTGCCAGCATCAGCTGTGAAAAGAACGCCTAGTTCTATGAGTGATCAGATGACCCTAAATCTAGAATATGTCAGGTTAGAAATGTATTGGAAGTCGGTGTGGGGCCATGACTCCAGCGGTAAGAGTGAGGACCTGAGTTCAAATCCCTAGGACCCAGGTAAAAAGTCAAGTGTGGCCACATGTGTGCCTGCAACTCCAGCACTGGGGGAGGGAGGGGGAGGGAGGAAGATCCCCAGAGCTTCTGGCTACCAGCTTAGCTTCAAATCCCATAAGAAGCCTTGTCTTTGGGGAATTAGATAGAACCATAGAGCATGATGCCTGATGTCTTCCTCTGGCCATGCCCATTACACACACATACACACACACACAGAGAGAGAGAGAGAGAGAGAGAGAGAGAGAGAACTATCCAGAAACTACTAGAGAGGCATCTATGAAATCTATGTTCATATTTACATTTTTTTCCTAGAAAGAAGGTCCATAAATCCTCAAAATGATCTTTGACCTCCCCAAGTAAGCTTCTGGTACCCAGATAATTTTAAGTGGCCTGTCCTCCATCCCTAGGTCCCTTAACAACTTAATAGCAGAGCTGACCCTGGAATCCCAGTCTGCTGACTCACAGTCTAGGCCCATTTTGAACCTGCACTGACTGGAAATGCTTGGAAATAGAGCCTAATAAAGAGGGAGAAGGGAATTGAAAGTAAGGAGTCAGTTAAATTAACTTTTGGGGGTTAGTGAGACGGTTGGCGGAGTAAAGACTCTTGTCATCAAGCATGACAGCCTAAGTCTGATCCCTGGGATCCACTCAGAGGGAGAGAACCATCTCCTGGGAGTGTCCTGGGACTCGATGTGTAGATCAATCAGGCTGGCCTTGAACTCAGAGATCTGCCTACCTCTGCCTCCTGAGTGCTGGGATTGAAGGCATGCATGGCTGCCGCCACCACCTGGCAAAAGTAATAATTAAAAATAAATAAATAAAAGACTGTCTGGAGGATCCTGAGAAACCTTAAACCAGTCAGGTAAGTGAATGCATGCCAGCAATAGGTGCTGTTTCCCGACTGATCAGAAACACAGCGTCGCAGCCTCCATCACACACTCAGGGTTAATAGTCTCCTGTGATTGCAAACAGAAGGATGTCAAATACAAATCGGACTTTATGCAAATCACTGAATTCCTATTATTACCCTGGTGGAGAATTCATGGGTGTTAATTATAAAATTAGCATTTACTAGTCGAGGACACTTAAGAAGGAAGTTGGTGGCTTCGAGTGACTGGGCTCTGAGGCAGGTTTCTGTGCTCCGTGTTTCTTTACTGAGAAGTGGAAGTAGGGGTACGCACAGGCTGGGTTAGCCTCTTCCTTCCAGTTCTCTCTCTCACCCATCCCCACTGTGTCGCACCAACCACATCCTCCTCGGGGTGTCCCTCCTCGCCCCACAAAGCCTCTTGCCCATCGTTTTAGTCTGCTTGCTATTACTCTGATAAAACACAGACCAAAAGAAGCTCGAGAAGAAGGAGTTTATCTTACAGCTCACAGCCCACCACGGAGGTAAATCTGAGCAGGAGCTCAAGGCAAGAACTGAAGCAGAGGCCATGGAGGACACTGGCTTTTGGCTTGCTCCCCGTGGCTTGCTCAGCTTGCTTTAAAAAAAAAAAAAATATTTATTTTATGTATATGAGTGACCTGTCTTCATGCACACCAGTAGAGGGAATCAGATCCCATTACAGATGGTTGTGAGCCACCATGTGGGTGCTAGGAATTGGACTCGGGACCTCTGGAAGAGCAGCCAGTGCTCTTAACCCCTGAGCCATCTCTCCAGCCCCCTCAGCTTGCTTTTTTACACAGCTTCCTACATAGTTTAGGACCACCTGCTCAGGGGTGGCACCACCCACTGTGGGCTGGGACCCCTCACATTCATTATTAATCAAGAAAATACCCCCACAGGCTTGCCTACAGATCAATCTGATGGGGACATTTTCTCCGCTGAAGTTCCTTCTTCCCAAATGACCCTGGCTTGGGTCAAGTTGACCAATCAACCAACAAATAAAAACCCCTCAGCAGTCCACCAGTCCTCCAAGGGGGAGATGGAGCCTAGGAAGCCCGGGAAAAGCATACACTCTGCACCGCTCCGCTCGAGTGAGAAAACAAAGGCCATGGAAACAAGAAGAGCGCTCTCCTCCCACCCCTGAAACTTTTGTCCTCCTGGGCCCAGCCTTGCTTAGCACTTCTCTAAGTGAGGGAGGGATCAAGCATTGTCTGTTCCTCTGAGACAATGAGGCACTTGTCCGCCTTGTTTGAGGCTGTAAATCCAGTCGCCATCGGCGCGCTCTGCGGCAGTGGTATTTAAGAGTTCGCCATCAGCGCGCTCTGCGCTCTTCGGCAGTAGTATTTAAGAGTCCTTTGGCAAAGGAGGCTCTGGATCCTGCAGGTGTAAGGTGGAGCGAGCTGCCGGATTCCATCACAGTTGCTCTGCCCCTCAGGATTCCTCAGTCTGTCCTTGGCTTTGTTCCTGCCAATGGTCTGCCTAACGGAACCCTGCGATGCTCCGCTCCCAGGCTTGGATGTTGTCTACCATCGCCTTGTCTCTAGCTGGGTCCTCCTCGCTCTCCTCCTCAAGCTAACAGTCTAGTGCTCGCCTGAAGCCAGCCCTGACTCCACCTTTTTGAATCTCACAGCTGCAAGTTGTCGCCTTCGGGATTCTATTTCACTCTCTCTGCGAAGATCATCCAGCTCTGCACATTTCAGCTTTTCTTCTGATCACTCACTCTTCAGGGCGACTTCTCTCTCCTTTAGTTTTGCGTCCAGGCTCTCATCCCAAGTCCATTCTGCCTGGGTGATGTTTTGTGAAATGCTGGATTGGTTGTGATCCCTTCTTAAAATTTCATGGGAAGGCTGGGAAGTTAGTTTGCCTGCCTCAAAACCACGAGGACCCGAGTTCCATTTCCAGAACTCACATTACAAAAAAAGAGCTGTGTCTGGTGGCATGCTTTAGGACTCTCACAGGTAGGGAGGCAGAGAGGAGTGGATCCCTGGGGCTGGCTGGCCCAAAATGCCTAGCCTACTTGACGAGCTCCAAGCCAGAGGGAGATCTTGTCTCTAAGAGCAAGGTAGACAGCTCCCAGGGAGCAATATCCAAGGATGACGCCTCCCCCCCCAAATCAAAATAAGAAACTTAATGGGGAAAATGCTTGTATTTCTCTCTGCTGTGTGGAAGTGTGGACGTTCTTTAAATGCTTGTATTTCTCTCTGCTGTGTGGAAGTGTAGATGTTCTTTAAAACTGCACCGACATCTCTATCTTGAAAGACAGAAGTGGAGTGTGGAACTGTCAGCACAGTGAAGTGCTCTTAAAACCCACTGCAGGAAACCATGGCTAAGGTTCCTTGGCTGAGGGTTCGGGAGAGGCATGAAGCTGTGAAAGGGCCCTGTGCCTCAGATGCCCGAGCCTTTCATTTTGGTGGGAATGCTGCAGTTGTCTGAGCTAATGTAGTGAGACCCTGTTTAAAAACAAAAACCAACCCACCAACCCACCAACCCACCAACCAACCAACCAACCAAACAAGCTCCACGGTTAAGAGTGCTTGAAAGCAAGAGGACCCGAGTTCAAACCCCCAGCACCCCCGTGAAAGCTGGGCAAGGCCATGTGTGCCTGTTCTCATGGTGTTGGAGGACAGAGACAAGCCAGTTTAGACAAAACAGTGAGCTTCAGGTTTGCTGAGAGATCCTGTCTCAAAATAATAAGGCAGGGAGCAAAAGAGGAAGATACTCCCCATCTGACCTCCATGTGGGCATGAATACCTGCACACACACCTGCACCCACATCTGCACCCATATCTGCCCACACCTGTCCACACACACCTGCACCCACATCTCCCCACACCCGTCCACACACACCTGCACCCACATCTGCCCACACCTGTCCACACACACCTGCACCCACATCTGCCCACACCTGTCCACACACCTACACACACATCTGCACACATCCTGCGCACACATCTGTACACATCCTGCACGCACATCTGCACACATCCTGCCCACCGTGGCTGGTGAGACCCTGTTTAAAAACAAAAACTCAGGAGAGCAGTTGTCCGGCATATAGAAGGCCCTGGCTTCTGTCGCCAGCACTGAAGAAAAACAGTATCAGGGCCTGTTCTTTCAGTGCACGCCTTTAATCCCAGCACTCTAAAGGCAGAGGGAGGCAGATCTCTGTGAGTCTGGAGCCAGCCTGATCTACAGAGTGAGTTTCAGGACTATAGAGACCCTGTCTCAGACAACAACAACAACAACAACGCATAAAAACAGCAAACAAACAAACAAAGAAAACACCAAGAAGTCAGCAGACCTGACAGGGGAAGACGGAACTGAGGGGCATGACGTGGGCTTTTGTGTAAGTAGCTAGACAACGCGGTGTTTTACTGCGGGTGGATTTGGAGGGCAGCTTGGATGCTTAAAGTGTGCTAGATGATCCAGAGACTGGCCAAGTCCGTCTGGTATCAAAATGGGCCAGTTTGCAACCTTGGGGCTTTTTGTAATTTATGTTTTCCTTGCTCAAATTCTAAGATCCTACAAAAGGGTGAAAGAAACGGTCCCCACCCAGCCTGAGTGTCAGGCGTGACCAGGGGAGTCCAGGTCCCGGCCACCTGTGGACCTGGAGGCTGTGAAGATGACTGATTCCCAGTCACACAATTTGTAGAGAGGAATTTTGAATGGCTTGTAGACAGACAGGAATGGAGGGGTAGAGACAGGCCAGGCCAGTTGGGACCTCCTGCCAGTGGGAGGTTTTCAAATGACATTAGCTCATTAAATACTGTTTACTGTTCTGTCCTACTTAGCAGTAAACTCCCAGAGAGGACATTTTCATGCCTGTGGCTCAGTTTGGTTTTTCATCTCAAATGCTGGCCTTGGCAAAATGGGGCAATTTTGCTGAACTGAACCAGGCGGTTTCCTCATAGTGCAGCAGCCCCTCAGCCCCTCCAGTTCAACTCACTTGCAGGAATTGCTCCCTGCAGTGAGTGAATGATGGATGACAACCAGTGTGCCAAGCAGACAACTGATTGTAAACTGGAAATGTTTGCAAAGATTAAAAATAGCCCCCCTCAGATAAAACCACATATGGGTTTCCTCTCCAGTCTGCTTTTAATAGAACAGGATATTAGCCAGTGTGGCTGCTGAAGGAGGCCAGGAGGGGCCAAAAAGGTTTCTGCATCTAATTCTTGCCTCTTTGCTTCCAATCCTTCCATCGGGAGAGGAAGTCCTTGCCAGAGGCCACACAACCAGTCCTGACTTGTCACCCCAGGGTGGTGCTGCCCTTTGCTGGGAGAAATGAAAACATCATTCTACCGAGGTTCTTTCCACTCAGTTCTCATTCCTGCAGATCAGGGACCAGCCTGGTGTGGAGGTGGGCATCCTCTGCTCACTCTGACCTTGAATCCCGAACGGGAGGAGTGGTCAGGCTGTTTCTGTCGGTCTGAAAAATGGCGACCAGGTTAAGAGGATGGGAAGCTGGGGAGACCGTCAGGGTGTGAGATTTGCCGCTGTGGTCTGAGTCTGTTCTGGTTCAAACTTGTGGGAGGGAGCGCTTACTGCCTTGGTTTTCCCTGCAGCTAACAGGTGCAGAGTAGGGTGGGTTTGGCCACCTCCTAAGGCCTCTAAATCTCCTTGGAGGCCTGCTGATGGCTTAATTGTTTTGTTTATTGTGCTGGGTGCAAATTCCAGTAGGTTCATCTGCATCGCAGGAACTCTTCCTAGTCTCTTGGCACTGCCTTTGGCTTCAAATGGCTCTTAATGTTTTCTCTTAAGGGTTTTGCCCTTCCAACGAGGTTTGACTTTCTCTCAACAGAGATGTTGCTGCACGATGCAGAAAATGACTCAATTTAAAAAGCAAAACAACTATATACTCTCTGCATTATCTCGGAACCTGACACTTGCATTCATATACTTTAAGTTTGGGGGGTTAAAAGATTAATGTGAACAAAGGAATGGTAATATTTAGCCAGGTAAAAAAACTACAGAATTACAGTAAATATGATTATAATATATGTAGATGAGTTTCTTACCCATGATAATAAATTTTTATTATTCACATTTAAGGTGATTCCATATAGTAAGCACATTTTATTGTTTTTTGTTCTTGTTTTGGATTTTTGAGACAGGGTCTCACTATGTAGCCCTGGCTGTCCTGGAACTCACTCTGTAGACCAGGCTGGCCTCGAACTCAGAGACCCACCTGCCTCTGTCTCCTGAGTGCTGGGATTGAAGGTGTGCACCACCACCGCTGGGCTCAGGAAGTGCATTTTTATAACTTCTGTATAAAGAAAGCTTTTTAGGTCTAAGGACCTAAGAACTACACTGAGCGGTAGTTCTTTGTCAGGGTGGAGTTTGGCATTTGGGAGTGGAAGCAAGGCTAACCAGGGTTAAATTCACTGATGGCGCATCAGTCTAGGTGTGCTGGCCTCCTTGGGGAAGAAAGGCTTCCTCTTCCTGAGCACTGGACTTTGAGAATTCTCCAGCTAGGAAATCATGGGGTGGGTCTTAATGTTATAAATCACGGGAACAAACACAGGATAAGGCTATTTCTGGAAATGTTCGCAACTGTGCAGGCTTATAGGGCTATAGCTCTTCGTGGCTGCTCCCCTGTCCAGGCTTTTCTGTTCTCAGTCATTTCCATTGGAGACTTCAGAACCTTCCAGGCCTGTGTATACCGCAGCAAAGAGGCTGGGCTGGGGAGATGGCCCAGTGGATCCAGAGCTTGCTTTATAAGCACTAGGGACCTAAGTTCAGATCCCTGGAGCCTAAATTCTGGATGCAGTGGCATGCATGTGTAACCCCAGTGATCCTAGAAGAAGGTGGGTGGAATGGGAGGTGAAGATGGGAGCATCTGGAAGTTTGTGGAGCAGCTAGCAAGAGACCCTGGCTCAAACAAGGTGGAAGGAAAGGACAGACACTTGTCAAGGTTGTCCTCTATTTCTACAGGTGCACCATGGCACATGAGTGCCCATACTCCACAGACACACACACACACACACACACACACACACACACACACACACACACACACATACACACACACACACACACCATGTAAAAGAAAGAAGAGGCCCTGCCCTTGGTACTAACAGTTACTGAGAGCGGCCTGTGCTGACATTGGTGTATCCTTTGAAGTTGATGTGATGGTTCGTTCCCTAGATTTACAGAAGAGGAGGCAAATGAGCCGTGCACCCTGCTCAACGTCGCCCATCAGTGAAGAGACACAGGAGGGTTACAAATTCTGGGTTAGTTTTGGAGAGGTGCCCTCTGTTCCCTGAAGCATGCATGGGCAAGTTTTGGGCTGAGGGACCAGTAGTGTCATGACACAGGGAACATTATACATTCAGAACTTCCAGCTCCTCCCCTGACCTATGGATTCAGAAACTGCATTTTAACTGAGACCCTAAGTGAGTGCCTGGGAACACTGTAGCAAAGCAAGGCAATGTGGGTCTGATCATGTCTCCAGAGGAAGTCCAGTATTTGCTGTCTAGGATGTCATTTCAAAGGACAGGATGTAGGGGTATCTTAAACTTTCAGAAACCCAGCTAACCAGCAGCCTAATTATCCTGCTCAATTAACATTCAAGACCAGATCTTAGGAGTGACATTGAGGGAGTATTTTTCTTCTGGACAATTCTAGACTCAGCTTGTTCTTATTAGATGTCAGAGTAGGTTGCCCATAGCATGCCAGGAGACCCTTTAGCTCAGTATATTTTGTCTGTGGCCGCAACTGATTCCAGCCTTGGAACCATGGCCAATGGCTCTGAACTAGAACCAGTGAGAGGGGTCAGCAAGTCAGCAGCCAGGCCTGGTCATCGGAATTTGATACCCAGAACCCACATGACAGAGAGAACTTTCTGCCTCTGTATTGGAGAACTTAACCTTCTTTTCCCTCAGCCTTTGTACATCCCTGCACGTTCCTACACATCCCAACAACTTGGGACTATTAAAAAACATTTTAAATTACCTTTTAAAGATTTTCTTCTATTTATAATTTTATGTGTATGAGTGTTAATATGCATGTGTGCCTCGTGCCTGAGAAGACAGAAAAGGGCGTTGATTCTCCTGGAACTCGGGTTATAGATGGTTGTGGGAGGCAGAGGCAGGAGGATCTCAGAGAGTTCAAGGCTAGCCAGGACTACATTGTGAGACAAACAAAGCAAAACAAACCCACACACAAACACAGCCAGGTATGGCGTTGTTGGTCCCTGTAATCTCAGCTGAGAAGGTGGAGAAAGGTGAGCTAGCTTGCCCCCCAGCCTAGCCTACTTAGAGAGTCCCAGGCCTGTGAAGACATCTGTCTTTTGAAAAAGTAGCTAAGACCTGAGGTTGGCCTCTGACTTCCTTCGACACACATAAGTACAGCTGCGCTCTCATAAGCAGCCTTCCCAGTCAACTGCACCAGCAGGTACACATGCAGTAATAGGGGGGATGAGGGGGGCTGAGGGGGGCTGAGAAGCGGAACACAAGCTTCATAGGTGAGGCCCTGGATTCGATCCCCTGCATGGGTGGGAGTCGTTACTGCCTCTGGTCATCCGTACGTTTTAGTAATTCTGTCATCTGAAAGCTACAGAGGGCATCCTGAATTCTATGTCCTGCCAATGGCTTGCACAAACAGCTTCTTTGAAATACTGGGCAAATGAATGAGCTGATTTTCACATCTGGCCTTTGTAGTTCAGGTAGAACACAGACCCCAGGTCATTTTCTATGGACTCTCTCTTGCTTGCCATTTATCTGAATTCCTAGAAGCCTAATTTCAGGCTCATTCCAGAAATGCTTTTTTCTTTTCTTTTTTCAGTGCAGGATTTCTCTGTGTAACCCTGGCTGTCCTGGAACTCACTCTGTAGACCAGCCTGGCCTCGAACTCAGAGATCCACCAGCCTCTGCCTCTCTCATGCTGGGATGAAAGGTGTGGGCCACCACTGCCCGGCTGCAGTGTTTTTCATGATTATGTGTGTATAATGTTTGTGTGAGGCCGGGCATGCCACAGTCTGCATTTGGAGGTCAGAGGGCATCTTTGTGAAATTGGTTTTCTCCTTCTGCATGTGTATCCTAGGTCAGATTCCGGTCTCCCAAGGTTTATGTGACAAGGACCTTGACTTGCTGAGCCCACTCACCTGCTTTCTCCAGCCGTTAGCAAATTCTCTTTGAAAGAGTTTCCCTGTTGCCTATTCAGGAAGTAACTTCAAAATTGGAAGTAGCTGAGTCAGGTTAGAAACACTTCGAGAAAACCAAAACATCGCTCATCTTTGCTGAGGTGAGAAGTGATTTCCACTCTTTTGGTATTGGAGACCTTCCCATCTTTTTTCTTAGCTCTCCCACATCCAGGCACTCGGGGCACCCCTCCCCGACCTCCACAGTACTTGTGTTGGATGCTAAGGTTGGGCCTTTTGTTTTGTTTGAGACCGAGCCTCAGGTAGCCCCGCTTGACCCTAGACTCACTAAGTAGCTGAGGCAGGCCTTGAACCCCTGAGTCTCTCCTAAGTTCTGGGATCATAGATTTCCACTACCATGTCCCGACCCTAAGGTTAATCGTAATTATGTTTTTTTCTCTGACATGAGTGGTCCCCAAGAGTGGAAATCCATCATCTGGTCCCTCTGGCTGTTGCTGTTGAGAGGTGTCTGGAAGTTTAACCTGGGGCTAGCAGACATTCTACCACTGAGCAACACCCTCAGCAACCCCCTCACCCCCTTTATGCTTTTTGAACGATAATTGTTCTAAACTTTGAACTTTGAAATGATACCTGCATCTTTTTCATTCTCCTCTTGGAACTCCCAATTCTGGACTTCTGGAAGTCAGATCACACTGAATAAAAGTTAATGAAACCATGACTCAGTGTGTCCTCCAGCCAGGGCGTAAAGGTGAGTCAGACGGCAGTGTGGGATCGTCTCCACCCTGAGGCACAGACAGACAGACGCAGGAGCCTGCTGGCTAGGGAGGAAGGCTCCCTCCACCCCCGTTGTTTCCTATATGACTTAACCACAATTTCTTTTTCTTTATAAAGGAAGCTAGAAGCCAGGTGTGGTGGTGTATGCCTTTAATCCCAGCACTCAGAAGGCAGAGGCAGAGGCAGACAGATCTCTGTGAGTTCGAGGCCAGCCTGCTCTCCATAGTGAGTTCCAGAACATCCAGGGCTATGTGAGACCTGTCTCCAATAAATAATAAACAAACAAATAAATACATACTAAAACACCCTGGTCTTCATAGTGAGTTCCATGGCTATGTGAGACCTGTTTGTTGTTTGGAGAAGAAGCAAACAAATAATGAAACGCAGGAAGTCAGAGTAGCTTGTATAAGTGGCAACAATGTAAATGTTAATAATACGATTATAAATACTCAGATCTTCTCAGAGCACATCAAGCTCCCAGGGTGACCACCGCTGAAGCTCAATACTGGTGTCATCCCCTCCGCATCCCCTTTTCTCCTTCCTGACTCCGTCAGCTGCCCCCAGAACGGAGGCAAGACTTGCCTCTACCCTAGCTAGCTTTTGTGTAGTTACTTTATTGAAGTCCCAGCAGACTGAACTTCAGGGGAACTCTGCCATTTCTCTCTAGTTTTCTACAGATTGTCTCTGAGTTTCAGCTTGCCCGTTAAGGGAATACTTTCTAATTGGAGGCCAATGGAGTCAGCTTAGAAATGATTCAAGCAAGAAACTGGACGCTGTCTGCTTAACCAGCCTGGTCACAGTTTCTCCTTGGTTGGTTTGGGGTGAGATGGATGTTCTCAGTGGGCTTTTCCGTAAATGGAAGGTGCACCACCGGGGTGGAAGAAGCCTGCCCTTTATGCCTTAGCTCTGGGCTGGAGGAAACACAGCCTTGGCTAGAAGCATGCTTAGCAGGTGATTAAATCCACTCCAGTCACACTGGGACAAAAATCTCTTGTTAATTAGGAAATGACAAGTGTAAGCAAAGGCCAGGTGTGGCGGTGCACACCTGTAATCCCGGCATCAGGGAAGACGGAGGCAGGAGGATCACTAAGAGTCTGAGGTGACTAAGAAGTCCCAGGCCAGCCTAAGGCTACAGTTGTAAGACAATGACTCAACAAAACCAAAAATTAAAAATTGAAAAAAAAAAAGTTACAGATAGATAATACCAGAAGCACGTGCATATCCTTAGCTATTTAGATCCGAAGTTACAAGAGGAAAATGAAGTAATTACCAAGTAATTATTAGTAATAAGGGTTTAAACCACCCTCTTCCCCACTTCTGCCTGGGTGTCTGCCATGCCCACGTCTACGGTGAGTTTCTAACTAGTTCCCCACATCCCTAAGCCTCCTTCCCAGAGAGACGCCTTCCTCATTGGTACCATGGGACCTACCTCGCTTGGGCTGGTCCTGTACCATGCATCATAGTTGACCTTGGGTTACAAGCATACACTTTTATATCCTTAGGAAGTTGAGGTCCAGAGAGCAGTGGTCTCTGTAGAGCTTAGAGTCACCTGTGGGGCTCTTGCATCATTCTAGCCCAGGGGTGGAACGCAGACATAGCTGTGTGACTTACAGAAGCTTCTTGGATGCTTCCTAAAAGTGGTCGAGGTTGAGAGCCGCAGTTGGTGGATATTTAAGAATCGTTGAGTTGGGCCTGTAGCTCGGTTGATAAGAGTGCTGGCCTATCATATGTGAAGTCCTGACTTTGAGACTCCCAGCACCAATAAGCTAAGTGTGGTGGTACATAACTATAATTCCAGCATTCTGAAGACGTAGAGCATGAGTTCAAGATCATTCTCCAATTAATTCAGGGTTAGCCTGGAGACTCACTGTCTGTCTGTCTGTCTGTCTGCCTCTCTCTCTCTCTCTCTCTCTCTCTCTCTCTCTCTCTCTCTCTCTCTCTCTCTTTCTCTCTGACTGTACTGTGATTTGGTGAACACCAAACACAACCTGATCAGGGTGTATGTTTACCAGCTGCAGTAAGCTCAATTGCAGGAGGCTTTTGAGGTTTGCATTGTGTGTTTTGTTTTTGGAAACTGCTTATTAAATACACTGACTTCTGTAAAAAATAGACTCATTCTAGGGAATGAGAGGTGAGCATTTAGCCAGCCTCAGGCACCTTCAGCGATAGAGATGGGGGCCACCCAATCCTCCAGCCTCCTCTCCACTCTGGAGCCAGGCCTTAGACTGGAAACCTCTGAATCTTGGTGGTGGATCAGAAGCACCTGAGCAATTGGAGAATGTGACAGAGGCCTGCTTTTCACAGAGGTTCCAAGGAATTCAGGTGGGGAAACTGATCACCCAGGACGACTGCTTTACAGCTCTGTGGACCTCACTGTTATGTGGGATTTGTATCCTAGGCAGTGGGCTGTGTCTCAGCTTTTCCTGAAGTGTTTTTCTTATCTCCCAAATTCTATATATGTAATTCTTCCCCTGGGCTGGAGATGGAGCACAGGGCCTCATATTCACTGGACAAGCTCTCTACCTCTGAGTCACACCTGCACCCCTAACCTTTGCCCTCTACTTTTTTTTTTTTTTTTTTTTTATGATTTTCCTCTATTGCAACCTTCTGTACTTTGCTTCAGATTCCTTTTCAGATTTACATTCTTCAGCTGCCTTTCCGGTCAGTCACTGCATGCCACTCCCTGGCTGTTCGGAGGAGTCTGTGGTCAGTGGCCTGCCTGCTTCACACCCTGAAGCTTCTAAAGTCCACTCCTCTTCCAGAGAAGGTCTCCCATCTCCCTGGGATTTAGGTGACCTCCCTTTTCCTTGATGTCCTCCCTCGCTTCATAAAAAGTTATGAATTTTAGAGACTTTCTTTCTAAATAAGTTGTTTTACAAGCTGTGGTCCTGTATGAAAATAGAGTTGCATCCATGTGAAAATAGAGTTGCATTTTAGTTCATTGCTTATTCATTTCTTCACTTTTGAGACAAAAATCTCAGTATGTACTCCAGGCTGACCTCAGTTCAGGATCTTTCTGTCTCTGCATCCTGTGTGTTGGGATTATATGAGCAGGATTTGTTTTGTTTTTTCACACACGTATGTAGCACTGGTTGGCCTGGAATTCATTATGTGGACAGACTGGCCTCAAACTCACAGAGACAGATCCTCCTGCCTCTGCCTCCTGAGTGCTGGGATTGCAAGTGTGGGCTGCCATGCTGCACAGAAAACAAGCTTTAACTTCATTTAAATGTCTGGCTGGATCTTAAACTTCTTAGAGAAGGTTTTTGAAAAGTGAAGAGTTGCGGACGGGGAAAACCCCTCTTTGTTTTTTGCCTTTCCATCCCCAGTCTTCTCCACCTGTGTTTCCACACTCCATGGCTGGCTCGAGAGCTGCCCCCAGAAAGTTCTTGACAGAGCTTAGAACCCACTCGCTTTGAAGAATTTGAAAGCGATCTCTCCCCCCCCCCCCCCCCCCCCCCCCCCCCCCCCCCCCGCCTTGGAAGATTTTTAATTTATTCTCACTCAATTGTATTCTAATAGGATTTTGAATTTTTTTTTTCATTTTTTTATTATTTTAAGTGTGTGTGTGTGTGTGTGTGTGTGTGTGTGTGTGTGTGTGTGTGTGTGTGAGAGAGAGAGAGAGAGAGAGACAGACAGACAGACAGACAGACAGGCAGACAGAGATCATATCTCTCTGTGGGCATGAGTGAAGGTCAGAGGACAACCGTGTGGAGCTGGTTCTCTCCATGTACTTTTATGTGGTTTGGGGATGGAATTTGGCTTATGTGGCTGGTGCCATCTCACCAGCCCCCAGTGAGGCTTAAAAAAAATAGTTATTTTTTAAAACAGGATTTCCTTCCTTCTTTCTTTCCTTTTCTTCCTTCCTCTCTTTCTTCACTTCTGAAGAAGGGTCTCCTGTATCCCAAG
Source organism: Peromyscus californicus insignis (assembly GCF_007827085.1). NCBI lineage: Eukaryota > Metazoa > Chordata > Mammalia > Rodentia > Cricetidae > Peromyscus > Peromyscus californicus. The sequence goes on from NW_026294402.1 coordinate 65,134,084, forward strand.
CTGGCCTCAAACTTGTTATGTAGCCAAGGGTGATCTTGGATTCTGATCCCCTTGCCTCTCTCTCCTAAATGCTGGGGTTACAGTGTACACAACCACGCCTGATTTATGTGGTGCTGGAGGATCAAACCCAGGGCTTCACACACGTTAGGCAAAGACTCTCCCACCTGAAGCACACCCACAGCCATTCTACTGCTCCACTCAATTCTATCACGCATATTTACATTTTCTTCTGGCTGCCATCTGTTTTTAGTTCTCGACTCTAGCTGGGGATCTTTAGGGAAGAAGAAACTGGAAGTTGGCTATGGGAAAGAAAAGAAAAATACTGAGGGGAAGAAGCAAAGAGGTGGCAGAAAAGTAGAAGAGAGTCTGGGAAGGGGAAGTCCGGAGTCCTGGGACTGCTTTCTTGTGGTCCTTGGGAGCAGGTTGGCCTGAAAGAGGGTGATTGGCAGGCAACTGGACCACTCTGATGTGGAGGAGTTACCTGAAGGAAAGTCCACCTTAAGTCATCTACTTACTTGTGTTTCTCTCTGTGCTTGGGAGCCAAGGGGTCAGCTAAACATATGGCTAGAGGCACAGGCACAGTGAAACCTCTTTATGTTATACAGATAATCTACCCATAAATGTTATCATCCCAAAGTGTGATCGGGACCACTAGAGAAGACCTGGAAAGGATCTCTGTAGTAGAGGAATATGAAATGGGAGCTGCTTAGTCCCTCATGGGACTAATTCAAGATGAATAAGACATGCTGGATATTTTCCTCCTGGAGTGCCAACCTCATGTTTTAAAAGTCTATCTTTAAATGTTGATGAGATCTTGTGGTTTCAGCCCCGAACTCTTGCTCGGCTTTCACTGTTACATCCTAATTTTTACCCAAAGGGGTCAGACACCTTGCTGCTCTTGCTTGTGGTGGGTTACAGACCTTTGAACCCTGCACCCCAGCAAGCACTTTGCCTCTTCATGACTGCAGACAATGGACTGTTTGGAGACCTCCAGTGAGCACAGTTGCCAACTTGGGCAACGGGTCGGAAACCCAGAGAGCTTGCTCTGCCCAGCATGGGTCTGAGAGTCAGGAATGTACTGTGTGCCGTGCAATCCATTCCATCTCCCTTTGGAAGCAAAAGGAAAATTTCAACACTGACCTAGTTTACATGGCTATTATAAAACGCCCCTATTAATGAAAGTGGAGGGCAATTCTAACTAGAAGTGGCCACCAGATTCCTAAAGTCCCTCCCCCTCCCGCAAAGCTTAAATAATCCTACTGACCTCACTGCACACACAACTCCTGCCAAGGGTCTGGTGCAGTTACACCCAGTAGCCGGATCTGCCTAGACCACCAAGTTAATTCCTGTAGAAGGATTTAGTTTGATTAGTTTACACTCTGGGTGACATTTCTCCATGGAGAAGGAGGGAGAGAAATAGGCAGCTTCATCTAAACACACTAGCCACATCAGGAAGGAAGAGGGGCAGAGCGGCGTATGTTTAAGCCATTCTCAGTGTTACTCAGGGAAAGCTCATTCTAAACTTTGGTTTTACATAATCCCGTAACAGCTTTATGAGCAATGTACTTAGAGCAAGGTACATACCGTGAACATTATTTTAAGGCTGGTTGGTCAGTTCTCTGCCAAACACGAAATACCAGAACATGGGTTTTACATGATAAAAAAAAAAGTCCCGAGCGTTCATCTTTAGAAAAATTATGATCTGGTCCATCATGGATGGATCTGATAATGGCCTCCTTTGCTGAACAAATCCAGTTTCAGCATAATCCCTGCACATGCTGTTTTCAGACCTGTAGTCAACTTGACTTGGCTGGAAGGAAGAACTGTTCTCTAGAAGCTTGTAGTATCAACTGCAGGCTTGAATCCTGCTTGTGTGTTAGGCAGCCCCCTTTGTAAAATGGAAGTCTTCTTAATATTCATGCTGAGCATAATGGCACACGTCTTTAATCCCAGCACTTGTGAGGCAGAAGCAGGTGGATCTCTGTGAGTTCCAGGTTAGCCTGGTCTACAGAGTGAGACCCTGTCTCAAAACAACAGCAAAATACATGTATTTGTAACAGCAAAGCACTTCAGAGGATTGAGATTGCTGTAAGGAGCAGATAAAATAAGGTATTTGGATGAGTTTTGCAAACTAAACAGTTTGAACTGGCTAAGGTGATGTATGCCTATGGTCTCACACGTGGGAGGCTAAGGCGGGAGGATCTCAAATTGGTGTTGTTTTTTTGTTGTTGTTGTTGTTGTTGTTGTTTTTCAAGACAGGGTTTCTCTGTGTAGTTTTGAGCCTTTCCTGGAACTCACTTTGTAGACCAAGCTGGCCTCGAACTCACAGAAATTCGCCTGCCTCTGCCTCCCAAGTGCTGGGTGGGATTAAAGGCGTGCGCCAACACCGCCTGGCGGATCTCAAATTGGAAGCCAGCTTGAGCTACCATAGCAAGACTTGTCTCAGAAACAAACAAAAGAACCATGGGAAATTTAGTAAGTGTAAAGAGAAATTACATAAGCATAGATTCCCTTTCAGACTAGGAGTTCAGAGGGTTTGCCAATGAGTTCACCAGAGTACTCTAGATATGGCCACACGTCTAAAACTCGAGCTCTATTCACAGAAAGCTGTAAGTTTCAAAATAAAAGACACCATGATTTTCTGAGGCCTTAAGGCCTTATAGACACAAATGGACATTAAACAGATAGGATTTGGTGGCATTTGTTTTCGTGTATAGTGACAGGGTCTCAATATGTAGCCCAGGCTGGCTTTGAATTGCTCATTCTCTCAGACTCCTGAGGCTGGGTTTATAGGCTTAGACCATCCTTCCTGCTCCAAGGTTTTTTGTTAAATGGAGAGGTGTGTGTGTGTGTGTGTGTGTGTGTGTGTGTGTGTGTGTGTGTGTGTGCCACAGTGCACTGTGGAGGTCAGAGGACAACTTGTGGGAGTTAGCCCTTTCTTTCCACTATGTGAGTCCCAAGGGTCAAACTCAGGTCATCAGATGTGGCGGGAAGTCCCTCTGCTTGCTGAGCCATCTTGCTGGTCCCTTGTTTTGTTTCTTTCTGGGGTGTTGGGGGGGGACTTTAAGCCTTTGTATTCACTGGGTATAGCAGGGAGAAGGGTGGCCTGTAGGAACCTCCTGGGACTCTGACTTTATTCTTTCACACATCCAGACGTGTATACAATGCATCTTGATCATATCCAACCCAAGCCTGTCTGCTAAATCTCCTCCCACTTCCTCGCGTCATCAGGGAGAGCCTGCCTCTACTGCAGTGCGGATTTATCATGCTAAGCTTCTCCAGGCAGGCATGCAGCCAGCCTGGTGTCTGAGCTCTCCACACTAACCTTCCTCCACGTACATTAGGTCCTTTCCCACCATCCTCAGGGGGGATTGGCTTCTATGCAGAAGTGTCCACCTCATCCTTCACACCAAAGCTAATTGGCAATAAGGGCTTAGCTGTCTCATAGTGGCCGGTCCCGGGGGCGGAAGGTCCAATGGGCTTTAAAAGGGAGCCCATCCCAGCCTCTCAGTAACTAAGCAGGTGTTGGACACTTCAAAGAGATCTGAGGATAGCCCAGCCAGGTCTCTTTTGTTTTTCCAGCCATGAGCATCATGTGGCAAATGCAGGAGACGAAGGTGCAAAGCCGCCCTTGATGTAGGACCAAGTCCAGTTTTTATTGTTCTTCGTATTCGACAGAGATGTATTGATGTAAAAACCATGCTGCCCTGATGCAGTCACCAGCTGCTTTCAAAATCCCTCAAATCTCGAATTCTGACAGTGTCTGGCAGGTCCCTGTGTGTGCTTGCCAGCGAGGTGTCTGAGTGTGGCTTCAAGTAATTTTAACAAATTCTTTGATGATAGTCCACCTTTTACTAGGGAAAAAAATACTACACATCTACCAACCTGTATCAAAGCTTATTCTTTTTAATTTTAGCATATAATTTATACTTTGTTTATTCATCAAGAAATAAAGTTGTGGACTAAGCAAGGGAAGAGGAAAAAAAAATTTTTTTCAGTAGTCTTATCTGCCACCAGAGCGTCTTTGTTTTCCTCATTTATACTTTGACCGGTGTTATTAGTTTTTAAACTGTCAACTGGCTGTGCTACAACCTAGAATCTCCTGGGAAGAGAGACTGAGTGAGGGAGTGCCTGGATTAGGTTGGCCTATGGGCATGTCTGTGGGGGATTGGCTTGATTAGTAGTTGAGGTGGGAAGACCCAGCCCATTGTGGGTGGCACCATCCCCTAGGCAGAGGGTGCTGAAGTGTATAGGGCAGGAGAAAGCTGGACGCAAGCGGGCAGGCAGGGTGAATACATTCGTTTCTCTCTGATCTGCACTGTGGATATGGTGTGATCAGCTTCCCTGACTTCCTTGAAATGAGGAAGTGTAACTTGGGATTGTAAGCCAAAAAACCTCTCTCCTCTCCTAAATTGCTTTGATCAGAGTGTTGTATCCCAGCAATAGAAATTAAACTAGGAACACCTATTCTGGTCCAATTATCTCTTTAACAGGGTCCTTTTTATTTTCCCTTCGCTGCTGGAGATCCAACAGCGCAGAGCATGCTAGGCAAGCACTCTACCACTGAGCTACACGTCTGGCCCTGAAACAGTCTTCCTACTAACTTTTTTTAAAATCAAAGAATAGTGAAGACTCAGCTACTTCTACTGATGTCCTTGTTGGAACTTTCTAGACATTACTCTCTGCTAGGGTTTGTAGCTGTATTTTGTAAACTGGCTTCTCCTGTCTGCTTGGTAATTTCCTTCCAGGCTTTTAGAAATGTGACCTGTGGGTGAAGCACACATTAGTGGATGGAGCTAAATGTTGAGACTATTACGTTAATCTGGAAAGTAAGAAATTCTATTAGGTAGCAAGGTTTGGTGAGTTTCCAGCTGTCGAGATGGCTCAGTGGGTAAAGTTCTTGTTACACAAGCCTGTCAGACCGACTTGAGTTCACTCCCCGGAACCCATGTAAAAGTGGAAGAGAAACTGTTGTTGTTGTTGTTGTTGTTGTTGTTGGTGGTGGTGGTGGTGGTGGTGGTGGTGGCTCACACCTTTAATCCCAGCACTTGGGAAGCAGAGGCAGGTGGGTCTCTGAGTTCAAGGCCAGCCTGGTCTACAGAGTGAGTTCTAGAACAGGCCCCAAAACTACACAGAGAAACCCTGTCAGAAAAACAAAACAAAACAAAAGAGCTGGAAGAGAACCAACTCCGCAAAGTTGTCCTCTGACCTCTACCCACATGACGGCACACATTTACACACACACACACACACACACACACACACACACACACACTCACACACACACACACACACACACACACACACACACACACACACACACACAGAGTTAAGTTGAAAAGGAAAAAGGATTTAAGGGGCTTCTCTCAGATGCTGTCTCTTTTCTTTGAGACAAAGTCTCCCGTAGACAAGGCTAGCCTCAATCTCTTCCTGCGGGTGAGAATGATCTTGAGTTTCTGAGCCTCCTGTCTCTTCAGGGTTTGGAATGACAGGCCTGAGCCACCACACCTGCTTTACACGGTTCTGGAGATTAAAACCAGGTCTGTGAGCATGCTAGGCAAGCGTTCTACCAACACCACTACATGCCTGGTCTTCTCTGCTAGTTTGGACCAAACTCCTGCCTGTGTGACTGGAGGGGGACTGCTGAAGCATTTGCCGGGTGACATCCACAGCGAGCCAAACTGTGGACGGTATTAGGGTGACACCAGTGATGGTTTTATTACTGCCATCAGATCCCACTTTGAGCCAATAGCCGTTTCTGCCACATTGTCACCAGTAGGAAGAATGCTGTTACCGCAGTGGAAAAAAACGAACCATTCAGTAGCACTTTCCTGTTTGCACTTCGGGAGGCATCTGAACTACAGAGGCTTTGAAGGACAAGATCCTGTTGATGGGAACCGAGACTTTCGCGACATAGTCCTCTGATCTGAGGCTATGTTGTCAGTCATAATAATGACTGAAATGAACCAATAGGAAGCATGCCATGGGAATACGTCAGGTCTCTGCCTAGCTCGGCACTCCTGTTCCTTTGGTCTGTAAGGAGGCAGCTCTGCCTCCTTTACCAGCTTTTCCCTAGGACCTGGCATACTGGCACAGTCTCTCGATTTGTTGAGTTAATGAATTAATTAGATATTCGAATTGAGAAAAACCCCAAGGATAAAATGAGACACCACCACCCCCGCCCCCCGAGGCTGGGGAGATGGCTCAGTGGATAAGAGGACTTGTTCTATAAGCATAAGAACCTGAATTCAAATCCCAGGCACCCGCAGAAAAGGCAGGCACAGATACCCGTAACTCCACAATTGGGGGCACCGAGATAGGCAGACCCCGAGAGTTCACTGGCCAGCTACCCTGGCTGACACAGTGAGCTTTAGGTTCAGTGAGGGACCCTTTCTCAAGTCAACATGGCGGGCGAGCTATAGCGGGAGACTCCCATCATTCTCCTCTGGCTTCCACATGTGTGCATGCTCACATGCCTGTACCACACACACAGGGATCCTGCTACAACAGACAGTCCCCAGCATCAGTTGCCTTGTGTATAGAATAGCTTTTATTTGGCTGGGGTTGGGGGTTGCATTTTGAAATACAAGGATATTGTAAAAAGCATAGAATCATGGCAGATGTCAGTCTTCTGTCCTGACGTTTATGATGTGGCGGGGGAATAAGGGTGACCTTCTCCAGCCTGGCCCCACACTTCTGCTGTATCATGGATGTCATCAGCAATCACCAAACGTCTGGACTTGCATACCTGTCAAGGGAACTCATGCGCACATGGCTGCTGGCTCTGAAAGTATATGTTCTTTACTTGACAATGAATTCTATGATTGGCCTCCAGAAAAGTTTTGCCTATTCACATGTTTATCAAGGGAAGAAAAAGGTAAGGAATTATGGAAATAAGACATATTTGGGGATTATTGAAGGTAACCACAACCAAAAAATACTAATTTCTTACAAGAACACAAGAATTTGAGAATTAGGTGTGTGCGTGTGTGCGTGTGTGTGTGTGTGTGTGTGTGTGTGTGTGTGTGTGTGTGTGTGTATGTCCGTCCGTCTGTCTGTCCAGGTGCCAAAAGAGGCCAGAAGAGGACATTGGCTCCCTTGGAGCTGGTGTCCCAGGTGGTTGGATGCTGGGAACCGATTCAGGTTCTCTGCAAGAGCAGTATACACTTAACTGCTTGAACCATCTCCCCAAACCCTCCTACCATCCCCACCCCACCCTCGTGCTTTTTTGTTTGTTTGTTTGTTTTGTTTTTTTTCTGTGTTTCTCTGTGTAGCCCTGACTGTCCTGGAACTCACTTTGTAGATCAGGCTGGCCTCGAACTCACAGAGATCCACCTGCTTCTGCCTCCCGAGTGCCAGGATTAAAGGTGTGCGCCACCACACCTGGCTCCTTTTTTTTTAATATCCTCCACCACAGAGTTTCCTGATGAGGGTAATTGGTCTATGAGTCAGGAAGTCGATGGCCTGTCACACACTTCATGCTTCCTGGGGCACATGTCTAGGAGGGTTCACTGATTCCAAAGTGTTTACCTAGCTGTAGAAACTGAAGAAGAATTTACTGAACTTACTCTTTCCAGTGTAAACATAGGAAGGGGGGGGGGGGAGGGTACCTAGAAGCTAAAAGCAAGGCAGGAGGCAAGAAGTAGAATAAAGTGGAAAGCAGTTTCCTCAGGGGAAAGAGAACCCCCCCACCCCCTGGGAGAAGGGAGAAGGGTTGACTGTGGTCGGGCTGAGGTGGGTAGGAGACCCTTTCACGGTGGGGTAGGAGATTGGCGAGTTCATGGATTATGTAGAAAGTAGTAGCAATGAGGTAGGACAGCTGCTTGAAAAGCAGCATTCGGAGTCGGAGCAGGAGATCTCAGAACTTTTAAACTAGCGGCACTTCTTGGTGGATTGTCCTTAGGTTGTACTTAAGAAGAGTTCCTTGTAAGGCCGTCACAGACAGTAGACCCTGCAAGGCATCAGAGAAAGGAGAGTCAAACTCACAACTCATATCCCGCCAAGCTTACCTCCACACTTCCCTCTGAGGATGATGGGAAGATGAGGAACTGATGTTAGACGTCTTTATACGATAGACACCTACTTAAGACCCGACATAAGCCTGGGACGGGGCTGTCAATAATGCTTGCCTTGTAAACATGATGGCCTGAATTCAATTCCCTGGAACCTATGAGAAAGAGCCAGGTACAGTGGCTCGTGCTTGTAACCCCAGCACTGGGGAGGCAAAGGCAGGCGGATCCCTGAGGCTCTCTGTCCAGCCAGTCTAGCCAAAATGATGATCTCCAGGCCACTGAGGGACCCTGTCTCAGAAAACAAGGTGGATGATACCAGAAACTGTCCTTTGACCTCCACATGCACAAGCACACCTTTATACCTGCACACAAAATAAAGAACATAATAATATAAGGGATTAAGGGGGCATCATAGTGATAGAGAGCTTGCTAGCATGTGCAAGGCCCTAGGATTTGATCCCTAGGACTTCAAAAAGAAGAAAACACTATGGGGCTGGTTGTGACAATGAAGTTAGTCCCATCTTATAGAAAGCTAGCAGAATTCATTCCTTAGACCTCTCCTGTTCTGTGGTAGCACTGAGGTCAGATTTGAGTAAAGGAGACAAATGGTGGGTGTGGATTTGGCATTCGACTGGTCAATGACCCCTCTGCAGATTTATTGGAGGATGCTCTGACTTGTCATAAAGCTGCTGCTGCTGCTGCTGCTCAGGTAAACCTGTGTTGCATCAGCATGCATGTGCCCTCCTGTGCCACCACATACTGGTAGTCCTGGGCTCCCAGGCTTACACTTTCTTCTCTAAGTCAACTTGTGATCTGGCTTTACTTATAGTTTTGAGATGGTAAATGTTTTTGTAAGTGCTACAGAAAGCCTAGAATTTATTTCCATTAAATTGGCTTCACTGTTGGACATATTAATCTGGTTAGACACTTTTTATCTCACAAGGGTGTGGCAGCAACTACCAGACTTTGAATTCTCCTTTGCCTGGGTCTTTGCAAGCTGATTTCACCTCTCTGGGAACAGAGTTCCTCATGGGCCAATCAGAAATGCTGTCTGGTTACTTGCTTTGCTTCAACTTTCAGTTTTTGTTTTGTTTTCAAAAAGAGTCTCCAGTGGCCATTCTGGCCTGCATCGTTCTATATAGCCGAGGATGGCCTTGCATTGATAAGCCTTCTGCCTCTAGCCGTCAAGGTCCTGGACTAGAGGCATGCACCGGCACACTCAGTTTACATGGTGCTTGGGATAGACCCCAGAGCTTTGTGCATGCTAGGTAAGCACGCTACCACAGGGTTTGAAGGCTCCAAAAGATGAAAGGGTTGAGAGCAAAGGCTCTGCAAGATTGCAGGGCAGCGTTCGCTTTGTGCTTAATTTCTACGTGTGTCAGTTCTTACCTAGTGTCTACATCCCAGGCTAACAAAGGAGAGCTCCGGGCTGCATTCTGCTTGAATTAGCCTTACCTTATCCTTATTTTAAAGCGAGCCTTTCTGCTTCCTTTTGTGTCTTTTGAACATCACCCCTACCCTACAATAATAAAGGAGAGCTGCAGGCAGCAAGATCCAACCAAGAAATTACAGGATTGCACAGGGAGAACGCCTAGTCATAGAGAGGCGCAATCTCAGGCGGATCTCAAGCAAGTGAAACCGGCTGTCGGGTGTCGCTTTTGGCACAGAGCTGCCACTGGCACCTTGAACAGATGTGCCAGTAACTAACCCGAGTGAAGTTTAGCTTGTGGAAGGGCTATGAAGCATTGATGATTTGGATTCATTTCTCTCGAGCTCACCGTTTTTGAGGTAGGAAAGTGGTACATCTGCCTAACTTTGTGTGAAGACACAGTTGGGAGCTGGACACGGTAACACAAACCTGTCATCGGGGTCCCCGAGACGCTGTGGCGGGAGGATCGCAGGTTCAGGGCCAACTTTCATAACTCAGTGAAACTCTGTCTGAAAATAAACAGTGAAAGGAGGGGGCTGGACAAATGGCTTAGCAGTTGAAAGCTCATGTTGCTTTTACACAGAACCTGAGTTCTGATCTCAGCCCCCATGTTGGGTGGCTCTCTCTCTCTCTCTCTCTCTCTCTCTCTCTCTCTCTCTCTCTCTCACACACACACACACACACACACACACACACACACACACACACACACACTAAAAATAAAATAAATTTTTTAAATGTAAAAGACAGCTGGGGTTGTAACTTGATGGTAGAGTGTTTGTCCAGCATGTACAAGGCCTTCAGTTCAAGTACCTCAAAAGAAGAAATAAAAGAAACAGCTTGGGGCTGATGTCAACAATGAAATGGACCTGTGACAGTCACACCACTGTCTAGGAAGTGCAAGCCTGCTCTTTTCTCTGGCATGCACCGCTTCGCTGCCTGCTCATCCCCAGATACTGTGCAGTTCTGTGGTTCCCAAGCACCCATCTTCCGACCTCACAGTCCACCTAAGAGTGCTTTCCCTGAGCTCAGGGATGGCCATTCTTTCATCTTAGTCAGAGGTTTGAAAAGAAAGGTGGTTGTGACGACCAGGGCAGTCTCTGTATGGCTACCTCTAATTCCAGTGCTGGGGAGCCCAAGGCAAGACGTTGGAGGCTAGATATATTTTCCTTTCTTCCTTGTGCTGTGTGTCTGTGGGCCGATTTAGCAGAGGGCTGGCAGCAGCCCTCAGGACGGTTTGGGAGTGTTTACTTTTTAGAGTAAGTGTTCTATGTGCCCCTTTGCTACCTCCTACACCGCACTGTCTGTTTAACTTGCCAGCCCAGACCTAACACTAAGTCTGTGCTAGTCTCAGACCTAGAATCTGGATAAGCCACAGCAAGGGAGGACACGGAACCATTTACCTTAAATGATCCTTGACTTGAACATTAAGGTGTCCCAGAAAGCCTGCCTGCTTTGACTTTTAAGATCTTCAATTACAGCACTTTGATTCTTACTCTTAAGAAAATTCTCCTCTGAGCATTGCAAGCCACGTGGAATATCTATTACTGCTCAGGAATTCACTGTGGTTTTCATTGATCGTGGCCCCAGACTTTGGAATATGTATTAATTTATCTGGGCAGAAAGTACAGAACTCCACATGCAGAATGCCATGAACTCTCTGCTGAAGCAGAAGGCTGAAGCTGGGAATGATTAATTCTCAAAAAAAAAAAAAAAAAAAAAAAAAAAAAAAGACAGAAAAGAAAAGAACCCTCGAAACATTAGTGTTAGTAACTATTGAGTTCTGAGAAGGTATGAGAAGGTATTTTGCAGTTTACCTCCTAGAATATGGAGGTAATTGGACTGACTTCTTGTTTCAAAGTGGGGGTGGTTTTGCCCAGAGTGGACAGTATTTGTTTAGAGTGATTGGTAAATTATTAATCCACATTTTGATGTTTCATGTTTGAAATACCAGTCCACCCTCTCCATGGGGAACAGCGCTTACGCTGTAAGCGGCAGAGGCTTCTGGGAAGTGAGAATAGCTGTGGTTTGCTCTTAAAGACCTTAAGAGGGAATTTAAAAAAAGCAGTGGCTATTCAGGAAGTGGCCTGCTCAGTGTTCGGCAGCTGGCAGTCACCATGTCCCAGTCATATGATGCCCCTCCACTTGGAAAGGAACGCTTAACATACTGTGGGAAAGTTTGGGTGGGCTTTTTCCTCTCTGCTTTGACTCACAGAGGCCCTTGAGTGCCCTTTACCAAGTTCCTGCGGCTCCTTTGAACAGATGTCAAAATCTCTTTGGGTTTGGAGTGACCCCAAATGCTTATACTCTGAGTCTCAGGTCCATTTTTCTTCCAACTGTGCACAGGTCAGATTGCTACGTGGGTGTCTGAACCATTTAGTTATAAGATTCCAGGCCCTCCAGCCTCAGCTGCATATCACGTGCTAGCTAGCTGAGGTACTGTTAGGTCAGACATTGGCTTCTCTGATCCCCACACTAGATAGATGGTGAGGGAAGGAACAGAGACCTCATCCTAGTGCTGGTTAAGGAAGATGGAGGAGCCATGTCAGGCCTTGCATGGAATGTAGTAGGCTAGCATGCATGCTTCATGGAGAGGCTGTATTCCTGATGTCTGAGCCGTGCTTCTCATAGAGCAAGGAACTCAGGTATAACCAGGCTGGGCACTTAGGAAATCCTAGCTACGCTTTCTTGTTAACCATTTTCATATACTTACTATGGTGTAACCCTCTGACTCAAGTTCTATTTTGAATGCCTATCTGCATGGCAGGGCTCTGGTTTTATTGGTAGGTTGAACCCAAGCTAAAAAGTGGGATGGTGGCGCTCTTTCAGAGTTTAAGTGATAAACCAATCCTGCCTTAGTTGTTTTGTTTTTTTTTTAAATATATGCTTATATAGAACCCTGGTCCCTTTTCCCACCCCATCCCTTAGATTTTCATATGCCTAGTGCTCAAGCCTTGCAGAATTGGCCTAGTCTGGCATAGCCCTAAACAGAAAGCCATCCCTGTCCCAGGGCAGGACAATGCACCCTATCCTCTCACCTGCCACCATTGATGGAGCAAAGGCCAAATTTTGCAAGGCCTTTTACTGCCTGGGTAGCACTGAGGGCAGCAGGTTCTCTCACCCTCGAGGCCTGCCACCTCAGTCACTTGGCTCTGTGCCATGCCGTGGGGCGATGGACTTGGGAACTCTGCCACCTCTAGCACAGGCCAGCCCCAGCCACCTTGCCTCAGAGAGATAGGAGCCTCACCCCTCTATTGACCAAGAGTCTTAGCTTTGCCCAGGATGTGCGTGGAAACGAGAGCGGGCCTAGTCTTCTCTTCACGTCACTCCTTCCCCACCCCCACACGGGACGGGACGGACATCAACTTGTCTTACCATCTTTACTTGTAAAGATGTGGTTGACCTTACAGCTCAGCATTGCTCTGTTCCTAGCATAGGATTCCTTCTAGAATATTGTAGAATGTTCTTTGTTGCTCCCTCTGTCTCCCTTCTCGGCCTCTGGAATTCTCTACACAGCAGTTCAGTGTTTAAAGTAAATAGATGCAAATATTTACATAACGCTCACTCTCTGTCAGCATAGAAGTAGATATTTAGGGCTAGATTTCTTTTAAAAATTTATAAAAGGTCATTTTAAAATAAGTGTCTGATCTGGAGGTGTAGCTTAGGGGGAGAGGACATTCTGTCTTGGGTTCAATCCCTGGTACCTTACCCCCATGTCCCTGAATGGTAAGTTAAACAGGCACTAGACTAGTTCTACCTGTGACCTTGAGCTGCACTGGTAGTGGAAGCTGGAGTGTGGGAGGCACCGTCTTGGGACACTGTGGGTGGGTGACCAGCCTCGAGACTCAGGTGTGTGGTTTGCACTCAGCGAGAGTCAAGAAGACATGCTTCCCTGTGAAGGGGGCCAGTGTGATTTCATTCTCTTTCCTATGGGGACTCTACCCAGTAAGCCACACCCAGTGTCCAGTTCCTAGGAGGGAAGGTGGCTGTCCCCTCATGCCTGCTTTCAGGAGTGTCTCCCGTTGGTTTCCCAATTGGCGGTTTTACAGAAGTGTTTTATATACAGTAGGGAAGTGGGCGGGGTCTTGGCCATTGAGACAGGCTCACCTGGTGCTTCTTGGCTCCTCTCCTGTTTCTATTTTACTGACCGAGGGGAGCGTTCAGAGCGCAAGTCATCATTAGTTAAAGGCTCACTGTAAGACACATAAGAACCAGTGGCTGGTTTAACGGGCACTCACTCCACAGACAAAAAAACAGAGGGTTGGAGCCCTTAAAATGTAAATCCGTTTGTGGGGGTTATGTAGGCTCAGGGTATTATTTAATAACCAATAGTTGGGGCCAGAGAGATGTCTCAGTGGGTAAGAACATTTGTGGCTCTTCCAGAGGACACAAGGTCAGCTCTCAGCACCCAGGTTGGGTGGCTCACAACAACCTATACCTCCAGCTCCAGGGGATCCAGGTCTCATCTCTGGCCGCCTCGGACACTCGCACACAACATAATTAAAAAATAAAATATCCACAAATCAACAGTTACTTCTTGTAGCACTGAAAAGATCTTGGGATTGAAAAGAGTATTTTATTTAGTTTATTGTTCTCTGGTGTGCACGTGATAGGCAGGGGTATGGTGTACCATGGCAAGCACGTGGAGGTCCGAGGACAAGCATGCAGTTGGGTTTCTCCTTTCACCCTTATGTCGGCTTCAGGGACTGAACACTGGCTCTCAGGCTGAGCCGTCTTACCGGCCCAGATTTCATGATTTTTGAATTGAAGCGTAGGTGGGTTTAGATTGACCTCGTGACTTTTTCTACTGTGCAGTTTTCCAGAGGACGTGAGAATTATTTGCGTCTTAAGGGAAATACACAGTTCTCTGGGTTTTTTCTCTGTTCTTTCCTTCCTTTCCTCTTCCTTTTTCATTTGAGCGCCTGATGATAAACATGAACCCAAATAGAGCAGGAACTAAGCCTTTGAGTTTGATCACAGTCTAAAGAAGCTAAAACCAGGGGCTGGAGAGACAGTTGAGCAGTTAAGAGCACAGGCTGCCCACCTGGATTCTATTCCCAGGACCCACGTGATAGCTCACAACTGCCCATAGCTTCAGTTTCAGGAGATCTGAGACTCTCTTCTGGTCTCTGTGGGGACCAGGTACACAAGTGGTACACAGCCATACCTGCAGATAAAACATTTCTACACATAAAATAAAACAAAAAATAAGGAAGCACCTAAGACGAGAGGCTGGGATATAGCATAGTTGGTAGAGTACTTGCCTCTCGAGCACAAAGCCTGCACGCTCGCTGACTGTGAAAGCCCAGACAGGAGTCCCCGCTCTGATCACCCATTCTACCAACCCAAGTTGAGCCTCCAATTCTCCAGCCCTCTCTACTAGTGATGCTGAAGGTCATAGCAAGAATCAGTGCCCCTTTAACCTGCTTTTGGGGGAGGGAAAGACGGGGTGTCATGGATTGAACACAGTACTCTGCCACTGATCTGCAATCCTAACACACTACCTCTCTTGGAAAGGATTCCCAATCCTGCATAAACACAGTTTTGAGGGCACACCTGTGATCTAAGCACAGGGGAGGTAGCAGGAGGAGATCAGAAATTGAAGGCCATCCTGGACTACATAGTGAGTTCGAAGCCAGTATGGGATACATGAGCTGGGACAGGCTGTAGACAACAGTCCATGCTCACTACTTGACAGGTGAGAAAATGTCAGGCAGATGTCGAGTCCATGGCCTTGTCTAAGCTGCAGCAGGCTCAACACACATGTCGATATACTCAGGGTGCAGACCAGCTCTTTGTCAGTCAGAGCTACTTTAAGGAAGAAAGGGCAGTTTAAGTGTAATTCTAAGACGATAAAGAGGAAATGTTAGATCCATTTCTAAAAGGTAACTGTATTTTCACGAAGAAAAAACACTTAACAAAGTGATTGGACATGTACACACACACACTCAATTCTGAGGACCAAATCAAGGGGCTCCTATACCCTCCCCCTCAGCTTCCTTTAGTGCTTAGTTATTATTGTTTATGCTCTTGCTGTTATCTTTTAATTGGTTTATATTTTTGGTACCGGGGTTTGAAGGTTTGACCTTGGCATGCTAGGCTAATAAGCCACCATTGAGCTATATCCCCAGCCCGTGTCTTGTTTTAAGATATGTTATTCAGAGGATGGAGAGATGGCTCAGTGGTTAAGAGTACTGGCCGCTCTTCCAGAGGACACAGGTTTGATTCCCAGCATGCACTTGGTAGCTCCCAACCATCTCTAACTCCAGTTCCAGGGGAGCCAATGTCCTCCTCTGGACCCTGTGGGTACCAGACACAGAGGTGGTGCACAGATGTACATTCAGACAAAACACCCATGCACACAGAATAATAATAAAATAAAAGTTTTTAAAAGTACATGTTATTTATACCATCAAACTCTGAGTTGCATTATGTAAGCCATCACAACTTGAAGCTTGTGGACGGAATGTGCAGGGACCAGCTCATCTCATAACTTCTAAGACACTACCAGAGCTGAAGGCTGTCAGTCATCCCACAAAAAAAAAAAAAAAAAAAAAAAAAAAAAAAAAAAAAAAAAAAAAAAAAAAAAAATCCCTGCGTCTATTATTTGGAGATCTTTTTTTTCTTTTAACCGAATGAAAAATTGAGTTCATTGAAGTTGTTAAACCTGTTGAAAGGAAGGTGGTTCCTCAGTCAGCAGCCTCCCTGCCCCCTTCTTTTTACTGGACTTGGGACTCTGTGTGATAGAACCCCCTCTGCATTTTCTAATGGTACAGATGTCATTTGCTGCCTCCTATCCACAGAGGTGTGTGTGCGCTTCTCTGCCTTTCCCATTTCCTGCCGTGATCTTTGGCCATCCTACCTGCTGTTGGCTGAGCCTTATCTTCCCATTTATGACTTGTAGCTAAAGTCTGTCCTGCGTGGAAAGACTCCCTCTGCACCACACTTGGTGCTGAGGGAGGCCAGAGAGGGTCTTGGATCTCTTGGAACTGGAGTTACAGATGGCTGTAAGCCACCATTGTGGGTGCTGGGAACGAAACCCAGTCCTCTGCCAGAACAGCAAGTGCTCTTAACCACTGAGCATCTCTCCAGCCCCCAAACTGTCTTTTTGTTGTTGTTGTTAAGAAATCACTATTTTTGGTCAAAACTAAAACTCCATTGATTTGTTTTTGTTTTAGAAGTTATAATTCTTTCCTGCTGAAAACAATTCCTATTTCCACTGATTTTTAAAAAGCACATTTGTCTATTGATAACCCTGACAGCAATAAGTTAATGGATGTGCTGTTCACTAACCTATAAAGGTTGACTTAGCACAGCAGAAAAAGGTTTTTAAATTACATTTTAAAATTACATATATACATGTGTAGGAGTCAGAGGACAACTTTTGGGGGTCAGTTCTTCCACTAGTGGGTCCTGGGGATCAAACTCAGGTGGCCATTCTTAGTGACCAGTGCTTTTACCCATCGACTAGATCACCAAGCCCACATATATGACTTCTCCTGATGTGAAGTTTTTCAGAAGACAATAAATGTGAAAGTACCGATTTTAAGGCACCATTAAGAAAGAAAAGTATGAAAGACAAAGCAACCATCATGCTTTTTGGAAGCAACAAAATCTGGGTCGTGACTTGGTTGGATTTCACTTTCCCATAGGTGGGCTAATGTTTTAAAAACAGCCAGGTGGACAGGTGCCCTCCTCCCTCACCCCTGCTTCCTCAACTTCCCACCTCACTGGTTCTCGGCAAGCGGTTTGGACTTCAGACACAACTGTGTACTCAGAAGGTTTGGGCTTGGGTCTGAAGAGATGGCTCTGAGTGAAGAGCACTGGCTGATCTTTCAGAGAACCTGGTTTGCTCCCCAGCACCCATGTGGTGGCTCACAACAGTCTGTAACTCCAGTTCCTGGGGATCTGAGGTCCTCTTCTGACTTTCTTCAGCAGCGGGCACGCACATGGCATGCATGTATGCAGGCACTCATACACATAAAATAAAAATAATTCTTTTGCCTGGTGGTGGTGGCACATGCCTCTAATCCCAGCACTCAGGAGGCAGAGGCAGGGGGATCTCTGTGAGTTTGAGGCCAGACTAGTCTACAGAATGATGACCAGAGCTATACTGAGACAACCTGTCTCAAAAAACCAAAAAACAGGGGCGGGAGCGGGGAGAACAAGGGAATCCGTGGCTGATATGTAGAACTGAATTGTATTGCAAAATAAAAATAAATAAATAAATAAATAAAGTGCCTTTCAGTAATAAAAAAAAACCCAAAAAACAAATATGTATGGGTGTTTTAGCTGCATGTCTGTATGTGTACCACATGTGTACAGTGCCCTCAGAGGCCAGCAGAGGGCATTGGATTCCCCTAGACCTGGAATTGCTGATTGTCATGAGTCTCTATGCAGTTACCGAGAATTGAACTCAAATCCTCTGGGAAAGTAGCAAGTGTTCCTAACATCAGATCCATTCTCCAGCCCCTAAATAAACATTTTTTTTAAAAGATTTATTTATTTGTTATGTATACAGTGTTCTGTCTGCATATACACCTGCAGGCTAGAAGAGGGCACCAGATTTCATTACGGATGGTTGTGAGCCACCATGTGGTTGCTGGGAACTGAACTCAGGACCTCTGGAAGAACAGCCAGTGCTCTTAACTGCTGAGCCATCTCTCCAGCCCCTAAATAAACATTTTTAAAAGAAGTTTGTACTTTTGTGTCTAAAAATAATGTGGGGTTTTGTTGTTTGTTTTTCAAATAAAGTGGATTTTCTTTTTTGTTTGTTTGTTTGTTTTTGAGACAAGGTCTGGAGTATCTAAGCCTAGTCTTGAACTTTATACAAATCCAAAGTTTCCTCATCTGTGGCACAGCAGAGAGCGCCTGCCTCACAAGGTCCTAAGGTCAGCCATCAAGACTGAATTAGCCCATTGGAAGGACCTCGGAAAGTTGCTGATTGTAGGTCACACCCTTTCCACCGTCACACCAGCATTCCTTCCTGTCTCTCAGTCTCCCTGAGGCTCCTGATGAGTCAGACCATTTGCTTCCCACGTCTGAGCCCAGTTCTCTATCCTATACAGGGCTTACAGAGTTGGTAGACAGGAACTCCACGTGCAGCCGGTCTTCTTTACCGTGGTGGGACAGTACCAAGCCCTAGCTAGCGCTGCCCCTCTGAGAGCAGCCTGAGGTCCTTGGTCTGAGTACCTTCTGTGCAGAGGTAGGAAACTGCCCTACACCGTCACCTTGGGTATCCCACTAACTGGTCTTTTGTTGTTTTGTTCTTTTAAATACTTAATTTTTTTAATTATTATTTTTTCATGTCTGTGGATGTTTTGCCTGAATGTATAGCTGTGCACCATGTGTGTGCCTGGTGCTCACAGAAGCAGGAAGAAGATATCAGATCTCTAGGGACTGTTGTGAGCCACCCTGTGGGTGCAGGGAACCAAAACACCGAGGTCCTCTGGAAAGGCAGCCAGTGTTCTTAATTACAGAGCCATCTCTCCCGTCTGAGTCCTTTGTTTTCATCAGTCTCATTGGAAACAGGGCCACCCGTTTGATAGGTAAGCATTCTACCTCTGAGGCCCCAGCCCACAGGCCATCAGCCCCTCCTCTAGCCCTCTTACTGAGGTCTCATCCAATCCTTGTTAAATGTGTGTGTGGATAGGGACCAGGCTGGAGTGTGTAATGTTTCTCTTGGTCCAAACACAAACATCAGGTGAACTTTCTTCTGACCTGGTGGTGGTGTCCAGTAGGGGAAACGGGGCACGGCGGGGTGGTGGTGGTAGTGGTGGTGGTGTGTGTGTGTGTTGGGGGTCAGGGGGTCCTATCAAGAATACAGCTCAACATTCTGAAATATTCTGGGATTACTGAGACTGTTCATTTGGCTCAGCAACTGACAAGGTCATGGGCGTTAATTAAGAAGTATGTCTTCGCAATACTGCCTTTCACAGACCTTGTACCGACTCCGGGTTTATTTTCCTCTCCAGTTCCAATTTCTAGTGCGTGTCGCTTGCTCTATATGACATACTCCTTATGAAGCCCAAAGTGTTCGTAAAAATATGGAAGGAGATTTGCTAGTCAACCTGGAGGACTTTGCATAAGTCCTCTGAGATGTGTGCTGTGGAAATCTAGGGATTCAGGGTGCAGTCCACGCCGCACAAAATAAACGTCATAATTAACAGTCTCAACTGTATTGGCAGGAAGTGATCAGAAGAAGTAAAGGGAGATGGGTGAATGGGAATCATGTGATCAATCATCCCAGAATTCTTTCTTTTCCTCATCTTTCTGTAATGCTGTTGAAAAGAGAGAGAGCTAGCCACAGCTTTTGTTTGTTTGTTTTGTTTTTGGCAGACTTGGAGATGAGTTAATTAGCATCTCGTCCTGGAGAGCAGACCCTGTTCTCTTTGTAATAGGCTCTGTCAGGAAGCTTGCGGAAAGCCCCGGAAAAATGGCGCCCACTCTGCTGTCAAGGACTTTTATGAGGGTCAAGTAGCCTTGGCACAAGGTTACCCCAGAGTGACTTGTGACTTGGCTTCAGCAGAGAGTGCCACAGCTGCCTTGTGACAGGTTTTATTAGTCACAAACCCAGACACACTAGATGCATAAGATGGTGAGAGCCTGGTGTCCTCTGGTCTGATGTCCGTCCCGTCCCCCGCCCACCCCCATTTGGAGTCTGTTCTTTTCATCAAGGTTTCTCTCCTGTTGTCACTCATTGCCTCTTCACAGAAACACCACAAACCAACCCCTCCAGCACTTATTGGGGCTCATGCCTCAGTGTAAAATCTGGTGTTCACAAATGGCTCCCAAGTGTGTCTGAATAATCCCTGGGCTGTATTTTGTCACTGAGAAAGTTCGAGTTCCACAAAATGCAGCAGCATGAGAAAAAAAAAAAAAGGAGAGATCCCACCTTGAAATCAGAGCAGAGAGAGAAAGCCAGCCTGTAAAAGTATCCTCTGACCTTCTTACGTGTATTGTGGCATGTTTGGTCACACGTGTGACACACACACACACACACACACACACACACACACACACACACACACAAGTAAATATATCTTTAAAGCAACACACTTTCCCAGGTTTCCTTCTGTTTTCTCAATGCTCTCTCCACCATTGTTTAAAATAGTTAAGGCACATAGTTATCTTTTTTTTTTTTTTGGTTTTTGTTTTGTGTTTTTATACACAGTCACATGTAGCCCAGGCTGTCCTGGAACTCTGTGTAGCCAAGGATGACCTTGAACTCCTGATCCCCCTTCCTCCACGCACCAGTGTTGTGGTTACAGATGTTTGCCAATGTGCCCGGCTTATGCGGTACTGAGAATGGAAGGCAGGGTTTTGTGGATGGTGGGTGAGCACGCGGACCCCTGAGCCGCACCCTCAGCCCACTGCTATTCTAATTCAGTAGAAGAGGAAACTGGAGAACAGAGAAAGAGTGGCAGGGTGGGCTGGCTGAGTACGCATGCGCAGGGACTGGGTGGCCCGGGGACTGGGTGAGGGATTAAGTGAGCATAGTGACTAGGTTGAGCACAGGGACTAGGTGAGCACAGGGACTAGGTGAGCACAGGGACTAGGTGAGGGACTAGGTGAGCACAGGGACTAGGTGAGCACAGGGACTAGGTGAGAGAGGACTATACCCAGGTCCTTTGCAGCCCAACACTGGCTACTTCTGAGACTCCTGACTTCTGTCTACTCCGGGGAGACTGAGGAGGACAGACCAAACAGGCATGGTCGTATTTAGTCCGGTTTGCAGAGCAGGTTGGGTTGGCTGAAGGCCTCCCCGTCTGACTCTTGCTCCAGTCTGTCTGGGTGTGACCCAGCCATTTCGGTGTCTCTCGGGTTCCACAAGCACGGGAGTAATTAAGTCATCTTTATAATTTCGTGTGGTGCAGAAAGTCCAAAGCCACAAATACCATTCCCAGTTCCTACTTTTGAACTTCCAAGGAACTTCCTGCCCCCTTCCTCCCTCTGGTTCATTTCGAGTCCTTCTATTTTCTCTTTCTGAATGCACGAGATGGATGGAAAGCCCTGGTTTACTTAACCAGGGGCTCCGGGGCCAAATCACATGAGAGGACATCCAGCCTTCATTTGGCAGGAATGGGAAAAGTGAGGAAGGTGCCCACACATGGAAACTAGAAGCACAAAGGAGTACTAAGACCTCACCCCTTGGTGTGGAAATCCATGATCCATTTCCATAGTGGTCACTGAGAAAGATGGGGTGACAAGAGAAAGATGGGGTGACAAGGTAAGTCTCGGTGCCTGTGTTTCTGTTCCGATTTCTGCGTCCTAGGTAACCACAATTGAATCACTTATCTTTAGGCTATAGAACTTCCTGCCCCATAGGGCCACTGTTACAACCTGTGTTGTTGTTGTTGTTGTTGTTTTGACACAGGGTCTCATGTAGTCTAGGCTGGCCTCAAACTTGCTATGTAGCCGAGGATGGCCATATACTTCTGATCCTCCTGCCTCTACTTCCCAAGTCCTGGGATTGCAGTTGTGTGCCACTATGTCCAGTTTTATGCTGTGATGGGGTTTGAACCCAGGGTTGTGCATGCTGGGCAAGCACTCTACCCACCAACCACAGCCCAGCCCCACTACTGTTTCCTTAGACAATAGCCTTTCCTTGATCTCTCTTAGATGTCTATGAATAGCTCCTTCCTTTCCATCAAGATCTAGGTAAAATGGATTCTACATAGAGAATATTTCAATATTTTCTTGGTAGGAATAAACATGGCATGCTTATGTATGATATGTCTATCTAGGGGACTAGAGAGATAGCTTAGTAGTCAAGCGCTCATACTGTTCTTCCAGAAGACCTGAGTTCAGTTCCCAGCACCCATGTTGGGTGACTCACATCTGCCTGTAACTCCAGCTCCAAGAGATCTGACACCCTCTTCTGGCCTCTGGGCACCTGCACATACACCTAAATAAAAATAAGATTTTTTTTTTTTTTTTTTAAATTAGGACTGGAGAGATAGCTCAGCAGTTAAGAGCATTTGTTGTTCTTGCAATGGACCCAGGTTCGATTCTCAACACCACATGGTGGCTCACGATTGTCTGTAACTCCAGTTCCAGGGGATCTGATGCCCTCTTCTGACTTCTGCAGGCACTAGGCACATGCAAAATATTCACTTAAAATAAGTATCATATATGTATGTATGTAGATATGTTTTCACACTACAGCAGTTATGTGCTCACACACTTCACTCTGCATCAGAGCCACATGGATGATTTGGTCAGGTCGCTTGGCCTAAGCCCCATGTGTTGAGCATCTTTCTTTAGACTGCGGTGGGAACCATGACTCTACATCTGTAGCAGGGTAGCAGATGCCTTATGTATTGCACTAGGATAATCAAGAGCGGTGCTTGATTACTGAGGGGGTAGTTCAGTGGCAGAACATCTGTCCAACATGGCCGAGCATCTGTCTAGCTCGGAAGAGCATCTGTCTAGCACAGAAGAGCATCTATCCAGCATGGCAGAGCATCTGTCCAGCATGGCAGAGCATCTGTCTAGAACGGCAGAACATCTGCTTGAATGGCAGAACATCTGTCTAGAATGGCAGAACATCTGTCTAGCATGGGAGACACCCTAGTATCAATCCCCAGCAAAAGAACTGAAGAAGAATTGTGCTGCCAGGGCTGTTCCCAGCAGTGATGGGGACCCCTTCTGTCATTGGAAAGTCCCTCCTCTTCCATTTAGCTGACTAAGTCATCTGCATCTTCCGGGCTCACACCAAGTCCCCATCTGTCACAGAATCTTCCCTAATCTGTCAGCAGAGCTTCCCTCCCTACTCCGAACATTTTTCATTTTTTCAATGAGATCCTAGAATTTAATCTGTTGTCTTGCCTTATGTGTAGAGTGATATATGTCAGTTCTTTCCCCACCTACGTGGTACTGACTTGATAGCGAAAATGAACCTGCCTTATCAGGCCTCAGCAAGACACAGCCAATGAGCTGGAGGTCGAAATAGTCAGGAAAAAGAATGCATGTACACTGAACCTGTGCAGATATTGCCTTCAAACTTGTTGCCAAGACAATACAGGACAGCACCTATACACAACATTTATCTGTGATAGTTAGTACAGGTGACCTGAGGGTGATTTGAATTATTCAGCAGGGTGTGCACAGGTTATTTTGCAAATAGTACATCTTTTATATTAAGGATTTGAGCATCTATGGACTTTGGCATCCTCCAGGTCTTGAAACCAACCTTCCATGGATCTGAAGGAACAAGTGTGGTCTATTGCATGTGCATGTGTGCATGTGTTGTCTCTCTGAACCTGGCACAGAGTGAGACGTCTTGTAGATAATTGAGTAACTGAATGGGTGAAGATTCAGAGTGAGTAGAGAGGAAATGAAGTTGTTGCTGTTGTCCCACCGACAACTGTTGGCTGCAGTGAGGAGCCTGGAGCCCTCATACACCACGTTTCTTCTTCCCTGGTGTTTTCTGAAACAAAGCCATGGAGCCTTCAGCCCACTTGTGACTTTGGTCATGGACACTCGCATCCATTCTCAGGCTCTCTGTCCGTGTGCTTGCTAAGTTCAGAAATTTTGACTAGAAGACTTTCTGTTTCTGTCTCCGTCTCCGTCTCTGCCTCCCTCCCTCCCTCCCTCCCTCTCTCTCTCTCTCTCTCTCTCTCTCTCTCTCTCTCTCTCTCTCTCTCTCTGTGTGTGTGTGTGTGTGTGTTTGTGTGTGTGTGTGTGTGCGCACTACTGTGTATGAATGCCAGTGTGCATATGACATGGCCCACATGTAGAAGTCAGATCATGTGATAGCGAATTATTTTGGCAATTTTAAGCATTTATTTGTTTTTACATTATGTGTATGGGTGTTTTGCCTGCATGAATGTCTGTGCACCATGTGGGAGCAATGCTCTCAGAGGTCAGAAGATGTTGGGTCATCTGGAACTGGAGTTGTTCACAAGTGGTTGTTAGCTGCCATGTGCGTGCTAGGAATCAAACCCAGGTCCCCATTAGACTGATCGATGGGGATGTCTGTGTGGCATTATCTTAATTGTTGATTGAGGTGGGAGGGCCCACCTCACTGAGGATGATGCCATCCCTAGGCAGGTGGGCCAGGGCTATATAACAAAGGTAGCTGTTGACTGAGTCTGACAGCAAGCCAGGAAGCTGCGTACCTCTATGGTCTCGGTTCCTGCCCCCAGGTTCCTGCCTCCAGGTTCCTGCCCCCAGTTCCTGCCTCCAGGTTCCTGCCCCCAGGTTCCTGCCTCCAGGTTCCGGCCTCCAGGTTCCTGCCCCCAGGTTCCTGCCTCCAGGTTCCTGCCCCCAGGTTCCTGCCTCCAGGTTCCGGCCTCCAGGTTCCTGCCCCCAGGTTCCTGCCCCCAGGTTCCTGCCCCCAGGTTTCTGCCTCCAGGTTCCGGCCTCCAGGTTCCTGTCCCCAGGTTCCTGCCCCCAGTTTCTGCCCCCAGGTTCCTGCCTCCAGGTTCCTACCCCCAGGTTCCTGCATCCAGGTTCCTGCCATGGCTTCCCCTTTCTTCCCTGAGTTGCTTTTGGTCATGGTAATCTCTTACAGCAACAGGAAGAGTGACAAGGACAGAGGACAAACTTGGTGTCAGTATTCACCTTCCATCTGTTTTGAAATGGGTCTCTTGACTGCTAACTCAGACTATTGGGTGAGGGTCCTTGGGGGTAGGAAGCGGGCCCTGAGAGCGAAGGTGCCAAAGAAACTTCAGTCAACAGACTGACGTAGCTCAAATCCGTGAGGCAATGTTGGCTGTGACCCTGCCTTTCCCATGCCAGCTGATCCCCGCCGGCCAGATGCTGTTGTCCATCTCTGGGGTAGAAAACAACTCTCCAGAGCCTCACCCTCCGGGACCTCAAGCGTTCGCACAGCTGCTGGAGGGCCTGGTCCAAAACCCCATACATGGTCCATTGTTGCCGGAGATGCCTCGAGACTGGCAACTGCCCAGGCTCTCCCGGAAGCTACCCTGGGTGATATCCCCTTCCTTGGACTTGGCTTCCATTTGCAGTTAGAAGACAGTGACCTACATTTTTGGCTGTGTGAAAGCCAGGGCGGCTAATGATCTTCTTCAACCTGTTCTCTTTTGTCTCTGCGGATTAGCTGCTTTTCTCACTGCTGTGAGAAAACACATGACAGAAGGAACTGAAGGGAGGAAGGGAGTACTCTTGTTGCTGACAGTTGGAGGGAACAGTCCGTCATGGTGAGGAAGGCATGGCGGCAGGACTGAGGCAACTAGTCACATTGCATCCAGAGTCCGGAAGCAGAGGGAGGTGAATGCCGGGGCTCCACTCACTCTCTCCTTTTATTCAGTCCATGGAATGGGGCTGCTCATATTTAGGATGGGTCCTTTCACCCTAGTTCATCATCTAATCTAGGAAATTCCTCACAGACACACCCAAAGGCCCATATATATATATATTCCACATCTAGTCCAGTTGACAGAAAGATTACCCAGCACCCCCTGTGTTCTCTCCATTTGCCTGCCGGGAATTCTTTGTCACTGTCTCTCTCCTGGCTCACATCCCATCCTCAAACCCCAAGCCTGCAGTCTTGTTTTGGAGACCACTCCACAGAGAGGCTCAGCCCAAGGTGGCAAGGTTAAAGGTCCAGGGATGCTCACTCCTGTGCTCCTTGAAGGAAGAGCAGGGAAAGAACCCGAAGGTCCCTCTATAGGGCTTCTTGGTTTGCTTTAGGTGGGTGACAGCGTGAACAAATGACTCCTCATCTCCGTTCCTTGTCTGTTGCATGTACATTACTAATCTCTAGGACTGGACAGTGACGAGCAGGGAAGTGCTTTGTAAAGTCAAATGGCTTTGCAAGCAGATGGCGTATGCTGAAGCAATGGCAAAAAAAAAAAAAAAAAAAGCCTCCTTTGAGGCCTTGTACAAATCCAGCATTTTATGCATTTAGACCCTTGACTAATAGTTTGAGGGAACAGTCCATCATGGTAGGGAAGTCACAAATTTAACATTTGAGGTTCTGCCAACAACCCATGCAACAACCCCATTGCTATTTGCAGTTGGGCTAAGGCATACACTTTCTTCCATCTACAGATGTGACTATTTCATATAAGGCCAAGAGGAAATTTTTTCTTCTTCTTCTTCTTCTTCTTCTTCTTCTTCTTCTTCTTCTTCTTCTTCTTCTTCTTCCTCCTCCTCCTCCTCCTCCTCCTCCTCCTCCTCCTCCTCTTCCTCCTCCTCTTCCTCCTCCTTCACGTCTTGTGTGTGTGTCTGTGTATGTCTGTGTGTGTGTAGGCAAGAGGATAACCCCCAGGACACCATTCCTTGGGCTTCTTTATTTTTGAGACAGGATCTTTGACTAACTAGACTGGACTAGCTGGCCAGCAAGCCCCAGGGATCCATCCACCTGTGGCTGCTTCCCCAGCACGGAGATTACAGTCACAGGACACCACACCTAGCCTTTTCTCACAAGGGCACTGGGGATTGAACCCAGGCCCTCATGATGACAAGGGAAGCATTTTGCATTTGAACTGCATCTCCAGCCCATCTTGGTGTTATAGCAGGATCTTGCTAAGAAGCTTAGGCTGGTCTCAAGCCTGAGGGGTTGTTCCCCACCCACCCCACCCCATCCCGCCCCCCGATTAGTGTTGGGTTTGCAGATTTGCACCAGTCTGCTTGGCTGAGTCTTTAAATGCTCTTCAAAACAGACATTTCTTTAGGATCTCTTTAGGGCCCTGTCAGTGAGCCCTGGGCCCTTAGGAGAGCATGAGACAAGATGGTGAATACTAAGCCACACTTGTAATCCCATCACTAAGTTGAATGAGGTAGGAGGAGAGGGAGTTCTGGGCCATCCTGGGCTACATAACAAAACTCAGTCTCTAAAAAATAGTTTCCTGGAATTACAGGCCAATGCAAAATGCAGGGATTCCAGTAGGCAAAGATTTGTGGAAGCCCAGCTCTGCAGAAGGACCTCGGGAGTTCCATCTAAGTTTACTGAGGTTAACTGGAAAGTTCCATCCTTAGAATTTAGAGCACCCATTGATTTGTCTGTGTATTTGTCTCTCCCACTTAACATTTTGGGCATGCTCAGTTGAGGGTGGCGCTCTGAAGTCACGTGGGTCCTGGCTGGTTCCCAGTTCCTGCTCTGCCACCTTAGGGTGTGGCTCTTGTCTCGGACGGGCCCATGAGGGAGCTCTGCTCACCACCCTCTAATTTTTGAGCAGGGGAGGAAGGAGAGCTGTCTGTGTCCTTCCCAACATGACATGCCCTGCGACTCTGGACACACCCCCTCCCGGATACATCACTGGACCACACCTACTGCTTGGGAGTTGAGAATGATTTTTTTTTTTTAAATCATCCAGCAGCCAGGTGCCTGTGGCTGAACAAGAGCACATGACTCAAAGAAAGGACTGGTTCAGCCTCCCCTGTGCCCATGAGCCAGCTGAGTAAGGGAGGGAAATCTGAAGAGAGGAAGAGCTAGCTGGTCCCAGCAAGAAGACTGTGTGTGACTCAGAGCTTATGTCATCTGCTGGGGAGTTTAAGGGCAGTTTAGATCTGGTTGTCTTTTGGGTTTCGCTAAACAGAGGCTTCATTTAAATTGTTATGGAATGCTTCTCCTCAACTCTTGTCTTAGAAGCCACTGGTAACGGAAGAGACAAACATTGACGTCCGGAACCAGTGACAGGCCAGCCTACAGAGTTGCTCATGCTGTCCTGGTGCTCCCAGAACGCTGCCCTCAGGCAAAGTCACTCGGGACGCCATGGCAGTGGAAGACAGAGCAATGGTATTTTATCATTTTGTCTAAGCAAGGACGAAACCCAAGTTTCCTGTGGAAGCCGCAGAGCATCAAGGATGTTCTCATGTATCGGACGGGAGAGGCCACTGCTCTTCCCACCAGCCGGCTCTTTCTTCACCCCATCAGTTCTTGTGGTCTTAGAAACACCTTGCTCTCTGACATCACCAATCTAGAGCAGCCGATAGTTTCTGAGAACCTCTGCCTAAACCTCCCACCCCAAATCCATGCTTGGTGAGGTCTCCCCCATGCCATGCACAGCTGCCTCAGTCCAGCTGTGTGCCCCTGGTGGTCTTTGCTGGAAAGCTGAGGTGGCTTGTGCAGGAGGAGGATTGAGTCTGTTCTCTGAGTTCAGCAAGTCTGGACTTATTTGGAGACCTCCTTATCAGTTTGGGCCAGTTTCTTTGCCTCTGAAAAATTTTGTCTTCCTGACCTATAAATTGAGAATTATGATATATACATGAAGAATAAACAACAAAAGGAGTGGAAATCCCCTCCCCCTGAGGGGGAACCCCAGGGCCTCACAATCTATTCTTTTTAAAAAAGGAGTTAAACCCAGTGCACTTAATCCCAGCACTTGAGAGGCAGAGGCAGGTGGATATTCATGAGTTCGAGGCCAGCCTGGTCTATAGAGCTAGATTCCAGAACAACCAGGGTTGTTACACAGGGAAACCCTGTCACAAAAAAAAAAAGAAAAGAAAAAAAAGGAATTATGTATTATTATTATTTTGTGTGTATGAGTGTGCGTGTGTGTATGAATGAGTGATGTATATGAGTGTGTGTGTGTGTGTGTGTGTGTGTGTGTGAGAGAGAGAGAGAGAGAGAGAGAGAGAGAGAGAGAGAGAGAGAGAGAGAGAGCATGCACATACATACGGCAGGCATGTATAGCACAGGTGTATGGAGAGGTCAGGACACTTTCAGTATCTTACCTCTCCCCTTCCACCTTGCTGAGGCGGGTCTTTTGTTTCAGGCTCCAGCCTAGCTGACCCACAAGCTTCTGGTCATTCTCCTGTGTCCACTTCCCGTCTTACCACAGGAGTGCTGGGATTACAGATGTGCACCATTGTGGGTTCTGGGGATGGAACTTGGGTCTTTAGGCTTGTGTACCAAGTGCTCCCCCTCACACCGCAGCCAGCCCCCACATATATTCTTAATCCTCACTTACCTAAACTTGAGTAGTGCTGTGAGCCTAGAGGCTGATCCCTGCATGTATCTGCTAAGGGAAGTTGCAGAGGACAGTCTGAGCAGAGCCCATTGAAATGAAAATTGTTCTAAAAACCGGGATCACTTCTGCCTAGATGGAGGCAAAAGCCACATGCTGATTGACTTTGTGCCATCTAAACAGTTAAAAGGAGCCCTTTCTGCTGAGTGATGCATGCCTTTAATCCCCGCACTCAGGAGGCAGAGGCAGGTGGATCTCTGTGAGTTTGAGGCCAAATCTGGTTTACAGAGTGAGTTCCAGGACAGCCAGAGCTGCACAGAAAATCCCTGTCTCAAAAAAACCAAACCAAACAAAAACAAAAACCCAAGAGCCCTTTCCCTAACAGCCCCTGTAAATGGTCCACTGGGCTTCAGTGTTCTTAAGGGAAACTCTAGAACCAAGGCATTGGTCAGCGCTGGTTATTCCCAGCACTACCTTCATTCCAGGTTCTAGGAAGGTAGCAAGGGACTGCTTGCCGCAGGGGAGTTCATTAACTGCCGCCGCCGCCGCGCCGCGCCCCCCCCCCCCCCCCCCCCCCCCCCCCCCCCCCCCCCGCCGCCGCAAGCTGGGAAGGGGCAGAAGTGCAAATTCAAGTTCACATCCAGGCTCCAGTTTAAACCTCTTCTCTTGGCCAGGTCTTGGAGGACTTGGGAATTTAGTCAAAAACAAAGCTGTTTCAAATACCGAGGAAAGTGACTGTTACTGACTCGCTATCCCAGGACCCAAGAGAAATCTTCTTAATTACCCATCAGAGCCCAGGAGTCACGCTAAGGGTGGAGAGGGAGAGCTGCATGCTCTCACATACAGCTTCAAGTGAGAAGATCCATGCTAAGCCTACTAGGGAATACGGTCCACTCAAAGGAAGGCCTGCTGTCAGAACCAGCTGGAATAGGTGGTGCTATGTGCTCCAGAAGGCTGGGGTGACATTACCTGGGCAGGCAGACCTGAGAAAGTTAACTAGTGGCCGTAAATTGCTACGTCATAGTTGAGAAAGTCAATCTATTTACAGGTGCTTAGATGTAGATAGAAATTCCAGTGTCAGAATCTCCCTACACTCAAGAGGATAAATTTTCACTGTTAGCTGAGGAAGAATTTTGGATTTTAGTCCCACAAGCTGGTCCTGTTAAAATTTGATAAGAAAAAGTAGACAGTCCCTCCCCACGAGAAGCTGTTTCTGTTTTTCTTCTTATGAAGCTGACTTTATTATTTAGGTACCTTCTTAGAAAATGCCCCCATGAGCCTATTAGGAATGTCTGCCAGAATTCTTCAAAATCCAATTTCTAGCTCGAGAAGAACAGTTTGAAAATTTCTTTTTTTTATTTTTAAGAATTTATTTTTATATACTCGTGTGTGTGTGTGTGTGTGTGTGTGTGTGTGTGTGTGTGTGTGTGTGCGTGCATGTGTACCACATTATTGCAGGTGCCCTTGTAGGCCAGAAGAAGGAATCAGATCCTCTGGAGCTGGAATTATAGCTGGTTGTGAGCCACCCAACATGGATTCTAGGGAACAAACTCAGCAAGGGCTGCTCACCTCCGAGCCACCTGGGAATTTCTTCTAAAATGAAAACATTGCCAGATCGCGGGCTGGAAGGTGGGCTCAGGTGTCTCCATCAGAAGACCAGCCCCCGGTCTCTCGTCTTCCTTCACTCCCCTTTCCAGCTCGTGGGCCACTTCCAGATTTCAAAGTGTGACGGCATGGGGACTCGGGAACCATTTCCTCTTATGACTAAGTCTGAGAGTGTGGGAGCAGCCTGGGGAAGTGGGGAGGGGAAGGCTGGGTGCTGGAGGAGGTGTGGGTAAGTGCAGAGTGGTTCCAAGCTTGTGCCAGTGTCCTTGTTGGTCTGGGCACTGTGGCCTTCAGTCAGCACCAGGCGGGCAGCGCCTTGGGAACAGGAAACCCCCCCTCCACCCACAGCCTTTGTCCAGGGACTGGTTTAGCCGGACACACCAGTTGATTTGCCTAGAAGGCATTCAGGAGGACCCAAGAAGCCAGGATATTTAACACTGGCCACTTTTCCTGATGATACCTTACCAAGTGGCTGACTGGCCTCTAGAAAACTCTTGTTTTAATTTACAATACGGTGATTTTGCATTACCTTAAAAAGCTTTCCAGGTTCCAGTCAAAACATTTAAAACTCCTGTGGCTCAAAGGAAGATGTTGTATCTCTGCATTTTGCAGCTCTGCTTTGAGGTTTTGGAAGGAAAAAACAAAACAAAACAAAACAAAAAAAACAGTGTTAGAGTAAGAAAAAAAAATGTTAGAGAAAATTTAGTCAGCTTAATTTAGATGGAATGAATGATGAGAAGAGCCATGGAACTCCTCTGTGTGTTTCTAGAATAACTTCAAGGAGAGTGCTCTAAACAGGGTCACCACGTTAGGGTTTACTTGCTTGAGAAGATGGTGATGTGTGTAGACTCATGTCTTCTCGGCTTACCTGGCAGCCTGGGTAATATTTCACAGCTTGGTGTAAATTACATCTGTATTCTCTTTCCTGGTTAAGTCACCCTCCTTCAGTGCTGTTATATTGTGAAAGAACCGAATCTCATGTTAACAAACCACAGGGGAACTGTAAATGCAGATTTAAGTAATTAATTTGTGAACCTCTGTGTCCTAAAAAAAGCTTCTCATAGCCTGAGGGCCTTCCATAGTATCCAGCCCAAGTTTGAAGCTTGGGTTAAAGGACTGAGTTAGTGAATGAGTAAGAGAAACACAGGCCGTGGTTAAAGAGGAAGACTACAGAGTATGTTCCTCTGTCATTAAAGAATGCCCCCCCCCCCCCCCCCCCCCCCCGCCATCCCTCCATCTCTGGTTTCTGTTTGTATTTCCAAGTCCTGAGGAAGTTAGGGGTAGCAGTTCCACATGGGAGCAAAGATGCCTGGAGGGAGAACTTTCTGGTATGGCTTGAGACAGGCATCGGTCCCTTGTTGGCTGTTCATCCATTCCTCTACTCCTGCCTTATTTATGCCTCCTGATCCCCATCTGACTTTCAACAATCCCGTCCCAAATGGCTTCTTCCACCCCCACATTTTAAATAGATTGTCGTTGAAAGGCCAGGTAGCTGAGGCAGAGAGGAACAGGGTGGAGGCAGGGTGGCCCTGCAGTCATGATGACAGATGACACACTAGCCATCTACTTTCATACACGCAATAGCTTTGCGTAAGGTCTGGTCTGAGCTGATCGCCTCTCAGTCTTCTTTGGCCAGTGCTGTTGGTCACTAAGTCACAGCTTGACTCATAGTTCTGATTTTCAGCTTCCAGAGTGCCTTGTTCCCACCCTGTGGAGGTGGAAGACCGCCTTACATACAGGTCAGCAGCGTATCTGTCCAGCATCTTCACCCTCCCTGGGACCCAGCAGTCTATAAGGAAGTCAAGCTGCCTTGGCTCTGGGAAGCCCAGGTAGATGTCACTTAGCCCTTGTCTGTCTGGATATGGGAAGCAACTGGTTCTGAGTTTTAGAATTAATTTCTTCTTATTATTTTTATGTATTTTATGTGCATTGGTGTTTTGCCTGCATGTATGTCTGTGTGAGGGTGTCAGTTCCCTCTGGAACTGGAGTTACAGACAGTTTTGAATTGCCATGTAGGTGCTGGAAATTGAACCTGGAAGAACAGCTAGCCAGTGCTCTTAACCACTGAGCCATCTCCAGCCCCCTTCAGTTTTAATTTTATCAAAGTCGGTAAATGTTTGAAGTATAGGGAATTTATGTAGCCTCCAAGTATCCCCCACCACCACCACCACTTGACAGGAAAACAGGAAAAAATAGAAAGTATTCCTCAGGAAAACTGGCTAGGACTTAAGCAGGTCCTAAGAATGAACACCACCAGGAACCCTGGATGTCATGTGATACCCCAAGGACACCCACTTGCTTGTCTAGAATTCCAGCCCAAATCCTAAGAGCTGAATCTAATTACCAGCAAACATCAGACAAACCAAACTGGAGAGAAATTCTCTAAAATAACTGGCCTGAATTCTTTAAAAAGTCAACAATCATAAAAGACAAAGGGAAACTGTTACAAATGAAAGGAGATTAAAAAAAAAAAAGGTCTGACAACCAAATGTAACAAATCATCCTGAACTGGGAGAGTGATGGCTGTCTGGGACACAGACACAATTAGGGTCACTGAGAGGCACAAAAGAAATTGTATCAGTGTTTCTATCTGGCCTGCGATCTGAGAAAACTCCCTCTTTAGGAAATACACACTGTAGGTAAGGAGAGTCATTATGTATCCATCCTCTTTTCAAACGTTTCTGGAGAAATCCTGAAGGAGGGTGGACAGTGCCTATGGGAAGAAGGAAACAGTGTTGCAAATGGTACTGTGTAAGAAATCTTCGTATATTGTTGTAACTTTTTGTAGCTAGAAATTGTATCAAAATAAAAAGTTCCAAAACCCCCATACCAGCCGGCCATTGGTGGCGCACACCTTTATTCCCAGCACTCGGAGGCAGAGCAGGCGGATCTCTGTGAGTTCGAGGCCAGCCTGGGCTACAGCGCAAGATGCAGGACAGACACCAAAGCTACACAGAGAAACCCTGTCTCGAAAAAAACCAAAACCAAACCAAAACAAAACAAAACAAAAAAAACCCATACCTCCTTCATCCTGCCTACAAAAACCAACAAGGGAAGAGAAGCAGGAAGGGAGGAGGATTGGTTAGTTACCTTCACTGCCCTGGCGTGCATCAGCTACCAAGCTGAAAGGAGAGAAAAAGAATTCTCCATCCCCTTTTTGGCCCTCACCCCTGCTCCCAAATCCAGGGAAAGAAGTCCATGGTGTCTGAGACTGGATCTGCCCTGCACAGCCAAGAATTCTCTGGGCAGCAGGAATGGTGGCCACAAATTGAGGTCAGTAGGAAAACAGTCCATGTGCCATGTTGCACATTGTGATGAGTGAACAGTGAAGAATGTCCCTCAGTGAAGGGACGGCCTGGGAACCCTGCATTTCGTTCTAAATATCCTTGTGAGGCACCATGTGTGGAAAACAGGAAGCAGCAGTTAAAATGGGAAATCGCTTTGGGCTGAATTACTGTAATTCCTCATTTTACTTAGAAGCTGGCATGGACCCTTCATCCACAGCAGGATGCCTCTTGCCTTTCTGTGCCTTGATGATTTTGCCCTTTCACTAGGGTGGAGCATTACTAAGCCCAGAGGCTTTTAGGCTGCAATTGCTACCTTTAAGTGTGCTTAGAAATTGGGATCTCACAGGGCCGTTTGTTTTTCTCCCAGGCTCTGGGGTAGAAAACAGCCTAGCCGCTCTGCTAGCTTGGGTTCCCTCCTCCTGCCCTCTCTTGATTTCTAGTAGGCGAGGTTGAGCACACACAGAGACTTACAGCCCAGCCTAATAATAACCCCGCAGTAAGCAACATGGCTATTATCAGGCTAGGCAGCTAAACAGAGGTACATCCCCCGAAAGCGAGTGCTAACACCATGCAGGGTGGCATGGTGGGTTGCTTGCTGAGTGGGGCTCTGACTGCAGTGGCTTGAGCCTTTCTTCCCTTTAGAAGGAGGGTGGTTTTTCTGTGTGACCTGGGCTGCACCCTCTGATGGAGATTCCATCTTGGCCGCCTGCTTCCTGTCTCCAGTGCCAAGCACTCAACCGTGCCTTCCCGGCCCTCCTTGATGCCTCTTATTTTTCCTATTTAACCCAGGCTCTGATTGCTTTCACACAAATCCTGTCTATTCTAGCCTAGCTGTTCTGTTTAGGGGGCTTGAGTTCAATCAAGCACAAGTGAAGTTATTGTTCGTTTGTCTTCGGAGCCCGTCTCCTCGTGTTTCCCCTCTCAGCAATGTCTGGTTCTGCCTTCCCCCCCCAGTTCAGGATTAAACTTATTTGGGATCTTCAACTCAAATCTAATCTCCCAGCAGCCCACTGGGATGATTCAACCTTAGTGATTTTTTTTTTCTTCAGTCATGAATTCATTGGACACACATTTACAGCGCTTTTTATGTGCTTGGCTCTTCATTAGAAGAAGCCGGGCACAGGATTAATGCAAATTCAGCCCTGGAATGGCTTCTGATTGTAGAGGGAGAGAGGAGGCATGAATAAACTGACTGTGAGGTGGAAAGAGAATGTAGAAACTTCCTTGGAATCTGTGGCTATTGAAGAGGCAGCATTTGCAGTAGGTCCTCACAGGTCTAGAACATTCAGTCTGGGTATTGTTATGACCAGCAGCATTTTCCCCCAAGAGAGTATCAAGCTAGGCTAGTGGCAAGAACCTGGGGTGCTGGCAATCGAGCTGGGCTTTGAATGTAAGTTTCACAGCCTAATCATGAGGAGAAGCCCAGTACGGATGGAAGGGCCCAGGTTACCACTATATGAGGGTAGAAAAGACAGAGCATAGCGACCTGAGAAAGCCTATGTGCCTCCCTGAATTTGGAAAGTGGAGAGGAGAGGCAAAGCATACTGGCATTCCAGGATAGGTGCACTTTACTAGTCAAAGGAATTAATTTCCTAGTTCAGCTAGCAAGTGTTTCGGTAGGGTAACTGGGCAGCCAGTGACTCTATCAATATGTTTTCCATATTTAGAATAAGGGGCAGGGAGATTTCCGGGAGGAGAAGGTTTGATGGACACTGTATACAAGTTGATTCAGTTCTGATAGGAAGAGAGGTTCCTGCATCTGATGCAGCAGATCCAAACATCTAGATGGCCTCCAAGAGGCATGCTCATTCTATAGAATCCATACCAATTGAAATGTCGTAATAGTTGTCTAGTTGTTTGACATAGTCAGGGGTCACTTATAAAATCTGTACATATTTAGTAGATGCACAATTGGCTAATGAAAGGAAGTGATGGTCTGAGGCTCTGTAGACAGGTCAGACTTCTGCTAAGGCCAATGCAAAGATGATTCTTCCGCTTCTTTTGTTTATTTATTTACTTTTTTTTCCGTTTTGCTTTCTTGAGACAGGGTTTTTCTGTGTACCTCTGACTGTCCTGGAACTCGCTCTGTAGACCAGGGTAGCCTTGAACTTAGAGATCCACCTGCCTCTACCTCCCAGGTGCTAGGATTAAAGGCATGCACCACACTGCCCAGTGATTATTCTTTTTAATTTTTTTTAAGATTTATTTTATTCATATGAGTGCTTTGCACATATGTCTGTACATCAGATATATGCTTGGTGCCTGAGGAAGTCGTGAGCCTTCATGTGGGTGCTGGGAATCAAACCTGAGTCCTTTTTTAAAAAAAGTTTTAAGATTTAATTCTTTTTAAAATCACATTTATTTTATTCTTTTTAAGGGGGGAGGGACACAGCACATGTGTAGAAGACAGAGGACAACCTAGAAGAGTTGGTTCTCTGGTTCCACCTTGTGGGGTCCCAGGAATGGAACTCAGGTTTGACAGCAAGTGCCTTTACCCACTGAACCATCTTCCTGGCCCAGATGCAAAGACTGTAGAGGGCCTTCTCTGCTTGTTTGGAATTCCCTGTGATATGACCTAAGTTGGTGTCAGAGGCTTAACAGTTCATTTCATTTCTGTGTTACTGCAGACTCTCAGTTTCAGCCCTGAGCAGCTGCGGTCTGTGCTCTGTGTGGGGAGGAGGAGGTGGCTGCCGGAAGTCCCATATCCGTTTTCTCACTCACCTCTGCTTCCCATTTCCTTTATCACCTGCTGGTTTTCAGGCTTATTTTATTATTGCTTTTTCATTCAACACAATGTCTTTGTGGGTGGGTGAGTGTGTGTTCACAGATATGTGGAGGCCAGAAGTCAATCCCAGGTATCCTCACGAGCCATGCACCTGGTTTTTAACCTTATTAAAAATTACATTTATTTATTTGTAGATGTGCAAGTGCCATGCATAGAGATCAGAGGACCGTTGTCCTCTCTTTCCACCTTGCAAGTTTTGGGGATTGAGCTAAGATCATTAGAAGTGGCAGGAAGTGCCCTTATGCAGTGGGCCACTTCACCTGACCTCTGCCTTGTTGTTTTAGGTAGGAGTCTCTTCCTGGCCTGGAGTGGCTAGTCCTGCTGGCCAGTGAGACTCAGTCAGTCAGTCAGTCAGTCAGTCCTCATGTTCCTGCTTTCCCAGTGCCTGGATTACAAGCACTCACTACTGTGCCCAGCTTTTTTTTTTTTTTTTTTAAACATAGGTCTGGACATTGAACTCGGATCCTCATGTTTATAAGCGAAGCAGGTCTAGACCATGGAGAGAGCTCCCTGACCAGCTCACAGACATTTGTCATTCTGGAGATCTGACCTGGCATTCTGGGTGGAGTGGGTGGGACCGACCCATTTTGGTCACTGTGGTTGATTAAGTGACCATGATAGTGTTGACTTTGCGATGCTCAGGATTTGATAAGCATTTGACATTAGAGTCTCTGACCCGGGTGTCTTCAACGCTGGACAGATATCCTGAGAGACTGACTGCACTGGCTTTGGCTCTGCCCACAAAAGCTGGCCCAGCTTTCCCAGTTGAGTACTCAGGATGAGCCCCATCTTGCTGTCCCCTTGTGACTTTCTTTGTCCCCCTGGAGTCCCTCTTGTTGGTTTTTTTTGTTATTGTGGCCCTGCTGAAATCAGCTCTTCAAAGACTCCTCAGCCTCGTGACTCCATTGTATCATCTCACTTTTTCCCGGAGCATTTGTTAGTGTCTAATCCGACATGTTTTCATTTTTCTGTTTATTGTCTCCCATACCGAGGGGAGCACAGCTCTATGAAATCCGGAGCCCTACAGACCTGGTCTGTTACTCAGCGCCTAGAACAATGTTTAGCTCCTGATATGGTGTCTGAATGAATGAATAAATGATTGTAGGAATAAAGAAA
Source organism: Peromyscus californicus insignis (assembly GCF_007827085.1). NCBI lineage: Eukaryota > Metazoa > Chordata > Mammalia > Rodentia > Cricetidae > Peromyscus > Peromyscus californicus. Next base: position 65,172,198 of record NW_026294402.1, read on the forward strand.
TGAGCAAATCAGTTTGGGCCTCACGTATCACATATTGACTTCCAACTCGCTGTCTAGCTGGGGATGACTTTGACCTTTCGATGCTCCTGTCTCTGCTCCCCAGTGCTTAGACTACAGGCGTGAGCCACCATGCCGGGTTGATATGGTGCTGAGACTTGGTGCATGCTGAACAAGTGCTCTGCCCACTGAGCTACATGCCCAGCACACATTCTTGCTTTTCTTGTCTTCTGTTTCCTTCCTCTTCTGTACACTCACTCCTAGGCCTGTAGGAAAAAACTTGCTCTAAGTCCAAAGAGAACTCTCAAAGAGATGTCCTGACCACTCCTTGCTCCTAGGGTATGGCTCTGAGCATCCAATTTATCTCCAGCCTAGGTGAAAAAGCTGGAGAGAGGCGTAGAGAGAGTCTGCTTTCAGGGTGCTGACCTGAGGCAGGTTATGCCATGACCTTGCACCTCAGTCCTCAGGTACCTTCATTTGTCGTCTCAGACAGGGTCTGTCACTGAAGCTTCTTCATATAGCCCAGGCTAGCTGCTCCGTGAATGTCTTTCATCTCACCATCACTGGCGCTGCGGGCACAGGACACTGTACCTGCCTTTTTTTTTTTTTTTTTTTTTTTTTTTTTTCGTTTTTCGAGACAGGGTTTCTCTGTGTAGCTTTGCGCCTTTCCTGGGACTCACTTGGTAGTCCAGGCTGGCCTCGAACTCACAGAGATCCACCTGGCTCTGCCTCCCGAGTGCTGGGATTAAAGGCGTGCGCCACCACCGCCCGGCCCTGTACCTGCCTTTTTGTATGGCCTCTAGGGATCTGGACTCAGGGCAGGGGTTCACACTAACCTTGTATTCCTCTCACCTGGTAGATTGAGGTGGATGCTGACTGCCTCCCCCCCCCCCCATGGAAAAATAAGGGAGAATGTGGACTGGATCCTGAATTCTTTTCTCCCATCAATACCAACAGGTGTAGATGTATTCCTTACCTGTGGCCTTTGGCTCTTGCTGCTGAACCCCAGAACACGCCCTCTCCAAACTGCTCATCGGAACCCTTCCCTTTGCCAAGCCCCTCTGCCCACTGCCTCCCACCCAGATACCCTATCCAAGTTCTCTTCTCAAGCTCTGAGTCCTAGAAAGTCTGCCCTTTCTTTGGCAGTGTGAATGATGTAGGCAGAAGATAGTGGGGTGTTCAGATAAGGAACCCCACCCCCACCCCCTGCCCACAATGGGTAGGCCCTGGTCATTTTGTAGTCTTGCTTTGTTGCTGGAGCAATGTCACAATTCCGTTAAGATTTTCATCATACCAGTCAGGAAACTCATGGGAGGCTTACTACAGGACCTTCACTGTGCTCAGGGAAAAGCGCAGCCCTTACAATGGGGCCTTTGAGAGCCCGGCCCAGAGCCCGGCAGTGATTCAGTCTATTCAAAACACAATGAGGCGACACAGAATAGCAAGGAGCTGCACATTGTTTTCGGGTCCTTCTGCCGTCTGTAGCATTCCTGGGCCCAGCATTAGTTATGTTTCTCTGGTGACACACTTTTCATTTCAGAGCATACCTGCTCACCTGGTGACGTCACTTCACAGACACTTACATAGCACGAGATCTGTTGGTGCACCAACCCACAGCCAGCAGGTTCTCAGAAAAGATGACCAAATGTTGGTCTAACTGGACACGGTGGTGTCTATCATTCCTGCGCTTGGCAGGTGGAGGCAGGAGCTGCGAAAGTTGAAGGTCACTCTCGGTTAATATCAAGAGACTCTGCCTCAGAAACAAACCATCCTTCCCCACGAAACAAAACCAAACCAAGAAGTAAACGTGGATTTGGAGACAGGAAAGCATCAGTTGGGTATGTTTTAAATTATTCAAATCACTCTTAAAAAACACCATGTTCTCCTGTAAACAGTCATGAGAGTCTGGGGAGACGGCACAGCTGGCCAAGTGTTTGCCTCGAAAACACGAGGGCCTGAATTTGATCCCCAGCACCCACATAAAAAGCTGGGTGTGCCGGCATGCACCTATAACCCCAGCACTGGAGAAGCAGACAAAAGAGCCTCCCCGGGGCTCACTGGCCAGCCAGTCTAGCTTAGTTAGTGAGCTTCAGGCCAGTGAGAGACCCCGTCTCAGAGGAGGTAGACAGCCTCCTGAGAACGACACCTAGCAGTGTCCCCTGGCCTTCGTATGAACACACACATACACATTTTTTTTTTAAGATTTATTTTATTGTATGCATATGAGTGTACCACATGCATGCCTAGTATCTACAGAGATCAGAAGAGGGCATCAGATTCCTTTGAAATGGAGTTATGGATAGTTGCCATGGGAGTGCTGAGAACTGAACCTGGGTCCTCTGCAAGAACAACTGGTCCTTTTAACCTATGAGCTGTCTCTGCGACCCCAGCTGGGTTTAAACTCTCCAACCTTCTGCCCCAGTTTCCAAGTGTCGGGGTTACAGATGTAACCCACAGCCAAATGTACATTTCTTACTCTAAAAGAATGAATGTTAGGTAAGCATTTTAAAAGCTGAATTTACCACTTAGAATGTAGACTGTAGTTACACCAAGCAAAATGAGCTGTGGTTCTCTCACAATTGAGGCTGAGAAGAAACTTTTTTCCTTTAGAACATGTATGGTATTTTATTTTATTTATTCATATGACTCACTCTGGGATCAAACATCTTTTCTTTGTTGTGTGTTTAGATCTCAAGGGTTGTTTTATTTCCTCGCTTCCTTAATGTTTTCCTCATGTTTAATTTAAATCCTTTGCCTTTTATCTTTCTCAGCATCTCGAGCTAGTTCCTTCTTTTCTAACCTTTGTTCTCCTTCTTGCAGTGGAATTGAAAAGCAATACATTGAAATGCATTTTCTTTCTAAGTGCAAAGTGAGGGGCTACTTCAAGACTGCACACACAAGTCAGTCTCCACCAAACAAAGGCTAACGACTTTTCCTTGTGGCTCCCATGCAGTCTTGGGGTGTGGGATCTTTGGTTAGTAAATAATCCTGTGCTTTTGGCCCAACTCCCAGGAAGGGGAAGGGTCACAGACCAGGTCAGGAAACCTGTTGCTTATCTCCCAGTATTTAGGGACATGGAGCGCTTTTTTGCCGGCAGAAACCATACAGATATGTTTGTGAATAGACGTGTGGCCTGGCTGGTCGTTTCTAAGCACAGCTTTCTGGGACCTGCTATGATGCTCTCCTCTATTTTTCTATTTATGTCCCACTTGGAATGGGGCAGTGACCTCGACATAAAAGGGTTGACATACTCTTTTTCACCTAACACAGAGAGAGCGGGTGTCATGTTTACTTCATGGCATCATGCATGGTCCAAACGAGTGAGGCTGGGTCTAGAGAGCAACAGGCTGTTTGACTTTGGGAATGACGCACATTGCTTTTCTTTAGAAGTTGGAGAGGTGGTTGGGTGGGTAAAACACTTGCCTTGCAAGCATAAGGATCTGTAGTCTAGCTCCAGAACTCAGGTAAAAAGCTAGGTGTTGGTAGCCATTTGTAATCCCAGCTCTGGGGAGGCAGAGACAGCTGGATCTCTGGGATTCCACGGCCAACACCCAAGGCTGGCCTCTGGCTTCCACATGCATGCGCACATGTGTTTGAGCACGTCTGTCCCCTCCCCCCCCTTCAGTAGATTCCTACCTGACTACTTTGGCAATTGGTATCCTATCTTGTCTATTTTGTCTGAGTGTGAATTTCTGAGGGGTGATTTTTAATATATTTGACTCCTCTGGTGGGACTGAGACAACTTAGTCTCAAAGAAAAGTCAAAATCTAGTGTTGCCCTCTGCCACATAAAGTGTGGGCAAGAAGCCTGAAGACCAGAGCAGATGACAAGGCTGAGACCTGGTGTCACCAAAAGGATGGCCCCAGGGCTGTGGCTTCCAATGACTCTTAACCTCTAGAGACAAATCAAGGTGTGTTGGAAAAAAAACATCCCTTTGCTTATGGAGTGGCAAGGTCTGTATCACAGCCAAGGCCCTTCTCTATATCCTCTTCCACCAATACGGGCCTAAGTACAAATTCTAACTCTCTCTCTCTGTTTCTGTCTGTCTGTCTGTCTGTCTGTCTGTCTGTTCCTCTCTCTCTCTCTCTCATACACACACACAAAAATTAATCTTTGATAAATAAAATAAAGACAGTGTGCCAACCCCCTCACTTAGCCCTCGGTACATACCTGGTGCTCATGAGTAGCTGCACACCTGGAACTGACACCGGTCACTTTCTTGGTGTGTCACCGACTACAGTAAGAAGTAAGTAGTAACAATAATCAGAAGTTTGCTCACATGGAGATTTCTCCACAGTTGTGAGAGTTTCTTGGTGTGACTCATCCATGCCCCGTAATCACATCAGACACGGTCAGCTCACATTTCGCTTTCAATTTTAGTGATCCCAGCAGGAGAAAGTAAATATCAGAAGGATCATTGTGAAATCCCACAGCCAGAGGTCTCAAGGTGGATGGCTGCCTCCCCATTTCTGCGGACCATCCCCTACTTTTCTTCTCTATCCATCGGATTGCTGTTGGTTTTTTTAAAGGCAATGCCCAGGCTTCCCTACCCCCCAGCTTACAAACAGAGGCCCACGGAGGCTAAGTGTTCCCCAAAGTGGGCCTGTCATATGTGTGACATCCCCCACTGAGAGGATGTATTAGGATGTACTGTCAGTCTTCGCATTAAGAAACTAGGAAGACTGTAGGGGGGAGGAGCTGGGATGGATATGATCAAGATGTGCTGTTTACGGGTGTGATATTCTATTAAAAAACAACAACTAGGAAGAGCCTGGTTGTGCTGGCCCCTGCCATTGACCCCAGCACCCAGGAGGCAGAGCCAGGTAGATCTCTGAGTTCAAGGGCAGTCTGGTCTATGTAGAGAGTTCCAGACCATCCCCATTCAGGGCTACTAGTGAGAGCTTGCCTCAAAAAACAAGGTAGGAAGAAATTAAGCTCCTCCAATCTTTGCTGTGTGGATGGGCACTAAGGTTCTCATCCATTCTGACTGTCAGGGGGTCAAGAGTCACAAATAGTGAGCTAGTGAGATAGATATGTGGCTCAGAAGGTGAAGACACTTACTGCCAAGCCTGAGGATCCGAGTTCGAGTCCCAGGACCCCCATGGTGGAAACAGAGAACTGATTCCCACGGTTGCCCTTTGAGCTCCACACACATGTGTACCCCCACACATACATATGCACACAAATGAATGCTAATTTTTCTTTGGAAAAGCTAAAATATTTAAATGCATAGACTCAGTTGGTTATGGTAAACATCCAAAGTAGTATCTGCTTTTCTCTAGGATCTTTGGGATGATTCTAAAATCAAAATTAAAGAAATTAAGAGCCGCCTATACCACAGGTTTGTTAGGGAAGATGAGAACAGAGAACCCCCTGGGGTTGGGTTGGTGGTTGGAAAACCCAAGCCCCGATCCCTCCAGGAATGGTTCTGTGGAGCCACGGGTCATCTCTGTAGCTTCACATCCCTTATCTTTGAAGAGAGCTTTAGATTGATCAGCTAATGGAGAAGGCGCTTTCTAAGTGGAGTCAAAATTATAGGGTTTTGGCCAGGTGGTGGTGGTCGTGGTGGAGGCCGTGGCACACACCTTTAATCCCAGCCCTCAGGAGACATAGGCAGGCAGATCTCTGTGTTTTGAGGCCAGCCTGGTCTACAGAGTGAGTTCCAGGACAGCCAGGGCTACACAGAGAAACCTTGTCTGGGGGGTGGGGGCAAGTAAGGTTTTGAATATGAATATGTAGATATTCTGGGAGCCTTGGGAGGTGGTGAATTAATTGCCAAACAAGTATGAGGGCCTGAGCTTGATCCTTAGCACCCACATAAAAAGCCAGGTATGAGGGACACAGCTATGATCTCAACACCAAGGAGGCGGGACAAGAGGATCCCTGGGGCTTGCTTACCAGGCAGTGTAGCCTAATCATGAGGCCCTGGCTTCCGTGAGAGTCCCCTGCCTCAAAAAACAAGGCAAATCGCTCCTGAGGAAAAATGGAGAGGTTGACCTCTGGCCTTGTTGAGCACACACATATCACATATACACCTGCCTATGTGCCTGCCTGCACACAATGTTCTGCCCCAGGCTGGTGGTATAACTGGGTTCGGAGAAAGCGTGCTTAGCATGCCTGAAGCCTTGAGTTCAATCCCCAGCATGGCAGAGATCGGGCATGGCACTTGTGAAGTGGAGACAGTAGAGACTGCATAACCTGCCCGGGGCTGTTTTTCACTCTAGCTAGTGAAACATTCTTTCTTCAGAGTGTTTCGCTGTAGGGTTGCTCAGGCCTCTATGCAGTTAGAACCTTTCCTCATCAGAGAGGGTGTTCTCTCTCCTCTGCCTAAGAATTCACACCTGTCTCTGCAGTTTGGAATTTAAAACGTGTGTATTTGCCTACACTTAAACCTTGGGACCTGTGTGTGGCTGCCACAGAATCACACTGTAGCACAGATTCAGGATTAGCTCACTCAGAATTCAGGATTAGCTCACCAGGCCAGATCATCCAAATCAGTGTTCTTGTTTTTTGTTTTTGTTTTGTTTTTTTTTTTTTTAAAGATTTATTTATTTATTATGTATACAGCATGTATGACCGCAGGTCAGAAGAGGGCGCCAGATCTCATTATAGATGGTTGTGAGCCACCATGTGGTTGCTGGGAATTGAACTCAGGACCTCTGGAAGAGCAGTCAGTGCTCTTAACCTCTAAGCCATCTCTCCAGCCCTTGTTTTTTGTTTTTTTAAATCAGTGTTCTTGTAAAGCCACTACCAGAACTTGCTTACTGAACTGGGAGAGAGTCTGCAGCTCTGCCCTGTAGTGGTTAGTGTTCTGGACATTGAATTGGGGGGGATGGGGTGTGCATAGCAAGAGCCCCTCAGGAATTCTTCAAGGAGGGACGGGTCGCTGCTTGTTGCTCCACAGGCCCAGTAACCCTCTCCACCCTCAGGCCCCTGCACACTGCTTCTTGCAGACTGGACTTGCAACCTGGGTGTGGTTCCTGTGAGATAGTCCTTAACAGGGGCATCAGAAGATAGCCATCTGCCTTCTGGTCTACACTGGGGCTTTTTAACCCATCATCAAGCTCATTCTTGACATATCTTACCCACCGCCACCGCCCCCCGCCCCTCCTCCCAATACCTCTTCAAAATTCCTTGAGCCCCAAGCCTGGTTTTATTCCGTCCCTCAAGTCCAGGGTGTGAGTCATGACTGGAAAAATCGGGGCAGGTCCTGAGCCCCCTTATCAGGTAATGGAGGGAGAGGAAAGGGTTTGCCTGTGGCCCCTGATGACACTAATCCCAACTGTTGACTTCCTGACTACCCTGGTGGCTTCCTTCATTTCTGCTGCCTGATCAGCCAGCACCTCTGTGGCTCAGGATCTGGTAAACACTTTCCCTGAGTACCCAAAGGGCTCTGAGAATGAGTACGTTATGGTTCTGTTTCTCTAAAGGAATGTGTTTACTAGGGTACAGGTAGGCAGCCTGAGAAGTCCTCCATGTTCCTGTCAGAAACAGGGATTGCTCACCCCTGGCTTTGGTTTCGCATGAGTGAGTCAGGGGTGCCCAGGTAGCTTTGTCCTTCAGCTGGGTGTGCCGCCACGAAGGCTTCCTTCACTCCCAGAGGCTGTGTATGGCTCAGTTAGCACATCCTGTCACAGCACCCCCAAGTGGCCCAGGGTAGACCAACACATTGCTATTTAAAACTTTTTTCTTTTTCTTCTTTTTTAGAATTGAATACATTAGTATTGTAATTACGCCATTTCTACCCTTCTCCCCTCTTAACCCAACTCCCCTCATACCCTACCCACTCCCTCTCACATTCAAACCCTTTTCTTCTTTAATTACTGTTGACACACACACACACACACACACACACACACTCATATATAATAGTGTTGCTTGTATGGAATGTGTTTAGGGCTGACCACTGGGATTGATAACCCATTAGGGGGCTTTGTCCCTGGAAAAGACTGATTCTCCGTCTCCCAGCAGTCTTGATTGCCAGGAGCCCTCTATCTGGAGCTGGGGCCTTGTGAAATCTCTCCTGTCCTCACTGGCATGTTGGCTGGTGTGGTCATGAAGCAGGTCTCATTTAGGGAACCTTATTGTTGAGATTTCATGCACTTTCCCAGGCGTGTCTAGGAAGCACTGTATCCCAGCAGGCATCCTGATCTGCTGGCTTTCACTGATATTCCAGCCCCTTTGCCAAGATATTTTGTGAGCCTTGGATGTGTTGTAGATGTACTAATTGGGCTCCGGGCACCTCATGATTTGTGTTCTTGTAGTGTTCCACATTAGCTTTTAAAACCCACAGGTGGGGTTAAGGAGATTGCTCCATTAGTAAAATGCTTGCTGTGAGGACACGAGACCCTGAGTACAGGTCCCCAGTATCTACATAAAGTCAGTACACTGCATGCCTTGTAATCCCAGCACCAGGGAGGCAGAGACAGGAGGGTCCCTGAGCCTGGCTTGCCGGTCAGCTAGTCTAACCATTCTGCGAGCTCCAGGTTAAGTGAGCAACCCTGCCTCAAAGAATAAGGTGGAGAGTGGTCAAGGAAGCCACCTGACATCAGCTTCCACACACACGTATCCGAATACCCCCCCGCCACACATACATGTACTCACAACAGAGGCAAGTAAACAATCCCAATACACTTCTGAAAGCTCTTTCCTAAGTTGAATCCTCATTGATAGACATCCACACCGTTAATTTTTCAGAAAAATAAAATAATATACAGAAGCAATATTTTAAAAAGTAAGGTAGGAGTGTTTGGTTATTACACCTCTCCTGTTTTGCATAAGTAAAGTATATTTTTTGCGGTCAATGTAGAAGAAAAAAAGGTGAGAGAGAGAGAGAGAGAGAGAGAGAGAGAGAGAGAGAGAGAGAGAGAATGTGTGTGAAGAGGGTACAGGATTTCAGATAACCCAGGACAGCCTCAAACTTGCTATGTAGCTGAGGATGACTTTGAACTTCCAATCCCCCAGCCTCCATCTCCCAAGTACAGGGATGTACCAATATGGTACCGACCATGCAAGAGACGTAGCTCACAGTGTAGCCCAGGCTGGCCTCAAACTTGCAAACTTCCTGCCTCAGCCTCCCGAGTACTGGGGTTACAGGTGTGAGCCAACACGCACAGTTTTATTGGTGTATTCACTCAACTGGGACTGCTGACACCGGGTACCACGTGTCAGACACTGGCCTGGATGCTATGGGTACCACAGGGGACAAATGCCCTCTGAAGACTGACTCCATGCTACAGAGCTTGGTCTTGTTGGAGGCCGTGTTGAATCAGGGTGTTCTGAGTTCCAAGCTTTGGGGCTACCCACCAATACTCTCTATACTTCTATATACTTTTCTTCAAGGAGAAGTATTTCATGGCGTGATTATGCAGATGAAAGGACTGTTTGTAGCAGGAAGCAGCGGGCTTTGGAATGATCACAGTTGCAATGCCACCCACCTCGTTATGAGAGGCAGTGTTCAAGTATGACCCCCTGAGAGCCGAAGGCCTGGGTTTGAAGCATAGGATGTGTAAGTGTGTGTGGTGCTGAGCAATTTAACCTTTCTGTGTGCCAGTGTCCTGCCTGGTGAGATTGCTAGGATTAAACAAGTTACATATTAGGTATTCAAATGAATGATATTTGGTTATTCTATAATAATTATTATTATATTCTATATCATTCATTCAACAAGTGTGTGTGAGGCACCCACAAACGCATTGATCATTGTATTAGGTCTTGGAGGGATGATGAATGAGGCCTAGTTCTGGGAGCCGGGCACCATGCGGCTGTTGCAGGAGGTTGGGTGGGGTGGGGTTCCCAGAGAGGGTAGCCTGGGCTGATGGGACAGGAGTTTACGAGCAGTAGGTGTAGGAGGTAGAGTAGGGAGGAGCTTGCTGGGGAATATTGCATCCAAACAGGGGACAGTGTGGCTCAGTGATTCCATCACACACACACGGGAGAAGGGGATGGGACTGGGGGGAGAAATCCACACCTGGAGCCACAGAGCAAGTGGAAAGCACAGTTAGAGGGGGATGGAGGCAAGATAGGGAAGGCTTGCTAGGATTTGCACATTAGGTACAAGGCTAGCTGCCCCGTGAGGCACAGCTTCTGGGGTCTAGACTAGGCTTGAAAGGATAGACTGTTCCTCAATTTCCTATCCCACTCCTAAGGGAGCCTCCAGCACAGACTTTTAGCATGGGGGCGGACATACACTCTGGGGGGCTTCAGGTAGCCCAGGCTTCCTGAACTGGATTATGGGAACCTGTGGCCCTGGGCACCCAGGACATGTGGAATGTTTAAATCTGTTCTAGATAAGGGGCAAAGAGGGAGACTTTTGATGAGGCCCAGAAGGGCAGGAGCCATCCTCTTTTTCTAGTGATTGAGAGAGAAATGCATCAGAACCAAGCTGGCAGTTCTTGAAGGGAACTCTTTCAGGGAAAAAGGAAGAAGCAGTTCCCTAAGAGAGAATGTCTCCTCAGCTTCAAGTCCAGCCCCTACCCTGGAGCCTCTGCAAGGCATCCCAGTGTGGCTGGCTAGGAGGCTTCTCCGAGGTGAGGGGGCTAGAGAAGGGGTCTTGGGACCCCTGATGGGAAGTGCAGGGAATTGAGAGATGAACAGAATAGTTTGATTTCACAGATTTATTTCACTATCACTTACCAACTGAAGGGGGTCTGCTGGAAAAGCCTTCTGGGACATAGAGTTAAGCTACCGACACTCCCCACAGCTGTCAGAAACAGGCGGGGACTGACCCAATAGAGGACTCCAGCAAGTCTCCCTGTGTGGACACTGCGGCAAGCAAAATGGATGCGAACATGGGGGATGGTGTGTGTGGGTGCACAGGCCACAGTGTGTGTGTGTGTGGGGGGGGCTGGAATGCGGATGCACATGCCACTGTAGATGTGTGTGGGGGTGTAGGTCAGAAGACAACGTCAGGTGTCTGTCTCGCCTTTCTCCTTGTGTGAGGCAGTATCTCTGTTAACATTGTCTCTACACACATCAGCCTAGCTGGCCCACCAACTTCTGGAAGTTCTCCTGCCTCTGCCTCCTTTTTCTCCATAGGAATGTGGGATTGCTGACATGTGCTACTGTACCCAGCTTTTACATGGGTTCTGGGAAGCCAGACTCAGGTCCTCATACACTTGTGGCAGATGCTCAGATACCACTGAGCACTCTCCCCAGCCTCCACGTATTTTTTAAACCTTTGTCTGCTCAGTTATTTATTTCTTAACATTTTCTTAGCTATTTCTACATAATGTGGCATTAAAAGAATATTTAAGGGGGCTGGAGAGATGGCTCAGTGGTTAAGAGCACTGATTGCTCTTCCAGAGGACCTGGGTTCAATTCCCAGCACCCACATGGCAGCTCACAACTGTCTGTAACTCTAGTTCCAGAGGATCTGACACCCTCACACAGACATATATGCAGGCAAAACACCAATGCACACAAAATAAAAATAAATAAAATTTAAAAAAAGAATATTTAAAAAATAATGCTTTAAAATTGTGTTTATATTTATTTTATGTGTATGCATATTTTGACTGCATGTATATAAGCGCATTGCATGCATGCCTGGTGCCTAGGGAGGCCAGAAGAGGGCATCAGATCCCTGGAACTAGAATTGCAGATGGTTATGAGCTGCTGTGTGAGTGCTAGGAACCAAACTCAGGTCCGCTGCAAGAGCAGCAAGTGCTCCTAACTACTGAGCCATCTCTCCAGCCCCATTGGAAAAAAAAAAAATAAATGAAAGTGATTGTTCAGATTAAACAAAATTAAAATGAATAGTTTATGGGAAAATCCTCGGCAGAAGCTGGGTAGAACTTGGGTATTGGAAACTGTTAAGGTAGTTTAAACTGGTTGAGGTTTTAGGAACGGTTGGGGTATGCTATGCGCTAAGTACCAGAAGTCTTAGTAATTGCATATAGACATTCCATTGTGTGTGGGGGGCAGCACACATTCCCACCTCAAATGTTAGCTTCAGAAGAACCTTCAAGTTGAAGCAAACATGAATCTGAATGTGTCTGTAGGAATTTGTTACTGTTTTATGATTTTTGAGATGCACTTGAGGGGTGCCCAAGACTCAGGGATTCTGGAAGCTGGATGAGCTGTCCTGTCCTATGCAAGGACCAGCTAAAGACCAAACAGGTGACACTATCTTTTCTGGACAACTTCCTCCAAGCACCTTCCAAAATTATAAGCCATCAGAATCCACTCAGGCTGAGAGCCTGGTCAGTTAGCTAATGCCACCCTAGGATGTTATGCTTAAATTTTGCTATAGATTGCGTATCCATAATTTGAAAATCCCAAATCTAAAATGCTCCACAGACCAGAGCCAATGCTGCTCAAGGCTGATGGTTTGTGTTCAGATCCTTCAAACCCCACTTAAAATGCCAGCGCATCTGCAATTCCAGCACTTCTGTGGGAAATTCACAGATGTATCTTTTTGTTTGTTTTCTCTATGTAGCCCTGGCTTTCCTGGAACTCGCTCTGTAGACCAGGCTGGCCTCAACTCAGAGATCCACCTGCCTCTGCCTCCCAAGTGTTGGGATTAAAGGGGTGCACCACCATTTCCAGCTTAAAGTAAATACCTTAAAATAAAATTACCAGATCAAAAAGAATGTGAATTTTGTTTTTATTTAGTTGACTAGTTTCTAAAATTCTAATACCTATTTTTAGCTTGCTCCCTAAAAATATTGTTTAGGAGTTTGTTAGTGTATTTTTAGTCTCCCATCCTTCCCAACACTGGGCCTGTTCAGTGTTTCTGGATACGTTTAACAGCCTCTGTTTTCTTGGCCTCTGAAGGGCGTTGCATGTGAGGGACTCCTCCTCTCCTGGATGAAGTGGGTAAGCCAGAGTTTGCAGAGGCGTGAGGCAAGGGCCACACCAAGGGTGTGTGAGACACCAGAGAGGATAATGCTGCCTGTGTGTGCCTGCTGACTCACCCTTGCTCTCCTAGTCCCCACCCTGGTAAACACACACACACACACACACACACACACACACACAGAGAGAGAGAGAGAGAGAGAGAGAGAGAGAGAGAGAGAGAGAGAGAGAGAGAGAGAGAGAGAACACGAGCGGCAGGAAGGCTCCACCTTTTAAAACCAGTCAGAATCATCAGCCTACTAAAGCTCCTGCCCTGTGGCCCTTCCTTCCTCCTGGTGAGAGACCCTGTGTCTGGGTGTGTCCATCCTCCTAAACTAGGCTATTATATGGGTATAGACATGCCCTACTTTCCAGAACCTTCGTATGAATTAACTGCTTTTTCCCAAACTGAATGGTCATTAGAAACTAACATGGATCCAAGAAAGTCTCTGCTTGAGGCCTATCTGATGGGAAAATCCTCATAACTGCTGATAATTTTAGGGCTACAAGCAAATCTTCTGTTTTGATATTACAGTTCTCAGTACCACCTCCCTCCCTCTCCCTCTGCCTTACTCTGTACCCTTTTTATTTAAAAACCTACTGTTTTTAAGGGGAAGGGGACAAAAGGAGACACTCAGAAGGAATCAGAGAGGAAGCTCTTAGAGGCTAGGAAAGGTGACACCCTTCTCCTTAGAGGCTACGAAGGGTGACACCATGGGGAAGTTTTGCCCCTGCATCCCATCCAGCGTGCCCGACTGCCGCCGCCCAGCCAGGAGTAGGCAGGATGAATAAAGGGGAACCGTGAACATATATGGACAGGGTGACTTCCCCAGAACTGCGGCACATCCTCACACTTCTGAGACACTAGTTGATGTCGTAGGGCCACTGTCAGCCACCCGCCTCTCCTTCGAGGGCCATAATTGGTAACTGTGTCCCACCGGGGCCTGCACTCCCTGACTCTAATGGCTTTTGTCATTAAACTCAGCTGCCTCTGGTTCAGCACCTTTAAACTCTAGCGGGTGGTTGGCTGAGCGCCCCGAGGTCCACGCTTCCCTGAGCACGGTATCATCTCTGTGTATGTCCCTGCTCAGCCTTGGTTCTGCCTGCTGGCTTCAGATCTCCTCCTCCAGTCTGGTAGGGGCAGCCTCCCCTCCCCACAAGGTGCTTCTCCCCACCCCCTTCTCCTCCTTTCTGTTCTCTCTACCTTGATCGCATCTGATTTTTTAAAAAATTTAAATTAAAATTTCATTTTTATATATTAAAATTTTTTAGGTTAGCATACAAAGTTACAGGTTCCTTTGTGGCTTCTTCACACATAGGTGTCATTGTATTCTAATCTCTTGTGATATTTCCTCTCCTGGAAACATTTTTTCTGTCTGGTCTATGTACCCAGTAGTTAGTTGTCTGTTCATGGTGGGTTGGGACAGAAAGGAAAAGGAAACTGAGCAGCTGGGAAGATTCTACAAGATAATTTGCCATGTTCAGGGGGTGTGAATATGGAGTTCATATATGCAGCCACTGTTGCCTGGGAGATAGGGGAAGAGAAAGGGGAGTAATTACATTTATGTGCACAATTGTGGGATCACACACACTCACACACACACAGATCCATGACCAATTAAATACAGAAAAGTTGTCTGATTAAAAACAACTCAGTGTTTCAGTCTTTGACCCTGAGAGGAAGTGGTTCTTAGCAAAGATAGTGCCTTCTTCTAAAAAGATTTAAACATTTTATTTTATGTGTATGAATCTTTTGTCTGCGTGTATGTATGTGCACAAAGTATGTACCTATGCCTATGGAGACTGGAAGAGGGTGCCAGATCCCCTGGAACCGGAGTTACAGATGATTGTGAGCCACCCTATGGATGCTGGGAATTGAACCCAGGTCCTTTGCAAGAGCAGCAAGTGCTCCTAACTGCGGGGCCATCTCTCAGTCCTGATGATGTGTCTTTTTAATGAGGAACTCCCCCTCGATTCAGTCTGGTATCCTGTTGCCATTTTAGTTTTGATAGACAGATGTAAATGCCCCGTGGGCCACTGGGAAGGCAGTGGGAGGAAGCCATGTTTGGGCGGACCTGTAAAGAGGACCGGCTTCCCTTGTTACCCTTGCCACTTACTCACCGGAAGTAGCGTGGCAGTGCAAGCCCCTCTCTGGTGAGATTGTTGGGAATGATACACAGACTGGTCACTGCACGTGGCGGAGCTCTACAGGGATGGTCTCCATGACTTACAATGGCATGATATCCTGACCAGTCATAAGTTGAAAACCATCTCATACATTTAAATGCTTTGAATACAGCTTGGCTTGGCCACAGAGTGTTGCTCTGCTGGACCATGGGGGAAGGAGAGATGAGGTGGATTGTTCTCCCTTCTGATGGCGGGCTGCTCAGAGCTGTGGCTCTTTGCATATTACTGACAAGTCTGGGAAAAGATCAAAGTTGGAAGAATAATTTTTTTTTCTGAATGTGTGCCACATTAGTGCCATTGTAAAGTAAAAACCAAACCAAACAAATGTCACCCGACAAACACTTGTGGCAACCACTCGGCTATATTCTTGGTTCATGTTCTAGAGAGAAGTCTAGAAAGTAAGGAAAAGGAGCCAATGAGGGCCTTGAAGCTTGGTTGGTAGAGTGCTTGCCTAGCATGCCGGAGACCCTGGGTTCCATCCCCAGCACTGCAAAAACCAGGAATGGTGGCTCAAGCCTATAATCCCCGAACTCAGGAGGTAGAGGTGGGAGGGCCGGAAGTTCAAGGTCATCCTCAGCTACATAGTAAATTTGAGGTCAGGGTGACAACTTTTAATATCAATTTCTGGCACAAAGACATGCAGCAGACTCAGCAGGGAGCCCTGTTGTCCTGGAGAATGATTGACATCAGGAGGAGGAATCAGTCTCTGAGACGGCAGGCAGGACTGTGAGATGGAGAGGGTCCAGTGGACCTGGTGGCTGTCCACAAGACACAGGTTACCTTGAGGGTCTGCATGAGCATGCGTACTGTGGCACCAGTCTCCCCTGTCCCTTGTCCTTTGTAGACATTAAATAACCACTTGTTGATGGCTTTCTGTTACCCTCAATTGTGTTTACATTTTTCAAAGGGAAAATAACTTTTTTTAGCCTTATGTTTGCATGTGTATGTGGGGGCCTGGCCAGAGAGCCAGAGGAGGAGTACCCTGGGCTGTGTCTGCTTGGCCTTGGGCGTACGATGGGAGCCCTGTGAGTCAAGCTGTGGGCAAAGCCTTTCCGCTCTCTGCTTGCCACAGAGGAAGGAGGAAGGGTGACATCTGAGGTAATTTTGCAGAATTGATGCTATGTGTGGTTCTGGGAAAACCAAATGTATCATATGGACAGTTTCTCTCCTCTAGACAGCATGGGTGGTAAACCTTCTAGAACCTCTTTCCACGGCTTGAACCCCTGGTGTGTGGTATGCTTTTCCTGGTGGTGGCTTCCTCTTGGCTGGATTTTGATGATTGCTTTTCCCGCTGAACCTCTTGGACTCAGCTCTCCATCTGTGTCCTCCTCAGACAAAACAAAGCAAAGCATCTACTTTTGTTTTCTCATGCTGGTTTCGATGTCAGGGCAGCTGGCCTTTCTACAGACCTTTGTCCATAAGTTTTCCGAGCTCTGTTGTCACTCCCCCAAGTCATGGGCTGCCACAGTGGGGGCAGGGTTGAGTCTTTCTTGGTCCATCATGCTAGCCTAGTACATGGCGCCTCTGTGAAGCCGCCTGAAGTGTTGGCAGCAGACGACAACACTCCAGAATCCTGTCTCTTGTCAGGATTACACATGGACTCCAGTTTCTGCCCTTCCCTTTTTCTGTTTGTTTGTGGTTTTTTTGCTCGATGAGTATACATGAGGACAAGCGCCTTTCTTCTAATTTCCCTGGAAAATTCAAATGTTTTGAGATCTACTTCAAAGGTCACCACTTCAGCATGCCACAGGGTAAAGAGCCCCGTGCCCTACCCCTCATACATTTTGTGTATTTGTTTTTATTATTATTATTTATCAAATAAACAAAACACACTGTTTCCACAGTACATTGGACCAGGGTGACTTCCCCACGTCTCTATAGGTGGCAAGGCTGGAACTCAAAATCTTCGCTGTGCTTTATGATACATTTTATTTGGGAAAATATATCTGTTGGATTGTGTGTGTGTGTGTGTGTGTGTGTGTGTGTGTGTGTGTGTGTGTGTGTGTGTGTGTATTAGAAAACTCCAGGAGAATATTAACTACCCTAACCCACTTTGTGCTTTTTGTCTCCAGGGCAGCAAAGGTGCCTACCGGTACCACTGGCAGAGTCACAATGTCAAGCATAGTGGCGTGGATGACATGGTGCTTCTCTCCAAGATCACAGAGAGCTCCATTGTAGAGAACCTGAAGAAGAGATACATGGACGACTACATCTTTGTATCCTTTTTCCTCTCCTTTGCCCACCCCCGGGATAGGACAGTTGCACAGTAATGTGGGTCTCTGTCCATGAGTCACACCTCCCGAAAGTCTGAGCTGGCTCTCAGTATTGGCTCTGAAAGTATTTTCACTTTCAAAATGAGGGGCTGTGCTTCCAAGGGCAAAGATGAGACTAAAGTGTTTTCCTGGAATTTCACGGGGTCAAAGTGCAGCTCTGTCGTAGGGTCCCTTTGAGCTACAGCGGCATGCGTTCTAAGTGTCTCAGACCTCTCTCTGCCTATTCCGTCCTGGTCTGCAGGGTTCTGCGTCATCCTGATGGCATGGTAGACACTCTTCAATCCAGACTGCGAAGGTTTAAAAAGATCACCTCATGAATAGAAAAGCCACCTCCCCAGTGTTTCTGAACCTTCCTATTTACTGAAGGAAACATGAGAAGGGATGATCAGCTATTGAAAATGCCTGGCGTGTTTCCCTGTTAGCTTGTCAGATGCCATTTTATAATAGGGCTTTAAAAACGCAGAATGCAGACCTCGTGGAAATGTGTGTTGACTTCATGGTGGAAGAGAACTGAGGTAGTGGAGGGTGTTCCCCCAGCAGTCAGGGGTTTTCTTTGGATCAACTGTTCATTAGTGAAATTGTTACCTGGATTAGTCAAAGCCATGCAAAAGCCTGTACAGCTTACTGCTGATGCTGGGGTGACTCCTAATGGTACAGCGTCTAGGAAACCTGGGTGCTTTATGATGTAACGAGCATCTTGGATTTTACCCAGAATGCCTGGGGAAGGTTTCTCACCAGGGCTTCTTTTTATTATTTACAATGCTTACTTGACTATTAGACTCACCGAAACCTAGACAGCGTACTTTTGCAGGCTGCCTTGGCTGCCTGCCCATCCCTGGGTTGTTCAGGTGTTTAACTCACTAGATACTCATGTGGCGATACCCACTACTTCAAGACCCTTGAACCATTACAAACAGTAACATTTCTTCAAAAAAGGAATTTCCTCTAAATATTTGTGCAGTCAAATTCCTAAAGCCCTCCTTTTAAGGCTTAATATATATTTGGATTTGTTAACCATTATAATAGCATTATTTAAGTTTTTAAGCGACAACAATGAGTTGTTTGCATGTTTTAAAAGGGTTTTGTGGGTCTCATTATTATCCCTTGCTGGCCTGGAGCTTGCTATGTAGACCAGGCTTGCTTTGATTTCATAGAGATCTGCCTGCTCCTGCCTCTCAAGTGCTGGGATCAAAGGTGTGCACCACCATGCCCAAGCAAGATTTTTTTTTAAATTATCTAACTGTGTGTGTGTGTGTGTGTGTGTGTGTGTGCAGTGCCCAAGGAGACCATAAGAAGTTCATAACACTGGTCCTCTGAAGAGCAGTACCAGCTCTTAACCACTGAGCCATCTTACTAGCCCCTATAAATATTTTTGGGATGAGATGTGATATTTTGATGCATGTGAACATTATAAGATAATTAAATAATGCTAATTAACATGTCTGTCACTTCCTATCCTTGGATACGTGGTATAACCATTTAAAATTGCTGATCAGTTTTGACATATTTGTTCTGCATAGTCCAGAGAACTATCTATGATAGCTCTGCTTTTTGTTTGTTTGTTTGTTTTTGTTTTTGTTTTTCCGGACAGTGTTTCTCTGTGTAATAGCCCTGGCTGTCCTGGAGCATGCTTTATAGACCAGGCTGGCCTCGAACTCACAGAGATCCACCTGCCTCTGCCTCCCAAGTGCTGGGATTAAAGGGGTGCACCACCACCTCCTGGCTGGTTTTGGTTTTTAAATGAGTGAGTTTATTAAGCACGTAGCAAGCAAAAATAGAAGAATGAATAGCATGTGGCAGATAGAGAGAAACATGGGGTATATAATAGCACATCATTAGACCAGACACCACGACACCCTGCAGAGACAACTGGACTAGCCTGATTGAGAGAGCAAAGGCAGCACCATCAAACCGAGAGTTAACAGCATCCCGCAGAAACTGACTAGGGGACCCACACTGAGGCAGTCTGCTGGAGTTCCCAACTGAGAGAGATGCACATGGAGCAGGTTGTCCCCTAGGGTGAGATTTCCAAGTTAAAAAACAAAAACAAATAACAACAGATACATAACATCAAATTGGGGGCTTACAGACATCCAGCAGAAACCTGGAGTTCATGACTGAGTCTTCTCTCCATGGATGAGCTTCTTCTTTTTTTTTTTTTTAATATTTATTTATTTATTTATTATGTATACAGTATTCTGCTTGCATGTATGCCTGCACACTAGAAGAAGTCCCCAGATCTCATTACAGATGGTTGTGAGCTACCATGTGGTTGCTGGGAATTGAACTCAGGACCTCTGGAAGAGCAGTCAGTGCTCTTAACCTCTGAGCCATCTCTCCAGCCCCTGGATGAGCTTCTTAAGGCTGAGCGCCAGCCTCTTGTTCCTGCTGCAGCTGTTTTACATTCTGGGATAAACGATAATAATAAGATTGGAAATCATTTACTTTCTAGCTGTCCTCAAGGGCACAATGTTTTTAATACCCTTAGCTGCTTGCTGATTCCTCCCCACCCCCCACCCCCACCCCCACCAAGCCCCGGACAGAGCCAAGGGGCCACCTGAACCAGGACAGACAGTTTTAGAAGCTACTTGACAATGACATGTTTGGGTCTGGAGGCGAGGCAGCGGCTCATCTCAAACAGCACATGGTAACTGGATGATAGAATGCACTTTACAATATGGCGTTCTGGTTAACTTGGAGCAAACAGCATCCTCTTGGTTAGCAGTGACCTGCAGCTTACAGACAGATCCTGCCCGTCATCGTTTTTAAACTGAAATTTCCCTGGGACACAATTGTGCTTGTTCAGTGATGGGTTCTGCCGCTTCCATGGTACCGTGGCCTTAGTCAAGCCATGGACATAGACCGTCTGACCCCATGAAGTCTAAAGTCATTCCTTTGCAGACCTTTCCAGAGCAGAGCTGGTGACTCTTGAGCCGATACCGGCTCCTAGCCCCTTAGTTTAACTGTATGGAAGCAGTTGTGTGAACTTTGAGTTTCCATCTCCTCTGGTCACACAAACTGAAATTTGCTTATTTCATCTGGCTACAACACCATCAAAAAATGTTATATGCAAGACCCCATGGCCCATGGAAACTGGCAGATGAGGTTAGGAAGAACTGGGTGTGGGTTGTGGATCTGGACTGCCTGCCTTCTACTAAATGAGCTACATCCCAGCTCTAGAAACTGTTTTAAATGGGAGATCAAGAAGCCTTGGAATGTAGGCTTGGTTTTTTAATTATTTACAGAGAAACATGGTTTTTGGTTTGCCTGTTTGTTTGGGGTATATGCGTGTCTATGTACGTGATATGGACACGTGTGTGCTGATGCATGTACCCATACATGTGCATGTGGAGGCCAGAGGAGGACACTGGGGGTCTTCTTCTACTGCTCTCCATCTTGTTTTTTTTTTTTTTTTTTTTTTGAGACAAAGCTCACCGATTTGGCCAGGCTGGTTAGCCAGGTGAGAGCTCCTAACATGAACCTGTCTACCTCCCCAGTGCTGGGGTTACAGACATGTGCAGCAATGCCTGGCTTTTATGTGTGCCCTGAGGATTTGAACTCGGGTCCTTTTGTCTTCACAACAAGCATCAGCACCCACCGAGCCATCTCCCTACCCGGTAGAAATGGGGTTTTGATAAACTGAATAAGAGAAGACAAAAACAATGATGGCAGCAGTTGCCCAAAGTCAGTCCAACCTCAATCCAGAGACAGCCTTGCTCCTCACTGGGCTGTTTACTAACAAGAGCCCAGAAGCTTCTTGCAGACAGACAGCATGACTTCTAGACAGAGAACAAATTGTGAAAGCCCTTTCAAGCAGTATCTGATCACTTGACATGACTCACGCCATGCAGCCTAGCAAAGGGAAAGCCACTAAGCCACCTGAAATCCTGCCCCCCAGGGCGAGTTCCCGGGCACCCCTCGTGCTTATACACGGTACACACACACACACACACACACACACACACACACACACGCTTTCTTGCTGTTTAACAAATTGCATCAGCCCTCCTCGTGTATTTTTGGCTTTTCCCGCACAGTTCTTGGCACGGGATGCACCGTATTAAGTGTTCGCTGAAAATCTGTTGACTCTCAAGACTTTTTAAAATCAGACAGCAAAATTTTTTAATGACTCAACGGGGCAGGGGGTGGGGGGTAGTGAATGCCTTTGAGTCAATAACTGACTAATGGCGTGTTCTCCCAAGGAAATGAGCTACTTGACCACTAATGACTTTATGATTTAGACATCTCTACCCACTCGGCGTAAATGCGCTTTCTTTCGGCAGGTGGGAGGGAGTCACTTTCAGCTCTGAGGAGGCCTGGCAAGGCTGATGGGTGAGGATATCAGGCAGCTACATCTGCCTCCCCATCCTTCCCTCTGGTTAGTGATCACGGTCTCCCTTACCACCTCAGTCTTCAGTGATAACCCACAGCCTAGCATCCCTGTAAATGAACCCTGACTTCTGCCTTTGTTTCTTCTGTGTTGGTTATGGCAAACGAGATGATAATACATAGAACCATGCCTCTACCTCTCCTGCCCCATAATGCCAGCACTGTTTTGTATGGTAGGTCAGCACAAGAGGCAATCAGTGGCTAATGCATGCAGGCCGAGCATAGTTGCTTTGTTCTCCATTAGGAAACAAAATCCACTTAGAACACGCTGACATTGTCTGGCCGATAAAGCCCTGCATTTTGAGCTATTTATCCCCCCCCAAAGGAAGGCTGAGTTTACCATTCATTCTTAGAGATGGCTGCCACACTGCTCACAATTACTTTCTAAAATGTGAGAGGGAAGAAAGTTCTGGAGTTTAGAAAGAAAAGAGCTACAGGCGCACCCCACTGTCCATTCGTTCCAGCCGCTTGGCTGAGGAGAATTCCTGTGCGAAGGACTTCACACTCGTCTGTTCCAACTGTCTTTAAACTTTTTCCCTCAAAGGCCACACTCAAACGTGCTTGGCATTTTCAATCCTTCAATGAGGAGTTCAGGCTGTCTTGCCAGCCCAATGATTGCGAGGAGGCAGTGTGCTCTTAGTCATTCAGAGTGACGCTTGGCTCCCGGCAGCCAGTTCACACAGAGGGGACAGCATGCTGGGTGAGACATTGGTCTTGTGACTGGAACCAAAGGTTTGAGTTCTGGCTCAGACCTTCTCCAAATAAAGGACTGTGGCCAGTGGCCTCCGCTTCCTTCACTTTCCAGTAATATATGCAGGGAGGCTGCTTATCTCTGTAGGCTGTCATCAATTTCAGTAGTACAATGCTTTTAACTTTGCCTAATCTTCAAAACAAATATGGAGGACTGGGCATGTAGCTCAGTTGGGGGAGTGCCTCCCTAGTGTGCATGATGAAGCCCTGGGTTCAGTCCCCACCATCACGTAAACCAAGCACTGTACTCCTAAAAGATGGAGGCAGGAAGATCAGACCTTCAAGGTCATCCTCTGTCTGCTGCATTGTAACTTTTAGGTCAGCTAGGGATACAGGAAAATCTGTCATAAAAATATACTAAATAAGCTGGGCGGTGGTGGCACACGCCTTTAATCCCAGCACTCGGGAGGCAGAGCCAGGCGGATCTCTGTGAGTTCGAGGCCAGCTTGGTCTACAGGGTGAGATCCAGGACAGGCACCAAAACTAAACAGAGAAACACTGTCTCGAAAAAAACAAAACAAAAAAAATTACACACACACACACACACACACACACACACACACTAAATAACCGACTATAGAGATGACGACTCCGTAGTTAAGAGTGCTTGCTGCTCTTCCAGAGCACCCGAGTTTCCAACACCCTCATTAGGGGGCTCATTCACAACTGACTGTAACTGTAGCTCCAGGGAATCTAATACCCTCTTCTGGGCACCCTATATACTCATATAAGCACACATACACATAGGTAAAAACAAATCTTTAAAAATAAGGAAGAAATGATTTTTAAAGTTAAGAATAAGACGAGTAGGCAGAAGTACACATTACCTCTACATCACAGGAAAGACTATCTTACACCACATAGGTCAAAAGGATACAGTCTAAATCCAAAAACTTGTCCTCTATACCAGATGAATTGAACTTTATTTGTTTAATTCATCATTGTTACTGGGGGCGGGGTACAGAGGTTCAGAAGTGAGATGACAGCCTTCAGGAGCTGATTCTCTCCTGGCACCTTGGGGTTTTCCGGGGTGAAACTGGGGTCATTAGGTGTGGCGGCGAGTGTCCTGACCGGCTGAGTCATCTTGCCAGCCCTGAATTGAGCCTCATGAAAAATTCAATGTGTTGTTCCTTTTCATGTCCCTTGTCCCTTGTGCTGCAGGTGAATGAGCATTCATAGAAGCATGGACCAACATCTGGGGACCAACCCGTGGAGGATCTGTCTGGTTCCTCCCGCCTCTCACTGTCTATCGGATGAGGTGCCCAGTCCCTGCTTTTATTTGCTATCAGAGCTGTGCATCTGCCTGCAGTTTGAAAATTAACTTTAAGCCACACCTTCACTGGGGAAGATTATGTGTGTGGAGATAATGGCCCTGACTGTGTCCCCAGAGGCACACCTGAATTATGTATTAGGTGTGGGAGTGCTGAGAGACTTTTCTGGAGCTCTACCCCCACCAGGGCCCAGAGCTCTCTGGGTATTAATTAGCTCTGGTCTCTAAAGATGCAGCCAGATAGTAAAGGTGAAATTGTTTAGATACACAATGAAGTCAAACTCCAAGCGGAAGTAACTGAATTTGTTTCTTTGGGATAAGTTATTTCCTGCTGGTTCTGCTGTAGGTACTCAGTGTGGATTCGGGACACATCGACCTTTTCAAACCAAACTTCATTCTTCATCAGTCTTCTCAAATGCTGATGCTCTTGGGGACCCTGCTGGGCAATTTAGGGGAGAGGCTACAGAGTCCTCTTGATTCTCACCTGTGAGACACTGCCTTGGCGTTAGCCTAGAACAGTCAAAGAGAGGTTGTTTATAAAGCACGCTAAAACGACCATGGCTCCATTTTCAGCCCATACTCACCTGAGTTCTATGTATTAGGTAGCTGAGGGCTTGTGGGGGGTGGGGGAGGAGGGGACGGGATGGGGGCAAAGGGGGGGGAGTGCCTTTGGCTCCTGTCCCCAGGCAACCCTTGTTCTCCTGTGGCAGGGACCATTTGTCCAGGAGGAAGTGACATTCACAGTATTTCCTTTACTGGGAAGGGAAGGGGCACTGTTCTCTGTGGCAGGATCATGTCTTCCCTGGTTTGTCTGCTCAGAGTAGGCATCTTACAACCTTCAAGTTGGTCCTACCCTAAGAATGGTTACAGCCACTGAGCAAGAGAATCCAGATGAGAGACAAAACCTAGCCCTTCAGTTTTCATTATTAGATCCCTACCCAAATCTTACAAATAAAAAAATCCTACTCAGATAGGTTCTATTTTATTTATAGTTTAATATATGTGTGCGGGTGTTTTGCCTGCATGTATGTGGCCCACTTGTTTGCCTGGTGCCTGAGGAGGGCTTGAGTCCCAGGGAACTGAAGTTACAGATAGTTGTGAGCCACAGTGTGGGTGCTGGGAATTGAACCCCGGTACTCTGGAAAAGCAACCAGTGCTCTTAACTGCTGGGCCATTTCTCCAGGCCCCCTGAGGTGGATTTTGGAGTAGACAAAGCCTCCTAGTTCTAAGTGAGGAGAGACTGCAGAGCATTCCAGTCCTCCCGCATGAATCCTTGCACTGCTAATTTACTGAACATAGCCATGGTTTCTTTTCTTTTCTCTTTTCTTTCTTTCTTTCTTTTTTTCAAGACAGGGTTTCTTTGTGTAGCCCTAGCTGTCTTGGAACTCACTCTGTAGACCAGGCTGGCCTCGAACTCACAGAGATCCGCCTGCCTCTGCCTCCCAAGCGCTGGGATCAAAGGCGTGTGCCACCACTGCCCAGCTTGCACTGCTAATTTAAACTTAAGGGTAATACATAAACAAAACAGGGAGAGCCCACTTATATTCCAATCTCAGCTAAACAAGTGACCTTTTAGCACAAGTGTGCCCCAATATTGCTCTAGGCATACTTATAACTTAAACGTTTTCATTGTTTACTCGACATCCAAATTTGATGAGGCAGACTGTATTTTCATTCACTAAATCTGAGACCTCAACTAGCAATAGCAGTGGAAGTACTTGCTAGTTACACAAAGATGTTACTCATTGAACTCGCCACCCACCCAACAGAGTCTCTAGCCGAGGCTGGTCTTCACCTCCCTATGTAGCTGAGGATAACCTTGAACTTCTACCTCTTGAGTGCTGAAGTCTCAGGCATGTACCCTGTGTGTGGTTTTTGTGGGTGCTGGGGACAGAACCTGGTTTTTAATGCTGCTAGGCAAGTACTCCTCCAGCCAAACTGTATTCCTAGCCCCTTGTTTCCTTTTAATCAAGAGTGTGGACTCTGGAGCCAGCCCGTCTGGATGGGAAAGTAGATCTGCCACTTCCTGGCCTGTGTCTTTGAGAAGGGTTTAAATCTTCTTATCTTATAGCAACACAGACTTCACAAGAGCAGTGGGGCTAAGGGTTGGTGGTGTCGCTCAGGGGTGAAAGCTTGCCTAACTGGGATCCTGGGATTGTTGTTTATGTACCTCATAATTTATCTGTGTCATTCAGGTTTGTCACCAATTATGAAGTCTTGGCATCAGTGTCGTGGGCATCTTTCATCTCTTAAACAATTAACATTAAATAATTAAAAAACACCTCATCACTTCCCTTTCTCTACTATTAATTCTTCATTTTTCAACTTGGAAGGTCCTTCTGATCAGTAACAAGTGATGAAAAAAAGCGAGTCAATTTGTGTGTCTGTGTGTGTGTTTAAGTTTTATGACATATCCACACCCATTTATATTTTCTATTAATAATTCCACATATCATCTAGGGCCACAGTTGTCACCTGCATTATGATCTCAGAGATATCAATGTGTAATGACACATGCATCTCAGAACATGAGTTGAGGGCATGGCATTTAGGTGCTGATTGCTGTCCATTGATTATTTCATTTATTTCCATGGCAAAGTTCTTAATTAAGTAGGTCCTGGTTTATCCCCATCATCCATTAACCACAGCTTAGAGATATGTTCTGTACAGTCTGGAAAATGATCTACAATAGCTGTGTTTTCGGTTTTGAGTGTGTGAACTTTTAAGTATGTAGCAAGTAAGAGTAAAGTAGTGAGGGGGATAGATGGATAGCTGGATGGATAGATAGATAGATAGATAGATAGATAGATAGATAGATAGATAGATAGATAGATGTCAGCAAATCAGGAACTCAGAACACCCAGTAGAAATCTACTGGGGAAGCCTCATTAAAGCAGTCAGCTGGCATTCTTGATCAAGAGACTCCCAGGCAGAGTGCAGTGTCCCCTGGGTGAAGCTTCCAAGTAAAAGAAAAGAATAGCAGCAGACAGAGATGGCATCATCGAATCAGGAGCACACCACATCCATCAGAGACTGATTGGGGAAGCTGAGGTAGTTGACTATAGTTCCCAGTTGGGCTCAATGACTCAACCTCTCCATGGCTGAACTGTCTGTTCTCTTCCCCATGGTGGATACTTTTATATCAATAGTGATCTCTACTGGAAAGAGCTTATCGGCTAGCTATCCTCAATGGCACAGTGAGTCTACTCTTGGGCTGTCACACATGTATGGGTACCAACCCACTCTTGGATGAGGGGTCTTGGAGGACACTTGACATAAACATGCTTGTGTCTGAAGTCAGGGTAGGGGACCCAGAGCTAGCTTCTGAGTTCAACATGACAACTTACCAGTATAATGCCCCAGGTGAGAGCAGAACAGGGCTTGGGGAGCCAACCTGTTTGAGCCCGCTCCCCGTTATATGTCCCTATATAGAAGTGGCTTCCCGGGAAGTAACCTCACAGTTTTATATCCCTTTTTTATTTAAAACTGTTTATTTGTAAATAAATTTGGTTTTTATTTGTTAAAATGAAGATATTTCTAATTCAATGATTCGTTGAACAGTTTTGAGTGGGGGCACAGTTGTGCACACCAGTAGTCGGAAGGCTGAAGCAGGAAAATCACATGAACCCAAAAGATAGACACCAGCCTAAGAAACATAGCAAGAGACACTACCTCAAGAAAACAAGAAAAACAACAAAAATTCAATTGAGGAGGGGGGTGGGCTGAGTTTTTTCCATGATTTTCTTCCCTCAGTGGGGACAAGATGTTTGATTTGTTTTCTTTATTCACTTCTGGACTCCCAGCACCTTTAAGTGCCTTGAGTGGTGTAAGCAACCAACACAAAGTAGTTGATTGTTGAATGAGTAAAGAGATGGGGGGGGGGGGAGCTGCGCCATATCTAATAGCATCCCCTTACTTGAATGCATTAAAACTGGGTTGGGAAGATGGCCCAGTGGACAAGAGGGCTTGCTATGAAAGCTTGAGGACCTGAGTTCAATTCCTCTAGCATCTGTGAGAAAGCCGATATGGCTCTGCATACCTGTCACACCCGTCAGTACTGTGTCTGGCAGAGACAGAAGGACCACTGGGGTTCCCTGGTGGCCAGCCTAGCTCCAGGTCCAGTGAGAGACCCTAACTCAAGGGAATAGGCAGAGTGATAGAAGACGACACCCAACCTCTTTCTCTGGCTTCCTCACATGTACAGGTCACAGGTACAGACACCGTCACACAAACATGAGCATGTACTACACACATACACCATACATCTTCCAGATACACACACGCACACATGCTCACCATGTTTTTGTTTTGTTTTCTTAATTAAAAAGCACTTCAAATACACATATACAAAGTGAGACTTTAAGGGGGGTGGGGCTGAAGAGATGTCTCAGTGGGTAGAAGTGTTTGCAAAGTCTGAAGACCTGAGTTCGATTCCCGGAACCTACATAAAAAGCTGGATGCAGATATGAAACACCAGCACCACGGGAACCACAAAAGAGAACCGGCCAACAAGGTGGGAGGGGGAAGGCCAACTCCAGGAAGTTCCTCTGGCCCCCACACAAATGCAGTGGACCCATCCCATCCTACATAAAATGATTTTAAAATTGTTTTCAGTTATAAAAAGCAAACAAACAAAACTTTATATCCAATGCATACTTCCTCTCAGAGAAGCCTTCCTTTCTCCTCTAAACCTTACCTATGTGGGGTTGTTATTTTCTTCTCAGAATGTAAAGGGGTAAAAATACATGAGATGCTGAGAACTTTGAGAATTAGAATCCTTGATAATGTTGATACCTCTCTCTAACCCTAAGCTTCACGGTCATCCTATGTGTTAAGCGGGAAACAAATGTGTGGGTCCCCCACCTCAGAGGACATTCCAAGGGAAACAATACGTCTCATTTCAGGAGAGGGACGCTAACTGACACGGTTCTATTCCGTGTGTGTGTGTGTGTGTGTGTGTGTGTGTGTGTGTGTGTGTGTGTGTGTGTTTTTGGTTCCTAGCTCTCTGTGCTGAAAAGAACGTGCTTTATTTTGTGTAGAATAATGATTCTTTTTGCAGCACCTTGATAATGAACCTCATTGCTGTTCCTAGGGAGAAATAAGACCTAAGCTAATTGAATAACTGCTTTTGCCTTTATGGTGTTCATAAACTGTCCACACTGGCTTTCCTTCCATCCAGCAGCTTATTACATGCTCTGTAACATCTGTTTACTGATTGAAAAACATGTTTCTATGAAGATGAACAGTGGACCTTAACTAGGTTGAAATTCAGACATACATCGGATCCGTATTAATCTCCGTCAACCCTTTCAAGCAGATGCCCTATTTTGGAGAAAAGGAGATTGAAATGTACCAAGGAGCGGTAAGTTATGTACTCAATAAGTTGCCATAGTGTTTAGGGATTTTGTCATTTATGCATAGCTTTTCTTGAAGTTAGCAATACATTTGCATTTTCTGATGAATTATTTATTGGGGAGGTCGAGTAAGTGACATTGTTTGATTTTTTTTTAATTGGATGCTGATCTTGAGCATGTAGTTCAAGGGAGTATAGGCTAATGAGTAGGCTCATTTACATATAGAATTAGTTAAGTGGTCTGCAATACCCAGAGTTTGGGGTGGTCTTCTGGCTTCTACATGTGCTTCAAAGTTATAAGTGATTAAAAAGAAGCATGATGGGAGCCAGGGAGATACGTCACAAGCATGAGGACCTGAGTTCACCCCCAGAACCCAGGTGACCATGCAGTTCGTAGTAGTGTGCGTTTGTAATCTCAGCGCTGAGGAGGTGCAGACAGGAGGGTCCCTGGGGCTCACTGTCCAGTCTGGCCTAATGATGAGCTCCAGGCCAATGAGAGACCCTGTCCCCAAGGAGTTGGACACCATTCCCGAGAGTAACACCCAAAGTTGTCCTCTGTCCTCCACACAAAAGCAAGCATGAACACACACACTGGTATCATACACACACTGGTATCACACACACACTGGTATCACACACACACTGGTATCACACACACACACACTTAAAAAAACAGCTGCTGGACAGTGGTGGCACATGCCTTTAATCACAGCACTCAGGAGGCAGAGTCAGGCGGATCTCTGTGAGTTTAAGGCCAGCTTGGTCTACAGAGATCTGAGATAGCCAGGGCTACACAGTGAAATCCTGTCTCAAAAAACCAACCAACCAACCAAAAAACCAACCAACAAACAAATAAATAAAACCAGTCATAGGTAAAAATGAATGAGATGCTGGGAACTTTGAGAATTGAAATCCTTGGTAAGCTTTGGCCATAGTTTGAAAATGAATTTTTCATTCCTTCATTTACTAATGTGACTGCTCTCTGTTCAAACCCACACCACAGTCATTTCATTGTGGGTTAGAAGTAAAACCAGTAATCCTTCCCAACGTGTATTATTCTGCAGCTCATCACACCCTGGCCTAGACCTCTGCATCTTCTTCCTTCCTTCCCTTCTTTACAGCAGAAGCACAAAAGCCCTTATTAATCCTGACCCCTGGAAGCCAACAAAAGAACACATAAATCCAGTTGAAGTGGAAGGCAATTACCCAGAGCAAGTGTGCACCCCATTGTTGCCAGATGAATGCTTCTGGTAGCCGGAGCCCAAGGAGGCTGCCACGGGAGAGACCTTTGATAATGCTGCCTTTATGGGGGGGGGGGGCAGCACAAGGACAACACTGTCAACAGAGTTCTGGGCCCTGCCCTGGTACCCCAGTCCACGATCGTGGGGCAGCTGGCCTGACCCCCCCCCCCCCCCAGTAACAGCAAGGCTCCAACATGAAGAGCTGAGATACACACACACACACACACACACACACACACACACACACACATACACAAAATGTACACATACACTTACAATCACACACAAACACCGACTTGTGTTTCTTCCTAGTTCTCTGAAGAGTCACTGTGTGCCAGCCCCTTTTTATGTTAACTTTTCATGGGTTCTCTGTATAGAAATGTCATAAAAGAAAAAAAATGTTTTCATTGCTCATGGCAACACTGTTAATACAATTGATTTTGCTGAGTATTAGGTACTGAATGTGCTTGCAACAATACTAAAACAATCTGTATGACTGCTGTATCACGTTATCTACCCTATTTCACAGAGGAGGAACCGCTGCCCAGGGGAGCGGTATCACAATCTACTGAGCTAGGAGTTAAACTCGAGTCTTAATGGCTTTGGGGATCTCTATTGAGAGAGAGAGAGGGGCATCAGAGGAGATAACTACTCGATACTCCATAGGCACCTAGCTCAGAGACTTGGTGAAACTGTAGCTGGGAAGGAAACCCAGCTGAACGTACAGGACTCCAGAGATGGGGCTGTCGCTCAGTGGGCAGAATGATTCCTATTCTGCACAAATCCTGGATTCCACCCTCGACACTGAATAAACCAGGCCTGGCACAATGTAGTTCAAAGTCATCCTCAGCTACATAGGGAGATGGAGGCAAGCCTGAGATTCGTGAGATCCTGTCTGGGGGTGGGAGGAGTATAAGTGACCCCCAGGGCCACAGCTTTCATTAAGCAGTTTTAGACCCTTGGTGGGAAAGGCTTGTGTCCTAGTCAGGATTACTATCGCTATGATGAACAGCATGACCAAAAGCAAGCTGGGGAGGAAAGGGTTTATTTTGCTCACACTTCTACATTCTAGTCCATCAATGAAGGAAGTCAGGACAGGAACTCAAACAGGGCAGGAACCTGGAGGCAGGAGCTGATGCAGAGGCCATGGAGGGGCGCTGCTTGCTGACTTGCTCCTCCTGGCTTGCTCAGCCTGCTTTCTTATAAAACTCAGGAACCACCAGCCCAGGGATGAGCCCACACACAGCGAACTGGACCCTCCCACTTCAGTCACTAAGAAAGAAGATGCCCTACAGGCTTGCCCACACCCAGTCTGTGGAGGCGTTTTCTCGGCTGGGGTTCCCGCCTCTCCGATGACTCTAGCCTGTGTCCGGTTGACGTAGAACTAGCCAGCACACTTCGTCTTCTCATTTCCTCCACCACACAGCGTTCTCTCCACCTCCCCTCCTTCTGGTCTCCACCCTCTTTTCTTCCTTACAATGTTCTGCTTGCCTGTTTTCAAAGAGGCATTACACATAGCTCTGATTCAGTGGTCTGCGTAGAAGCCCATCTGAGACCATGTCCTGAGGTCCCAGCAGGCCTCCCCCTTCACCATGAAGGCAGGCTTAACATACACCTTGACCCCTGTCACGAGTTCTGCATTCCCAAGGATAGCCTCCCACTCTTCCTAGGTGGCTCCCTAAGGGTGGAGGGACACTGGGTAGGGGACACATGAGTACTTTGCATTACACAGGGTCTCGCCCCCCACCCCCATTTCCTTTCACCACTGAGGTCCAGTCTTTAGAGCTTGGCAATAAGTAGCAGCTCTTCAGCCAGCCCCCTTCTCTTTAGTCCATCACCATGTAGGAAAATTTAAGAGTGGTTTAAGCAAAGTATTCCTTATGTTTTTGTATGGCTTAATCCTTTTAAAATTACTGTCCTGCTCATCGTCTCCCGTACCTTGTGAGACCCTCAGAGACAGGACAATGTGTCACCTTGGACTCAGTTCAACGTCTTATTTTCACCACTCCAGCACCGCATGAAGCATTTTTGTTTTAAAAATCTTTTCTTTCATTTAGCTGCTTGTGTGCACCATGGTGTGCATGTGGCCGTCAGAGAACATCTTGCAGGAGTCGGTCCTCACCTTCTTCCATGTGGGTCCCAAAGACAGAACTCGTCAGCAGGCTTAGTGGCAGAGGCCTTCATTGGCTGAGCCATTTCCCCAGCCCTGATTTTTGTTTTTTGAGATTGAGTCTCATGTAGCCCAGGCTGACCTTGAACTCACTAAGTAGCCAATAATGACTATGAACTCCTCCTGTTTCACCTCCTAAATTCTTGGATATGCCACCGTGGCAGCTCTTTTTGTTAGTTCTTGAGGGGTTGGTGAAAGTGGGTGTCTAGCAACTGAATAATTGGAGTCGGCTGACAGAGTAACTGTTAGGCATGGGGCATGACTTGATTGCTGGACTTGTTTTCCAATTTAATTTTATGTGTGTGGGCATCTGCCTGCATGTATGTCTGGGCACCACCATGTGAGGTACCATGTGGGTGCTGGAAATCGAACCTGGGTCCTCTGGAAGAGTAGCCAGTGTTCTTAACCACTGAGCCATGTCTCCAGTCTCTAGTTTTAAACCTTTACATCGCTGAAGACCCTTTCATACACCCAGGAGACTGTCTCATTGTAGCGTCACCTGCAGCCCTCCCCTTTAGGAGAGAAACAAACTAACTAAACCAGTTCATCCCTCCTGTCATCTTCTTGTGGAAAACTTCTGAGTTTCCCTCCTCATCCATAGATACACCCCATAGTCCCCAGTGAGATCTGAGGGTAGCGACTTGCCTCTTAAAGAAGAAAAATACTGCCAGCATTTAGAATTCTGGTCAAAGCGAGACCCAGGGTCTTGGCAGATCCTTTTCTGATAGTTGCCAAGTGTCTCCAGTATTTGGAGACATGAATTTGGAGCAGAATGGCTTTGCAGAGGCATGCCTGGGTGGAAGGGCGGTGTACTTGGGTCATATCTGAGGGCTGAATCATGGGCATGCTTATGGAGGAGTGCTTCCAAACTCCACCTTCACTTCCCCAGGGTGTAATAGGCCATAACCTAGGACATTTTTATGAATCATCGAATCACGAAACCTTTGCCTGTAAATGCTAAACACTGGAGCTGTGTGCCATGGTGTCATTGATGGTCCACACAAAGAAACTTACTGTGGTTTGGTGTGGGTTTCTGTTTTTGCTTTCCTAGGCGCAGTATGAGAACCCGCCTCATATCTATGCCCTTGCTGACAGTATGTACAGAAACATGATCATCGACAGAGAGAACCAGTGTGTCATCATCAGGTAGGAGAAAGAACCAGGCCAGCAAGCCTCTAGCCCTGAGCTGTCAGGGCAGCCCTGATGTGCAACGCCATTCAGTGTGTCTGAGGAGCCAGCAGGTGCCGCTTGGTTTGTTTTGTATTTGTCCCTTGTCCAATGCCAGATCATAAACACTTTCAGGGGAGCAGCTCACAAGGCTCCACCCCTCAGTTAATGGGAGAGGGGAGGCATTTTCTTCAATGGTGTAGCCACTGGGAAGTTGCCCGTGTTCCTGCCCATCTCCAACAGTAATGGAACTTGCCCAGTCACTGAAAAGAAATGAATGAATGAATGAATGAATGAATGAATGAATGAATGACATGACATGACATGACATGAAAGTACAAGGGGAACTGATTGGGGACAGGAGTGATGTCAGCAGGAGTGAGCGTGTGTGCTGGCTGATTTGTATCAATTCCTCAAACTAGAGTCACCTAGGAAGAGGGAATCTCAATGGAGAAATTGCCTCTAGCAGACTGGTCTGGGGGCAGGTCTGGGAGCATCTTCTTAGTTGGTGATTGATGGGGAGGGTCCAGCTCACTGGCAGTGTTACCGCCCCAGCCAGGTGGTCCTAGACTATATTAGAAAGCAGGCTGAGCAAGCCACCGAAGTAAGCCACTAAGCAGTATTCCTCCTCCATGGCATCTGCTTCAGTCCCTGCCTCCAGGTTCCTGTTGTTGTTTGTTTTTGCTCTTTTGGGGGAGCCCGCCACCCAGCTCCCAAATAAATCACACACAGAGGCTTATTCTTAATTATGAATGCCGGGCCTTAGCTTGACTTGTTTCTTGCCAGCTTTTCTTAACTTTAAATTATCCCATCTAACTTTTGCCTCTGGGCTTTTTCCTTTTCTTACTTCTGTATATCTTTCTTTCACACTTACTCTGTTCCTTCACACTTACTCTGTTCCTGGCTGTGTGGCTGGGTGGCTGGCCCCTGGAATCCTCCTCTCCTTGTTCTCTTGCTCCTTCTTCCTTTCCTCCCAGATTTTTCCTTCTATTTATTCTCTCTGCCTGCCAGCCCCACCTAGCCTTTCTCCTGCCTCACTGTTGGCCACTCAGCTCTTTATTAGACCATCAGGTGTTTAGACAGACAAAGTAACACAGCTTCACAGAGTTAAACAAATGCAACATAAAAGAATGCAACACACCTTTGCATGATTAAACAAATGTTCCACAGCATAAACAAATGTAACACATCTTAAAATATTATACAACAGGTTCCTGCCCCAACTGTATTGTTGGTTTTTTACTCTTTTTTTTGGGGGGGGGGCGTGCCTCCCACCTCCCAAATAAATCACACACAGAGGCTTATTATTACTTATGAATACCCAGCCTTAACTTGGCTTAGTTTCTAGCCAGCTTTCCTTAACTTAAATTATTCCAACTACCTTTTTCCCCTGGGCTTTTCCCGTTCTCTTACTTCTATAAATCTTAGTCTTACTCCCTGGCTTGCTGTGTGTCTGGGTGGCTGGTCTCTGAAGTCCTCCTCCTTCTCTGGCTGCTAGATCTTAGCTCCTCTCCCAGATTTCTCCCTCTATATATTCTCTCTGCCTGCCAGCCCTGCCTATCCTTTCTCCTGAGTTCCAGGACAGCTACACAGAGAAACCCTGTCTCAAAAAAAACAAAACAAAACAAATGCTGGGGTCAGAACCCACATGCATGGCAGGCAAGCACTCCAGCTGAGCTGCACCCCAGCCCCTGAAACCTTTTTGAAAGAGCTACTTGTGATGATGTTCACAAACACACACAAAATTAGACATAACGTAGTATGTTGCTGTGCATCCCTCCTTCATTCTGTTTGGTTATCAAAACATGGCCAATCTGTGTTTACCTTTCCCTCCTAGCCCCTTGGTTATCTAAAACAAATTCTAGGGGGCAAACCTTTCCATTGGTCAATAATTAGTATACAACTTTAAGAGAAAATTCTGTGTACCTCTGTGCGTTGGTGTGTGTGTGTGTGTGTGTGTGTGTGTGTGTGTGTGTGTGTGTGTGTTGGCATCTGTAGAGGTCAGAGGACAACTTGTGAGAGTCAGTTCTCTCCTTCCACCGTGTGGGTCCTGGTGCTGGAATTCAGGTCATCAAGCTTGGTAGCAGCCATCTTGACCCACTGAGGCATCTCTTTTTTTTCCCAGTGAGGGTTCTGGAGATGGAATTCAGGCCCTTGTTGTATGTACTTTACTATCTGAGCCCTTTTCCCAGCTCAAGATAAGTTTTGTTTCGTTTTGTTTTTAGTTTTTTGAGACAGTGTTTTTCTGTGTAGCTTTGGAGCCTCTCCTGGAACTCGAACTGGCCGGTCTGGCCTCGAACTCACGAAGATCTGCCTGCCTCTGCCTCCCGAGTACTGGGATTAAAGGCATGTGCCACCACCGCCAGGCTTTCCAAATAAGTCTTATCACACCTTAAAAACAAATCCTTTCTGGTTTGGGAGCAAGTGCTTAACATGTCCAAGACTCTAGGTCTCGTTCCCAATGCTGCCGCACAAATGAAAAGGGAATCCTTTCATGATTTGATCTGCTCCACACTCCAGTGCCAGGACTGAGTTACAGCTGGCTTGTTTGCATTTAGAAGCCAAACAAAGCCCACACATCATCGCCCCTGGTTGCTGTGTCTCTCAAGTCTCCAAGTCACAGAGCAATCTCCTTCATTCTGTTTTTCTTGGTGTTCATTTGTTAAAGACAAAAGCTCTAGGCCCTTCTGTGCTCTGGCTGACCGGGTCCTGTGACGATGCCCACACCGCGCACCATGCTCTCTGTTTCCTGTTGTTGTAGTTACTTGTCTCCTGACTCTGACAAAATACCTGACAATAGCAATTTATGGGCTGCAATTTGGAGGTCATTGTCACTGTAAGCGTAATAGTCACGTGTCTGTTTTTATTTGGGGGTCTACTTTGGCTCACAGTTTTAGGCCATCATGGACTCAAGAACTCGGGGTGGCTGGTCACATCGCACCTGCAGTAGGAAAAGAGGGAGATGTATGCTGGTAATCAGCATGGTTTCTCCTTTTTATTCAGTCCAAGACCCCAGCCCATGATGCGCCCACATTCAGGGTGGGTCTTCCTGCCTCAGTTAACCCAATCTAGAAACTTCTTCTCAGGCACGGCCAGAGTTTGGTTCTCGGGGATTCTCGGTCCCGTCAAGTAGACAGTTGATGTGGATCACCACGTGGGTAAATGGATAGTATGTCTCGAAGCATGGCCAGATGCAGATTCCATTTTTTTGCAAAAACATCTGTTACATCCTGAACTTCATTCCTGTTGATGTCTATCGTTCAGCCTGCCAAGGAGACCCCTCCGTCCTCGATTCTCGTTTTCAACGACCACTGCTTAATTAAAGTTATGTTCTCATTCTGTGATTTCTTTTACATGGGATAGTTGGACATTTTTTTTATTTCATCTTAAAATATAATCTTTATGGGAAAACTAGAAAAATGCCTACTCACTGTCGTTTCTCCTCACTTTTCAAAGTAATGAGTTGTTGCCCCTGGCAACCTCTGAAGGTAGCGTGTGTTTTCAGTATCACTTCTAACTAGTGGGTTTAAAATAGCTTCCGTGTTTACGCGGCAGTTATTCCTCCGGTGTCCAGATAATCTCCCTTCTCCCTCGTCTTGGCCTCCGTGTCCTCTGACACATCTCGAGTCCTCTTGGATTATTTCCTTGTTGCCAATGGTCCAAGTTTGCCTCGTTTGAGCCCTCCTGAGACCTGGAACTGGTCCTTTCTCCCAGGGGTCCTTGTTTCATGGGATGGGCCATGATGTTTAGACACCACTGTCCTCGGCACCAGCTCTCAGTGTTTCTATTCTCTTCAGTGGACAAAACTAAGGAATTTGAATGTTTGACGAACACAATGGGACATGAGTTCATCCTGCTATTTCTAGCTTATTTTTAAGGTTATAGAGAGTTGTTTGTTTTCATTTATTATTACTGTTATTACTATTTTGTGTGTATGAGTATTTTGTCCAAATGTATGTTTGTGCTCTGTGTGTACAGACTACAGAGTTTTAAAATATCTTTGATTTTTATATTCATAACTTGTCTCTCTTCTACTAAAACATCTTGGTCTCTGATGACACACACATAACTATTTGCTTTATAGTGTATGCATGTTACATGTGTATGTATGAATATATACATATATACACATATGTATTTAAAATAAATAATACTAATATTATTATAGCACCAACAATAATAATGCAAATTAGTAGCAATACTGAATTCATTTTAAAATTTTTTTTTGTTCTTTTGGTCTATATATCCAATATTTGCATCCAAAATTTTAGGTAAATATAAATTTATATATGTAATAAATATAAATTATATAAATGTAAGTAAAGGCTTATTCGTTTTATTTCATGTATATGAATATTTTGCCTGAATTTGTCTGTCCAGTGCCCATGAAAGCCAGAAGAGTGAATTGGATCCCCTGGGACTGGAGTTATAGATGGTTGTGAGAGACCACATGGGTTCTGGGAAGAGAAGCTGGGTCCTCTGCAAGAGCAGCCCGCACTCTGAACTGCTGAGCCATCTCTAGCCCCCAAATAATTGGGTTTTAAAAGTCAGCTAATTCGGTATTTTTCTATACTCTTTGTGTGTCAAGTTCGTCTGCCAATAGGGTTATTTGCATTCTTAATTTTCATGGTTTAAAATTGTAAATATTACACCTATCATTGACTTATTTTGTTTTTTGTTTGTTTGTTTGTTTGTTTTTTCTTTTTTGTTATTTGAGGAAGGGGCTTGCTGAGTAGCCTATGCTGGCTCCAGCCTCCCAGTCCCCCTACCTCCGCTCCTGAGTGCTGGGATTACAGTGTGCGCCATCACACTTGACTTAAGATCTGAGAATTCTGTTTCTTACCACTCTCTAAAACACTTACACAGCACAAAATGAAAACAGTAAAGCAAGACAACAGAAGCCTTTTGAGGTAAATGCAGGCCCCCAGGGCTTCAAGATGAAGAGAGACTCAATGGCATTTTACCCCGTGCGTCTGGAGGAAAAATAAAATCCTTGTATTGCATGTCTCTGGACCATTATCCCAACCAGAGAACGAGCAGTCCAGTGTCCCAGAAGCCCGCAGCCTGTGTTCAGGCTCAGTTATCACCAGCTTGCTCGTTCCTGGTCATTTATGCAAATTGGGGGGAGAGAGTTGTATATTTTATGAATCTTGAATTTATTTTTATGTTGCCATAGTTCTCCTCTGGCCAG
This sequence comes from Peromyscus californicus insignis, assembly GCF_007827085.1. Classification (NCBI taxonomy): domain Eukaryota; kingdom Metazoa; phylum Chordata; class Mammalia; order Rodentia; family Cricetidae; genus Peromyscus; species Peromyscus californicus. The sequence continues at coordinate 65,211,023 of NW_026294402.1, forward strand.
CTTTTATTTTTCCCCCATGACACTGGCTCTCTGGTTCATTTTGCTCCTACTGGCTGCTGGCTGCACATTCTCACATTCTGCCTCTCTGTTCTGCCTCCAGAGCCCCATGCCATAGGTGTTTTTGAGAGACCTCGCCAGTTCTACCAGGGGTGTCTTCTAGGTTTGTCTGATTGGTTCCTCATGTTCTTACTGGACTCATTCCTTCAACTGGTTCTTCTAGAAGTCGGAAGTTAGATGTAGATGGTAGATTAGATGCAGGTTAAACCGTTTCAGGGGGGTGCGTAGGAAATGATGATTTTGCTTGAGTAACAGGAAATGCTTTTGTATGACAACAATTTGAGGTCATGGAGAGGAGGGGGGTGTTTCCTTCACTACATGTAATGAGGGAGTTCAGTGTGAGTTCTCTGGTAGGTTCCTGCGTCCCTTCTCCTTGCTCATTCTGTCCCTCTTCTGGGTGTTTGCTGGGAAGGACGGGATTGGGTTTGTTACTCAAGAGCTCACAGTTGCACCGGTTCATGGCTTTTCCACACTCAGACCTCCCGCCATCTTGATTCACATGCCGCAGTGTGGAACCAGAGACTGCTTCCAAGATCCATCTTTGCAGCCATTTAGATGTGATACTCTTTTAATTTAGGAGATGGTAGAACAGGGAGACAAAATTAAGGTTAAGGATCCTGTCCCCTGACAAGATGGCCCTCCCTTCTGCCTCTCTGTAGCCAGTTCCCCCTAACTCTCAGACTCAAACATTCATAAGAACCATTCTCGGGGGTGCTGGAGAGATGGCTCAGCAGTTAAGAGCACTGGCTGTTCTTCCAGAGAACCTGGGTTCAATTCCCAGCACCCACATGGCAGCTCACAACTGTCTGTAACTCCAGTTCCAGTTCCAGGGGACTTGACACCCTCACACAGACATATATGCAGGCAAAACACAAATGCACATAAAATAAAAATAGATTAATTTAAAAAAACCACTCTTGGTGCCTATGATTACAGTTTTATTGTAGCAACGGAATACAAAGCACAGCTGCATGAAAGAGTCAGCATATCAGATGAGGTGGCGGAGGGTCCAGATGCGAGGCTTCCAGTCATGCATGGTGTGACCCTCTCCAACGGGGATGTGTGACAGCGACTTATGGACAATCAGGGATGTTTGCTTGAGTCTCTAAAGTCTAGAGTTTTTATCCAGGCTTCTGCTGATGGCTCAATCAGTGCCTTTGACCTCTACTTCCTCTGGAGGTCAGAGGTTCTACTGTGTGGTGCAAAGTATTGGCTATAAATCACATTGGACAGTTTGGTGGCCTCAGCCCCCAGGCAAACAAAGATAAACCAAAGAGGGGAGGATGTTGCAGGGGCCTTGACTTCATCCCCCCAGTTACCGAGGCCGGATGCCCGACCTCTCTTGAGTTTGTTCTTAGGTATGCAGGTTCCTTTGCTTTCAGACAGATCTTCAACCTGGCAGACTCGCCAGCTCTGGGCCTCAATTTCTTCTCCTGATAGTTGTGCCCAGGTTGCAAGACCCCCAAGCAAGACCACCCCAGAGCTGATATCCGATGCAAGCACACAGAGTTTTTTTTTTTTTTAATGACAAAACAGGCAAGCCTAGGACTTGGTCTGAGTGTCCAACATCCAACACAGCGGGTGGAGGAGAACGGCCTGAGCCCTCACTTGAAGGGGTTTATATAGGAAAGGTTTACATGCAACTTGGGATTGGACGAGGTGGCTAGGGGTGAGGTAGTTCTTTCAAGTTACTGGCTGAACTATAAGCATGAGGTTACTGATGGCTAACAGGATTCAGGGTATCTACAGAGACATAAATTTTTACTCCTTATGTCCTGCTTTTGTTGAACCCAGGATATATACATTCAGATTTATCGTTCAAGTCCTACTGTCCTCTGAGGTCGACTTCTGGTCAGTTGAGTCCATTACTCCCCATATCTTGTTTTGCCAAGTGTAGGATACATAGATTTCTTGTCCCAGCCTTATAAGTTCAACTTCTGGTCACTTCTAAAACTGCTGGTCAGCAAATACCTTTGGAGGAGGAGAGGGGGAAGCGTCTCTCAAGATGGCTACTGATTTTTCCCTTTCATAGTGAACTGGACTTTTTCTACATTATAACCACATGGCTTTTGTACAGTAGCATAAAATTAGTTGATTGGGTGGTAGATTCCTCTGTAGATGACATGCTGGGTAGCCTTCAGGTAAGGTGATGTCCTGAAGGTGTCTACACAGAGTTGTGAAATTACAAAAGGCCATTCACAAAGATAATACCTTTTATTAATGGGGAGAAAATGAGTTCTTTAGGGATCCAGAAATCTAATACTGGCATGAGTTGAGCTTGGCTGGCTGGTGCATGATATTCAATAAGCCTGAGAAGGGACACAGGAACCAGCAAGCTAGTGTGGGCCCCAGGCAGCTCCAGGTAGGTAGTTGAGAGTCGTGAGCAGCCGAAGGTTTAGGAGTCCCCCTCAAGCCTGGTCACCAAGCAGCTCATGTCTGTTAGCTCATTCATTATCTGTTCTCCAGAATCCATGTCTGGATCTATGTATTAGAACCATATCTGGGATGTTTTTGTATGCCAGAGACAGTTATGCAAATCTTTCAGATCAACTCTTTGTGGTGTGGTTTAAGGAGGGAAGAAGAACCAGGAAGTTTCTAATGCATTCCCTGTCACCCTGTGTCGCCAGACAAGCTCTTAGCAGTGTGTCCACAAATGGGCCTAAAGCCTTTGCCCCCTAGCTTCTGTGGGGACATGTTAGACCTCGGAGAACATTTCTGTGGCACATTTACTGTTGACAACAACAATCATGAATTCCTGTCCCTTTGGGCCTCCTGAGCCTGTGTAACCTTAGCATATGTAAGAACCGAGATATCGCATAAATCACACTTGTTAGAATTTTGTTTTTCAAAACTATCTTAAAGTATTTGCTTTCTGAAGAGTAGGGTATCTGTCTTTAATGAATCCAATAACAGCTGACAGAGTTTCCTTATGTGTCTGTCCATTTGTTTATTTGTTTGACATAAGGCATCATATAGACATAAGGCCCAGCCTGGCTTTGAACCCACTATGAAGCCTAGGATGGCCTTGAACTCCTGATGCTCTGCCTCCACCTCCTGAGTGCTTAGATTATAGGCATGTGCCATCATCATGCCCGATTTACGTGGTGTTGGCATCAAACCCAGGGTGCTGTGCATTCTGGGAAAGCTTTCTATCACCTGAGCTATATTCCCAGCACCCCCATTTTAAATTCATTTGTTTTGTGCATATGTCGGGGGGGAGGGGAGTCCTTGCTTGCACTTGGTGCACAGAGAACAACTTTCAGGAATCAGGCCACTCCTTCCACCACATGGGTCCCAGGGATCAAACTCGGGTCTTCAGACTTGGCAGCAGGCAACTTGACCCCGCTAAGCCGTTTCACCAGCCCTCCTCCGCCCTGCCTTTAAAAAGAATTAAGAAAGCTAGGGCAGGCATGGTAGCACATGCGTTCAGTTCCAGCCCTCGGGGCAGAGGCAGTCAGATCTTTGTGACTTTGGGGCCAGCCTGGGCTGCATAGCTGTCCCAGATCAAACTGGACTCTGTAATGAGGCCCTGTTTGCAAACCCCAAAGAGGACTTAACAAAGACGTAGTTTGAAGGGATCTGCTAATATTGACTATGAGAAGAGTAGGAGCTAGTACCACTACTGGATCTGGGGTTGTTGACCTACCTGCTTGAAAAGACACTTTGATTTTGGCTTCCCTAACATTTGCCATGGTGAAGAGTAAAAGAAAACAGTGAGAATGCCCCTAATATGTGGCTGTGTGTGTTCTGCTCTTGGCTTCTGCATCCTGGATTCTCAAGCTGCCTTCCTGTCTTTGATGTATTTCAAGAGCCTTTTATTATTATCACTGGGACCCTTTTCAAGGCTCCCCTGGGTTTCTGATGGCCCACGCAATGCCTTGTTTATTCCGGCAACATCAGCCTTTGAGGCTCACCGGCTCTCTGATGGGCCCTGTCAGCTTTCGCCTCTAAGAGAGATGGTGGAGAATTGCTGTTGTCTGTGGAGTGGAAGAGTGGAGACCCACATCTAGGCAGCGTCCCCAACTTGCCTTTTAGCTCTTAAGGTTCTAAAGATTCCTCGAGTCAAGGAGGGCTGGCACCTTAACATGATCTCAGTCACACTAACATCTCTTTCATATGTACCTTAGTGCACACATGCATGTGTTCGTGTGCATGTGGAGGCCAGAGGTCAACCTCGAGTACCATTCTTCAGGGGCTGCCCACCTTGTCTTTTTGAGACAAGGTCTGGAACTAGACAAGTAGGCTAGACTGGCTGGCCCGTGAGCCTGTTTCTACCTCCCCAACCCCAGAATATGGCACATGCCACCCAGCCCAGCTTTTTAGTTTTGTTTTGTTTTGATTTTTTTTTCTGTATTAGGTCCTCAGGCCTGCAGAACACACACTTAACTAACTGAGCCCAGTCCTAATGATACAATTTTTAATCTTCATGACAATGTGGCCAACTAGTAATTACCATCCTCTTTGAGAGATCAAGAAACTGAGTGTTAGGTAAAGAAACATGTGAGATGTCTTGCATTTGGAGTGTGGTCATGCTGTGCTGGCCCCAGGAGCCTACCTTCCTCTGCTGCTGTGAAGTAGCCTGTGTTAGCTTAGCTGGTACATAACTGTCGCAGCCCAGCACGGCTTGAAAAGATTCCCAGGATGACTCTGGGCCTGGACTCTGTTTTGTTCTGTTTCAGGTGCATAACTAATGCAAGCCTTAGTTGCTGCATTTAAAAATTGGAGACTGCTGGGAGCTAGAAAGATGGCCCAGCAGTTCAAGAGTACTGGCTGCTCTGGCAGAAGACCCAGGTTCAATTTCCAGAACCCACATGACAGCTCACTATTTGTAATTCCAGTTCCAGGGGATCCAACAACCTTTTCTGGCCTCTTAGGGCACCAGGCACACACATGGTACATACATGCAAGCCAATACTCATATACATAAAATGAAAACAAATAAATACTTTAAAAAAAAAAACCAAAGCAGGGACTGATAAGTTGTAAGAACATAAAAAAAGTTAATAAAGAATTAAATATCCCTCTAAACTGTCGAAGAATGATTTCAAATATCCTCTAGTAACATCAAAGGGAATTTTATATATAACAAGGAGCCAACTTTGGGTTTAAACGATCTTCAGACTAAACATCAGGACTTGCCTGTTTATTGGGCTGATCAAGGTGAGCCTTGCCACAGAGCCACTTTCTGGGCAGACTCAAAAATACTGTCTACCTGACAGCATTAATTCATTGGGGGGTAGGGGATAGGGGGAGTAGTGGCTGTTGTCTTAGGCACACTCTGCTTGGTATGTTAGCATGTTTTTCCGTACAGTCTGCTCAGGACAGCAGTGGGACTATGGTTTTGTAGTTTAGTGCAACAGAACATATATAACTTAACTTTATATGTTAGTGTGATTTCAAGGATCTGGGCGAGGATCCTTCTCTTCTCAGCTCCAGAACACCACCACCCCACCCCACCCCTGGCCAGCAGAGAGGTATGTCACATCTGACAGCTGTCAGTCTCAGGTCCCACAGGCTTTCGGGAAAGGAGTCTAAACAGAGTCATTGGAGAGGGCTGTCCAGAACCTTCTGTGATGTGGCTTCCCATTCTTGCGAAGTTATCTAGGCTTCTGATCACAGCAATGCAGGCTGCTGTTTGTTTTCGGCAGATTTGCTTAAATGGGTACATATCAGTAAAGACTCAAGAGCTGTTCAAATTTGACTCTCTGGAGCTGAGGAGTTGGCTCAGTGGGTAAAAGGCCTGTGGAGCAATCAGGGACCCAAGTTTGGATCCCCAGCACCCACATAAAAAGATGTGCATGGTCATACGCATCTGTAACCTTAACAATGGGCATAGGGATCAGGCAGACTGATGGAGCTCAGTGACCCATTAGACTAGAGTCAGTGAGCACCACATTTGCTGAGAGGCTGTGTCTCAGAAAACAAGGAGGAAGCAACAGAGGAAGATGCCTAATGCCAACTTCTGCCTCCCGTTTGCACACATGTATCCATGCATACACACACACACACACACACACACACACACACACACACACACACACGTACACTCACACACACACATCCTCCTTCTTGGATAACTTTTCCTATCTTAATGGGAATTAAATATTTGTTATTTGATTTTAGAAACTTTTTTCTAAGACATAGTCCACTAGTCCCTAAAACCCCTAATACTCTTATCTGACCATTGTCAATACAACTCGCATGCTTTGATGCCTCAGGTGGGAACTGGAGAAATGGCTCAGTAGGCAAGAACACTTGCCGCTCTCCCAGAGGACGGGGTTTCAGTTCCCAGCACCCCACATCAAGTGGCTCACAATTACCCTCACGTGACTGCAGCTCAGAGGATCTGACGCCCTCTTCTGGCCTCCACAAGCACTTGCACACATGTGATACACACACATACATACACAAACAAATGAAAACAGAAACATATTATTTTAAATCTGTACTTAAAAAAAAAGATTCCTCAGGAGGCCGTCAGCTCATCCTAGGCTAGAGCCACAGCCCTTCTATCACATTGTCAAGAAGGGGGCTTCGACCCTGTGTGCTGGGGGAAAAAAGTGTATGCACGGTTACTGTTTCACCTTACATTTCCTGAAACACAAACAGATACAAGTGCGCCTCATTTGCATTCACCCCATGGGCCGCAAGGACACAGCAGCTATGGAGAAACAGTGCTGAGAGATGTCCAGACCCGGGATGGAGTCCTCCAGCAGTCAAGATGTCTGAGTCAGCAACACAAAAGCTGAACCGCTTTCACACTTGCTAGAGTGACTGGAAGGGAATTGGAAGCACGGTTGCTTTGTAAGCAAGGAACAGCCTGGCTCACAAAAGCAGTGACAGTCCCCTAGAATCCAGTTAGAAACACAACATCGTAAACGGCTGAAGTTCCGACTTTTACAGCTAACCCACAAATGTCCTATTGTTTCCTGTTTGGGTTGGGATTTCCTATAAAGTCTGTCTTGACTCTGATTTTGAATTGCTGATCTCTGGAGCACACTGGGGCACTATACCAGTTAACTGTTCCTAGTCTAGAAACTGCCCTTGGAGGTTGGAGTTCTGATGATGAGAGAAGAATCTAGAATATTGAGCTGTCCTAGTTAAGGATCACCGGTGAGGTTCCTTAATTTCTTAATTTTTTTTTTAACTTTTTATTTGTTTTTTGTGTACCTACGTGTGTGCATGTGTGCCACAGCAAATGTGTGGAGTTCAGAAGACAACTTGTAGGAGTCAGTACTCTCCTTCCACTGTGCATCCCGGGGACTGAACTCAGGTTGCAAGGCTTGGCAACAAATGCTTGTACCTGCTGAGCCCTCTTGCCAGCCCCCACCCCACCCCCATTCCTAATTTATAAAGGAATTTTTGGGTTGGTTTTTTTTTGTTTTTGGTTTTGGTTTTTTTTTTTTTTTTTTTTTTTTTGGTTTTTCGAGACAGGGTTTCTCTGTGTAGCTTTGCGCCTTTCCTGGAACTCACTCTGTAGCCCAGGCTGGCCTCGAACTCACAGAGATCCACCTGGCTCTGCCTCCCGAGTACTGGGATTAAAGGCGTGTGCCACCGCCCGGCGGGTTGGTTTTTTTGTTGGTTTGTTTGTTTTCTTTTTTTTCTGCTTTGGGAATCAAACTCAGGGCCTTTGGCATGTGTGCTGGCTTGTTTTATGTCAACTTGACACAAGTTGGAGTCCTCTGAAGAAAGGGAACCTCAGTTGAGAAAATGCCTCCGTTAGATCAGGCTGCAAGTAAGCCTGTAGGGCATTATTTTAGTTGATGATTGATGCCGGAGGACCCACTTTATTGTGGGCGGTGCCACCCCTGGGCTATTGGTCTTGGGCTCTATAAGAAAGCAGCCTTAGAAAACCATGATGAGCAAGCCAGTAGGAAGCACCCCTCCAAGGCCTCTATATCAGCTCCTGCCTCCAGGTTCCTGTCCTGTTTGAGTTCCTGTCCTGACTTTCTTCAATGATGAACAATGATGTGGCAGTGTGAGCCAAATAAACCCTTTCCTCCCCACGTTGCCTTTGGTCATGATGCTCCATCATAGTAATAGCAACACTAACTAGGACAGCATGTGAGGTGAGCACTCTCCGGTGGAGCTACATCCCTAGCCCTTAGTGTTGGAGACAGTCTTGCTGTATGTATCTCAAACATACCACAGAATTTGATCCTCCTCCCTCAGCCCTAGGGATGAGATCGCAGGCACGCACGCGCCACCATGCCTAACTGAACTTCCACCATTTTCAGACCTTCTCCCTAGAAGTCAAACCGAACGATGGAATTAGGAAAGACTGTCTGTATACACAGGCAAGGGCAATTGCTATGGCCGCTGTGAGCTACCGAGGGAGTGGTTTGGGGTGTGCTGTATCATGTCTCATGTCTTCATAGTGTCTTCACATTAGACAGTGCTTTCCCCTCCCAAGCAGGCCAGGGCAATTATGGTTATATATACTGTAAGCTTCAGTATTATGGAACATCCCATTATTGTGCCATTATTTTGAGCAAATTACCGGCTGTGATCAATAAAGTCTTCCTTTAAGTGCCTGTGAGCTGAAACCAAGAGACGAGCATTCAGATCAATGTTTAGCCAGAACTAATTATTTTAAATTGCCTAGAAAAGAAAATCACAGCTACTGAGAATGCGGATGTCCTATTTTTGGACCTGACATTACTTATTTTAATATGTGAAAAAGAGTTACTTTCTACATTATAATTCTGCTCTTTTGCTTCAAACAATGAGATACAATGCTTGATCAGGTATGGGAGACAGGTTGGTCCTCAAAGATGCTTCTTGCCCAGTGACCTGAGTTCATTCCCTAGGACCCACATGATTGAAGTCGAGAACGTCTCCCTCAAATCATCCTGACTTCTGAGTTCCACATGTGCACCGTTGGCATGAGCGCCTCCCCCTCCCCCCCATTTAAAAACATTTTTTAAGAGATACAGTAAACCATGTCTGGTCACACTATTAAACAAGGGCACTAAAGAGGGATAGTTAGACTTTTACTTTAGAACTCTCCTAGGTTTGCTGTGTTTTTCTCTCTGGCCGCTTATTCTAAGGAATTCTAAATACAAAAATGTAAACGTACAGAAACCTGATTAGTCATGGCGATATATAAAAAAAGTTGAATAGTAATGTAATGAAACTGATGAATATTCATTATCATTGTGATGTGATCCTTCCTTTTTTGTGAAAAGGTGTTTTGAAAAATATAAAATACATAGTTAATTGCCTGTCTCAAAAACAAAAACGTAAGTGAATGGTAAGCCCTCTGTAACCCAGGCATTGGGAATGGTTTGGGGGAGAGGCAGATCCCCAGAGCTCAGTAGCCAGCCTGTCTAGCCAATCAGTAGGAGGCTGTGGGTTCAGTGAGAGACCCTACCTCAAGATAGATAGATAGATAGATAGATAGATAGATAGATAGATAGATAAGGTAGAAAGTAATGGAAAAGACATTCTGACATCCTCTGGCTTCCACACAGATGTGCACAAGCACCTGTATGACACCTGCATCTATACAAACACTACACACACACACACACACACACACACACACACACACACACACACACTCGCACACAATAGAACCATAAAAACAAAATAAAAATGTAAGCATTAAGAGAATCACAGGGCCTTGAGAAATGGCCTGTGGTTCAGAGTGTGTAGTATTCTCACAGTGGACCCAAGTTCAGTTCCTAACAATCATGTTGGATGACCCTCAGCTGCTTGTTAACTCCAGCTCTAGTGGAATCTGATACCACCTTCTGGCCACCATAGGCACTGCACTCACGTGCACATACCCACACATAGCCACACACATGCAAGTAGTTAAAAATAAAATAATTATTTTTTAAAAAAGAAATCACATCACTATCAGGGCTGGGTTTGTAGCTCAGTGGTAGATCACTTGCCTGGCATGCATGAAGCTCGAGGTTCAATGCTCAGCACCATGAAATTTTAGAAAAGTATCATTTATGTAGCAGCCACCTAACAAACAGGTCTGTGCTGGTTATTTTGTCAACTGGCATAAGCCAGAGTCATGAAAAGGCTGCCTCCCTCAGATTGTCTGTAGGCATGTCTATGGGGCATTTTCCTGATTAATGATTGATATGGGAGGGTCCAGGTGGTTCTGGGGTATATACGAAAACAAACTGAGCAAGCCATAGGGAGCAAGGCGGTAAGAACTCCTGTGGTCTCTGGGTTCCTGCTCTGGTGTCTCTTGATGATGCCCTGCTAGAAACCAAATAAATCCCATCCTCCCTAAGTTGCTTTTTATTATGATGTTTTATCACAGCAACAGAGAGCCAACTAGGACCAAGGAATATCTTTTCTAGTTGTCCTGCCCTTTCTTTTTCCGGTGTTATTTTTATATTTTTTTTTTTTTTTTTTTTTTTTTTTTTGGTTTTTCGAGACAGGGTTTCTCTGTGTAGCTTTGTGCCTTTCCTGGAACTCACTTGGTAGTCCAGGCTGGCCTCGAACTCACAGAGATCCGCCTGGCTCTGCCTCCCGAGTGCTGGGATTAAAGGCGTGCGCCACCACCGCCCGGCTGTATTTTTATATTGTTATCAACCTGTTGCAGATACATTGTTGCCGTGGAGCCTTAGCTGCCCTGTCTGTACTTGTTACAGTCTCATAATTATCTTAACTGTTTCTGTAACTCTACACTTCCTTTTTCCAAAGTTCTTCAGTGTTTACACTGTTACAACTTATAAAGTAAGTCATAAAATAGAGCCTCTGGGAGGCCAGCTGCAGCTGGGGCAAAATCACAGACAGCTGGAAAGGAGATCCAGGTGAGGACCCAATGACCCACCCGCCCACCCTGTCCTCTGCCAGAACATCAACACCTAACAAGCAGGCTCTTGAAGGCTGCTTGCATGTAGTCGCAGCTGCTCTGACGATGGTGGCTGGGGAAGAGCATTCTACAATTGGAAACATTTGTTGATGTCACCTAGTCTTTGAGTTTCATAGGACATAAGATGTGCACCTCCGGTTTCTTGACTACCAAGAACAACAAGTATGAACCGATGAACTTAGGGCAGCCTGCAGTTTTCCTGCTGGGTCCTTTTCTAGATGTGGGTTTCTTTAACAAGCTCTATTTTGGCAACACCTAGGCTATGCACAGAATGATGAGGCTTCAGATGGAGTCGAGCATGTTTGGAATTGAGGTCATTATGAATTCAGGGGGATTTTGAGGGAAGAATGGGGGTTTTTGGAGAGCAGACTATTAACAAAAGGCTACTGCTGTGCACTCTGGCCACCCAGCGGAAGGTAGTCTTTGTTTCTCAGGATGTGATTAATATTGCCTCATCATTTAATTTTAGTGCTTCTAAAATAAGGAAGCTTGCATTACATCAAGGCAGAGTCTGAAGCCTCAGAGTGCCCATTTTTGCATATATATTCATACTATATATACATTTCCATATATATGTCTAGGTACATGTATATTTATGTGTATGTATATATAAACAAAATAGCACAGCATGATAAAAAGGTTAGGAAAGAATTATCCCAAATGAACAGCTTTCCCATTGTCGCCTTATCCTGACCCAAATCTCTGCTAATATTTTGAAAAATGGGGCTTTTTGAACTTGAACCCTGGGCCTCGTGCATCTCAGGAGGCTTACCTCTGCACTATAACTCTAGTCCTTCAAAAACCATTTTTGTTGACTGGGGGCGGTGGCTCATGCATGCCTTGAATTCCATCACTGAGGCAGTAGGATTTTGAGTTCAAGACCGGCCTTAACTATGTAGTGAGACCCTGTCTCAACAATAAAAATGAAATTCTAACTATGTTTTGTCTATAATTAGAGTGGAGTATGTGAGGTGAAATTACTTCATAGCCTCCTTTTTTCCATATACAAAAACGTGTGTGGATGTCACTTGTAATGTCTGGACATTTCTATCCTTCTGATATTTATAGTTTCCTAATCATGCCTCCTGTGACTGGACAAACTTAACTGGGGATTAGAGAGATGGCTCAGCGGTTAAGAGCACTGGCTGCTCTTCCAGAGGACCCGGGTTCAATTCCCAGCACCCATATGGCAGCTCACAACTGTCTGTAACTCCTGTTCCAGAGGCTCCAACATGCTTACACAGACATACACACAGGTCAAACACCAATGCACATAAAATAAAAATAAATAAATCACTAAAAAAGAAAAGAAAAAAAAAATCAACTGTCTGGCCTGTGCACAATGGCACTGGTAAAGGCTCAGTCTATGCCACGCTCACCAGGTCAGAGGAGTGAGTTGTTCCTGCCGTGGTCCCCACTTTTCTCAACTAGCTCCATGCTGGTCCCCACCCCCACCTGAGTCCAGTCTTCCTGGTTTCTCTGTGACTTGTTCATGTGGAGACAGTGGATGAAGGAGCTGGCAGGGACCACTTCACGGTGTTTGTCTTTCTCTCCTCAGTGGTGAAAGTGGTGCTGGGAAGACAGTGGCTGCCAAGTACATCATGAGCTACGTCTCCAGAGTGTCCGGAGGAGGCCCCAAGGTCCAGGTGAGTCTGCGGCGGTGAGCTCAGAAACTCCGTTTGTAGCTGCGCATGGTGACGCACACTTTTCATCTATTTGTAGCTTTGCAAAGAATCTATTTTGCAGAGCACAGGTTGTGTAACCAAGGTACATGAAATGTACAAAGAAACTATGTTTTCATAGTGACATTTCTAATATGTAATGAGCTCTTAGGAATTAATCAAAAGGGCCGCCATTCAAACGGAGAGAGAGCGACATGAAAGGTAGCTGAGATGAAGGGGAGTTGAAGTTATTCATCGAACATGAAAATAAGAGAAATTTGTATTAAAGCTGCATCAGAACTGGGGATCTGTCTAGCTCACCTGGTAGAAAGCTCACCTGGACGCACAAAGCCCTGAGTTCATTCCCAGCACCACATGCATCAGGCATGAAGGTGCATGCCTGTAATCCCAGCACTCAGAGGTAGAAACTGGAAGATCAGAAGTTCAAGGCTTGACTACACAGCAAGTTTAAGGCTAGCAAGGCCAGACTTAGTTATATGAATCTCTCTTTCTCAACAAAACAAGAAAACAAACAAAAACTCCACTATCATCATCAATAATAATAATTATACCTTTCACATTGTCAGAACTCCTGTAGTTCTTATAAACATTGCTGGTAAAAAACGTTGGAGCACAGTCACTTTTGATACTGATAGGAGCATCTGATAGCACAGGTCAATGAAGGCTGTCTCAGTAAAATCTAGGGAGTTACACATAGGCACCATCTCACACGGCAGTTCCAATGTTTTGTTGTTTGATGTTGTTTTGAGATGGGGTCTTACTAAGTTGTCAAGGATAGCCTTAACCTTCTCAACCTCGTGCCTCTACCTCTGGGGTTACAGGAATGCATCACCAACCATGTCCAGGTTATTTGGAGCTGGGGATGGAGCCCAGGGCTTCATGAATGCTAGGTAACCACTTTATCAGCTGAGCTAAGGGTTCAGCTGATCTCTTGAGCTGGGCATGGAGCTCAGTGTTGAGAAGCTTGGCTGGGCTGGGCGAGAGAACTTCCCTAGCTTGCACCAAGCCCTGGAGTTCATCCCCAACACTGCGTAGACCATGTGTGGTGGTTACATGCATATAATCCTAGCACTAGGGAGGTGGAGGCAAGAAAGTGAAGGGTTCGGGGTAGCGTGGTTGAGGCCAGTCTGGGCATCATGAAACCATCTTTTAAAAAGTAATACAAGCCAGGCGGTGGTGGCGCACGCCTTTAATCCCAGCACTCGGGAGGCAAAGGCAGGCGGATCTCTGTGAGTTTGAGGCCAGCCTGAGCTACCAAGTGAGTCCCAGGAAAGGCGCAAAACCCTGTCTCAAAAAACCAAAAAAAAAAAAGAAAAAGTAATACAAGAAAGCTGATGTTGGTGGCACGTGCCTTTAATCCCATTACTTGGGAGGCAGAGGCTGGAGGATCTCTGTGAGTTTGAAGCCAGCCTGGTCTACAGAGTGAGTTCCAGGACTGTTACACAGAGAAACCCTGTCTTGAAAAAAAAAAACCTAAGGCTGGACGGTGGTGGCGCACACCTTTAATCCCAGCACTCGGGAGGCAGAGCCAGGCAGGTCTTTGTGAGTTCGAGGCCAGCCTGGTCTACAGAGCGAGATCCAGGAAAGGCGCAAAGCTACACAGAGAAACCCTGTCTCGAAAAAAAAAAAAAAAGAAAGAAAGCAAAAAAACCTAAATAAATAAATAATAAAACAATGTAATAAAAGGGAGGCGAGAAAGAATGCATGCTTAGCATGCCTGAATCCTTTGTCCTGAGTTTGTTTAATCCTAGCACTGCATCCAAAGAGAAGCATGAAGAAGCTCTAAAAAACAATAATAATAAATAAGGCTATGATTTTATTTTTAATGGGAAAAGCTTCAAGATCATTTCTTCCTGTGTCTCCCTAAGAAAAACTAGAGTATCATTAAGTGGTGTAGCACATCTAGCCTGCAAAAATAAGATTGAGAGGAATAATAAAGATTCACACATTCCAAATTGACCTTAAAAGATATGCAAAGTTTATATATAGCCCTGGATTGTAAAGGAGAGAGGCAGCTTAGGTATGGGGCTAAGTCTGGAACTGACCGGATGGTGGGACCACCCAGAGTTTGCCTTGGAGCTAGTGACTATCACTGCTTGTGTGGAATGGGATGTTCCCTCCCAAGCCTTGTGGCATTCTCTCCTCTGGTAGAGAGGAGGGTACCACGGGAGCATATAGGCTTGTCCCATAGTCAGTTTTAGTACCTTCTTCTAACCCTGTTACATGCTATGGCCTGTGACCCAGTGGCCAAGCTGCAGACGGTTAATGTTGATTTTTCTCTTCCTGTTTTCCTTTGAGGACACTGATCCAGAACTCTTGGCTTCAAATTAGTCAGTAGCTCAAGAGCACGAGCCAGAAGACTTGTTGTTTCTGGAACACATTTAACCATAGCATGTGAATGATTAGAAGTAGAAGGAGCGAGTCGCTGTCCAAAGCCAGCACTGAGTCCTATCCGCTGAGAAGCCGCATTGTCTGTGATGTGTTTTGCACACCTCTAAGTCTGGCATAGGACTGGAGTGTGCACCCTAAATTCTTCTCCTGTTGTTGGCCAGGAGCTGTGTCGTGAGATGTGTTGTTGGTCCTGGCTGACCTCAGTGTGAATCCACGCTGGAAGAGGCAGTAACGCCAGGGCTGCCTTACGGGTGTTGGGTCACTCCTTCCACCGTGTGGGTCCTGAGGGTCTGACCCAGCCTTGGCTGCAAGCTCCCTGGGAGCAGGGAGTGCTTTGAAATGCAGCTTCTTGGGCCCTGCCCCAGACCTATTAAACCTACCTCTGCATTTGAACAAGACTCCCAGGTGACTGGTGCACATTTAAAGTTCGAGACGACACAGGATTGTGTTTCTATAGATGTTTGGGAAGGAGGAACTGATTCATTGCCATCTAGCTAAGTCTTGCCCCTAGTGTCAGAGTGGACTTCTTCATGCTTCTCTTTCCTCCCCACTGGGACTGTCAAGTTACCCAGGAGTGCAGGAGCGAGTCACAGCAAGCAGCATGGAAAACCAGTCCCAGACCAGTGCGGACTCTGGGCTCCTGGTGGCACCCCAGCTTTAGGATGCTGCTTCAGACTAAGAGGGGTTGGGAAACCTAGTCACGTAAGTAGGATTCTGTGACCACGCAAGAATACATTAATAAACTGTCAACTGCAGAGGTGGCTTGGGTGGCAGAGTACTGGATTAGCAGGCACAAGCCCTGGGTTTGATCCCCAGCACAGTGTAAACCATGTGGGGTAGCACATGCCTGTAATCTTAGCACTTGGGAAGAGGAGGCAGGAGGATCTGGAGTTCAAAGTTATCTTCAGCTACATATCAGGGTTGAGGCTAGCCTGAGCTACATGTCACTCTGTTTCAAAAAAAAAAAAAAAAGAAACAAACAAACAAACAAACAATTGGGCATAGAAATGCACATCTTCAATCCCAGCACTCAGGAGGCAGAATCAGATCTATCTCTGTGAGTTTGAGGCCAGCCTGGTCTACATAGTGATATCCAGGCCAACCAGGGCTACACAGTAAAATCCTGTCTCAATAAAACAAACCAAAACTACAATGAATTATTCAGAAACTCTCCAGGACATATAGATTGGGACCTCTTACCTTACGATATTCAGAAAGCAGGACTTGGGGGAAAGTTGAGTTTGACCTCATGTGATGAGCATCCATTATCTTCCTAACTCCCTCTTGTCTGCTGCAACAGCATGTCAAGGACATCATCCTGCAGTCCAACCCCCTCCTGGAGGCCTTTGGGAACGCCAAGACAGTGCGCAACAACAACTCCAGCCGATTCGTAAGTGTCCAGACTCCGGTCCCGGGAGCACCTCCTGCATCCCAAAGGGATGGGCTTTTCAGTCTCTCCTTTGCCTTCTAAGCAGTGTGTCCTTTGACAGAAATTATTTTGAGTTTTGAATGCAAACAAGGTAACTTCAAAATTGGCTCACCTCTTGAGTTGTCTTAGTAAGAAAAATAACAGTTGATGAAAGGGAGAGTCCTTGTCCTGAGGAAGTTTTCAGGTGCCTGAAGGAAAGAAATGAGTAGACTAGAGAAAGCCCGAGATCCAGGCCTGCTTGCAGGGACTTGGCTCCTTCGAGCTTGGTCTGAAGGGAGTGGACACTTGGGGTAAGGGAGCACCTAGGAGACCTTTCCTTCCTCTAGGCCTCTCCCTGACTCCCCTGGATTTCTGAATCTGCTTTCTGTGTGCTCACAGAATGAGGAGCCCCTGGCCACAGCACCTCCTAACTCCTGTACACAGGGTTAGGACAAGGTCACCCTTGCAGTGTTGTGAATGCCTTTCTTAAATGTTTCTGACTGGAAGTCTTGGCAGTGGAGTATTGAAATGTGACCATTCCAAAAGGCCAAAAGGTGTATTACAAAGACAAATACAAATGCCTAGAGGGGCTGGTAAGATGGCTCAGTGGTTAAGAGCACACTGGCTGCTCATTCAGAGGTTCTAAGTCCAATTCCCAGCAACCACATGGTGGCCCACAACCATCTATAATGAGATCTGGTGCCCTCTTCTGGCGTGCAGGCATACATGCAGGTAGAACACTGTGTACATAGTAAATAAATAAATAAATCTTTAAAAAAAATACCTAGAGATTTAATGTCCTATTTCAACCCTACAGCCTGTCTGGCACTCAGGCAAGAGCCATCTGTGAGGCTGACAGTGGACTGTTTTCAAGATAAATAGTGGGTGGGACTTTCAAAGAAAAACAGTTTCTTTCACTTCAAAAAAAAAAGCATTTATTTAATTTTTTTCATTTAACGATTTTTCTTTTGAGACAGTCTCCCACATAGCCCAGGCTAGCCTTAAATTCCTTATGTAGCCTAGGATGGCCTGTCTCTGCGCCCCCCTCCCCCACGCCCCACCCTACCCCCATGTGCTGGAATTCAGATGTATACCACCATGTTGGCGTTGGCCTTTATTCAGAAAGGAAGGTCTAACTTCCTAGAGACGTCTTCCGGTGGTCTCAGGTAGTCACTGATGTCAAGTTCTCTGATGGCTCTCTGTGAAACCTGCTGCACGCTCCTCATTGCCTGCTATTACTCTTGCTTGCTTCATCTTTCGTATTCGGGATGTTTTCTTCTGACCTTTCTAGGCAACGACAGAAGAAAGATGTTGTGAATGAATTTTCCACATGACCTTTCTCCCCTAATTTATCATTCTTAACCTGCCTTGCAAAAATAGACACTGCCAACTTTAACCCTTTAGCTACCCACCCATACTCGCCTTCCTTAGAGAGCAGGGAAAACATCGCTGTGACTACCCTTGCCTTTTCCTGTTATTCTGAGAGGATAACTTAGTCAGTCTTTAGAAATAGCAAGGGCCCCGTGTTTATAACCATATAACCCTAATGGGGGGCGGGGAGTATAGTTTTTTTCTCTCTGTGTCATGCTTAATGACATCAAAGAGTAGAAAAGTCTGTCTGTCTGTCTGTCTCTCTCTGCTATGCCTGATAGCATCACATGATACTCTCACTAATTATTAGGAAATATAAGTTTAAAGCCATATCAATTTTCTGTATCTTAGATAGGCAAGCATTATAGAGAATGGTAACCAGAATCCTGCTGGTTGAAGATTAATACATTCTTCTAGAAGAACAATGTGGCAACCTTGGCGCTCTATGGTTTTCTGTCCCAGTCTGCAGACAGACATAGACGGGGAGAAAGTGAGCGATCACAAGCATCTCCTTATTTAGTCTGGCCCTGGGATTGGTCTTGAATGCAGAACCGTGTGACTGGCAAGCTCGGGGGTATTGTTTGCTCTGAAAAAAGTTAGGAAGTTAGCTCAGAGCCGGGGGTAATCCAGAATGTCTTCCAGCAATGGATTTCCTTGAATTATGCCCCGTATTCAAAGTCTGTTTGGAGCACTGTGTTTTTGTTTACCAAGTACTAAAGGAAATCGCTAATTTTCTTGCAGGGAAAATACTTTGAAATCCAGTTCAGTCCAGGTGGGGAACCAGATGGTGGCAAGATCTCCAACTTCCTCCTGGAAAAGTCCAGAGTGGTGATGAGGAACCCGGGAGAAAGGAGCTTCCACATTTTCTACCAGGTTTTCCTTCTAGATTTTCTTTCTCACTTGTTTCTTCATTCTCCATATTAAAGAACAAAACTGGGGAGGCCAATGAGATGGCTCAGAGGAGAAAGACCTTTGATGCCAAGCCTGAGGACCTGAGTTCAATTCCTGGGACCCACCTGGTGAGAAAGAGCCCCGGGTTGTCTTCTGATCTCCCAGTGTGTGGTAGCATGAATAATAATGTGATCAGTTTTTTTCCTCTCAACCCTTAGGGGTAGGCAGTAGCCTAACAAGCCCAGAGAGATGCCCATGGGGTTTGTGTAAGTGTCTAAAACAGGCATGAGAATGCTCCTGTTCTCAAGGGTAACAAGGCAAATTTCCCCAAAGTTAAATGATTAAGAAATTGTTGACACACTTCAAAATGGAAGTAGGAGTGTTTGTTTGATGATTTGCCAAATAGGAATTTGTGTGGGGAGAGTCGGAGGTATGGGAATATCAGGGATGACTGAAGAGGGAGCACCCCAGATAGAGACAGGAGGAGGTGTTGAGCAAGGAGTCAGGTGATAGGAACCAAGTGTCCAGGGCAGATGCCTCCAACAGGGTCACTATTGGATGAGCGTGCTTCAGTAGGCTTGGGAGCCTCAGAGCAAGCTCAGCATACCCCTCTTCAGGCCCTCAGAACCCAAGCAGAGGCTAGGTCAGCACAGAGAGCAAGATGCTTTTAAAAAATGATTCTGGTTTTTTTTTAGATTTTTAAATTTTATTTTATGTGTATAAATGTTTTGCCTGCATATATATCTGTGTACCACATGTATGCCTAATGTCAGTGGAGTTCAGAAAAGGGTGTCAGATCCCCTAGAACTGGAGTTACAGATGGTTGTGAGCCACCATGTGGGTTCTGGGATCTGAACCCAGGAGTTCTGCAAGAGTAGTTAAGTGTGCTTAACCACTAAGCCATCTCCCCAGCCCTCAAGATGCTCTAAGTATGTTTCAGGCTTTAGTAATCATCCAGTTCAGTTGTTGTTTTTAATTGTCCAGAATTGGAGAGCTAACCCAGCCTCCTATGTGCCAGGCAAGCACTCTTCCACAGAGTTAGATCCTCAACCTTCTTTTTATTCTATTTTGAGACAGAGTCTCACTAAGTGACTAGGCTGGCCTTGAACTCACTTGGTAACCCAGGCAGGCCCCAAACTTGTGATCCTCCTACCTTAGCCTCTCAAGTAGCTGAGATCATAATTATGTGCCTCTAGACCTTGCCCATCCAGCTATTTAGAAAAATGCTTCTCAGTATATAGAAATATTAGCATGCCATATTCGAAACTGTAATGTTCGAGTTAACTTAATGATTATTTTAATAATAGGGATCCGTAGTTTGCTTTCTCTTTGGTCTGGTTTTGTTTTAGGATCTCTAGGTTAGAAAGAAATTAACTTATGGGAGAAGCTCACAGTCAATCTCTCAATTACACAGGCATCTTCAATGGCAACCAATTCTTTCAGTACCTTTTTGTTAAAAAAGCACGTAGCAAATATGGTGTCTATCCAGGACTAGGGGACACATATGTAGGATAAAGGGGCCTGGCGGGGTCAGTGCTGCTCTCCAGAAAGCCTCAGGATCAAATCTCTAAGCTCTTGGGAGAAGGAAGTGGGCCAAGACCAAGAGCAGCCTGCCGGATTGAGCCATGAGAAAGAAGGGCAGGAGAGCAATTTTGTCAGAGCAATTTTGTCAGAGCTGTAAGAGGAGATGCTATCGGGTGTGGCTACATCCCAGTGAGCTCAGAAGCAGACTGTGTGGCTTGAAGAAGCTCAGCATCAAGGACCAACTTTCAGTGAAGGCAAAGAGAGCAGCATGTGCAGACAGAGCCTGGGAAGTGGGTGTTTGGAGACGCAAGAGAGAAGGGCACATGTGTCTGAGCGAGAAGACTGAACAGGAGGGAGGTGTGGTCTTCAGACAGGAGCAAAAATAGGGGAAAGGGAATGGGCGGTACAAAAAAACTGTTCAGGGGCTGGGGATGAGGCTCCTTGGTAGAGTGCTTGCCTGGCATGCACAAAGCCTCAGGTTCAATCCCCAGCACCGAATAAACTGGGGACAGTGGTTGTATTAGTTACTTTTCTGTCGCTGTGATTAAAACACCATGACCAAGACAGCTTATGGGAAAATATATTTTATTTGGGTTTACAGTTCAGAGGGTCAGAGGCCATGGTGGGGACACCATGGCAACAGGTGGCAGGCACGATGGCAGGAACAGGAAACAAAGAACTCCCATCTTGAACCATAAGCGTGAAGCGAGCAAAGGAACTCAGTAGGTCAGGAGGTTTCAGAGTGCCAGAGGAATAACCCGTGGCCATTCTAAAATGCACATCCTGGGTCGAGAAGCACAGAAGAGCTAAATTGGGCAGGAACTCAGTGGCTGTGGTCTACTTTGTATTCTACTTTTCCCCAGGGTCACTAGCACAGCATATAGTTCTCGGGCTGACAGGAAGAAAAACTGAGCTCTCTCAGGCTTTATCAGAGTTAAGAACTGGAAGTTGAGCTGGGGAGATGGTTCGGTACTTAAGAGTACTCTTTCAGAGGACCAGGTTCAGTTTCCAGAACCCACATGTCTCCCAGCCATCTCTAACTCAGTTCCAGGGAATCTGATGCCCTCTTCTGGCCTCCATGGGCACTAGGTATGCACATGGTGCACATACATACATATAGGTAACACCCATACACCGTAAACAACAAAAACTGGAGCTTGTAGACCGAACTGGGGTTAAGACAACTACAACCCAAAACGATATTTTTATAAATTCGCTCAGATTCTGCAGGGTAGAACCACTGAGAATTTTGGAATACGAGTTTAGAGAGTTTTCTCCACCTGGGCTCAGGGATGGTGATCCCGAAACCATGAGGTGACTGTGGGTGATTTGTGGACCATGTCTTGACACATCCTGTGTCCTCTCACGGCAGCTCATCGAGGGCGCCTCTGCAGAGCAGAAGCAAAGCCTTGGCATCACCAGCATGGACTACTATTACTACCTGAGCCTCTCGGGGTCCTACAAGGTTGATGACATCGATGACAAACGGGAATTCCAGGAAACCCTGGTAAGTGTGGGTATATTCAGCACCCTGGAGAGCCAGGCCCCAATGATCACACAACGGTTTGAAATGAGAATTAAACTCGTCATTATCCTCGGGCAGGAGTGTTCTGATAGACAAGACAATTGGGAGGATGAGTTCAGCATGCTTGTTTGCTGAGCAGCCAGTATATGGAGCTGTTTCTCACGAAGGACACAAGCCAATGTATGGTCTTAGCTGAACACAGAAAATTTTAGGGGCTGGAGGAAAGGGCTTGCTATTCTTGCAGAGGACTCAAGTTCAGTTTCCAGCAGCCACATCCGGCAGCTTACACCTGCCCAGAATTCCAGAGGATCAAATACATTCTTCTGACATCTGTGGGCACCTGCACGTACATAGCATACATTCACACAGACACACAAAGGTAAAAAAAAAAATTATATATATTTTGGCTGGGCATAGTGGCACATAGAGGCAGAGAGGCAGGTGGATCCTGCTGAGTTCAAGGCCAGCCTGGTCTACAGAGTGAGTTTCAAGGTACCAGAACTACATAATGAGACCCTGTTTTGAAACAAAAAACAAAAAGAAAAGTTGAAAATACTTTCCAGTTTTTATTTTTTTTCACCCTCTTGATCTCATTCTTCTGTCTCCTTTTTTGCTACCTCTGAGTTTTGAGGTCAAGGGCAATCATTGTGCTCTGAGCTGTTCCCATCATACAGTCTAGGTTACACCACTAGATTTTCAAGGGTTTGTGACCTGCCTGAGCTCAAGCTAAATCATCCAGTCTAGAACATTCTACAGGTAGGCCTGCCATCCACTTATCCTTCAAGGACTGCTTTGACACTGTCCTTTGAGTCAATAACAAGCTCAGGCCTGTTTGTCTGCTGAGAACTGAGGGGGCACCCAGAATGAGCAGGGGAGGGCCAGTGGGAGGGGAGTTGGTCTATGCTCAGAAGTAACAGGATGAGTCCCAGGTCTCAAGACTATCCAGCCACAGTCTTCCAGGAACAAGAAAGAAACTGTGGACGAAGAGCCTAACATTGTCCCAGGGAACAGTTCTCTCAAGTTACAGAAATCCAAGACTCAGTCACTTTAATGGACTCAGAAACTTGGCTTTTTAGTGGTCTGTAGTCATGAGGATTTTAAAAGATGTTTTTGCTAATAAAATCTATCTATCTCCCTCTTCACAAAGGGGAAGACATCTTGGTGTGGTTGGAAATGGGATAGTAGTATCCTTGGAGAGGGTTGGCAGCCAGAATACACATGGGGCAAGACAGACCTAGAAGCTTGTGCCAAGACTCCTGTCCCCTGAGTGTCTCTCTTCTTGGAGATCCTCTAGGGTCTAGGGTGGTCCTAGAGAATGTGTGTGCGTGTATGCATATATGTATACACACACACACACACACACACACACACACACACACACACACACACACATACACACACACATGGAGGGGCGGTGGTTCCAAGACAAGGTTTCTCTAAATAACACCCCTGGCTGTCTGGAACTCACTCTAGCCTAGAGAGTATATTGTATTTAAAAACAGATTTGCCCTTCCAGCAGGACTTCTAATAGCACATTAAGGCTAGGGAGATGGTGGTTTGGCCAGCAAATTACTTGTCAAATTGCTTGTAACAAATTCCTTGAGGCCCTGAGTTCAATTCCCAGAACCCATGAGGAGGAGGAGGAGGAAGAGGAAGAGGAAGAGGAGGAGGAGGAAGAGGAAGAGGAGGAGGAGGGAGAGGAGGAGGAGGAGGGGCAACTGTAGCAGCAGCAGGGCTTGGCAGCATACACTGTAATTCCAGCTCTGGGGAGGCCGAACCAGGAGGATTCCTGGGTCTTGTTGATCATCTAGTCTGGCCAAATCAGTGAGCTCCAGGTTTAATGAGGTATCCTGTCTCAAACAAATAAACACGGAAATCAAACGATGAAGACACACCTAACATCAACCTCTGACCTCCACATATGTGTGCTCCTGCACACACACAAGCACGTACACACACTTGTGTACACACACAGGAAAAGATGAGTGAGTACACAGGTCACTGACCACATTGTTCGATGGAGATTTCCCATCATCGTTGCAGGCTAAGCTATACACGAAGTCACTTTGTGCCTTGTTTGTCCCCGGCTTACGAGGTCAGCAGCCAGCCTGTCTGGCTAACTTCTCTCTCTTTCTTCCAGCACGCCATGAACGTGATCGGCATCTTCTCAGAGGAGCAGACGCTGGTGTTGCAGATTGTGGCTGGCATTCTCCACTTGGGAAACATCAGCTTCAAAGAAGTGGGCAACTATGCCGCGGTGGAGAGCGAAGAATGTGAGTAGCCCGGGGTTCGGAGTGAGGGGAGCGAGGGTTACCTCCAGTCACACATGACCTACCCCTTCGCTTGGCCTAGACTGCTAGTGAGGTGCATTGGTAAGAAATGAGAAGTCGCTGGGCGGTGGTGTCTCACACCTTTAATCCCAGCACTTAGGAGGCAGAGTCAGGAGGATCTCTGTGAGTTCGAGGCCAGCCTGGACTACAGAGCGAGATCCAGGACAGGCACCAAAACTACACACAGAAACCCTGTCTCAGGGAGGAAAAAAAAAAAAAAAGAAATGAGAAGGTAGCAGGGCAGTGGTGGCGCACACCTTTAATCCCAACACTCAAGAGGCAGAGGCAGGTGGATCTTTGTGAGTTCAAGACCAGCCTGGTCTACAGAGTGAATTCCAGTACAGCCAGAGCTACACACAGAGACTTGGAAACTCTGTCTCGGAAAAAGAGAAAAAGAAATAAGAAGTCATGTGTCCTAAAGAACAAAATGGCTCAGGAGAGACTTGATCTCTTTCATGCACCTGCCCTTCCCTCCCCTCCCCTCTCTTCCTGTGTTATCTCTCTCCCTCTCCCTCTCTCCCCTCCCTTTTCCCTCTTCCTCTCCTTCCCCCTCCCTCCTTTCCCATGTGGTTTTCTTTCCCCTCCTCTTCCTCTTTCCTACTCTTCCCTCCCAGACCTCCATGTCCTACACCATAGATGACTTGAAAATTATTTCTATTCATTATGAACCTTGGAGGGACCTGGCAGAATTTAACCTTGAACTAAACCTGGTATAATAGTAAGCATCTTGCTTATTATGTTTTTTTAGTTTGGGGGTACACACAGGGGCCATGGCACGATGTGGAGGTCAGAGGACAGCTTCTGGGAACCGGTTCTCTCCCTCTACCCTGCGTGTCCTGGGAATGGAAATCAGGTCATCAGAAACCACTGAGCCACCACACTGGCCCTTGGTCTAGTTTCAAGGATGAAGCCACCCTTTAATGATGATGGGTGGACTGGCTCAGTGACTCGGATGAGTCAGTTGGTGGAAACCTTTGCTGGGCCTGGCCTTTATGACGAATAGGTACCTGAATGTCCTGACAGGCAAGTGAGAGAATACATGATGTGGAGTGCTCGTGGGTTCACAGTTTGTCCTGTGGAGCTGAGTTAGATTAGATTTCTGGACACAGAGAAATCAGCCTTGCCATTGGGTTGACATTTCTGGTGACCATGTCTGTCTTAGCCACATCCTTGAGACCCAAATGGTCGTTTTTATTCTTTCAGAGGAAACTAGGGTCCTTCCTACAGTAAGTTCCACTGGTCCCCTATGCCTGTGATCTACCGCAAACCTTATGGCATGTGACCCCAGCCTCTCAGGCATCAGTGGTACTCCAAGCCATTCTCAGAACCCACACCCACACTAGCCACCCAGGAAGGCATTTCTTCCCTTCTCAGAATTCTTTGGGGATAATTTTAGATGCTTGGTAATAAATAGTATCCCACTCATTGCTGACAATGCAGTGGGGAGATTTCCATTCCAAATAAGGATCCTTTTTTATGTTTTCGGGTTTTTTTTTCCTCATAAAAGAGGGAAGTTCTGCTAATGTCTGCTGTCGATGTCTATCTTTATCTGATAAAGACAAAATATTTTTAACAAGGAGGGTCCAGAAAACAGTAAAAATGCAGAGTGTGCATGAAGCTTAGGAATATGACCTAATCATAGTGGTAACTCTGCCTGTAGACTCCCTGGACTTCACCCTTGACCTGTAACTAATGCACCCACGGGTTCAAAAGGGTCACTGACACCCAGCTACATCATTTTAGCAGTTCTGGTATGGCGGTGGTGTCGGTGGAAGGAGCCTGGGATTCTCTGGCCCCCTGAGAAGTAAATCCCTCACTGCCTCCTTGTTCTTGAGTATCAATTCAAGACCCTGACCCAGCAAGTGTGTCCCTGGGCCCTCCAACCAACAAGGAGTTCACTGTTCAGTGATGACATCCAGAGTTAGCAGCCTTCCCTGGCACACGCGGTAGGCTTGTGAAACTGGTAACTGCTTGTGAAATTCCCTGAGGGATGGTGGTATAGTGGAGGCCAGAGAGGGCTAAGCTGTGAGCCAAGTCGGTTTAACAGAGAAGCACACAGCCCTCGCCATCATTCCTTCTTTGGGTTCTTCACTTGGTTGTGTAGTAATAACATGGTTCACTGGGTGCCTGTTTATGCCTTTGCCAACCTCTGCCTCCCCTCCCTGGTGGTCACCGGGGTTCCCAGAGGTGGCAGTTGCGAAGTGACCGTACATACATTCTTTCTCCTACTTTTGGACTAGGGTGTGAGCTTCTGTCACCGTGTTCCCCAGCTGTTCTTCCAGGTAGCATTGTATCTGGGAGATTATTCTATATCCATTTCTTTTTTATAGCTGCATAGCATCCTGTTGCTTGGCTGAGTTATTTAACCACCATCTGTCGCTAAGTCTTAAGATGGTGTCTGGGGCATGTAGCTCAATTGGTAGCTGACACTCATAAAGCCTTGGGTTTGGTCCCCAGCACCACGTAAACCGCGCACGGTGGCGCATCCCTGCGATTCTGGCACTCGGGAGGTAAAAGCTGGGTGAATAACTTTGGTTCATCCCTTCTTATGTCTGAGTATATGTCCAAGCTTTACACAAGCTACCTGTGCTTTTCATAATTAGAGAGCAGCTTTTCCTAGTGAAGGGGAGGGCTAAAATCCCTTTCAAACTGGCACACTAAAGCAAACTAGCCACCTATTGGACCTTGGACTGAAGGGGGCATAGAATTTCCTTTATGGTCCTGAGAAGCCAATCAAGCCTTAACCGAGACGCTTGTGTGCTTTTCCATATCAAGATAGTAAAACTGTGTACTTTGGGTCAAGTATTACCTGAATGTGATTAAATATTAAATTAAGAACTTTGTTGAACCGGGCGGTGGTGGCGCACGCCTTTAATCCCAGCACTCGGGAGGCAGAGGCAGGCGGATCTCTGTGAGTTCGAGGCCAGCCTGGACTACCAAGTGAGTCCCAGGAAAGGCGCAAAGCTACACAGAGAAACCCTGTCTCGAAAAACCAAAAAAAAAAAAAAAAGAACTTTGTTGAAGAAGAAAAAAAAATACTACTTTAAAACCACTGAGGGGTTCAAGTTTATGTGACGCTGTGCCCCCCCCCCCCCATTGATAAACGGGTTAGAAAACTTCACCAAAGCCTAATAAACCATATTTACTTTCTCTTGGCCTTCGTCTTGTAGCCCAGGCTGCCTTGAACTTGATATGTAGCCAAGGATGACATGGAACTTCTGGTCTTCCTGTGTCTATCTCCCAAGTGGCAAGGTTGCAGGTGTGCACCACTGTTACAGAAAAAAAAATATGCCTTCTCGGTGAGAACGCACTCCTCACACTTAGAGATGATGAGACACTCTTAAGTGCCTGGCCAACTGAGGCTAACAGCCAAGTAACAGCCACCCTTGAACAGAAGATTTTACTGAATTATATATGTATTAAGCTTATGCATTCTATGAACACTGTCATCCTTACATTTCTTTCTGGATCAGCCCAAGTTGCACTTCGGACAATTTACACAGAGACAGAAAACTCCAAGTCTGGCCACTCGGGCAGACAGGAGATTTACACAGCAGCATGCTGCCAGAATTATTTTAAGTACACCCGTGTTGCTCTTTTTCAAATGGTTGTTACCCAGGGTCATCTCGCCCACCTGGCAGAATTATGTTTTTCCCCATAAGAGAACAGGGGACTTAGTGGTAGACCAAGACTTAAGGATAATTGTCAGCCTGTGTTGCCCCTCTTGACTGGTATGTCTTTGGGGATGGGAATGGGGGTCTGTTGGCTGGTTGAAAGTCTCCTTTGTCATGGGATGGAGCCTAAAGGCTGCTCAGTGCTGGTGAGTAGACATTTACACCCCAGCATCCCAAGCATCCCTTGTCTCTGACAGGCCTACTCAGTAGACTACTTCTCTTTGGGGGACTTTAGAGGCAGTGCTCCTTTAGCTACATTCCATTTGTGTGACTTAATGTCCCCTACGCAAAAATACTAGTAAATCCTGTATAATAACATCAGTTTTATTCCTTTGAGTTTCTTCTACATCACACCTGATTATGTGATGCTGGGGGTGGAACCAGGGGCGTTGGACATGCTAAGGCGAGCTCTCTACTGATTGAGTTACATCCCCAAACCTGCCACTTCCTTTAACTGTATGAAGAAGGAATTTTATTTTGCTACATCCTTTTTTTTTGACTTTTCTGTTTCCTTGTAGTTCAGATTTAAGTAGGAAACTTAGGTTGAACTTCATCTTATACATTAAATCTTCCTTCCTAAACTTCACAGGTTGAACTATTCTCCTACCAGGTTCTTCTTCCTGATTTCCAGGACTGAACAACTCCACTGGTCTTACACCAACCTCTTCTGATTGATCCTTGCTTCTTGCCTCTCCTTCCCCAAGCCTCAGCGCTGAAGCTCTTCCCCAGCCTCTGCCCTGCGGCCCCACTCACACACCCTTACGGAAATTCATAGCCTGGAGGAAGTCAGGCTGAGCAAAACTATAATTTCAGCACTAGGGCAGCCACAGAAGAAAATACGAGGCCATAAAACCTTGTGTTTGAAAAACGTGGCATGGATTTTGTCCAAACCAAGTGCCATACTTCCCCTCTAGCCTGCTTAGCTCTTTCCCCAAGCTAGTGGCTCTGGCTCTTGGCCACACTCCGTGCCTTGTTTCTGAAGAGCCTGCCGCCCTTCAGATCCACCCTCTGCTGGAGAGCTACAAGATGCGGAAGGATAGCACATGTCCAGTCACTCCCTCCTGTCTGTTTTGTCTCAGAAGGTCTCATCTCAGCCTTGTTTGGTTTTCTTAGCTAAGGCCATAAAGATAACGGCCTGAACCGTTTACCAGACAGCTCAGTTCTTCCCCACTTTTGGCATGGTTACGGGCTTGGGGAGAATCCCGTGTTTACAAAACAGACACATTGAGCTGACTATTCATTGTATAAAGCTGTTCACTGTGTAGTTCCCATGAATGACGAGAGAAGTCCCAGGGAGTATGCTCCAATTCAATGGAACCTCAGTAGGGGGATTTTTCAGTTATTAATGGAATCTCAATAGAGACCCCAACATGGATTTGACTTTGAAGGCCTCCCATCTCAGCCTCATGAGTAACTGGGATTACGGGTATGTGCTACCATGTTCAGCTACTATAACTATATGTGTGTCCGTGCAAGTGCACATGTGTGTGTGTGGGGGGGGGGCGGGCAGAGGTCTACCTCAGGTGTTGTTCCTCAAGATCTGTCCATCTTGTTTATTGAGACAGGGTGTCTCACTAGGACCTGGGACTCCCCATTTAGGCTAGGCTGGCTGGCCAGAGAACCCCAGACAACTACTTGTCTCTGGCTCTCCAGCTCTGGGATTACAAATACGTACCACCACACCTGGCTTTTCTATGCGGGTTCTGGGGATTGAACTCAGGTCCTCACACTTGCACAGCGAGAACTTTACCACCTCAGCTGTCTCCTCATCCCTTCTGTAAACTGTTGATAATAAGGCCTGTGGCATCTAGTGAGACATGTCCTCCTTGATGCTGGTGGGAAAGGCTTATTCCATCTCTGATACTTGGTGAATGTTTTCTTGGTCCCTACAACTCTGCATGTCCAGTGTGATTCATGGTTGGCCTCTGTCCTTACTCAGTACAAAGGAAGAATTAGCTTATCATTGGGAAAAATCAAGGCTTCAGAGGTAGATTTTTGATAAAAATCAATGTGTCAGGGTCTTTATGAAAGGAATCTGGTCAGAAGACCTAGGAGATCCTCATATGGATGAGAAGTACGTTGTTCTGGTATTGTTTGTTTTTTTTTTTTTTTTCATGGACATGTTTATTGACTCACTCTCTTTAGAAGTTAATGCTGAGAAGCATCAGTCCATTCAGTCCCAACACCCTCCATGCTATCTATGGAGATCAGTCTTTATTGGGAGGCTGATGGTATCTTCTCACTGTTAAAAGGGTCCTTTAGGGATTTTGTTTTGTTGTTAGATATTGGGGTTTTTTTTGAGATGTAATCTCATTGTTTAGCCTAGGTCCTTGAACTTGTAATCCTCCTGCCTCCACCTTCATAAATGTTGGGATGATTGATATATGCCACAATGATGACACCATCCACAGGATCTCAACACATTCTTTATATCAGCAAAATTTTATAATGAGAGAGAGAATCCTATCCAAGTTCAGATTTTTTCATTTGTATCTATTCCACAAGTCATGTGGCAACATGTAAATGAATAGAAATGGGTTAATTTAAGATATAAGAGCTAGTTAGAAACAAGCCTAAGCTTTTGGCCAAGCTTTGATAATTAATAATAAGTCTCCATGTCATTTATTGGGGAGCCAGCGGTCCTGATGAAAAAAAAATCTGTCTACAATCTATAAAGTTCATCATTTATATTAGGAAATCTGAATACTCTTTCATACCCAAGAATGGTGTCATTTATGCAGATTTGAACATTCTGACCAGAAATAAAGAGAATCCCATTGGTCCTGATAGCTTTTCCCTTAGCAAGTCTATGGTCTGAAACAACTTTCCACACCCATGGGAGCTTTTAGTTTTCTCTTTGAAGACCCCCAAATACCCCAGTTCATGTTGTGAGGCAGTATGAGTATTCTGTGATACCAGTAACATCAGCCCCTCTGTGCCCATGCCATCTTCAGAGGACTCTCCCTGTGATGTGTCTATTAAAAGCCTTCTGGGTGGGGAAATGGCACAGTTGGTGAAATATGCAGGTATGAGAACCTGCTGTCAATCCCCAGAACCCATCTACAGAAGTCGTACTTAGTGACATGTCATCCCAGGACTGGAGAGACAGTGATGGGGTATCCCTGTGTGTTGCTGGCCAACCGCATGGCCAAATCAATGAGCTCCAGGTTCAGTTAAAGACCTTGTCCCAAAAAATAAGGTGGAGAGTGGCCAAGGAAGACATCTGTCATTGACCTCTGGTCTCTACGTGCACTTGTGCACACCCACACAAACACAGGAATATATACACACAGGCCTTCTGACCCCAATGCCTCCTGCTCCCCCAATCCAGGACACCCTTCTCCAGTGCATCGAAATCTATCCCAGTCTTAATCACAGCTTCCAGCTATAGCAGATACTTCTCTTCACAACACAGACCACAGTCCAGCCATGCCTCTGCCTCCCAGCTTGTTCCCCTTAGCACATACCATTTCCCACTCCACATCTGTACAAATCCTACCCTACCTCGTCCAGGTGAAGTCCCTTCCTTGATGGCTCCAGAAAGCGTTAATAGCTTCCTGTTCTAAATTCTTCCGGAATTGTATAGTCTGTTCAGATGCATTCTGCCTTCCAGGAGGGTTCTTCATTTAATAGAATTTCTAGATTGCCTTCAGGGTTTATTACTTATTTAGTATCTTTTCCTCTTTATTTTCTGCTTTTTGTAATCCCTCAATGTAAACATTCGATCAATTGGGGATTGTTGGGCTTACTGGGTCCATGATAACAGATGTTACAAGTTCTCTGTAAATGAGGCCATGAAAACATTGCACCAAAGGAAGAAAACATTATTCAAAGCCAAAGAAATGTTTGTTGATTGAGTTCCTGTTGATGTCTTTGCCTTAAGCATGGAGAAATGCCCATTTTCAGTATCTCGGTGTGATCTCAGTGGCGGCGTGGGAGGTGGGGGGTGGGGCAGAGGAAGTGAGGACTGGCCTGCCTGCTTTTTGGACCACTGATTTCAGTGATTGGAAGTCTCAGTAATCAGAGGGATTGATTTACAGAATTAAAACAACGAGGAAAAGCAAACAGAGATGTGCATGGCATCGATGATAAGCCCTTGCCAATAGAGTGGAAGTTTAGAAGTTAACTTTGGTGCCCATTATCTGCTCACACATGCACAAGGGTTTCCATGTGCCTGGGAGATGATGGTTACATTTCTGAAAGACAATCATGTTTTATATTCTGCAGTTTTGGCTTTTCCTGCGTATCTGCTGGGTATAAACCAAGACCGGTTAAAAGAGAAGCTAACGAGCCGGCAGATGGATAGTAAGTGGGGAGGAAAGTCGGAGTCCATCCACGTGACCCTCAATGTGGAGCAGGCCTGCTACACCAGGGACGCACTCGCCAAGGCCCTGCATGCACGGGTCTTTGATTTCTTGGTAGATGTAAGTAAACATGGGTGGACATGGGCAAAGCTTCAAGTTTTAGATATAAGGAATACAACGACTAAGAGTGTGTTCTCATGTTTGCCTTAGTCCTTTGCATCATTACCACATCCCTCTCTGCCCTGTGTATCCTCTCTCTCTGCTTCTGGTGAATCCGGAATCCAACTTCTACATATGCACAGCAAGACAGAGTACCTAAAACCAACACAGTAGCTCGGGGTAGTCAGTAAAAGCCAGGACTGGAGTAGAGGGGGCCTGTGGTCCAGGACCATTTCTGAGTGTAAAGGCTTAGGAATGTTGCATCTGGTAATAATACAGTTAATTTGTGGCCAGTAATTCCAAACATGATGTGGTAAGCACATGCCTTTCCTTGTGTTTCTGTGGAGACAGGTGTTCAAGATGAGCTTAGCTGATGAGTTCTGACTCAGTCAAGCACAGTTAAAGTTGCAGTAATGATGGAGAGCTGTTCTCCAGGCTGGCCCGGGGCTGGGGACGTGGTGTCAAGTAGAATCTTCATGTGCTGTTGTTGCTTAGAGATCTCTGTTCATAGCTATGTGGACCTCTTCTTAGGGCAGCTCGGTGTCCTCACAATTGGCAGCTGATTTTCCCTAGAGTCAGTGATCTAAGACAGGGCGTGTGAGCAAAAGGCCCTAAGTTTTTTATATCTTGATCTTGGACTTACTATCACTTCGACACATTCAGTCCGTTCTGAGCAAGCCACCAAGAGTAGTCCAGATGGGATGGAAATTGGGCTGGACCTTTCAAAGGGGAAAATCGCAAGGGTTTTGGATATCTGTCTATTAGAGGAGAAGTTTTTTTGTTTGATTTTTTTTTTTTTTTTGAGATGGTATCTTTTTTGTTTGTTTGGGGTTTTTCGTTTTGTTTTGTTTTTCAAGACAGGGTTTCTCTGTGTAGCCCTAGCTATCCTAGAACTCACTCCTTAGACCAGGCTGGGCTTGAACTCCTAGAGATTCCCCTGCCTCTGCTGGGATTAAAGGTGTGTGCCACCACGGCCCAGCTTGAGATAAGTGTCTTTATGTAGTCCAGGCTAGCCACAAACTTGGTATATAGCTGAGGATGACTTTTACCTTTTGATCTTCCTGCCTCTACCTCCTGAATGTTGATATAGGGATGTGCCATCATTTGGGGTACATTAAACAATACCTAGTTTACTCAGTGCTGGGGACCATGAATCCAGGCCTTCATGCCTGCTAGGCAAGCACTCTACCAACCCCAGCTTGACTTTAGATATACTTTTAAATTTACTCTGATACTTTTGGACATAGCAAACAGCATAATCATACACATATTAATATGTGAACATATTTACTTTTTTGGGGGGGGCGTTGTTTTTGTTTATCAAGACAGGGTTTCTCTGTGTAGCCCTGGCTGTCTTGGAACTCACTGTAGACCAGGCTGGCCTCGAACTCAGAGATTCACCTGCCTCTGCCTTCCAAGTGCTGCGATTAAAAGCATGCACCATCGCTTCTCGGCCTTTTGGCTAAGATCAAGTGTAAAAGCATGCACCACCACTACCCAGCTACTTATGGGTTTTTTAAAGATTATTTATTTATCATGTATACAGCGTTTTGCCTGAATGTCAGAAGAGGACACCAGATCTCATTACAGATGTTTGTGAGCCACCATGTGGTTGCTGGGAATTGAACTCAGGACCCCTGGAAGAGCAGTCAGTGCTCTTAACCTCTGAGCCATCTCTCCAGCCCTACTTACGATTTTTTAAACTTATTTTTAGTTAGCGGTGTGTGTGTGTGTGTGTGTGTGTGTGTGTGTGTGTGTGTGTGTGTGTGTGTGTATGTGTGTATGCATGTGTGTGTGCATTCAAAAAAGTATGCCATAGCACACATGTGGTGATCAGGAGCTAGCTTGCAGGAGTCGGTTCTCTCCTTCCACTGTGTGGGACACAGGGATTGAACTCAGGTCATCAGGCTTGGCAGCAAGCACCTTTATCCACCATGCCATCTTGCTGGCTCTGTCTCTGGCCAGCAGTGTAAATCTGGGTTAACCAATGATGCCTTTAATGTTAGAATAAGATAGAGTCTGTACTCTGTTCCAGAAACTACTTTAGTATTTCAGGGGGAAAAGGATATCATTTAATTTCTCCAACAACACCAAAGCCTAGGTATTGTGTTGGTTTTCTACATAAATGGAACAAGGAACTGAGAGGTTAGGAACCTGGCTGGAGCTCTCTTAACTCCTGTGTGGCTATTCTAGGGGACCTAGATTCCTGGCTGTTCTGCTTTTTTATTTCTCTGTGTTCAAACAGGAAACCCAAGGCAGATCCCAGCCAGGAACAGCAACCATTGGGTCCCAGGAGTCTGTGCCCAAGCCCAGCTGCACCACCCACAGAGCTCAGGCAGGGTGGGAGAGCTGGACAGGTCAGGGCCCTGCTCCCCATGCTGCTTGTGATTATTTGGGGGGTTCGGATCTGTGGGAAGTTCAGGGTCAGGTGTTATCCAGGCCCCTCGATTACTGAGAAGGGAGTCCAGGCAGGAATGCTGGTCGATGATCAAAGCGGAGGGGCGAGAGGATGCAGACGGTGGGGGGGTGAGGTGGGGGGGAGGGCTAGGACCCCCAGCTTTGTGTCAGTTCAGGGTATGCGGCAATGCGGTGATTGCCATGTAATTGACACTAGTGTGACCCGACATTAACTAGGCTGTGCTGTCTGTCTGTCTGCTGTGCTGTATGTCTTTACTCACTAGCTCATCAGAGCCTGTCATTTTCTTTGCCCAGGAAACACCTCATGTACACCGAAACACAGCATTCACCAACTCCAGGAATGATTTTTTATTTCCCTTTGTTATCTGCCTCCTCTCCTCCACCCGCACCCCAAGATGCACCTGTCCTGTTGGTTTTGCGTCTCTTCCGTTGGATCGTGTGATCTCTTCTCTCAGTGACCTAGAACACAGACTGAGGCATTGTGTGGCTTCAGTTTAAAATCTAAGCCTTGCTTCTTGTCCAGCATGATCCTGGGCATGCATCTGGAAAATGGGGGCATGATGGTCTGACGGCCACTGTGAGAGTCATGATGAGCTGGTAGGGCATTCTCGATGAAGCATCCAGTGAGAGACTCTGCCTCAAAAGCTAAGGCGCAGGGGCTGAGCAGATAGCTCAGTGGTTAAGAGCATTGCTGTGAAAGCAAGAAGACCTGAGTTCAGATCCCCTCAACCCACAAAAAAAAACCAGGCATGGCTGCTCATGCCTGTAACCCCAGTGTTGGGGAGCAGAGACAGGCAAACCCCAGGAGCTCACTGACCAGCTATTGTAGCTGAAACATTAAGCTGCAGGCTCATGGAGAGAACTTCTCTGCAAAAACTAAAGTAGACAGCAATAGAAGAAGACACTTTGGGCACATGCACTCACATACATACTACACATACCCCCAAATAATAATAATAATAATAATAATAATAATAATAATAATAATAATAATATAATGGAGAGAACAATTGAAGAAGACACCTGACACAGACGACTGGCCTCCATACATATGTGTATGTACACACTTGAATGTGCACACACGTACACTAATAATAGTCGATATTATCTGTAGATTGTTCACCCGCTGCATATGCTCCTGAGAACTAGGACCACTTTATCTTCGGCATCAGTGACTCATTGTGTCCTGTTAGGGTTAAGTGGCCGCTGAGTTGAGGACATCTGACTGGCAGTTGCAGGTTTTGCAAGCTTGCAGCTTCATTCAGGGTAGCATCTTACTTATATCACCCAAGACGATAGCTTCTTCCAGGTCTCCGGACTGTGTCACTATACAAACACCACACATACACACACACACACACACACACACACACACACACACACGCACTACAGTTGTTGTTTGAATCCTCCTGAGACCTTTTTAAAGCATAAACCCCATCTTCAAGCTGACCTGTTTCCAGGAGTCAGTGTGATTGCTGTGTAGTGCACCCCGCCTCCCCTGCCTCTACCACCACCACCCCCACCATCCCCATCATCCCCCTGCCCCCGCTCTACCACTACGTCTGTTCAATAAGGAGGAAAAGAGTTATTTGTGCTGTGTTTGTTTTCTCCTAGTCCATCAATAAAGCCATGGAGAAGGACCATGAGGAATACAACATTGGCGTCCTAGACATCTATGGCTTTGAAATATTTCAGGTAAGGAAGGCTGGGGAAATGACTCAGTGGGTATGAGTACTTACTGCCATGCAGGCATGAGGACCTCAGTTCAGATTCCCAGCACTCAGGTAAAAATAGCTGCATCCACCTGTAATCGCGATGCTGTGGGAGGTAGAGACAGGGCTCAGTGGGGCTTGCTGGCCGCCAGCCCAGCTCTAGGTTTAGTAGGAGACTGTCTTAGGGGATTAAGGCAGAGAGCTGTCACTCCATATCCCTCTGTCAACTGTATTCACAGTGAGGGCTCCTGCATACACACCCGTGAGCACACAGACACACAAGAAGAATGAAAGAAAAGAGGGAGGTGGGGAAGCAAGAAAGAAAAAGAGAGA
The DNA here is from genome assembly GCF_007827085.1 of Peromyscus californicus insignis. Classification (NCBI taxonomy): domain Eukaryota; kingdom Metazoa; phylum Chordata; class Mammalia; order Rodentia; family Cricetidae; genus Peromyscus; species Peromyscus californicus. Next base: position 65,247,645 of record NW_026294402.1, read on the forward strand.
GGGAGCTAAAGAGATGGCTCAGTGGTTAGAAGCCCTTGCTGCTCTTCAAAAGGCCCTGGATGCAGTTTCTTACACCCACCCCAGTCAGCTCACAACCACTGTGACTCTAGCTCCAGGGGATCTGATGCCCTCTGCTGGGCCTCTTTGGGAATGCCCATGAGCACACACACACACACACACACACACACACACACACACACACACACACACACAAATAAAAGTGGTAAATGGGAGAGAAGGAAGGAAGGAAGGGAGGGAGGGAAGGAGAGAGGGAGGGAGAGAGAGAGGGAGGGAAGGAGGGAGGAAAAAAATTGGATTCTGGGTAAGGCCAGTTTGAATCATCAGAGCTCGGAGGGGGAGGGTGATGTTTCCTCTGGCCAACAAGAATAATTCTAGGCAATGAAGAAGAAGCCGGCTCCATCTCCTCTTTGCTCTGTGAGTTCTTCATGTACCTTTACCAAATTAGTGTCTCCTAAATATAAACCGTGCTTCCTCCATTGACGCAGCCAGAGTTTCTGAGGCAGCTCTTTCCCACAGACATTTTAGTGCACCACCAAGAAATGACTTTTAAATGATTTTGTGAAATGAGTGCAGGAAAAGACCATCTTTTTGTTTGTTTTCTTTCCCCCCAGAAAAATGGCTTTGAACAGTTCTGCATCAATTTCGTTAATGAGAAATTACAGCAGATTTTTATTGAGCTGACCTTAAAGGCAGAACAGGTAAGTGGCCCCTCTTCCTTCACCCTCCTCTCTGTCTTCTTTGCTTCGAAGATGTAGATCTCTCTTTTGATGACTGATTTGGGTTTCTGTCCAGTATTAGGAAATGTACCTACTAAAGTCAGCAGGAAAGCCATATGCCTTTGCAGTATTTCAGTCTTTGAAATGCAAATACCATCTGCTGCCTGTTTTTCTCTGTCAGTAAGTGAAGCTAGGAGGCTAGCCTGACAGTGGGCTCTTTCTGCTACTCTCTGTCCCACGGACCAAAGTGAAATGGGAACCCTTGCTCTGACCTCCATTGTCTGGGAAACACTGTTTTCCCGGATGGCCGGCACCCCCAGTCTTCCCCGTAAACTATACATATTTTTAACAACGCTCACATTTGAATTCATCTTTGAACTATGTCTTGCTTACGGTCTGTTCTAAAGGTGCAGTGGAGGCTCTCCGAAATTCTTAGTGCCATGTTTTTTTTTTTGGTTTTTTTTTTTTTTTTGGTTTTTCGAGACAGGGTTTCTCTGTGTAGCTTTGCGCCTTTCCTGGAACTCACTTGGTAGTCCAGGCTGGCCTCGAACTCACAGAGATCCGCCTGGCTCTGCCTCCCGAGTGCTGGGATTAAAGGCGTGCGCCACCACCGCCCGGCGCCATGTTGTTTTTGCTTTCCAGAATCACTGTCGTAAATCAAAACAGGGAGTTTGAGGTAGCAGAAATTTCTTTTCTTACAGTCAGGTACCACGAGGTTAAAAACTAGCCTTGCAGCCCCTCCAAAGGCTAGAGGGAGACCCCTGAAAACCCTAAGATTCTTTCTGTGCCACATCCTGGTGGCTCTTGGCCTCCTGTGCCTGTGGTGGTCTAACTCTACTCTCTCTCCCCCTTGCCTTCTGGTGCTCCATGCCCTAGCCTCTCTCCCTTCTCCCATTAAGACGCAAGTCCAGAGTGATGTAATCATGAGAGCCTTTATTAACTATTATCTATGAAGACCTTATCTTTAAACCTTGAATCCTGGGGTTCTGGGTACACATGCAGTCTGAGGGGAAGCTACACATGTCAGAAGCCGTTTAGGGACCATATATTGGAAAGTTAGCTGTCCAGCACTGAAAGTGGCTAGAGTAAGGCAGCCAAAGGAGAGGCTGGTAACAAGTAAGACGGAAGGAAGTGGGTAGGGTCTGGCTCACAGCGGTTCTTTATGAGGCTTAATAAATTCAAGACCAACATAGAGAAACTCAGAAAACAATGGTAACTGTAGAGGGGAGATCCAGTACGTATTCTGTCAAATCTGACATACAGAGTTTGTTTAAAATAATTAGTAATTAGCTAAGAGTCACCCAGAATGATTCTTAGCTTGTATCCTCTTTTAAATTTTTATATTTATGTGTATGGGTATTTTGCCTGTGTGTATATCTATGCACTATGTGTGTTCCTGGTGACCATGGAGGCCAGGAGAGGGCATCAGATCTTCAAGAACTGGAGTTTGTGAGCTACTATATGGGTGCTTAGAATTGAACCTGGATCCTCGGCAAGAGTGGCCACTGTTCTTAACCTCTGAGCCATCTCTCCAGATCCCTGGCTTTGTATCTTGAAGAATTGGACAATGGTGAGATTGTTACTGAAGGACAAAATTAGAAGGGTCGGGACTCCAGTGCATGAAGTGGATGTAAGCGGGCCTTCTGTGCATCTACCGTGCATCTACCTGGAGAGTCCCTCGTGAGACTGACTGAAATCACTAACAGAAGGAGGGCTGAATAAACAGAACAGATGAAAGTGGAGTCCCCAGACTGCCCATCACATACAAAGTTCGAGAAGAAGAAAGATCTGGCCCACTTCTTTTATTGTTGTGATAAAACATGGCCAAGACAACTTAGCAAAGAAAGGATTTAGTTGTTCTTACAGTCCCAGAGGTTTGCAGTCCACGATGGCAGAGTAAAGGGGTGGCGGCCTGAACAGCTGAATGGCCTGAGCTCCCATCTCAAATCACAGTAGAAGGCAGAGAGCACACTGGGAATGGCAGGAGTCTTTCGCGGCCTCAAAGCCCACCCCCAGTGACACACCTCCTCCAACAAAGCCATACCTCCTAATCCTTCCCAAACAGTCCCACCACCTGGGGACCAAGTATTCAAGTATACAAGTCTTTGAGGACCAATCTCATTCAAACCTCCACATGGATTCAGGAGAATCCTGAGTTCAAGGTCATCCTTGGATATACAATGAGTTCAAGACCAGCCTGGGACATCAAACAACAACAAACAAACAGTTGTATGCTATCAATTTTTATGACTTGGACAAAACATAAAAACTTTTAAGTTATGAGATGTTCCTTTCCTGTCACCTCTTAGTGATGGGGAAGTTCTTAGTGTATGTAAAGGGATGCAGGTTCTCTCTTTCATGGTGGTTTATGCAAACTTCTAATTTCTGTCATCCAGGAAGAATACGTTCAGGAGGGAATAAGATGGACGCCCATTGAATACTTCAATAATAAAATTGTGTGTGACCTCATAGAGAGCAAAGTCGTAAGTACCAGCCTGTGGTCCCCTCCACTGGTCTACCCTTCAGTGAGGTGTGTCAGTTTCTTTTCAACTGACAAGGAAATCACTCTTGCACGGAATGTTAACATTAACGTTAGTAATGTGTAAATGTGTAGCGTGAAATAAAATAACGGGCTTTTATTACCACAGTAAATAAGAGTGTGTGCAAACTACCAAGTTACAAATGGAAGTTGTTCCTGAATTCTAGAAGATAGCTCGTGGTTGTGTGACATAGCAACGGAGGAGCCATAAAAAGGATGACACCTTCCAGCCCCACCATGCACCCACATACACAGGAACGTGTATACACACATATACACACAAAAATAAAGAAATAAACAAAAGTGAAGCTGTCTAGGGAGCTGGCTATCTTCTTGGAAATGAGTTTCCTTCATCTTTAGATCTGAAGGCTAAAACCTCTTTTGGGAACGTTAAGTGCATCTTTCCTGGAAGGAGTGGCTGATGATCAAGATGGCATCTGGGTCTTGGGAGCAGTCTCCTGGCTTAAGAAGGACCCCATAGGTGTTGTGTATTTGGAGGGGTCAGTGACCCGGGCCTTGCCTTCTCGGTCTCACCAGAACCCTCCCGGAATTATGAGCATCCTGGATGACGTGTGTGCCACCATGCATGCTGTGGGGGAGGGCGCCGACCAGACACTGCTGCAGAAGCTCCAGATGCAGATCGGGAGCCATGAGCACTTCAACAGCTGGAACCAAGGCTTCATCATTCACCACTATGCTGGGAAGGTAAGGCCCGAGACCAGAGTTCAGTGGGCCAGACTCATCCATTCTAAAGACTCCCCGTTTTGAGCTTTTACGGGTGGAATTTGTTCTCATGAACCAATAGAGATCCATGTCATTTATTCATCCAACAAATAGGACCTTGAAAGAATCTGAAGAGTTAAAACAAAGCACCATCTCCAGGGCTGCTTATTTTTAAAGCACCAATCTCCCTGGTGTATATTGCAGCTGCTGAAGCAATAGTTTTTTTGTCTTGACAGTTGCAATCACAAACTTGTATCCCTTTGCTTTCCCATGGGTACTGGGACTAACTTCAGTGTTTTCCCTTACAAAGTGAGTAACTAGGTGCCTACAGGGTCCACAACCGTGTAGGGTCCTAATAGAAGTTCGGGTCACGGCTCTTGGATACTTCCTGGTCCTCTGGAAATCCACAGATATAATCTTTCCTCCCAGCTAGTCTCTTGTTAACCACTGTCCCTGAGCATCGAGGCCAGGGCAGATGGGCACAGCTTTGATGTTGCTTCTAAGAACAATGACCAAGTTTTAGTTGACATACTTGATGAGCGAGCATGAGGGCTTCGCTTAGTCAGAACTTAGGAAAAATAACTTCATGTACTGCTCAGACATGCTTAGGGATACAGACAAGTGGACATGTGTTCTAGAGAGCTGTAGTCTCACTCACAGATCACCTGGGGAGCCAGATCTTCATCACCCCCATTAGGTCGTGGTCAGCTAAGCCAGCGGATAAACTTTCTGTGACAGCAGCATAAAGTGTGAAACCTCAAAGGCCACAGCTAGAAAGGTCCACCTTCTGATGAAGCTAGCCATACCCACTTAAGGGTGTTTTTAGCCAAAGAAATGTCGAGGATGGAATTTGATTTCTTTCCATTCTTGGCCAGGTTTCCTATGACATGGATGGCTTCTGTGAAAGGAACCGGGACGTGCTTTTCATGGACCTGATTGAACTCATGCAGAGCAGTGAGCTGTAAGTGTCTGCTTTATCTGGCATGCAGTACACTTTGGTTTGTTGTTGTTGTTGTTGTTTTTAATATGTATGAGTGTTTTGCCTGTTTATATGTCTGTGTACTATGTATGTGCCTGGTACACACAGAGGACAGAAGAGAAATCAGATCCCCTGGAACTAGAGTTACAGATGATTTGTGAACCGCCATGCGGGGGCTAGGAATTGACCCTAGGTCCTCCAGAAGAGCAGCCAGTGCTCTCCACCTCTCCAGCCCCATGTTTTCACAAACCAGTGATGGTATTGTTTCGGCATGCAAGCCAGAGTGATACTGGAGCACTTAGCATCTGGCTCCTTTGGAACTGTTGAGTCTGGTTTTTAACTTGACTACTTGTTTTCTCAAAAGGGCTTTTCTCCTTCTAGTCTTTGTCTCTCCCTTCTGTCCCTAATGTTTCCTTCCCCCAAGTGCCATCTGTATGTCTGGCTCCATCATCTTCAACACTGTTAGGAGGGAGAAGTGGCCATATTGGCACCAGCCTGGAATACCTATTTCTGACCAGGAGGAGTTGAACAATTTACCTCTATGATACTTTGCCCTGGGGACAATGCCAAAAGGATTTTCCATGGTCACTCCATTTTTAAAGGTGGCTAATTGCCTGAATTGCTGAATTGCTGAAGCCATTGGAGACGGAGAAGTCCAGGAGGAATTTTCCCCTTCTGTCGATGGCGGGATCCCTGTGGCTTTGTTCTTGATTCCTATGTCTGGAGCCATTGGCGTCCTGCAAATGTAGGAAAAGAATGTCCTCACATTCCTTGCCACAGGAACATACTTAGGTGGTGCCACCCTTGATCTCCAGATGGAACAGCACAGCTACAAAAGGAACAGTGATGGCCTCTGCGTCAAGAGCCTGAAGAGGACCTGGGAGAAGCTACTGGGGGCAGCTCGAGCCTTTGTTGCCCTTGAGAACACCGCCAAGGTCAGCATCATCTCCGGGAACACTGGCCAATGAGCCGTCCTGACATCTGGCTGCCACTGGAACCACTCCGGTTGCTGGCTGCTTCATACCTAGAACATTCACAAACTAGATCCAAGAAACCTTCAGGGAGCAGTGGCTTCTGATGGCCTTCAACCCCTCACAAAGGCTTCTTATGTCAACCTGCCTACCATCGCTCTGCCTAATCCAGATTCTCTTCCGTACTGTGGGGGCATTGCCATCCTGTGCAGCAACAGGGAGCTCATCCAGGGGGTCTGATGAGATGCTGACTTGGGAAGGTCTGAGTGTGTGTAGCACCATCTCCCATGAGTGCCCATTGGAGGTCAATGCTCGAGCTCTTCTTCTACAGAGGCCATGAGAAGATGGAGAAGGCTGAAAAAGATTTGGCCAAGGAGGAATTGCAGGGTGAATGGACCTTTCCAGCTCCTGAGTCACTGGTCTGAGGTGTGCAGGTGCCCTCTGTGCCTGTCCAACAGTTCCCTGTGGACCACTGAGGACTGGGCTGCAGCTCCCATTGCTCAGCCACTGAATGGGCTGGAACCAGTGATCATAAGCTAGTCTGCAAGACACTTGAGCAAAATGAAAAGGTGGATGGAAATAAAATTTAAAAAAAAGAACAAAGGAAAGAAAACCAAGCCTAGGAGGCGCCTCTACAGGGGGATATATGCAAACATTCGTTATTTGTTTATTTTTGAGGTGGTGTCCGCCAGGCTGGCCTTGAAATCCTGATTCTCCTGCCTTCACTCCCGAGGGCTGGGATTGTACACTCCTGTATGTGATGCTTGGATTGACTCTGGGACTTCCTGCATGCTAGGCAAGAGGCTCCTGACCGCACTGCATCCCCAGTCAGGATAGCTACCTTAAGGAGCAGCAACACTTGGAGCAGCTTTCTGATAACTGCAGCGAAAGCAAGACAGGCTTTCTTTCCTAGCCCCAGTGAGGGGCTAGTCTTGCTTCATTTAAATGTCTCCCCCCAAACCCCACCATCCTCCCCCACGATGGTGCTCCACCACCATCCTCCCCCACAACGGTGCTCCACCACCATCCTCCCCCACAACGGTGCTCCACCACCATGCTCCCCCATGCAGGTGCTCCACTACCATCCTCCCCCATGCGGGTGCTCCACCACCATCCTCCCCCACCCCGGTGCTCCATCACCATCCCTTGCCACAGCTTCTTCACACTCACTTTTGAGATGCCACATTTCTTTTCATTCCAAATGCATAACCTCAAGGTGCTGTCCTCTGAGAAGGTCAGGGAGGCTGCAAGTCCTACCTTGTGGGTTTCGTGGCAGCCGCTTTCAGAGATGGTTTTTAATTATTAAAACTCCTGCCAAGTTCAAGAGAGATTGATGAGCCCGCATAAACTCCTGTCATCTAGATACAGCATATTATTTTGTAATGTGATTGCTGTAAAAATCTGTGGTTATGTCTGGCCAGGTTAGAAGTAGACGGCTGGGGAAACTTCCTGGAAATTTCTAAAGACCAAAAAGTCGCTCAGCGGGGAATGAGTTTGGGTTGGCATATCCAGTAGTCAACTTATGTGGGCCACTTCCTTCACCGAGCCAGTTAGAAGATATTTATTGAGCTAGGGTTCAGACACCAGGCGCGTCAAAGTCACTAGACGTGCCTCTGCCCTGTGTGCCTGCTGGGTGCTCGGTTAAAGTTAGTGAGGGGATATATTCTGCAGACAAAGCCTCAGGGACTGGAAACTGCAGCACCTGAAACTGCTCCTGCTCAAAGGCTGTGTTGCTTGCCAGCCTCTAGCAAGCAGAAGCAACTCATGCTACTAAATGTCCTGCGTTACAGGGCCGGGGATATGGCTCGGTTGGTACAGTGCTTGCCTAGCATACACAGCCCCCTGGGTTTGTTCCCTAGCCCCTCGTAAGACCTGGCATAGGGGCAAAGCACACATGTGTAAGTGGACTTTTCTTTGGGCCAGCAGCTCCCAAATAATGACGTGGAGACTTATTACTAATTATGAAAGCTCAACCTTAGCTTAGGCTTGTCTCACTAGCTCTTATAACTTAAATTAACCCATTTTTAAAAAAAATTAATCTACACTCTACCACGTGGCCTTCACCTCTCTCCCATTCTGTGGTCCCACTTATTCTGTGTCTCCATGACGTCTCCTGTGAGTCTCGATTATCCGCTTCTCTCTGCCTGGGAATCCTGCCTATCTCTCCTGCCTAGCCGTTCAGCTTTTTTTTTTTTTTTTATTACACCCATCACAGCAATACCTCTTCACAGTGTACAAATATCCCACAACACACTCGGGGAACAGAAACAGGAGGACTAGAAATTCAGGGTCAGCCTGGGCTACATGGGGAGTTCAAGGTCAGCCTGGCCTGCAGAAAACCGTGCCTCAAAAACAAACAAGCAAGCAAGCAAAGATCCTAAGATGTGTAGGACACTGTCCCTTAAGCCCCATCGAAGAATTATCCAGGTGGGACACTCAACCGTCATCAGATTCAGAAACAGGTTCTCACAAGCAGAGTGGCATAAACCTCCAATGCTCCCAGCTTCCACCATCCATAGGGCTCCAGTCTAGCCAACTTGTCTTCACAAACACATCCTGTCTTCCCTCCCCCTTGGCTGTGCTATCCTCAAGATGGCCCTCGGTTCCAGAGGCCGGGGTGTTCCACACTTATGTCTCTGTTTGGGACTGACGTGCTTTGTCTTACAGTTCTTTCTTTTGTGTTTCCTGTCTGGTGTTCATTTGGCCAAGCGACATCCTGCAGGCTTGTACTGTAAGTCACATGGCTTTTCTGTGGCCAGCCTTAGATGCTTCTGGACAGCACATCCAGCCCCCACAGAACTGAGAGATTGCTGATCCATCCTCTTTCTCATTTTCTAGGCCTTTTATAAAATCTTTATTTCCTGAAAACCTGCAAGCTGACAAGAAAGGCCGCCCAACGACCGCAGGAAGCAAAATAAAGGTTGGTTCTATTCTGGGAAGTGTTTGGATCCTAGAAGAGCTGGAGTTCTCCAGCAGTCAGGGACTGTGCCCTAGGGCGGTAAGGCCAGGTTAGTGTAGGGCTATGGTCACAGAAATGCCCAGAAGTTAGGCTCCTTGCCAGAAGTCACAGGATATAGCTGAATTTGACTTGGCCACCCTGGACCCCAGTTGGATATTAAGTACCTCATGACTTAATGGCCAGCACATAATAATCAGTTCTTTTAAAGAGGAAACGGCTTTAAAGAGAATCTGGAAAGATTTATGTTAAACTATCAGGAGTTTTGTGGTTCGGAATCATGTTCTGGATATTGATGGTGCTTTTCCAGGCCAAGCGCTCAGGCATGCCAAGAATGAAACTTGCCAGAAACCCCAGTTCATCTTTAGGGGCATTTTACACATCTCTCCTCCCTGGGTCTTAGAGGCTCCTCCTTGCTGTAAAGGGCAGACACATCTGGCCGAATGGTGGTAGCAACTCTGAAATACCATGGATGGTGAAGAGTGTGAATCGAGGACACTTTATCCTGTAACTTGGACAACTATTTGCTGAACTTTCTCAAGATAATACCAGTTCAGAATGTTTTTTAGAGCTGGAGATGGTCATGGCTTAGTTGGAAGAGGGCTTATCTACAATTCCTATCCTTTGGATCCACCCCATCAGTCCAGAAAACTAGGCATGGTGGTGCATGTCTATAATGCCAGCCCTGGAGAGGCAGATGCAGGACTGTCAGAAGATCAAGGTCATCTCCTGGCTATATAGTAAATTCAAAGCAGGTCTGGGCTATATGAGACCCTGTCTCAAAAAAAAAAAAAAAAAAAAGAAAGAAAGAAAGAAAAGAAATGTTCATCTATACATACGACTCGTGTGTGTGTGTGTGTGTGTGTGTGTGTGTGTGTGTGTGTGTGTGTGTGTTTGTATATATACTAAATCATACCAGTTAAATATGTCTCTAGTTTTATAATCAAAGAGCTCATGTGATTGGTGTTTGACATTTGGGGTTCAGTCGCCTGTGACTTTTACTATCTAAGTTATTATCAACCTATAATTAAAGTTCTTAGCATCTGAGACAGGAGAGATGACCCAGTGGTTGAAAGCATTTGCTGCTCTTACACAAGACCCAGGTTCAAATCCCAACACTGCAGCTCATAACCATCTGCAACTCCAGTTCCAGGGGATCTGAGGCCCCTCTTCTGGCTTCTGTTGGCTCCTGCACACACACACACAGTACACAGAAACCCACACAGGCACATATACATGGAGAAGTACCTAACTAATTAATTTAGAAGTTCTCAGCACCTCTTGCTTATCTGCAAGGTGGGGAGTGTAGCACTAAGCCCAGGTGCGGCCTTGATGGTTAAATCCAGCCATCCACCTACAGTGCCTACATCCTACCCTGCAAAAATGCCCAGTGGCTGCTCTTACGTTCTTGCCTACCAGCGTGTTCCCTCTATCATGCCCATGCCCTCATCTCTACTTGCTGCTGTGTGGTTTTTGTGCACTCATTCACTCCCTGCCCTAGGCTTCCACTCACCCTCCTTCACTCTGTATTCATTCCATGATGCCCTCAGCCTATGCCTTCCTGACTGACACCAGTGTCACAGACGCCAGGGCTTGATAACCCTCCTGGGGACAGAAACACTGGCTTCAGTAAACGACACTGTTCCATAAGGACCTTTTAGGTTTTGTGGATGAAGTCAGACATGAGGTGGTGGTGCGGTTTTTTTGTTTGCTGTTGTGTCTAGAATGGAACAGCTGGATTATCGGGATGGATCAACAAGTGCATTTGATTCCCAGCATCAGAAAGAACAGCCAAATAGTTCTAACCTGCACCAAGCTGAGTGTGGTAGCGTACAGACAAGATCCCAGCACTTAGGCAGTAGGAGCAGGCAGGATTACAAGTTTGAGTCACAGGATTGTGGCAGGGGATGGTGCAGCCGCAGCAGGTTTGTGGTACTTGCCTTATGTTCTAGTGTTTAGGAGACTGAGGCAGGAGGATCATGAGTTCCATGCCAGTTTGGCTTACAAAATGAGACTATCTCAAAAAAACAAAGATGAAATCTTGTCATATTCTTTAAACTCTTGGGCTCAAGCCATCCTCATGCATCAGCCCTTCTGAACAGAGGACACCACAGACACATGCTACCATGTCCACGGGTGCAGGATGAGGTTTGAGCTGGTAGGCCGAGCCCTCTGGGTTGTAGGAACACCATGTCCTTAAGAGCCATTCTGAGACTTGACTGGATTTGGGTCTCTGGGACAGAGAGCTGAGGGCAGAGAACAGATGTGATTTTCCTGAGGCCTAGATGCTAACATCTGCATGAAGGTCTGACTCATGCCTTAGCCTGAAGGACCTGGATAAGGACAAACTCTGGGCTAGAAACTCTAGTCATGAGACTGTCACATTCAGCTCCAAGGGCTCAGATCCCCCAAGGTTGCAGTGACTCATTTTCAAGTGGTCTGGAATATGCCTCATCAGTGGGGGATGGAGACCTCTTACTTCTCCTTTGAAGGCAGTTTGCTTCCTTTCCTTTGTATTTGTGTGTAGTTTTAAAAGTTACCACCTTTCTGGTAAAAATAAGCCTTTTAAATAAAACCATATTACATTTAATAAAGCTTGATTCTGAGGCTTCATTCAGTTATATGTTGTGATTGGAAGAGACTAGTGTTGAGATCAGAGTAAAGCTTTGATGCTAGATAGAGCAGATTCAAGCTCCTAGTGAGCCAGCGTGGATACACCAGGCATTGCCTGAGTGAGCCTGGAGCTGTGATTGGGAGATGGTCAACCACAGCTCCACACACTGCAGCATCCATTCCTGCCTTTAAGACATCAGAGGCTTTCTAGTTTTATCTGCCCGTGTGTGGCTGCAGATGGAGGAACTGAAGCCTAGAAACAGAGATAGACTTATGCTGTACCACCTTTCACATAACAGAGCCAGGAGTACCAATGAGGTTAATTGGTCAGTACCCCGAGCCTCTCCTCACTGTCCTGTCTTGTTTTTGTATTCTGACTCCTGCTTCTGTTAAACAACGCTGATACCTCTCTATCTAACCAATGCACTCTTGGCTGGAGTCAGAACTAATCCTGTTTGCTTTATAGTCACCTTACAGGACATCAAGAATGACCCATAGCCATTGAAATTCAGGATAACGACAACTAGTGTGTATTCCTGTTTGTTAAAATTAATTAGTTAACAACCTGGAGGGCCTATCTTGTCTAAGTTCACCCAGTTAATTCCTTTCCCAACACACTGTACTATTCTGTATCACTCACAGGAAGGCAAAAGAGCATTGTGGTTCAGAAACACGGACTTGGTCCCAAGTCTCGCCTTTGTTGATAACAAATTGTGTTGTCCCAAGGACTCTTTCTTCCTGTCAAGCTCGATGTTCTCATTTGAAAAAGCAAAAGTAGGAGCAGTCATGACCACACAGGATTGTTGTGATGCATCAGTGACCTGTGACTATTATAAAAAGAGCTATGTCAGGGGACACATGAAGTGTCTCGACTGGCCTCTGGGTTCTTGCCTTAGGCTACAGTGCAAAGGAAGTATGCTGCCACCTGCTTTGGGCTGAATAGCAATAAATAAAAATTAGCGTCAAAAACTGCAAGTGAAGAAGAAATGTAGAGACTTAAGAATGGAGAGCTGAGTGTGATGGCAGAGGCAGGTAGAGCTCTGTAATTTTGAGGCTAACCTAGTCTACATGGTAAGTTCCAAGACAGCCAGGGCTCTATCCAGGAACCCTATTTCAAAAAAAAAGCTTAGGACTGGAGAGATGGCCCAGCAGTTAAGAGCACTGGCTAGAGGACCCAGATTTGAATCCCAGCACCCACATGTTGGGTGACTCACAACCATCCATAACTCCAGGGGATCCAGTATCCTCTTCTGACCTCCATGGGCACCAGTCATGTGCATGGCGCACATACATGCCTCCAGGCAAAACACTCAACACACGTAAAATAAATCAACAAAACTTTTAAAGCTTTGCTCAGAGAGACTCAGATCATCAGATTTGTTTCCAAATGTAACTTTATCAGCAAAGAAGATAAAAGACAATTTCCTCTGTGGTCAGAGTCCTCACTCTGGTGAGACACCCTCTATACCTCTGTCCTCAATTCCAGGCAAGTGCAAAGAATGCTGTTTTCTACACGCTCACACAAGAGCTCCATTCACTGATGAGCATCCCGCTTCGCTACCCATCAGTTTCTAAGGGTTTCAGATTCCCAAGTCCATGAAAACAGAGAAGCCCTAATTGAGAGCGGGTTGTCTCTTGTCAGCAGAGCCCTTCTGCTGACTGGGAATGGCTCGCTGGTTTCCTGGCAGGCCTTCCCACTGTTTTCTTTGAGAGTTTTTTTTTTTTTTTTTTACCCCTCTCTGCATGCTGACTTGGCTCTGAAGGAGAGTTTGCCTAAGTGGGGCATCATGGACCCCCAGGGTGTGCTCAGCTGTGCGGTGGGGTGGCTGAGGTGCACGTCACTCCTGTTTCCTCCACGTGTGCAGTTCTCATGGTGTGAAATACACCCTAAGCTATTCCAGCTGTATTTATGTGGCTTCTTCGGCTTGAACTCAGTCCTGCTCTGGGTACCCAGGGCATAACAAATGATAGAGGGTTTTATACAGACTCAGTTTGCTGTGGGGAGATGAAGTTCCGTCCCACAAGGAAAGTGCAGAGAGCCCTGACAAGGGACAAATTGAGGGGGACGCTGGATGAAATGGCATGTGAGACATTCAGAAATTATATATTTGTAATGAATTTCACTTTGTTTAGCTGTGAGTTTGCACCATTTCATTAATTTTATTATTATTATTGGTTGTGGTGGTGGTGGTGTGTGTGTGTTATGTGTATTTGGGTGCCTACAGATCCCTTGGAGCTGGAGTTATAGGCAGTTGTGAGCAGTGTAGGTACTAGGAACTGAACTCAGGTCCTCTGGAAGAGTAGCAAACTCCCCTAACTGCAGCCATTTCTCCTCCAACCTCTTCCTCATTTTAATAAAGAGATTCTTCGTAGATGACACTAGCGAGAAAGAGATTTGAGGGTTTATCCCTGCTCATAATTTTAAATAAACAAACCAAGAAACATTTTTTTTTTAAAATCAAGAACCAGGCATGGTCGTGCATGGCTGTAATTTTAGCACTTAGGATGCTGAGGCAGGAGAATTGGGAGTTTAAGGTTATCCTTGACTAGGTAGTGAGTTAGAATAGCCTAGGATGCCTGAGCCCCTGTCTCAAAAACCAAAACATACATACGCCTGGCGCGCGTGTGCTGCCCCCCACAACACGGAAGAATATTTACAGTGACCTAAGTCAGTACAAGTTGAACTTAGTTTGTTGACAGTGGCATTATTCCTGATGAAAAGAATCACATGAAGATTTACCTAAGTTTATCTATATAAAAATGCCTAAGCCGCCGGGCGGTGGTGGCGCACGCCTTTAATCCCAGCACTCGGGAGGCAGAGCCAGGCGGATCTCTGTGAGTTCGAGGCCAGCCTGGACTACCAAGTGAGTTCCAGGAAAGGCGCAAAGCTACACAGAGAAACCCTGTCTCGAAAAACCAAAAAAAAAAAAAAAAAAAAAAAAATGCCTAAGCCGGGCGGTGGTGGCGCACGCCTTTAATCCCAGCACTCGGGAGGCAGAGCCAGGCGGATCTCTGTGAGTTCGAGGCCAGCCTGGTCTCCAAAGCGAGTTCCAGGAAAGGCGCAAAGCTACACAGAGAAACCCTGTCTCGAGGGAAAAAAAAAAAAAAAAAAAAATGCCTAATTGTTTTCAGTGTTCAATTTTCTAACTCTTAGGTGTGATAAAAATCATCATAAAAGTCGGCCGCACTTCAAGGCTCTTCTGGACACCTACCTAGCTTAGGCACAGCAGCAGGTCCTTGACGATTTATTCCTAGCCGTGTTTCTGGAGTTCTGCAGGTTTTGTTTGGAAGCTGGTCCGCCATAGAGAGCTCCTTAACTCTAACTGCTCTTATCCTTCCCATAGAAACAAGCCAATGACCTCGTGAGCACCCTAATGAAGTGCACACCCCACTACATCCGCTGCATAAAACCAAACGAAACCAAGAAACCCAAAGACTGGGAGGAGAGCAGGTATGTTACAGGGAAAAGAGGAGAGGGCGGGGCCAGCCGAGGTGGGCGTGGCATGCGTGACCACCCCCTCATGTGAACCAACCTCTGTCTGTCGCAGGAGGAGGCCTGTGTGCTTGGTACATCCTGGCTCTTCGATTTTTGTTTTTTTTTTTTTTAAACATCTGTGTAATAATAGTTCACCTCATCTTGTCTTTAACATGTTCTCAGTATCATTCCATTCACAATTAATTTACGATGTTGATCTTGGCTAGTCTGGAGGCAGGTGTTAAAACAAACCTTAGTACCGAAGAGTCAGAGTGGTTTTAAAATTATTTTGAGGCTCTGTTTAGATGTACAGAATGTAGCCTGTGTGGGATGCCGAGCTCGGGGTTGCAAGGGAAAGCCTGAGGAGTGGGTTAAGGTGATCTGCCAGTGACTGTACCCCGTGAAGATCCTCATAGAGGCTAAGGTCCTGAGCACTCCATAGAAGGGGAGAGTGAAGGTAAAGGATATGGATGGACCATGAATGCTCAGATGTCCTGGTACCTGAAGAAGCCTGTGTCACTGTGGTATTTGGGAAATGGCCCATGCAACATGAAGTGAGTTGACCATTGTAAGGGTGTTGACTGAGGAGGTAAGATTCATCTCCAGGGGCTGGAGAAAAGGCTTTCCAGTTTACAACATTGTTTTTGCAGAGGACCCAGGTTCAAGTCCCAGCCCTCACACAGCAGCTCACAACCATCCATAATACCAGTTTCAGGAATCTGACTCCCTCTTCTGACCTCTGAAGGCACCAGGCATGCACATGATACATGCATACAGGCAGGCAAAACATTCATACACATAAAATAAAATAAACAAATATTTTAAATAGATTTGTCTCTAACTGGGAAGTCCAGGGAGCATTCCTATGAGGACTGATCTTCCTGTCCCCTTGGAGCATGGGAAGAGGAGCTGGGGAAAGGCCTCTTGGTGGGGTGATGATAACTACAGAGGGTACCCCATGCCATCACCACATCACCCGGTCCTAGGCTGCGAGCCTACCGGAATGCACCATCCCTGTCTGGGAGTAAAGAAGACTGAATTGTGGAAGGTGTCAAGTGACTATGGAAAGGTAACAATGGGAAGAGACCAGGCTTAAAGAGGACAGCTGCTGGGTACATCCTCTGAGAGACAGGAGTGGGTCCCTTTCCCATGCTGTCTCAAGCCTCGTTCTCAGCAACGACAGATGGATGAGTTGATACTTGAGTCTCTGTAGAGGGGGGAAGGGCAGACCAGGAACAAAAGGAACACACAGGCCCACCTAGGTTGGCTGTCACTGTCTGAAGGTGTTCTTTCATTCTTTTTTTTTTTTTTTTTTTTTTTTTTTTTTAGTTTTTCGAGACAGGGTTTCTCTGTGTAGCTTTGCGCCTTTTCCTGGAACTCACTTGGTAGCCCAGGCTGGCCTCGAACTCACAGAGATCCGCCTGACTCTGCCTCCCGAGTGCTGGGATTAAAGGCGTGCGCCACCACCGCCCGGCGTGTTCTTTCATTCTTAACACAGGGGATGGGCTGGGGTGTGGCTGAGTTGGTACAGTGGCTGTCTAGGATGCATAAAGCCCTGGCAAGGCTTTGACCCCCAACACTAAATAAGCCACAATGGAGGAGGTGTACCACCGTGGTTGTAGCGGCTGCTGCTTCTGCTTCCTTTGATACATGGTTGTATTGTGTAGCTCTGGATAGCCCGGACTCACTATGTAAACCAGACTAGCCTCAAATTTACAGAGATTCACCTACCTCGCCCTCCCAGGCTCCCTAGTGCTGGGATTACGAGCATGTGCCACTGTGCCCAGCCTAGCTTATTTTAAACATGGCTTCTGGGGATCAAATCTAGCCTTCGTGTTTACAAGGCAAGCACCTAGATCCGAAGTACTGCTGATGTCACATCCGGAGCTAGACTGCGATTCAGAACTGAGCTCTGCAGCTCCCCGTTTGTAACTGACTTGCATGGGACACTTTGTCTGCCACATTGCCAGTCTGGCTCATTTAAACAGAGGGTCTAAGACAGGTCTGTCAGTGAGATCTGCTTCTCCATGGTCTGCTCCGTCTCTAACATGTACTGATAGGTGCACAGCCTACCTGCTCACGTGTGCAAATACATGTGTTCGTACACACAGCAGGGTGGTGTCATGGGCAACCTCAGAGAAAACGGTGGCCACAGAAGTGCCTCGAAGGGGTACAGAATGCCACTCTTCCTCCACTTCAGACTCTCCCACTTTCCTTCCCCACCTCTTTCCAATAAAGAATCTTAAATAAAAGCACCTTCCTTGAAGCTAGAGAGATGGCTCGGTGGGGAAGAGCATACACTGCCCTTGCAGAGGACCCAAGTGTGGTTCCCGGCGCACACCCACGTCATCATGCACCTCACAGCCACCTGTAACTCCACCTCCAGGGGATCCAACGCCTTTGACCTCTGCGGGCAGGCACCTGCACTCACATACACATGGCTACACACACACACACACACACACACACACACACACACACAAAATTAAAAACAATAAAAGTAAGTCGAGAAAAATAAAACCTTATTTGTCTTATTAATAAAGTACCACTCCCAGCCAGGTGGTGGTGGTGCATGCCTTTAATCCCAGCACTCGGGAGGCAGAAGTAGGTGGATCTCTGTGAGTTCGAGACCAGCCTGGTCTATACAGAGTGAGTTCCAGGACAGCCAAGGTTACACAGAGAAACCCTGTCACCTAAATAAATAAATAATGAATAAATAAATAAATAAAGTGCTACTCTCAACCTCAGGGACAGCTCCCCCATAGGTTTAATTACAGATGGCTTCACTCCCGTGTGAGTCGCTGGTAGGAATTATACGCTCAATTGAAGTTCTTGGTGGAGAGGGTTACTCATTCCACAAGTTTATGAGGTATGGGGTTTTTCTTTTCCTGTTGAAATGTGTTTTTGTTTGGCTTCTGGCAGAGTGGCCAGCTTTGGATTCTGAATTGCTGCCCTCACAGAGTTCTCAGGCTGTGGCTTGCTTGAGGGAAGGGGGGGGGGGAGTGAAGACAGTCCTGGGGGTGACTTCTCCTACAGGGTGGAAGTGGTGAACAGTTGGGCTATGGCAAGCCGATGCCTACCAGCAGTGATGCTCCAGCAAAAACATCTTGGGTCCTTTGGTACTTGAAGTTCCTTTACACATTACAGGATTTGCTAGACTGGTTGCCGTACAGCAGAAATTTTGTGTAAAACATTTCCTGAACCTTGGTGCCACTTTAGTAACATCTAACTCGATTCAAGCTGGAGAGATGGCTCAGTGCACAGACTGCTTCCTGTGCATCCATGAGGACCTGACTTTAGGTCCCTACATCCACATGAAACCTGGGTCTGTTGGTGTCTGCTTCTAACCCTAGCGTGACGGCCACTGAGAAAGGCAGCTCCTAGAGGCTAATCAGAATGGCAAGCTCAGGGCTGGAGAGATGGTTTACTTACTGTTCTTCCAGAGGACCAGAGTTCAGTTCCCAGCATCCATGTCGTGTGCTCACAGCTGCTCCAGACGGCCCAATAAATAGCAAGCTCCCGACTGAGTGAGAGACCCTGTCTCAGAATCCTAAGGAAATGATTAATGGATTGAGGAAGATATCACAGTATTAACCCCTGGCCTTTGTATGCACCAGGACAGACAAGTCTATTGTGTGTGGGTACTCATGCGCCACATCACGTATGTCAAGGCCAGAAGACAACTTGTGGGAGTATAGTTTTTACCTTCTATTGTGCAGTCTCAGGAACTGAACTCAGCTCATCAGGCTTGGCAGCAGGTGCCTTACTTGCTGAGCCATCTCCCCAGCCTGTGAAGCAAGATCTTCACAAAGAGAATATTTTTTTCCTGTGTGATTCATGGGCGAGGACTATGTGTGGAGAATCCGTGTGTGATGTGTTCTTTGCCTGAGGCTTGGAGAGAAGCCAGTGTTTGTGAATAGTGCACTGAAAGCAACAAACATTAGAAGTTCGCGCTTTCAGGCCCGAGAGATGCTCAGCGGTTAGGAGTTCTTGCAGAGGACCCAGGTTCACTCACCAACACCCAGTTATAGGAGCTCTAGTGCCCTCTTCTGGCTTCCTCGGGTATTGCATACACACCGTGCCCATAATAAGCAAATACTCATACATATAAATTTTGTTTTTTTGTTTTTAAGATAAATGGGCACTTCGGCATTTTTTTTCTTACTAGAGAAAGGGGCAATTGTGCGTTTGTATTTGGAGAAATGGGAAAGAGAAATTATTTTTCCAAGTCAGGTTTCTAGAGTGTCTCTGCTTCTAATTCAAGGGAAATGTGCATGTTGAATATCAGTCTTTTCATATAAAGACTCTAAATGTTATTTGTCCTGGGACTGAAGAGATGGCTCTGTGGTCAGAGTACTCAATATGCAAGCAGAAGGACTGAAGATCAGCTTCCCAAAGCCAAAGTAGTTGCCAGATGGGTGTGGCAGCCTGCATGTAATTCCAGCCTAGGAGGGCAGAAATGGGGATCCTCAGAACAGGCTAGCCAGAGAGACTAGCCATGTCTACAAGCTGGGTTTAAGTATGCGACCCCGCCTCACTGAGTAAGGTAGAAGAGAGAGGATGATGTCCAACATCAACCTTGAGCAGCCACACACATGCATCTGTGTGCACATGTGTCCATGCACATATACAAATAGAAACAAGAAGCCAAGCAGTGGTGGTGCATGCCTTTAATCCCAGCACTCGGGAGGCAGAGGCAGGCGGATCTCTGTGAGTTCAAGACCAGTCTGGTCTACAGAGCAAGTTCCAGGACAACCAAGGCTACACAGAGGAAAAAAAAAAAGGAGTTGTCCTGAAGGAGTCAACTCTTGGGGCTGAGAGGAAAGAACTCTACGCTGCAGGCCAAGTTTCACAGAAGACCTGTGAGAGCCCAGCTTGGAAAAACACGGCTAGAAATGAATCCTGACGACTGATGGAGAAGCTTGTGTGATCATCCCCTCTGTAGAGACAGGCTGGGCCTGCACTGCAAGTGGGCTGCCTAGAAACACGCCAGAATTTCACTCAAACAAACAAACTAGTAGCACAAAGAGACAGTCAGGTGGGTCTGTATGAGTTCAAGGCCAGCCACAGCTACACAGTAAGACATAGAACTGAAATAGATTTTAGATCATTCTTAACTTGATCACTTGAAAAATTCTACAAGTATAGTCTCATTGAGTCTAGAATTGATATTAAAGTTGTTTTTTTTTTTTTTTTGTCTTTTTGGGGTTCTTTTTTTTTTTTTTTTTGGTTTTTCAAGACAAGGTTTCTCTGTGTAGTTTTGGTGCCTGTCCTGGATCTCTCTCTGTAGACCAGGCTGGCCTCGAACTCACAGAGACCTGCCTAGCTCTGCCTCCCAAGTGCTGGGATTAAAGATGTGCGCCACTACCGCCCGGCTTGATATTAAAGTTATGATAAAGAAAACTCCAACAACACTTAACTCAACAAGTTCTTTATTTTGTTGGGGGAAAAAAAAAGAACAATTTTGTTAGTAATCCAAATGTCAAGTGTCTGGGGCTTTATTTTTATTTTTGTCAATTATTTTTAGTGTTTCCATTTATTTGTTTCTTTGAAGGGGGTCCACATGAGTGCCAGGGCACATGGATAGAGGGTAAAAGACAACTGATGGGTCTTTTTTTCTCTATCACATGGGGTCCGGAGATCAAACTCAGCCTACCAGGCTTGGTGGCA
Source organism: Peromyscus californicus insignis (assembly GCF_007827085.1). Lineage (NCBI taxonomy): Eukaryota > Metazoa > Chordata > Mammalia > Rodentia > Cricetidae > Peromyscus > Peromyscus californicus. The sequence continues at coordinate 65,268,308 of NW_026294402.1, forward strand.
AACGCCCCGCTGCTTCTTTTGAGACGGGATCTCACTATAATATTCAGGATGGCCTTGAACTTCTGGGCCCAATGGATTGGATCCTCTTGTCTCAGCGTCTCAAGTAACTAGGATGATGGGCACACAGCTTCCCGCCTGACTTGGGGTATTTATTTTACTGTAGTTCTGTAAAATAGATGTGTAATGTCTTCTTGTATGATTGCAGTAGTTCATAATATTTTTATGCTAATATCATGCCATTCAAGAGTTCAGCTTGGACACTATGATTACAGTCTTGTAAATATGTTCCCTGCAGCTTGGTAATAGCAGGTGTGTGTCTGGGGAGTGGAGGGTAGTTAAGAAAGTTGACGAGGTAGTAGGGTGACAGAGTTTTCCAATAGCCTCCATGTTCCATCTTCTTTTTTAGGGTAAAGCATCAAGTAGAATACTTGGGTCTCAAAGAAAACATCCGAGTGAGAAGAGCTGGTTATGCGTATCGGCGTGTTTTCCAGAAGTTTCTACAGAGGTATAGAACCAGTTACCCCTGGACTATGAAATGTTTTGGTCCAAATAAGCTTATTTATCCATTTAAAGTACATATCAAACAAATTTTAATGTAACCACGGAGTCAGGCATCCATCACCACAACTGATTTTGGAATATTTTATTGTCCTGCTTTCCATGGTCATCATCTGTCCTCTGTCCCCTGTGCAAGGCAGTCACCCATCTGCTTTCTGTCACTGTCAAGTTGCCTGAGTCACATATGTCCTCTGTGACTGGCTGCTTTGACATCATGGCGTTTTCAAGAGCCATCAATGTATGTCTAGTATGTCTACATCTTAATCTTACTCATTGGTGAATAATATTCTACTGTATGGATATGCCACACTTTACCTATCCATTCATCAGTTGGTAACTATCCGTTGCTTCCATTTGGGGGCCGATGGGAATAACGCTGCTGTGACAGTTCTTGTCTAAGCCTTGGAGAGGACGTGTGTTCCAGTTCTCTCGGCTGTAGAACTGAAGTGGGATTGCTGAGTCATATGGTCATTCTATGTTTAACTCTTGGAGTCACCGCCAGGCTCTTTTCCCAAGTGGGTGCACCGTGTTGCATCTGCACCCACAGTATTTGAGGGTTCCGTTTTACCCCAGTCTGTGCCAACATATGCTAATATCTGACTAACCTTGCCAGTGGGTGAGAAATGGTATCTCACTGTGGTTTTGATTTGCATTTCCCAGATGGCAAACAATATTCAAAAATCTTCATGAGTTAATTGGCCATTTTTATTTCCTCTTTAGGGAAATGTCTGTTCAGGTTCTTTGTCTCTCTTTTTGTTTTTTGTTTGTTTGTTTGGTTGGTTGGTTTTGTTTTTTGCTTTTATGGGGGGTGCTTTTATCTTTTTATGAAAGACATAATATAGAATATGCCACAGGGTTAGTAAACCTTCTGTGGACTGAACCACCAAGTACATGAGTTTATGATAATTGTGACATAGGAGGGGTGAGGCTGGACCTGACTGGTTGGATTAATAGTAAGAATTACTCTTCCAGAGGACCTGGGTTCAATTCCCAGCACCCACATGGCAGCTCACAACTGTCTGTAATGCCAGTTCCAGGGAATCTGGTGCCCTCACACAGACATACATGCAGGCAAAACACTTTATGCACATAAAATACTATTAAATAAATCTTTAAAAAAATATTTAGCCTAAACAATTTCAAGAAAATCTTTAGCCTACCTAAGAAATAAACTAAGACATTTAATTTCAAACACTGTGTAGAATCCATCTTTAAAGTCTCTCCATGTAACCCTGGCTATACTGGAACTTGTTATGTAGACCAGGCTGGCCTTGAACTCACAGAGATCCTCCTGCCTCTGACTCCTAAGTGCTGGGCTTAAAGGTATGGGCTGCTATGCCTAACTCATGTTTAAATTCAAACTAATTTTTATATTCCCCTGAAAGTTTGTTTGACAGGACCATGTATAAGTGGTCTCACTCTGTGTTACATATTTCAAAAAAAGATAAATTTAGTGTTCTTAAAATATGAAGTCATTCTAACTTCCCTGATCCTTCTGATGAATTGTTCTGTTTATTTAATTTCCTTTAAGAAATAAGGTAATGGGAGCCAGATGGTGGTGGCACACGCCTTTAACCCCAGCACTTGGGAGCTAGAGGCAGGTGGATCTCTGTGAGTTTGAGGCCAGCCTGGTCTACAGAGTGAATTCCAGGACAGCCAGAGCTACACAGAGAAACTCTGTCTCAGGAAAAAAAAAAAAAAGAGTAGTGGGAGCATAGCTCAGTTGGTAGAGTGTTTGCCTAGCATGCAGGAAGCCCTGAGTTCAATCTCCAGCATGGTGCAAAACCATGCTTAGTGACGGCTGGAGAGATGATTCAACAGTTCCGGAGGACCCAAGTTCAGTTCTCAGCACACATGGTGGCATCTCAGAGTTGACTGTAACTCCTGTTCTAGGGATACAGTGCCCTTTTCTGGCCTCCTAGGATACAAGGAACACAAGTAATACACATACATGTGTTCAAGAAAATTACTTGTGCATATTTTAAAAATCTGTAAAACAATAATAAAAATAAATCCACAAAAAAAGAAAAAAAGAAAGAAAAGCAAAAGCAAGACTGAGACTATATCTCAGCAGTAGAGCTCTTGACTGCCTTGTACAAAGTCCTGGGTTCAGTCCCCAGCACCACAAAAAATTAAAATGAAATTGAAATCTTTGTATGCAAAGGCTGGGGCTGTAGAAACAGTTCAGAGGTTAAAAGCACCCATTGTTCTACCAGAGGATCAGAGTTTGCATACCAGATACCAGAATCCAGGTGTTTTCCACTGGGGTAGGAACACAGAAACAACAGGATAGGCTGGGCAGTGGTGGCACGCGCCTTTAATCCCAGCACCCGGGAGGCAGAAGCAGGTGGATCTTTGTGAGTTCGGGCCAGAGTGAATTCCAAGGCAGCCAAGGCTACACGGAGCAACCCTGTCTTGAAAAACCAAAAGGGAAGCACCATGTTAGGGAGGGAGGGTCAGAAGCACTGTAACAGTTAGACCAGATGTGGAAGACCTTTCCAGACATTGAGACCCATTACCTGTCATTGAGTATAGTTGAGGGACCCCAGCTGCAGTGACAGCATTTGCCCTCAAGGCCCCTCCTGCCCCACCAAGAGCCCACGATCCACCCTAAGCATGGCCTCTCTCCGCTCTCACCCTCATAGGTATGCCATTCTGACCAAAGCTACTTGGCCTGTGTGGAGAGGAGAGGAGAGACAAGGTGTGCTCCATCTGCTACAGTCTGTCAACATGGACAACGACCAGTTCCAGCTTGGGAGGAGTAAAGTGTTCATCAAAGCCCCGGAGTCTGTAAGTACCACTTACAGCCCCGTGCCTTTCCTCCCATCTTGCCTCTGCCAGCTGCCCCTCTGCACAGCTGGATGCTTGTGCCCCCACACACAGCTGGATGCTGGTGCTCCTCTGCCTCGTGCCTTTCAGAGCCTTTTCTCAAAGAAGCCTGTCCCCTCCACTCCTCCACTCCTCTACCAATCAGCCTCACTTGTTACGCAGCATTCAGTTATTTAATAAAATACCACCCAGGACAATGACTTCCTTTCCTCTTTACTTCTTTCCAAGGTCAAGGTCACCTCCAAGGGCAAGGGCTCTGACTGGTAAGGTTGCTTTTATGTACCAAAAGACTAACAGAAACTGCCCGAAGTTACTGTGTTAGTTAGGTGTCTCATTGCTACAACAAAATACCCGATAAAAGCCCCTAAGAAAAGGAAAGGGTTAGCGTGGCTCATGGTTCCAGGGACTAGGGTCCACTGTGGAAGAGACGGCATGGAGGCAGGAGCATGAGGCAGCTAGTCACGGTGTGTCCACAGCCAAAAGGCAGGGAGCGATGGATGTTGGTGCTTAGCTTCCTTCTTCCTTTTTATGTCTTCTGAGAACTGAGCCCATGAAATGATGTCACTCACATTTAGGGTGGGTCTTCCCTTCTCTATTAATCTACTCTAGGTAATTCCACTCTGACATGCCCAGAGATTTTTTTCCGTGGTTGCTGTAAATCCCATTGAGTCAACAATGTTAATAATCATCTCAGTTATGAATACCGTGAGCTCCAAGGATAGGGTTTGTGCTATAAGGGAAGTTTGGGCAACTGTGTCCTCCTCTGAGTTACCAAACAGGCCAGCTACACATGGGCTCAGGATGGAGCTGAGCCCAGGGTGGGAATTCCAGGAGAGAGGCTGGGAGGAGCTGGGGGACAATTCTGCGGGGACAAGACAAGAGAACGTGGGGCCCAGACACCCCTGAGACAGCTGTGCACGCACACTTAGACTTCACGAACTTACAGGTAGATTGTGGCGATTTTTAATCTATCCTGATGAGACGTGGGCACTGGAGTCCTAGGGAATGTCTTCATGTGTGGGGGAGCCCAACAAAGCCCTGAGTACTTCTGCCCACTTAGCTCTGTGGCTGTAGATAAGGACATTGCTTTTAGGAAAGGCAGGAAGATCAGAACTTCAAGGTCACCCTCAGCTATATAGTGAGTTTGAGGCCAGCTTGGGCTATAGGAGACCGTGTTTTAAAAAATACAAAAAGAATCGATGACAAGGTTGGCAAATTTACATTGGAGAAATTGTTGGAACTGAAGTTCGACCCCTTAGTTTTCTTTCCTGTTGCTGTGATAAAACACCCTGAAAAAAATCAACTTGAGGAAGAAAGGGTTCATTGAGCTCACAGTCCATCATTGCTAGGAAGTGGAGGCAGCAGGAACTTCAGTTAGTCACATTACATCCACAGTCCACGGCAGAGGGCAATGAAAGAACATACTCATGCTTGTACCAACCTTACTGATTCTGCTCATATACAGTCCAGGATCTCCTGCCCAGGGAATGGTGACACCTATAGTGGGCAGATCTTCCCACTTCCATTAGCATAATCAATACACTCCTGCCCCAGATACACCCATAAGACAACCTGACCTAGACAATCCAATGTTAAGACCCCCTTCCCAAGTGATTTTAGAGTGTGTCCTGCTGACCGTTAAAACTAATCCTCATAGGCATCATCATTTCTTTTTTTTTTTAACTTTTTTTTTTTAAGATTTATTTCTTATGTATACAGCATGTATCCCTGCAGGCCAGAAGAGGGCACCAGATCTCTCATTACAGATGGTTGTGAGCCACCATGTGGTTGCTGGGAATTGAACTCAAGACCTCTGGAAGAGCAGCCAGTGCTCTTAACCTCTGAGCCATCTCTCCAGCCCCCGCATCGTCATTTCTTGAGGTTCCTATAAGCATCACAAAACTCCATCTCAAGAATTAGTGCGGGGGATGTGGCTCAGTTGGTAAAGTACTGACTCAGCCTGCACAAGCCCTGAGTTTCGTCCCCAGCACCACATAAATTGAGCGTGGTGGCACAAGCCTGTAATCCTAATAATTGAGTAGTAGAGGCAGGAGGATTAGAACTTCAAGGTCAGCCTCAACTATGTATTGAGTTTGAGGCCAGCTTGGGCTACACAAGACCATGTTTTAAAAAAAAAAAAAATGGATGGGTGGATGGAGAAGTTAGCAAATACACTCATCAACCCAAGAGGAACTAGCATGGGCCAGAAGAGTGTTGGAAGAAATAGGCAAATTCTAGTCTCACAGCAGTTTCCCCATCCTGACTCCTGTCTTGTGTGGCATGAGCCCGGGACTCAAAAGTGATGGAGGCTGTGGCTGAATGGGTTGGCAAGCCATGGAAGTCATTAAGGAAGTAAGTGGCACCCACCAGTAGACCCCGTCTATAAAGTTGTGGTAGCTCTTCTTCACTCTGAGCTATTTGGAGCCTCGCGGCAATTTCATTTCCAAATATAAAATGAAAATGTTGTGTCATATGCCATTAGGCAACCCACAGCACAGCTCCTGTTCTACTAAAATGGGCTGGAGTGATTAGTCAGTACAACACAGCTTCGCTGGCTTGTAAGGCTCACTTTCCGACTTAGAAAATCTTCATGTATAATTAAAATGGCCTGATTTTTTATTTTCTCCTGATTTTTTATTCTGATTTAATTGAGCTTTGGAATTTATATCTGGAACCCGTGTTTATTCTGGCCTTCCTTTAGCCTGCCTTCCTCCCAGCAGCTGTTAGCCACCTCTTGATTCTCCTTCCTCCGTCTCTGAACTTGTGCACACACATCCTCTTCCTCTCCCCTCCCCCTTCCTCTTCTGGCCACACCTAGCATTGACTTGGAAGCACTTTTCCCAAAGCTGAGTTTTTAAAACCTGCCTTAGGGAGCTGCTCAGTGGTTATGAGTGCTTCCTGTTCTTCCAGGGGACCCAAGTTCAGTCCCCAGCACCCACATCAGGAGCTCCCAACTGCGTATAACTCCAAGTCCAGAGGATCCAGTGTCCTTTTTTGTCCTCTGAGGTACCCACACTGACACGCACACACAAATAAAAATAAATCTTCAAAACAACAAAGCCACCTTGTGATTTTTTTTTGCCCTACCCCTTACAGTGTTTGCTGAATACACACCAAATAACTTCTGTTCTTTAAAAACTGGTCTAAGACATTGGACACCAAAGAGTTTGTGTTTTGTTTTATGTATCTGTCTGTTTGGTTTTTCTCTTTATTCTCAAACCTCCCTGGTGTCTAACCCCTGGGCTTTTGAGGGGGAAAAATAACCCCCCCCCAAAAAAAACACACCTAAAACCCAGCTAATCTTGGAAATAATCTCTTGGATGTTGGGAGCTGTTGGTATCGCCTCCTTTCTGGTGACAGGTGTATAAAGTATGTCCTGCCAGATTAGTCAAAAATGGAAAAAGCCAAGATGAGAAATATCAACGAATTCTTCCACAGGCGACCGTGGAGCTGAGATCTTAGGCTTCCGCCCAGTTGCTAAGTTGTGAACCTAATTTTAGGTCTAGAAATATGTTGCTTCATCCAGCTGGGACTGCACTGAAGGCTGTAGGACTCAGTGTCCCTCCCCTTTGGCATTAGATGTTCTAGATGTTTCTAGGCAGCCAGGGCTGTGAATGAGAAACACTGGGTGGCAAGAAAGTGGCCCCTCTATGTGTATATGCTCAGATAAACACAGGCAACATTCTCAGCTTCCTTCGGACCCAATTCCCTTGTTCTGGAATTTATGTGTGTATGCATGCCTGTGTGGACGTAAGTGCACCTGGGTGCAGGTGCCTCCAGAATCCAGAAGAGGGTGTCAAAAGTCTCTGGAGCTAGAGGCAATTGAGAGCTTCCTGATGTGGGTGCTGGGAACCAAAGTCAGGTCTCTGCAAGAGCAATAAGCACTCTTAACTGCTGAGCCTTCTCTCCAGCCCCTTTCTGGAACATTTTTCAGTGACTATACATCATCTTTACTGTGTGTTTATATTGGTCTGTTTTATTTTTTTTCCCCCTCAATGGCTGTCTAACCCACTTCATGGAGGTGGATGATGCATTCTTCCACAGTTTTACAAGCTGATGGATGCAGATCTAGAGGAAGCTTTGTGTGTTCTGATGAAGAGGAGCCGGCAATGTCTAGAAAACTTAGGTTCTCTGCTCAGCCATAGCCAATCTAGGTTCAATGTTCTCACTGTGAAATGGACTGATATGTGTTGGGGAGTTGAGGACAGTCGGGAAAGATTCCTGACTACAGTGGACACTCAGTACACTGTAGCTCCTTGTTATTCTTCACAATTCCAAAGCCCAGCTGTATGGGAACTGATCAGCATGAGCTGTCCGCCTGGCCTGACCCTCCAGAGTCAGATTTGGGCCATTTGCTGTGCCAGCTCTCCAGAGAGTCCAGACTAATGCTCCAGCCTGGCCGCTGCCACTGTGGTTTCTGCCCTGTGCCCTAGACACTCCTTGGAGATTGCATGAGGCAGGAAGTCTAGACTTCCATGGAACCAAAAGTAGGGCACCCTCTTCCCACAGCAGCACAAACTCAGTTCTGGCAGAAACCGGAAGGTTCTATTCTGAGGCTGTTCGCAGCAGGCTGCATCTGCTCATTAGATCTGGCTACCTGCTTCCTCCTTGGACCAAGGAAGGAGAACAAGTCACAGGGACTGTGAGCACGGAAGGCAGAGGCCATTTAGGCACACTCAGACTCAGCCATTTTTCTTTCTGTTAAGGGAAGAAATGTAAATAAAAAGTGGGTAGTGCTCATAAACAAGATCCTGTAGTAATCATTTCATTATTTGTTCATAATAGGAACTCTGCTTCTTATGTATGTCTTCAGTACACTGAACCTCCTTGGAAGAACAAAATTTGATGTTGGTGGGGTGGTGTCTCAGCAGTTAAGAGCACTGGCTGTTCCTGCAGAGGACCTGGGTTCCCCCAGAGGACCTAGGTTCCCCCAGGGTGGCTCACAACAGTCCTTTAACTCTTCTTTTGAAGGACCCAGTGCCCTCTTCTGGCCTCTAAGGGCATTGCATGCACATGGTACACAGACAAAACACTCATCATGTAAAATAAATACCTTTTTTAATTCATATAAAATTTTGTTCATATCTTGTGGATTGACTCATTTGTGTCCTCTCTGCTATTCTAGCTATTTCTTCTAGAAGAGATGAGAGAGAGAAAGTATGATGGGTATGCCCGAGTGATACAGAAAACATGGAGAAAGTTCGTGGCCCGGAAGAAATATGTCCAAATGAGAGAAGAAGGTATTTTCATAATTTTGTTTATTCGTTTAGCAGTTTTCATTTTTCATCATACTGTCTGTGTGTGTGTGTGTGTGTGTGTGTGTGTGTGTGTGTGTGTGTGTGTGTGTGTACATGCCACAGTTCTTTTGTAGAAGTCAGAGGACAACTTGAAGAGTCAGATCTTTCATTCCAACCCGTGGGTCATCAGACATGGTGGCAAACATCTTTATCTGGCAAGCACATTCACCTGGAGAGCCTTCTCCCTAGCTCCCATTTAACAAAGCTTAAGAATAAATGTGAGAACCAAGAGTGTTGGCATAAATCTTAATCCCAGCACTCAGGAAACAGAGGCAGATAGATCTCTGTGAGTTTGAAGCCAGCCTGGTCTACAGAGTGAGACCCTCTAAAAAAATACAATAGTTTGAGCTTAAGAAAAATTACAAAATCTTTTTTCTTTTTCCTTTTTTTTCTTTTCTTCTTGATTTCTTTCTTTCTTGATTTCTTTCTTGATTTCTTGACTTCTTTCTTTCTTTCTTTCTTGATTTCTTTCTTTCTTCCTTCCTTCCTTCCTTCCTTCCTTTTTCTGTGTAGCCCTGGCTGTCCTGGAACTTGCTCTGTAGACCAGGCTGGCTTTGAACTCAGATCAGCCAACCCTTACATCCCGAGTGCTGGGATTAAAGGCATGCCCCACCACACCCAGCACAAACTGCTTCTTATTCAACATATGGCATGTGTTAAGTACTCTTTCATCATTTAGAATCTTTGTGTACTTCGCTCTAAGTATCTTCCTCCTCTTCCTGCCTGACTGATCCATCTTCCTTCTCTCCTGGACATCCGTAGCCTCAGACCTGTTGTTGAACAAGAAGGAAAGAAGGAGAAACAGCATCAACCGGAACTTCATTGGGGACTACATTGGGATGGAGGAGCACCCGGAACTGCAGCAGTTTGTAGGCAAGAGGGAGAAGATTGACTTTGCTGACACTGTCACCAAGTACGACAGGAGGTTCAAGGTACTCACTGCAGCCTGCCTCTTAAGAATCAAAACAGAGTTCTCGTTTACAGGAGTAATAGCTTGTGGTTTTGCAGACTGTATTCATTGAAGAAAAACTGTAAAGACCCAGATAAGCTAAAAGAAAACTAGCAGCCAACGATAGGCAAGTACCAGTGTCAACATTTTCTGGGTGTCCTTTAGAGCCTTTTTATGCAGACATATTTACATATGTAGTTTTGCAAAATAAGATGTGCGTTAAATGTTCTCTTATGTCCTATTTATGCCAGAAAGAACCTGGCATACTTAATATAGTATTCTATTTAGTAAATGCTTTACATTTTGTTTTGTTTTTGACATAAAGTCTCATGTATTCGAGTGGCCTCAAATTCCATATGACCTTGAACTTCTGATCCTCTTGCCTTTACTTCTAAGGTACTGAGATCACAGGGGTACAGCACCATTGCCTGGTTTATGCAATGCCAGGGTTTGAACCCAGGGCTTCATGCATGCTAGGCAGGCACTCAGTCTCCTGAGCCACATCCCCAGCTGACTTTTTTTTTTTTTTTTGGTTTTTCGAGACAGGGTTTCTCTGTGTAGCTTTGCGCCTTTTCCTGGAACTTACTTGGTAGCCCAGGCTGGCCTCGAACTCACACAGAGATCCGCCTGGCTCTGCCTCCCGAGTGCTGGGATTAAAGGCGTGCGCCACCACCGCCCGGCCTCCAGCTGACTTTTTAAAAAGCAACTTCTTATATTAGTCAGGAAAAAAAATGGAGTAAATAACACCACTAGCTTAATAAGAAAGACACTGTTTTACTAAAAGGAGGTCATTCCTTGCACCCTGAAAATGGACCAGCTGCTGCAGGGTGTGTTCTCGGGGTTCCTGCACTGCTCTGTAACGAGGTGGTCAGCCATATATTCGAAAGCACATTATTTGTTTATTAATAGTTAACCTACACACACCAGTGGGAGGCCTATTTAAAAACCATGCTGTAACAATCCTTTGTAAGGTCACCCTGTTTGTGGGCTTACCTGAGACTGACTCTTTACACATGTCCTGATACCTTATTATAGAACTATATGCAGATGGCATTTTATAAGATGGAAAAGTCAGGTGTCACTATCGACATGTATGCCAGACTCTGCTCTGTCCAGGGGCCCGAGTCCGTAGCCACACAGTAGCCATTCTGGTGAAATTGCGAACTGCCGAGGAGAGCCACCCTCTGGCCCAGCTAGAATGGCGTTCTGTTGTCACGGTTGTCTGTCTGACCCTGTGTGGCTGCCTTCTGAAAGTCCCTGTCCTCACAGGGGGTCAAGCGAGACCTGCTGCTAACCCCGAAGTGCCTGTACTTAATCGGAAGAGAAAAGGTGAAGCAGGGCCCGGACAAAGGTCTTGTGAAGGAAGTCCTGAAGCGGAGAATCGAGATGGAGAGGATCCTGTCTGTGTCCCTCAGGTGAGTGGGAAATGGCTGAGGTAGGGCTTCTTCCGTGGCTCTCCTCACATCACTCACCACCTGCTGTTCCAAGAGACCACCAGGCCCATGATGAAGAGAACAGAATTTCCATTCTCCTCAAAGAAGACCTTGGGCTGGGGATGTTGCTCAGTTGGTAGAGCACTTGCCTAGAATTCATGAAGTCCTGAGTTCATTCCCAGCATCAAATAAAGCAGGCATGGTGGCACACATGCAATCTCACTACTTAGGAAGTAAAGGCAGAAGGATCATAAGTTCAAGGTCATCCTTGGCTACAAAGTCAGTTCTAGGCCAGCCTGGGCTACATGAGACCCTGTCTCAAAAAGAAAGTGCACCATTCTGTATAATAAGAAATCAATGGAGTATGATTAATGGATAAAGGAATTTATTAGGGGGAAAACTCACTGTACATAACAGAATAGTCACAGGTTCCCAAACACTATTCCGGCCACGTGACTCAGTCCTGTCTCCAAAAACCATCAGCAAAAGAAGAGAGTGATGCCTATGTGCATCTTAGGTCTTAAGGGTCATCGAGAGGCCTCGCCCCAGGGGCATGTACTTCAAGGTCATAGGCAGGTGGAGCAGTTACCTGCTGCATCTCTAGGGGCAGTGCTTCAAGGTCATAGACAGAACAGCTATCCACTACATCTCCCCATTTTGTCCAAATAAGAAAGTACTAATCTAATATAAAACTATATACAAAATAGGAATGATTATCAAATATTGTCCAGGAGAGGGGAAAGGTAATAACCTAAACAAAAATAGAAATATAACCAGCAAAAAAAAAAAAAATCAAACAAGAGACACATACCAAAGTCCAGAACATAGGTAAGTGGCATGTTACAGAGATTACTCCAATAGCTGTCCTATCCTGAAGAATCTGAATCTAGTACTTAATATGTTCTAGCTAAGATACAAGAAGGTTATAACTGTAACTATCTAGTCTTCAATTCCATCAAAGACCTGAGAAGGAACATAATACCTGAGAAAATGGAAAATGCAAGCAAGCAACTTCCAAAGTTTTTTCAAGAATAGACAGAGACAGCTGGCAGCCTGGACAGTCACCTAAAGTTTCTCAGCATAGTTGGGGCATCCAATTTGGCTACAGTCCTAGAATATCTGACAGACCATTTTCAGAAGCAGGAATTTTTTTTTTTTTTTTTTTTTTTTTTTGGTTTTTTGAGACAGGGTTTCTCTGTGTAGCTTTGCGCCTTTCCTGGAACTCGCTTTGGAGACCAGGCTGGCCTCGAACTCACAGAGATCCGCCTGGCTCTGCCTCCCGAGTGCTGGGATTAAAGGCGTGCGCCACCACCGCCCGGCTGGAAGCAGGAATTTTGAAAGACCATCTTACCCTGTCTTGGCAAGGTTCAGTAGTTGCTTTTCCTTGTGTCCTGCTCATGTGGAAAGGACAGCATTCATACTGTCAACAGTTGAGGCAAGGGCAGTTCTTTGCCCAGAAGGCCATTTTGTGCCAAGAAGAAGACAAACTTTCAAACAAAGTGTCTTAGAAGCTCAACGTTCATTCAAGATCAGATCGGTGCTGCCAGGAGCAATCGTGTCTCATGTCAACATTTGAATGCCATATTCTCTAGGTCTATGAAGTGTTTGGAGATTGCCTATCCATCTAATCTATGTTTCTATAAATCTGGAAAACCTAACTAATATAACTATAAACATGACAAGTATGGGTGACTATTAACCTGTAATTCTTATCACTCTAAATAACTTAAAGACTAAGGCTTCACATTATAGAAACAGTCTGTAAACAGGTGTATAGTAACAGGACAATGACCTTGAACTTGTGACAATATACAAAAATATCTTAGTCAGAGGTAGAAATGTATAGTGCAATATGCAATATGACAAGATGGAAAAGTCCTTCTTCAAACCTTTGCTATTTACATGGTGTTTCTCATGAAATTCTGAGGCTTCTAGCATATTACCAATTAGTAACTGATCAATCTCATCATTACCTTGTGCTAGAGGACCTGGTAGACCTGTATGGGTTCTGATGTGTGTCATATATATATATATATATATTTCCCTGTTTCTGATGATTTCCTGTAATTGTATAAATAATAAAGTTAATTCTGTATTATCAGGAATAAATTCAGCAGATTCAAAATGTAAAACAACTCTCTCTGCATATTGAAAGTCAGTAACTATATTGAGAGGTTCTGTGAAGTCCATTAGTACCGTAAGAATGGAATACAGTTCTGCCTTTTGTACAGAATTGTAGGGGTTCTGAACCACTTTACTTAAATCTCCTGATTTTTATCCTGTCTTTCCTGATTTATTTGCATCAGTATAGAATGTGGGGATCCAGAGATTGGTTTTTGCTGTACAATGTAAGGAAGGACCCATTTGATTCTTTTTATGAATTCTATTCTCTTGCTTTTGTTAATATTAGCAATTGTTAATCTCTCCCAAAAAGTTACTGCAGGCTCTTTGCCAGTATTCATTATCTTTCCATAAAGAGAAACTTTCCTCATTAGTTAAAGGTACTACAATTTTTGCTAGGTCCATTCCTGTCAACTGACAAAGTCTTAATTTTCCTTTTAGAATCAAATCAGAGATCTTTTCTGAGGGGAATATGACCAGAATACAATTAAGTTCTGGATTCACATGGTTCACAAGTGCCTCTTATATTTTCTTTTCTACTAGAGCCAATTCCTTCTTAGCTTCAGCTGATAATTCTCTTGGACTATTTAAGACCTTGTCCCCTTTTAGAGTATTGGCCAAATTTACTAATCCATCTTTAGGTATTCCAATGATAGTCTGTAAGTTGGAGATGCTTCCTAACAATTTTTTGAAAATCACTGAGAGTTTACAATCAATCTCTCCTGAGTTGTACCTTTTGGGTTCTAATTTTTTGTAGATCTATCTTATATCCTAAGTAATTAATAGAATCTCCTCTTTGTACTTTTGGGGGAGCAATTTATAATCCCCAGTGAGGCAAAACTTTCTTTACTTCTTCAAACATGTTTTCTAAGGTACTTAACTTTGGGTCAGCTAATAAGATATCACTCGTATAATGGTAAATTATAGATTGTGAAAATTTTGCATGAATTATTTCCAATGGTTTTTGCATAAAATATTGGCACAGGGTAGGGCTATTTAACATTCCCTATGGGAGGATCTTCCATTGATATCTCTTGTCTGGCTAGGTATTATTATAAGTAGGTACTATGAAGGCAGATTTTTCTCTATCCTTTTCTTGTAGTGGTATGGTGAAGAAACAGTCTTTTAAGTGAATAACTATGATAGGCCATTCCTTGGGTAACAGAGAGGGCAAGGGCATCCCATTCTGTAGGGAGCCCATAGGCTGAATTACTTTATTAATGACTCTCAGATCTGTTAGCCTTCTCTATTTACTAGATTTCTTTTTAATAACAAATACAGGAGAATTCCAAGGGCTGGTAGATTCTTCAATGTTGAGGATTTAATTGCTCCTGAACCTGATGTTCTAAAGCTTGTAGTTTCTCTTGTGTCATATGCCATTGTCCAACCCAGACAGGTCTATCAGGTAGCCATTTTAAAGGTAGGGTCATTGGTACTTTGGAGAGTTCAATGACAGTTGTGCTCTGTTTATGTACAGCCTGAATGGTTGGTGGCTGTTTTTTATAGTGTCTTATATTATTCCCAGAAACATGAATTGGTCTATATTCCATTTCTGAGATTGGAGGAATTTTAATCTGGGTATTCCATTGCTGTAACAGATCTCAGCCCCAAAGATTCACTGCTACATTTGCTACATATGGCTTCAGCCTTCCTCTCTGTCCTCCTGGTCCTATCTATGCATTCAGCTCATCTCGAACTCTGTTTTATCTGAGATAGGGTTCCAATCTCTAGAAATTGGATCTCTACCTCTTGAAGAAGCCAATTCAGATGCCATGATTTTGGTGCCATTATAATCACATCCACACCTGTGTCCACTAGGCCTTCCAGAACAATATTATTAATTCGTACTCTAAGCTTTGGTCTTTGTTCATTTATGGAAGTCTGCCAAAATAATCGTTTCATGGTGTTTTGGGGATTTTTTGATTCATCTGTCAAAGCTGTTCTATCATCCAGTGCAGTACCGTTCTTTACATTAGGCACTGGTTATTTAATTGTCCTGGGGAGGAATTTTCTCCACAGCGACTGGAAATGTTTGGACCACATTCAATTAGAGGGCCTGCAAGAGGCCCCCTGAAGTGTTTCCCACTGGTAAAGGGTCACCTCATATGTGTCTTGTTGATCTGCATTCATTGGTACAATGTCCGCCTTTGCCACATCTTCTGCATAATCCATAAGGTTGGGGTCTCCTGTTTGGGTTATCTCTAAAAGAAGTATTGCTTCTAGGAGTACCCTATGTACAATTTCTTCTCATATGACCTTGTGTACCACAGTTAAAACATTTGGTACTTTGATGCCTTCTTCCACCTTTGGAAATTACCTCTGCTATCCAAGCGTCATTACCATAGTTAAGAGACTCAATACTGTTTGTGTATTGAATCCATTCTTCTAAGGCTGCTAATTTGAGCTTTAAGGTATAAGTATCCTTTTGCATTCTATATTAGCATTATCAAAAGCCAAAGATTGAGTTAATACTTATCTTAATTCTTGGTCTGATATTGTCTTGTTTATAGCCTTGGTCAGTCTTTGTAAAAACTCAGTAAATGATTCTTTAGACCCCCTGGAAGGCCTTTGTATATATCACAGTTGATTTCCCTGGTTCTGGAATTTTTTTCCCAAGCATTTAAAGTTGCTGTATGGAATAGGGATAATGTATGCTCATCAAAGGTAGATTGTACATTTATATCAGCAAAACAGCCCTCACCAAGAATTTGATCTTGGTAGATCCCAAAACCTCTAATCTTACCTTGCTGTTCAAGGGCTTTAGCCTCTTCTCTCAACCTGCTTTTGCATTGTAACTGTTGACTTTATTCTAATACAGCTGAGACTAACTGATTCCAATCATTTGGCATGATTCTATCTCTAGAAGACCACATTATTTAACATCTGTTTCACACATGTTGAATGTATACCATAGGCAACTACAGTTTCCTTAATTTTTAAATCTCTCATATGAATAGATTTCCAGATATATTCCACATGCTCTTCGGGATGTTTATCATCTGGTGGCTTTTCATGAACAGTGACAGGATAAGCCATTTTATAAGAGCCACCTGGCAATGTTATGACTTCTATGGCTTTGACCTTCTGCTTATTAGTTTCCTTATCCTTTCTGACAGACTCCTCCAAAGCTTGAAATTGATTAACTACCACACTTTGTAGTGTTTGAACCTCCTCTGTTGTAAAGGATGCTAGAGATTTCATGGAATCATGCAATTTTTTATGTTCATCAGAAACATATGATTCCAAAGACTTTATTCTATCAATTAGCAATGATATTTTCTCCTTAGAATGTCATTAAGGTTGTTCTGAAGATTTATTGTTTTATCCATTAAGTATTCATATTTGTTGTCAATAGAATTAAATCTGGTTGTCCAGTTATTATTAGTAGACTGAAGTTCTTGTGGTAAATTAGCAGATTCCAAAGAACAAATCCTTTTAAGTCTGCATTACCACTTTGCAAAATCTGTATTAGTCCCATTAGTGCCTCATTTTTGGTGTTGTTATTAAGTTGATTTTCAATACTATGATATGAATCACTATGCTAATTGCAATTATGATGAACATTGTGTACACCCCAGGAAGGTCATATATGTCTTGTAAAATTTCATTCATAGTACAAACAAAGACGTTTTTAAATTCCTCAGTGGTAATATTATCTACCATGTTGTGAGAAATATTCAAAATTTGTAAAGAAAAAAATTTTAATTTGTTTATCTACTAACCAGTTTAAGGTATAAAATCATCGAGTTATTTTTACCTCAGATGAAATCCTTGAGAGATGGTCCTAATTGTCCTAGATTGTCCAGATGTCCCAGTTCTTGCAATGGTTTTGGGGTGTAGTAATGATGTTCAGCCAGCAGGTGTCACAGGTGTAGCATTAAAGCGGATCCTGAAGTTTGTTCCAAAGATATTGACCTGTATGAGCTTAAACAGCTACACGGAACAGGTTCAACAAAGAAGGAGCTGCCTGTTGGCGCTCTCTGGCCTCTGTGGGCCCAAGCTGTCTCACCTGCTGCATGCTAGCAAGTAGCTCTGACCATGAAAGGGCGTGCAAGTTAGTTACTGGTCTCTGGGAACTGGCGGTTAAGGAGTGCAAGCCTGCCGGGGCTAATTGCTTGTGGTGCAGCTGCCTCCCACTGCCTCTGCAACCAAAGTTCTGGGCGTGGTCATTCGATGTGGCCCACGGGGAGCCTGAGGGCAGGTGGGTGTGAGCACACCAGCAGAGGTTAGTGTGGCTTGAAAGGAGACACCCAGAGAGCATTCAAGGGGAGGATCTGCCAAATGCACCCCTGGCTAGTGAGCGCATGGGCAGATGGCAATGCAGGAGGCCAAACAGGCTTGGAAGGGAGGGGCCAGGGAGTGCAAGTCTGCCCCAGCATGCAGAACACAGATGCAACTTGGGAGGGAGTGATCTGGGCCAGAGAGGGTAAAATGCTAGTTCATGTGGAAGTTTCTCTATGTGGATAAGGGCCATGGATGGCCCACCTATGTGGGCACCAAATATAATGAGAAATCCATGGAGTCTGTTTAATGGGTAAAGGAATTTATTAGGGGGAAAACTTTCTGTATATAACAGGATAGTCACAGGTTCTGGAACATTGTTCCAGCCACCTGATTCAGTCCTGTCTCCAAAAATCATGCACAAGAGAAGAGAGCAATGCCTATGTGCATCTCAGGTCTTAAGGGTCGCAGAGAGGCCACACCCCAGGGACATGTACTTCAAGGTCATAGGCAGGTGGAGCAGTTAGCTGCTGCATCTCTGGGGTGGTCCTTCAAGGTCATAGACAGAACAGCTGTCCACTACAATTCTGATCACTGGTGACCATGACTACCTAGAAACGGGATGTCCCTCTCTAAATAAAACTGCTAGGCTCAGAGGAAAGCTCAACTCGGGCCTCTGACCATGGAATCATTACTGCCGTAGGATAATCCAAAATACATTTGTAGTATGTCTATCCTTGCCTGTGTCTTTGTGACTGTCCTTCTATTATTATCCATTCCCAATTTTCCTGGATAAAGGGCCAGGTGGGACAGGGAAATTAAATGCTTAAAACACTAACTCGGGGTGTAACATTTCACAGCTGAGGAATATACCATTGTCCTCCCTCAGTGCTACCTCAGTAAGAGCCCTGGGTCTCCTGGACAGGCTCTGGCAGCGATCTGGGTCATCTTTAAGCTTTCGTTCATTGGCTGTTTTACGCCCTACTGGCCACACCCTTCCTAGCCACCCTTGGAGTTCTAAAGAACCCAGTGGGAAGATGTTCTCTTTTTTTCCAGCCTGAGAGGACACTGAACCAGAATGTAACTGGGTGAGCTGAAATGTACTGGATTCGCCTGAGAGCTGTGGCTGAAAGCTAGGAAATCACACCTGGAAGCTGTTATTGTGGGAGCCAGGATTGTTTCTCCTGCCCTTGTTGCCCAGTCTGTCTCTGGCCCATCAGACTTCATGGTTTGACTAGACCCGCTGACCGCCCCCTCACCAAACACCTCTGTCCTGTTACTGTGACTTTAAGGTTTACCCAGTGTGATTGTTTAGTCTCGAATTCTTTCTTCTGGTTTCCCAAGCCCTTCTGCCAGAGCCTCTAGGAATAGAACACGTCCTGGTAAAACCAGCCTTTTCTCCATCCCCCTCATACAGGCCCTTTTCGTTATGGCTGTTCCCTTTCAGAGGTTCCCAGCCGAGAGGCTTTCCTAACTCTAAGGGAGAAAGCTTTTATCTTTTAGTCACGTCTGCACATTGCAGCTACGGGGCCTCCCACTTACCAAGACTAATCTTGTTCCCTCTTTTTCCTGATACATTAGGTTAGCCCAGCTATTCAAATCCAGGTTAGTTAAGCAGCTAGGAGGAGAGGATGGCTGACTTTGCAAGGTTGAGCCCAACGCTGAAATTCATGGTGGTATCCGAGTCCTGAGTGGTGGTGTAGGTGTGGTGATGTGTGGATGTGTCTTGGACACGTCAATGCTGGTGTGAAGAAAGCAGGGAATAACTGTCTTGCACTTCAGGAAAATATGTTGCAACATCTGTTTGTGTTTTCAAGAATTTATGAGACTTACTAGTTGGCTTTTGGCTGAACTGACAATCACTGGATGTGTTTCTCCGGTTCAGACTATTGAAATATCCCACAAGCTTGATCTCTAAGCCTACTGCTAACTCTTAGGACCTAAGTGTTGGTAGGAAGTAGCTCTCTTCAGATAAACCAGCCATCCACAAACAATTAAAAAGCAGTCTAGGAAATGTGCTCACGAGTAAATATTTTATATGAAGGGTTTAATGCTCATTTCTTTAAGCATGATAATGGCCTCGTGCTTATGTTTTTATATAAAGAAATTTTACTTTTTAATGGCACATACTGAAATATTAAGCATAAAATAATACAATATTTATACTTTGCTGTAAACTTGATCTTAGCCAAAAGGCTGGAAAGAAACATATAGTCTGCTTTCAAATAACCTGGACTGTGTGTGTAGAAGAAGGGTCTGTAGTGTGGATAAATACAAATGCTCTCTCCTTCCAAAGCGTGGGTACCAGGAATCGAACTCAGGTCATCAGGCTTGGCAGCAAGTACCAGCAGCTCATAGAAAAGCAGCCAGGAAGAAGACAAATCAAACTTGAGTCTTCATGCCTGTTCAGCTGGCACTTGTGTGCACATCCCCACACAGGCACATAGTCATACGCATAATCTTAAAATAATAAAATCTGAAATCTTTTTTTTTTTCCTTTTGGGTTTTTTTTTAATTACACTCATGATATTCATTAATTACACTCATGATATTAATTACATTTGTGGTGTTCATTGATTACATTCGCAGTATTCATTGAATCTGACATCTTAACACAGCAGCAGTAGGTTGTGTCCTTCCCTCCCACCCCTCCTAGGACCTGTGACCTTCCTAGCCATAGATTTTTGACCAGGTTTACAATACAGGAAATGAAGTCCCTCCTGTTGCGCAGGCCTCCAATCCGGTCCACAGAGCAGTCGGGGACTCCCAAGAACAGTCTTGCCACTGTTCCACGGGTGGGCACATCTGCCACTGTTCCACGGGTGGGCACATCTCGCCCTGGCAGTTCAGTATTGAAGCATGCAGAAGCTAGTGCTAGGTGAGATCATTGATGTCTTTTCTCCACCAGCAGCCTGCGTAGCCCCTCCCAGTACCACGAAAGCTAGGGAAGAACTTCCCTAGTCAACTGGAGAGCAATTTCTCCTTGCCCTTCAGCCACAGTGTGTGGTATCTTTGGCCATAGGATTGTAGCAGGGCAACCAAGAGCAACAGCAACAGTCTGTGTTGTTTGGGGGTACCTCTGCAGCCTCCCTGATAAGAACTTGTAAATAGGTATCCTGTGTCTGGCACTGAGATTTTCCTGTAGTGCCCATTGCTTCTGGGAGTGACACTGTCCATCATGCAGGACAGGCACCCAGTTTTAAGCTCCTATTAGGAGAACTGTATGAACTAGAAGGGTGGCCTTACTATAATAGATGTGGACTCTATCTGGCAAGGCTTTTGAATCTCCTTGTTCTAGGAGCTGAGCTGTAGAAGTTTGAGGAGAGGGCTGTCTGGGTCAATAGATATCCTGCTGCTTGATGTTCCTAGAAAAGCATCTATGAGAGTTGCATTAGGTAGATGTTCTGGTTTCCTGGTTCTCACATTCTTACCGAGAATGTTGAATTTAAGAACAACCCCCACAGGCTAGGGAAGTTAATTCAGTTGGTACATTACTTGGCTGGCACACATGAAGGCCTGGCTTCTGCCCCCCAGCACTGTATGAGAAGGGCTTGGATCTAATGCCTATAATCCCAGTTGAAGGCAGGAGGGCGAGTTCAAGATCGTCCAGCCTAGGCTACATGAGACTCTGTTGGGAGGGAGGGGAACGGGGAGATGGCTCAGTTGGTAATGTACTTGCTGATCAGGCATGAGGATGAGTTTGATTTCCCCAGCACCCACAGGAAAGCTCGGCACAGTGGTATGCTCCTGGAATCCAGCATTAAGGAGGCAGAGACAGGGGGGTCCATGGAGCTGAGGTCCAGGTCCACTGAGAGACCCTGTCCCAGAGAAGTAAGGTAGAGAGTGATTGAGAAAGACTGGCTTCTGTGTGTGTGTGTGTGTGTGTGTGTGTGTGTGTGTGTGTGTGTGTGTGTGTGTGCGCGCGCGCAATGGTGACCTGTAGGCACAAAAGCTTTCAGGAGGATAGGAAGGAGGAAGATAGACCTCTTACCTGACAGTCGGGGGAATATTCTTGAAATAGGTCCAACACACAGTGTGAGGGGTTCTAGATCTGCTGCCTCTAGTCCAGTGGTTCTCAACCTTCCTAATGCTGCGACCCCTTAACACAGTTCCTCATGTTGTGGTGACCCCAACCATAAAATTATTTCTTTGCTACTTCATAACTGTAATTTGGCTCCTGTTATGAATCATAATGTAAATATCTGTGTTTTCCAATGGTCTTAGGTGGCCACTGTAAAAGGATCTGTTAACCCCCAAAAGGGTCTCAACCTACAAGGTGAGCACCTCTGCCCTAGTTTCTCTGGGGGACAGAATTCCAGGCAAGCTTTTTAAAAATTCATTTGCCTCTTTATCTTCCAGGTTATTAAAAGGAGCATTTATTTCATGGTCAGGAAAAGATGTTAAAAAAAGACTTAAATAAAGACATGCTGTATTTGGAAATCACCTTTTAAGCTTAAAAAACAAAACCTCCTTTAGGGCTTTAGTCTGTTTTATGACAGACATTTTTGTAAAGATGACCCGTTGGTTGAGAGTGAAAACAAATTTTCGAGTGTTGTCAGCAATACAGTAAGTAAGCCACAGGGGAGGAGAATGGGGCAAGTCAGAGCCAAGCCAGAGCGGTACAAGATCTTTCAGCACAGAGGGCCGCAGGCGCCTGCAAGGAATTACCGCTTGTGTGTATGAAAAAGAGGGGTGAAATTCAAAAACAAGTATGAGTCCTTTTTTTAAAGAGTAAATAAACCTAAAAGCTTTGTTTCCAAGCCCAGGAGCCTGACTAACTTCCACCTGGGCGACTGAAGGGAGAGGCTTTTGAATTCGACGATTCATAGCTGAAGTGTCCAAATGCATCTTATGTCCAGATTCATGCTGCTAACTGGCATGAGGTTCGAGTCTGCTTGCACACACACACACACACACACACACACACACACACACACACACAGAGGAATGATAGATAATGACACTCAAGTCTAACATATTAAATCTCTCACGGTCTTGCTCACTTCATCTTGATGAATAATGAATAGTCTTCCAGAAAGCAGCACCAGGCAAGCAGGCTTGTCCAGACATGTCGGAGCTAGAGCAACAATAAAGGCCCATTAAAGGAAAACTGGTCAAGAGAATAATAGAATCGCTGGCCTGGGTGGAGACCCTACATTCCAGCTGGGCAGTCAAACTCCCAGCCAAGGGATCACCCCTAGAAAGGTGGGCTCCCCTTAAACCGTGTTAAAGAGATAGGTGGAATAATTATTCCTTTAATGGGATACTGTACTTTTCCTTCCCAGAATTCCTGCCCAAACCAGCATGAGGTCATTATGAGGCTCATAATTATAATCCCCAAAATAAATCAAATTTTTAAAGTCAAATAAATAAATAAATTTTTTGAGGCAGAAGTTAAATTTAAAATGTATTTTTACTCTTTCCTTTTGTTTTTATTTTATGGGTATCAGTGTTTGCCTGCATGTATGTCTGTGCACCACATTGCACATATGTGGTACCTATAGTGGTCAGAAGAGGGCATCAGATCCCCTGAGACTGACATATGGACCTTTGTGAACAACCATGTGGTTGCTAGTAATGAATGCTCTTAACCTCTGGGCCATCTCTTTAGCCCTTAAAATATATTCTTTAAATATAGACTACCCTTAATTTTGAAACCGTGTGGAAGTGTTTTACTTACCTTAGTGGTTAGCCATCAACTTCTTTTTTTTTTAAGATTTATTTTAAATTGTGTGTGTATTGCACATTGTCCTCAGGGGTCAGAGGAGATGGATTTACAAACAGTTGTGAGTTGCCCACCAGGAGTGCTAGAAATGGAACTCCAGTCCCCTTAACCACTGAGCCATCGCTCCAGCCCCTCCACTTCCCTATGGAGACAGATGTCTTCAATTTTATCATGTAATTCTTAGTCTGTGTTCTGTTTTAAGTGATACTTTTACTTACTTCTCATTATTATATTTTATGTATTGTGGGGAGAGTAGTGTGGACATCAGAGGACAGCTTGCAGGAGCTGCTCCTCACCTTCCACTGTGTGCATCCCTGGAATCAAACTCAAAGTCAGGGCATCGTAAAGAGGGAGAGAAGAGAAAGGGAACCAGGGAAGGAAGGTAGAAAAAAAAAAAGAGCTTACTGCCGCCGTTACAGGATGGTTTTGAATGAGTATGAAGAGTAATGATGGGCCTTGTAGTGTTTGGAACGGGTTCAGTGGGTACAGTGTGTAGCAGTACAGTGACGTATGCTTAGCATACATTCCCTTCTCCCTGCCTCCAAATGATAAGGACAGAGCTGGTGGGTGAGCGGAAGAGCGGCTCATGTTAACTCCACCTGATTTCTCTCAGTACCATGCAGGATGACATCTTCATCCTCCACGAGCAAGAGTATGACAGTTTGCTTGAATCCGTCTTCAAAACGGAGTTCTTGAGCCTCTTAGCAAAGCGATACGAGGAAAAAACCCAGAAGCAACTACCTCTGAAATTCAGCAATACGTGAGTTGGGATCTGGGGTCCAGACTGAGAGGTGGGGAGGCCTGCAGGGTGGGCTGTGTGGTTCTATCCCTTCAGCTAGCCCCACTCTGGGCATCTCAATATCTCCAGGAACAGGGAGTCGTGCTGAAGACAGCCCAGGGCTTTGCTGGGGTCACATTTATGTTTCTGTGAAATAATCAAATCATCAAAGGATATTTTTTATCATTTACACAAAGATCACTCAAGGAAGGCAGGATTAGCAGAGGGAACAGCAGTCAGGCTGGAGGCAGGAAAAGGGGACTGGAATAGGTGTTCTGACTCCCCAAATTGTGGGTGGGGAATCTGGGACATGGGGTGTGGGTAGTAATGCCTTATGTCTTAGCTCACCTTCACATGCTTTAGTGAAATGCTCTAATGGGCAAGACACCATATATTGTTGAGTTTCTGATCTCATTTTTGCTGAGTGAGAGTTGTTTAGCTTTTCTTAAATTCCCCATCTGTAGAGTTATAGCAATAGAGTCTATCTCTTTATCCATAAAAACGAGGCAACCATGAGACTGTAATGCTGAGATGAATGAAGTTGACAATAGAATCATTATTATTTCCTAAGTTAAAAGAGCAGACTATACAGTGTATCACGCAGGTGTATAGACATAGTGTTTCTTTTGGCTCCTGGAGTTCAGATTCCAGTCCATCATAGCAGGAAAGTCAAAGCAGGAACTTGAAGCAGGTAGTTGTATCATATCATATCCGTAGTCAAGAGCAGAGAGAAATTAATTAATATGTGCATACTTACTCAGTACTTTCTACACATATACAGTCCAGGATCCTCTGCATAGGGAATGGTGCTGCCCACAGTGAATCTTCCCACATCAATTACCATTATACAAAATAATCCCCTACTTGCCCACAAGTCACCCTGATCTTGACAGTCTCTCGGGTGATTCCAGAATGTGTCAAGTTGATAATTAAAACTAACCATCACACCCTCCCTCCCATTTGGGTTTTGGTGTTCTTCCTTCCTACCTGGGTGAGCGACGGTGGTGGACTAACAGAATATAACTGAACAGTAGCCACAGTCTATGGTCTAGAATAGTCTGCCCTCTTGTATCTGACATCTCAGTCCTCCACACAGCAAACACAGCTGGAAGCCCAATGTTACAACAGAGGGAAAGTTGTCCCTGTCCCCTAGGCAGTCACCCTTGACCACCAGAGAGTAACCCTGTGACATAAATGAGGAAGACCACTCACCAACAGGGTTCTCACAGATGTTGAACTCCAGATGCCTGTGCGTCTGGTGTGGCAATCACCTAGCAGCTGTGCCGCACTGGCTGTACCATCCCCTGTGTGAGGGTTGGATGGTTTGGGCTTGCGCATTCTGTAGTGATCACCTTCCGGGCAGCAGTTGGTTCATGAGTACCGTTTTCTCGTTAGCTCCTTCTGGCTCATAATTTCAATCCATGTGCTTGTCACAGCCTTGAACTGAAGTTAAAAAAGGAGAACTGGGGTCCCTGGAGTGCAGGGGGCTCCCGGCAAGTGCAATTCCACCAAGGCTTCGGCGACCTGGCCATCCTCAAGCCCAGCAACAAAGTGCTGCAGGTCAGCATCGGACCTGGGCTGCCCAAGAACTCTCGTAAGTGTCGCCCGGGCCCTGCCTCTACTGGTGCCATGCACCTGGCTCTTCTGTGCAGATCTGGGTGCAGAAGCGTCTGTGTTTCTGCTGCTGTCTGTGGTGGGGTTCTCACGAGGTCGGGTTTTCACGAGGTCGGGTTCTCACAAGGTTGGGTTCTCACGAGGTGGGGCACTGCAAACCAAAGCAGTGACGAGGAGAACGGGCAGGCCGAAGTGCAATGAATGTTTGTGTTTTGTGCACATTATACCTGGCACTCATGTCCTAGTTGTGTTTACAGCAATCTGTTTGGGCTGATATAAAGAACCTGAATTGGGGGCTAATGAGACGGCTCAGTGGGTAAATGCACTTTCCACCAAGCCTGGTGACTTGAGTTCGATTCCTGGTTGCTTGTTTGTTTTAGGCCCTACCAGAAGGAATACCATCCAAAGCAGAGGGTATTCTGGTGGAACTAAGAATGCCAATTACCCAATGAGAGCTGCCCCTGCTCCCCCAGGTAAGCCGTGCATGCACCGTGGAGAGGTACCACTGAGTCTGGACCTGCAACTTCCAAAGGATGTTTGGAGAGCTAGAGAAATGTTTCAGTCTGACTTGCGTTCCAAGCTCCAGCACTCATGTAAAAAGCTGGGCACTGTGGCGTGACTTGGAATCCCAGTGCTGGGGAGATAGAGGCAGGAAAATTCTTGTTGTTTGCTGCCTTACCTAATCAGTGAGACGTAGGCACTAGCGAGAGACTCCGTCTCAGGAAATAAGATGGATGACTTCTGAAGAACAATACATGAGGTTGACCTCTGACCTCCACATACACATATATACATGTGTACACACACATACCCACAAAATAAGGAGATAAAGAGAGATTGTTTGGGAAGAAACCCGTCAGCTAGTAAATACAAGGCAGCCATACACATGACCCTAAAATTTAGGAAACAAAGTCAGTGAGCCCACATTACTGCACAGGGAACAGTCTGGGTTTCATTACCCAGCTCTGTCACTTCCTAGGGCAGAGAGAGATAAATGAGTTCCTGTTCACCACAAGCAGAATGCTGCTGGTTTTACGATGCCAGATGTTGCCTTGATGGGCCCAGGAGTTTTCTGGGTACCAACCCACCAGCGCCAGGCTCCAGCCACATACCGCAGCAGTGGTTCATAACCAGTTAATGGCCTGGCGAATTAATAGAAAACCATCTATTCTTAGTGAAATGAAATCCAGGAGACATCCCTAAAGTGAAATAATATCTGGGAGAATTACAAAATGTTACGAAAGCTTTTTTGGCCCTTGTTTCATAGTTTTCAGCTGGTTGTTTTGTTTTTGTTTTTTTAAGACAGGGTCTTCTGGGCATGATGGAGCACACATTTAATCCCAGCACTTGGGAGGCAGAGGCAGATGGATCTCTATGAATTGGAAGCCAGCCTGGTCTACAGAGTGAGTTGTAGGACAGTCAGGGCTATGCTATGTAGAGAAATGCTGTTTCAAAAAATAAAAAATAAAAACAGGGTCTCACTATGTAGCTCTGACCATCCTAGAACTCAATAAGTAGACCAGGCTGGCCTCCAACTCCCAGAGATCCATCTGCTTCTGTCTTGGATCGCTGGGATTAAAGATGTGAACTACCACACCCAGCTTTTTGTTTTTAAAGAGGGCTTTATAACCAAACTGTCCTTGGATTTGTTGCATCGATGAGCATGGCCTTGAGTTTTTGACCTTCCTCCTGACTCCGCCTCTGCAGTGCTGGGGTTACTGGTGTGGACAGCAAGAAATATCCAGTTTGTGTGACACTGAGACTTGAACCCAGGGCTTTGTGCATGCTAGGCAAACACTGCCAACTGCGCCACCTCTCCCCAGTCCCCATACTTTTCAGCATTTAAATAAAAACAAGTCTCTATCACTCACAAAGTTCAGACCATAAGAAACTCCCCAGAGTAGGACATCAGTCATTCTAGGGTAGGTCTGAACAGGTCATTTGGGAGCCATTTTCGAGCCAAGTCATAGCAGATGAGAGGATCCTATTTGCCCCATGCCCACGATAAGAAACTCCAAGCAATTCTTTAATCTCCTATTCTGGGACCTCACACTTGTACTCTAAGCATGAACACTGCCCAGCAGTGAGAAATGAGCTCTCCTCTCTTTTGGAGTCTCGGCCCCATCTCAGCCCAGATTTCTTTCCTCTTTTTCTTCTTTAACTGTTAAGGAGCAACCAAGCTCAGAGAGACTCACGAGAAGCAGGGTTTACACATACTGTGTGACTCTTTAGTGCTGGCCTTCTGCCAGGACTATCTGGATGCTCCTTTACCTCAGCTCTGGCCGGAGTATCCTCCAACCGAATCAGCCTACAGTGACCTCGAACATAGCCTCAACCTCTACATGACAGTTTCCTCATCAGTCAAATGAGGAATTAGCCCAAGTCCATTAAAGCAACACTTCTCAAAAGATCTATAAAAGTGATGACCAGAACTTTACATTTCTCAGGTTTGTTTATTTATTGGAGGGGTGTTGGGGGAGGCGTGGGGGTGTGTGTAGGTCCATGTGCTTGTTGGTGGTATGTCTGCAGGTGAAAAATGGAGAAGGGGTGCACATACATGTTGTACACACACATGTAGAGGCCAGAGGACAACTTCAGGTGTTGATTCTTGGGAACTATGCATCTTAGTTTTTGTTTTGTTTTGTTTTGTTTTGGAGACAGGGTCTCTCTAAATAGCCCTGGCTGTCCTGGTACTCACTCTGCAGACCAGGCTGGCCTCAAACTCACAGAGGCCTGCCTCTGCCTCCTGAGTGCTGGGATTAAAGGCGTGCACCACCACCAGCTGGCCATACAGAGTCTCTTCCTAGGACCTGAGGTTTACCAATTAGGCTGGACTGGGTGCCTATCCAATGTGTCTATCCACAGGGATCCTCCTGTCTCCATCTACCTTGTGTTGGGATTATAAACATGAGCCACCACCCCTGGCTTTTAGTGCGGGTGCCAGGGATTGAGCTCACATCCTCAGGCTTGCAAGGCAGCTGAGCTATCTCCTCAACCCTCAGTTCCTTTAGATTTTAAAAAGGTTCCCAGCTAGCCGGGCAGCGGTGGTGCACACCTTTAATCCAAGCACTCGGAAGGCAGAGCCAGGTGGATCTCTGTGAGTTCGAGGTCAGCCTGGTCTATAGAGCAAGTTCCAGGACAGGCACCAAAACTGCACAGAGAAACCCTGTCTTGAAAAAACCAAAAAAAAAAAGAGTTTCCCAGCTTATCACAAATCATACTTTTGTAAAATGTAATAAAGATGAATTCATAGAACAATGAACTCTGAAAAGCACATATAATACAAGCCAAATTTTATTATTAATTTCAACAGGCATAAAATATATCTGCTGAATGCTTATTCTCAGTCTCTGAACTCAGTGTGGACAAATGAGTCTCTGGTGACATGGGGGCACTCCCCTACTTTTTCTGTGCCCTAGGAAACAGCCCACTCTGCCACACTCTTTCCTCTCTTTAGCACTCTTGGCAGCAAGTGGGGCCTCAGTGTCCTCCCAAGCCCAGATGCTGTGGGGAGCCCTTCAAATTCTTATTCACTGGGTCAGATGAGGAGAAAGTCTTATTTGTCTCCGGCGTCTAGTTTCCATCCAGCCTGGAGCCTGTGGGAGGAAATGGCAAGAGAGCCGGCGGGAAGAAAAGCCATACTTCTAAATGCTCTGCCCTAGAACACTGCCATTGTTTCTGGGGAGGGGAAAGCTCACTTGTACCTTTAGAAGGGTGCCAAGATAACAGAGAAATGAATATCAGAGCTGGAAGCAAGCAGGTAAACGCTGGACCAGTCTCCTTGCCCTTTAATGGAGAAGCTGACCTTCTCAAAGATTACAATCCTTGCTCAAGACCAACAGGGTTTCAGAGCCTGAGTCCCCAGGCCCTGGCCACTCCATTGCTACTACAGAATCCTGCAGTTTTCTGGCATGCCCTACTGAAGTGGGCCTCGTTCTCCACTCGGCCTGCTGTGTCAGCAGGAAGAGAGCTAGGGCTACTTCTTACATGGCAGGGAATAATAATGCCCTCGTGATCGACAGCCCACCCCACCCATCCATCCATGACCTACTGGCTAATGCAACTTTTGAGATCTTAACTAGAAATCACTATTGGGTACACAGAACTTTCTTCATCGGCTTGATCTGGCTAGATGGCTGCATTTCCCTCACCTATGTGAAGGATTTTCCATACTGCACACAGCAGTCTTCAGTCAAGGACACCTGAGACTGACTCATGAAAAATGAATGTACAACTGTTTAACCCACTGTCTGCTGCCCTCCTGAGTCATGACCTTGTGGACCCAAAAATGGCTTGCCAGCAGCTGACTGCAAATTCATCTTGCTCTGACTGTGGGCTTGAACCCAGATATCTAGAAACTGAGGCACTTCCTAGGCAGGTGACATTGGTGCTATCGTGTTATAGTCCCCAAATACAATCTGATTTATCAGTTATACCTCAGTAAAGTTGGGAGGAAAATAGTGTATTAACAGTTTTACAATATATTACTGGTAGTAATATTTTCAGAAAGGGAAACTGAGGACCAGAGTAGCTAAATCACTTGCCTCCAGCTAGTTAATGAAATAAGTATGAAGGACCTTTTGGCAAAGCATCAGAAATTGACATTGTTTCTTCTCTTTCCTATCTAGGATGCCATCAAAATGGAGTCATCAGAAACCAGTTTGTGCCTCCTCCTCACGCTCCTGGAAACCAGAGGTCCAATCAGAAAAGCCTGTACACCTCTATGGCCCGCCCACCCTTGCCACGGCAACAGTCCACAGGCTCAGACCGATTGTCACAGACCCCAGAGAGCCTGGATTTCCTCAAGGTCCCGGACCAGGGTGCTGCTGGGTAAGATTTCCCATGTCTTGTGGTAAAGCCTGTGAACTCTGCTCCACCAATCATGCAGAGGATTCAGGGGTTCTCTGAGCACCAGCGCTGGTTTCCCAAGTTCAGTTTTCTACTCGAGTGCTGTAATCTAGGACCCATGGCTGTGGGACCAAGTTAATAGCAACATAGCCCATTTCATCCCCTGGGAAGGAGCTTACCTTGGAAACATCAACAGTCACGTGCTCTCAGCCATAAGACTCTGCTAATGAGTGATCTTTCTGTTTTCCCCTGGTGTAGTTGAGGGATGACGGTCGTTTGTTTTATTACTTTTGTCTGTGCCTGCAGTTGCATAATTAAACATTCATAGTTTCAGCAACATTTAGAATAGGATACCAGGGTCTGGGAAGAAGTGGCTCAGCAGTTAAGAACACTTACTGTCTTTGCAGAGGGCCTGGGTTCTGTTCCAATACACACGTGTCAGTTTATAACTGTTGTTATGACAAAACATTTCCTGGGGAGATGTAACACACGTGTCTACTCACCCCGAGATAGAGAACCCATAACAGACCAAAATATGCACACCACCCAAGTCCAACTTGGTGTGAAGCAAGGAGTTTTATTGGGGTTTCTTACAGGAATGTGGGTGAGGGGTTCTTACAGGAGCAGACATGACTCAAAGGCTACTGCATCACCAAGGCCCACCCCAGCATGGGTGACAGCTCAGAAACCTGGAGCACACTGCACAGCCT
Organism: Peromyscus californicus insignis; assembly: GCF_007827085.1. NCBI lineage: Eukaryota > Metazoa > Chordata > Mammalia > Rodentia > Cricetidae > Peromyscus > Peromyscus californicus. Next base: position 65,299,391 of record NW_026294402.1, read on the forward strand.
CAGGTTGCTCCACACTTCCGAGACTGTCCTTTCCAAGTGACTCTGGTCTAACCGTCTTCCAGGCAGCTCAGCTGGTTTCTGCGGCTTCCAGGCAGCTGGGCCGCTCTCCCGTCTTCTCTGCCTCTCGGCTTCTCTGGGTCTTCTTGGTAGCCCTGCTCCCATCTGAGAATCTTCTTGGCCACCACCGCCTGGCCACATTAACTATTGATCAAGACTGTTTCTCACACAAATGACCACAGGCTAATTTGATCAATTCAGTTCATCAACTGAGGTGCCCTCTTCTCAGATACTCTGAGTTGTGTCAAGTTGGCTTCTTTGTTTTGTTTTTTGAGACAGAGTTTCTCTGTGTAGCCCTGGCTATCCTGGAGCTCAGTTTGAAGACCAGGCTGGCCTGGAACTCGGAGATCCACCTGCCTCTGCCTCCCAGATGCTCCCTATCAAGTGTTAACTTATCCTGTCATTTGGGCCACAGACAGGAGGCACGATAACCTCTATTGCACAGGGGGCCATTAGTAGAGCGCATGCTCCCTTCTCTTACGGAAACAGCTGTGTCCCTCTGTTCTCATGACCCGGGGGAGCGGACCGGCTCGGCTTCCAGCTGTGGTTCTCGGACCCTGCTGTTCACCAGAATTGCCTGAAGGGCTTGCCTCCCACTCCTTCTCTCTCTTAAAATTTGACTGTGGCAGCCGGGCAGTGGTGGCGCACGCCTTTAATCCCAGCACTCGGGAGGCAGAGCCAGGCGGATCTCTGTGAGTTCGAGGCCAGCCTGGGCTACCAAGTGAGTTCCAGGAAAGGTGCAAAGCTACACAGAGAAACCCTGTCTCGAAAAACAAAAACAAAAAACAAAACAAAACAAAAATTTGACTGTGGCAGTGCACGTGTGTGTGCGTGTGTGTATGCGTGTGTGTGTGTGTGTAGCACACGCGTGGATTTCAGGTGTCATCTACTTTCTTACCACCTTGTTATTTAAGCTATAGTCTCCTGTTGAGGTAACCCTCCTCTCTCCACCTCCCCAGTGCTGGCATTTCGGACACACACTGCCACATCCAGCTTTTGGTGTGGCTTCTGGTCCTCATGCTCATGTAACAAAACAAGTACCAACGGAGCCATCTTCCTACCTATGTTTCTACCAAGTTCCCAGACAGTGCTAATGCCACTCATCCAAGGAAGGACCCCGTGGTGCACAGAAATCTAAAGGGCAGCTGGTGTCCAGTTGATAGGGTTCAGGGAATAGTGGGTTGGGAAGACAGTGGACTTTTCACTTGACCCAGATGCTGTTCACAGGCCTGAGTGTCACTACAACAGTCCCCAGATCGCTCCTGGGCCCTGTTTTGTGTTCCAAAGTCGGCAGGGGATTATAAGCAGCCACCCTCCAAGTCTCCTCGCTCTGTCTGCTGGCTTCCCATTTGCTTTGGTTTTGGCAAGCAACACCATCTTTTCAGCCTGCCTTGCAAGTCACAGACTTGCATATGGGCCAGCTGGGAGCATCTGTCAGCCAAAAGTAGGCAATGTAGGAATGCTGGGTCTTCACCAAGGCTGCTCCCTTCCAGCCCTGTTGAAGTCTTATCACGCCCTTCCCTGCCTTCAGGCTCTGATGCCGTACCCATGCTGCTGTCTGGGAGACTAGCTGGGAGGCTGGGAGCAAGGAAAGCATCACAGTTGTCCAACAGGCAATGTGATTTTCCTGTCTGCCACATGTATACTCTGACATTAGCACACTAAGTCCAGGAGCTACAAGAATTCTAGCCAGTCTTCTCATCATACACCTAGACATGCTTTGTAGACAGTCCCTAAAAAGTAGAAACTTAGCTGAGCGGGGTGGTTCCTGCCTTTAATTCCAGCACTTTAGGAGGCTGGGGCAAGAGGATTACTATAGTTTGAGTTCCAGACCAACTTCGGCTAAAGACTGAGACCATGTCTCTAAAGAAGAAAGACAAACACAAGGAGGTTGAGAAGGGGGTGACACTGGGGAGCGACAGCTCCATGGTTAAGGATACTGGCTGCTGACCTGTGTTCAGTTCTCAGCACTCCCAACTCCCTTAACTCTTCTAGGGTGATTAGACCCCCTCTCTTGGCTTCTGGGGCACTGCGTTCAGGTGGTATACATACAAAAAACACATATGCACATAAAATAAAAACAAATATTTTTTTCTAAAAAACAAACAAGGGGATAGGAAGTAGGAACCTAACATTTGTTTTCTACAACACAAACTTGAAAACTCAGTATCTAATGTGGCAGAGAACTTGGCTATGGCGTTTCAGGAGACTCATCGTTACCTAAATTTAACAGTATCTCCTTGCCAAAAGACAAACTGTGCTGGAGCTCAAAGGGAACCCCAAACTTGGACTTTCTCCCTAAACATGAGGATTCCTATTGAGATCAAAGTGCCAAAGGTTCACCTTGAATTTACCAGTCTAGAACCGGACCACCGCAGCCTCCTCCCTGACCCTCCAAGCCCTGTGCTAATCCTCCCGTTCCCTCCCCACCCCTCAGTGTTCCGGTTCTTCACAGACGCATTCTGTACAGCCTTCATCTCTTTGGGGTCTTATACCATGGCTGATATCAAATGGTATTGTTAGCACCTCAGGTTTGTCAGGGTATCAGTTACTTTCCATTTAGCCAGTTGGTTTGGAAGAGAGCAAGAAATTCACTAAATCGCCGGGCAGTGGTGGTGTATGCCTTTAATCCCAGCACTCGGGAGGCAGAGCCAGGTGGATCTCTGCGAGTTTAAGGTGAGCCTGGTCTACAGAGTGAGATCCAGGACAGGCACCAAAACTACACAGAGAAGCCCTGTCTCAAAAAACAACAACAAAAAAAAAAAAACTTCTTTAAGTTCACTAAATTATCATTCTAACAAAGTCTATTGTCTGTCGTCTGTCTGTCTGTCTGTGTCCTCCCCTCCCTCTCTTCCTCTTTTTCTTCTTTCTTTTTCTGTAATGTTGCAGGTGGAGCCCAGGGCTCTACACATGCTAAGCAAGTGCTTTCCCACTGAGCCACATCATCAGCCCCTCAAGCGTCTCCACCTTGGTTTTGTGGCATTCCTGCACATGATTGCCATCACCTTGGTTTTGTGGCTTTCCTGCACATGATTGCCACCACTGGCGTCATCACAACATCATTCTCCAAATAATACTAAGGTTTAGTGATGCTTTCACGGTAAAGATCTGCCCTGACTTTTTCTTTCCAATCAGGGTGACACACACCTTTAGTCCTAGCACTCAGAAGGTAGAGGCAGGCGATCTCTGTGAGTTTCAGGCCAGCCTGGTCTAACTAGTGAGTTCCAGGCTAGCCAGGGCTACATAGTGAGAGACTTGTCTCAGAATTCTTGTCCTGATTCTCAAGGGAAGAAGGCAGCCTCTGTAACAATCACAGAAGCAGCCACTTCCCACCTTCATACTGATCCATATGGACTCTCCATCCGGACATCAGGTGTGCTGGACAGCTTTTCCTCTGGTCACTGTAATGTGATCGACCTACAGTCCATTGTGGAAGAATTGAAGCCAAGTCTGGAAACGTCTGTTGCCATTTTTAATCCAGTGTTCTGTTTCATGAGAGAATGGCTTTGAGCGCTTCCAAAGACACTCCAGAGGTTAAGCCAACTAGAAGTCAGGGAACCAGAATAATAGGGCAGGTGCTGGGTGGCAGGGCTTCCCACCAGGCAGCAAAGGATGAATAGCTAGGAAGCCGGAAGTGCTGCCTAGGTGTCTCCTATCAGGCAGGACTCTTCCTAAGGGAGTCATATTTTCAAAAGGCTTAAAGTTTCCAGCAAGCATCCAATAGCAATATTCTCAATCTACAGTCTACAGGAGCAGCCAGAACCTGGCCCAAGCCAAGGCCAGGTCTTAGGAATTCCTGGCACCCACTCTCATACTTCCAGTAATGTCTATGGTTTCAGCATTTGGAGCAGAACGTAATTTTTAAAGCCAATACAATAAGACTTCATTCTTTTCCTTCTTGGAAATTCAAGACCCAAATTTCACATCCGCAGAACAAAAGCAGTGATATTCAAAAGCTTAGTCCCCAGCTTTCCCTGGTACACACCCACCTTGGGAATGATGAGACATTCTCAGAAAGTTCACAGGAAGCGGTGAAGCACAGTTGGAAGGCTGGGCATGAGTCTGGTTCATATTGTAGTTTCTTTTGCTTTCGCCTCATCAAACATCTACTGAGCCATGCTCGTCGGATAGCTTGTCATTTAACCAGTGTGCCTTGGTGTTTTCATATGTATAATGGGGAGAATAAGATGCCAAAAACTGAGAACTGGAGAGATGATTCAGAAGGTAAGGGTATTTGTCACCAAGCCTGAGGACCTGTGTTTGATCCCTAGGGTCCACATGGTAGGAGCCCCCCCCCCCAAATGTGTCCTCTGACCTCCACACATGAGCCCTGGCAAGCATTACACAAACCCTAGCAAATTAATTGATTAATTAAACTTTTAAAAAAGGATAATAAATGAAAAGCCCACCTTTCTGGATTTTTCTTAAAGATTCTAGAAGGACTAAATATATAACAAAACATGCTGCAACTTGAGTTTCAGGTCAGGGAGCTGTTTTTGTGTGGTTCTAGGACTCAAGCCCAGAATCTCACACATTCTAAGCAAATTCTCTACCACATTCTTTTGCATTTGTTCCTAGGGAGCTAGTAGGAGAACACTCCCTAGTACACTGTGGACTGGCTGTACAGTATATGGAACAGAGCGGAGGCAGGCCACGCTGCTGCAGCTATCACTGGACACTGTACTCTATCTGGACGACTTCAAGTCACAAATTCCTTCTTGCTCTGTGCGTCATGTCCCTCACAGAACAGCCTCATCACTGATCAGCATCACACCCACATCCTGTGGACCAGGGCAGGGGCGTCAACTAGTCCTCAATTTGGAGATGACTGATGCCAGTTAGGTTTTCATATCTCAGGAGAACCCCCCAGTACTTACTCTGTGAGGCCCTGAATGTCAACTGGCGTTGATCTTAGTGCCTGCATGGAGGTCTTCCCCAACCACTGATGGAGGATTCACCTTGCAGGATAATTTCTCAGCATGCAACTCAGATGTGCTGTGCATATTTCCTTAGGAAAAATAAATTGCATTCTGGGTTCTGGTGTGGTTATACTTGAGTATAATGCCCTGCTCCAAAGAAAGAGAAGTTAAGTGGATTCTTCATACATTTATTATGTTAAAGGACAAAAGATACCATGAAGTGATGTATGTAAATTTCCTGAACTGAGGGGTCTGTCAATTCATAACAAGAAAGCTAGATTTCACTGTACAAAAAAAAAAAAAAAATCACATACAGGACCAGTGAGGTGGCTTAGCTATTAAGAGCACTTGCTGCTCTTCCTGAGGACCTGAGTTCAGTTCTCAGCACTCACCCGGCACCTCACAACTGTCTGTAACTCCATTTCCATAGTATCCAATGCCCTCTTGGCCTTCAAGGGCACCAGGCACACACATGGTACACAGACATACATGCAGACAAAACACTCATAAACATAAAATTAAAATTTTTTTAAATTAAATATAGCAGCAGCAAGATGGCTCAGCAGGTAAATGTGCTTGCTACCAAGTCTGTTGACCTGAGTTCAGTCCCCTGGATCTCCTTGGTGGAAGAAGAAAACCAGCGCCAGCAAACTGCCCTCTGACCTCTACAAATGCTTTGGCATGCATCCCCTCAACACACACACACACACACACACACACACACACACACACACACACAGAGAAAGAGTAAATCATGTAAATTTTTTAATTAAGAAAATTACACATAATCAGATATTAGATTTGTTTGGCAGTGTGTAGTTCCATAGCTATGTCCTAACATGTCTGCACAGATACAGACAGGCCCATGGATAAAGTACACTTTGACTATTGAAATAGCAGCAGGGATAGACACTTTATTGTTAACTAGGGTTCTCACTGCTGTCCCCGTTCTCCTGGTGGATGATCTGGCTTTATAACACGGCTTTCAATCCTGGAGGAGACAGGGTAATTAGAAATACAAACAGCACGGAAGAGCAGAAGGGCCAAAATTACCCACACCTGCTGCCGCCCGTTCAGAACACATGGAGAGAAAGCCTGCTGTTTGTTTTTATTTGAGTTCTGAGGCCTGATCTGTCTCAGTCTGGCCTTGAACTCTTGAGATCTTCCTGCCTCTGCCTCCTGGGTGCTGGAATTACAGGTGTGTGCTGCCAAGCCTAGCTCAGGGAAGCATTTGAGTTTTGTTTTTTTTTTTCTCGTTTTTCGAGACAGGGTTTCTCTGTGTAGCTTTGCGCCTTTCCTGGGACTCGCTTGGTAGCCCAGGCTGGCCTCGAACTCACAGAGATCCACCTGGCTCTGCCTCCCGAGTGCTGGGATTAAAGGCGTGCGCCACCACCGCCCGGCGCATTTGAGTTTTTATCTTATTTTATGTGAATAGGTGTTTTGCCTGGATGTGTGTGTGTGCACCCTATGTGTGCCTAGTACCTTCAAAAGCCAGAAGAGGGTGTCAGATCCCCAGGAACTAGAGTCACAGATGTTGTGAGTCAGCATGTGGGTGCTAGGAACCAAAGCGGGGGTTCTCTGCAGGGACAGCAAGTGCTCTTAACCTCTGAGCTGTCTCTCCAGCTTCAGGAAAACATTTCAGATCAGGATGAATTCGGGTGATTATTGGAAGGGTTTCCCGAGCAGGGGCATGTGGGTGAGCAATGGAACCAGACAAAAATGCCTGGATTGCAGCAGTTGCCACTTCCTGGGGTGTGTGGCTGAGTTTTTGTTAACTGGACCCAAGCTAGGGTTATCTGGGAACACGGACCTCAACTGAGGAATTGCCTCCATCAGATTTACCTGTGGGCAAGTCTATGGCACATCTTCTTGTTTAATGATTGGTGTGGGCAGTGCTGCCCCTAGGTCCTGGGTTGTATAAGAAAGCAAATAAGCACACTAGTAAGCAGTATTCTTCCATGGTCTTTGCTCAGTCCCTGCCTTGAGTTCTGCCCTGACTTCCCATTGTGATGAACTGTAACCAGGACATGTAGCCAAGAATCTCCAAGTTGCTTTGGTCAGCGTGTTATGGCAGCAGCAGGAAGCAAACTAAGACGTGGTAAATACACGTACCACCATGGCCATATGTCAGGCCGTGAGCGTGGCTCCACCGAAGGGGGCGTGGATTGGTAATCACACCGAGTTACAGTGTCTCCACTTCACATCAGTGACAGACTTTCATAACCTCCAGACCAGAGACAGAAAAATGGTTCTGAAGGGATGAAGCTTGCATATTTATTTCCTTTGCTAATTTAATTGTTAAGTTTGTAAGATTTAATTGTTAATGACTGTGTTTCACAAGTAGTTGACACAATTCCTGGAAGTTTGAGCCCTCAGCTCTGAGCCAGCTCTGCTCAGGGGCCCTTCTGCGCCGAGTTGGCAGTCACCCTGGCTGGGAGTGGCCAGCTCCTAGTACCTAAAAGACCTCATTAATCAATGTTTGGCAGTGTGTTGAAAGCCATTAGTTCTCCGTGTTTATTACACAGCATTGCCCCCTAGTGGCACAAAAGAGAGAGGCTGGGTTTCCAAGGCTGTTGGGGCCTTTGCTGACCTAGCCTGGGTAAGGGCTGTTGTGGCTGGCTGTGCTCTGGGCTGCCTTCAGGTCCCCAGTCTGCTAAACCCTAGAGACAGTGGACTCTTCATCGGCATAGAATTCCTTGTTCCTTAGCTGCACACTGAGTTCAAATGCAGACCCCGTCTCAAAACTACTAGAAGCAACAACAACAAAAAGACTGTGAAGGGGCTCCACGGAGGCAGATGCTGGAGCAATCCTCCTGCTTCCACTCTGACCCAGCTGCCCATGTAGATCCATTGTCTTATCTTCCCACTCCCGCCCTCCCTCAGGGCCCTTCCACAGAGGACTGTGTGCTACACCCCAATATCCTTGGACACCCTCCCTGCCCCTACCAGACTTCATGACTCTGCCCTAAGGACAATATCCCGCTCTCCTTTGGATGTAGGAGACTGAATTTCCTTGTACAAGTGTTTGGGGGTGGGGTTTGTGAACCCAGGTGTGTGTGGGTATCTGTGCGCATAAGCTCCCCGCCATGCCCTATGAACTTCCAGACTGCAGGCTTCCATCTCCTTCCTGGGGTGTTTGATGTCCACCCTATCCCCTCCAATGTCTTGTTGCTGGGAAATCAGATGATTAGCCCCGGCTAAAGGGTCTTCCTAACCAAATGCTGACATATGCTCAGGGTGTGTGTGTGTGTATAATCAAAAGCTTGCTTGCTGGCCAGTAGCAAGCACTTCCCAGGGAAGGGCGATGTCCCATGGACGGTGGGTATGAAATTATGTCATTGTAATGATCCATGAGTTAGTCTCATCAGACAAAAGTGCTTGGTATGATGGCCTGAGATGAAGAGCTGGGGTTTGCTGCTTTCCACAGGCCTGGGGACAGAGACAAGGTTCAGGGGCCTCACCCCCACCTGGCGTCCAGGGCTCACCCCATCCACCTCCCACCTGATGCAGCTAGTTCATCCCATTTAGTGCACATGTGTTCGTCACCACAGGAGCTCAGCAAGTCCAGGGCTGGGGCCTCTTGAAGGCATGGCTCAAAATGGAGTGATGAGTCTTTCTATAGGCCTGTCCCTTTTATTTCTGTTCTTACAGGTATTCGCAGATGTGGCTAGGCCTAAGAGACAGCCCTTCCCATGCTGATCCTTACCTCAGACCCTTCTACTTTTAATCACATTTATTTGCTGTGTATGATGTAGGTGTGCGCATGTTGTGGTGCATGTGTGAAGGTCAGGGGACAGTTTTTGAGAGTCCTTTCCTTCACCATGTGGGGCTTGGGGGAATCGAACTCAGGTGGTCAGGCTTTGTGGGAGCCCGTTCTCGGGTTCCTCGTGGCTTTACCCAGCAGGTCCGCATAGAGGATGATCAGGACCACGGGCCTGGGTGCAGGTGTCTGAGATGGTCTGCACTTGGCTGTGCTGGGGGAGGAGGTCTTTTGCTCCACCCCTTGGCGTCTCTATAAAAACCCTGGGGCAGAGACAGTCGGGGCCCGTTGGAATAGGTTCCAGGCCCTCTCGAGGCTATCCTTTATTTTCTATCTGTTTATCTCCGCAAGATTCTCCACAATAAATCCTTCTATCTAATATTTCCTGCTGCTCACACTCAAGAAAACTCTGGGGAGCTGTGGGGGTGGTGGGTAGACGCCCCACAAGGCTTGGCGGCAAGTGCCCTTTTCCCGTGGAGTCTTCCCACTGCTCCTCCCTCACCCCAAGACCCTCGTAGAAGAGTGCGTCATCTAAGTTCCCTTTGTAGGCTATGCTTTAGGTTGGCCCTTAAGCAAGTGGGGAGACATGTTTTCTAACTTCCTCTGTCCTTTTTAAAAAGTGCTCTTCATGAACATCCGTAATGCCTGTTCCAGACGCAAGTTTAAAGAGCTCGCTCCTAGGACTAGGAATGTAACTCAGTTAGTAGAATGCTTGCCTAGCGTATGAGGCCATGAAGATGTGATGGTGCTTGTCTATAACCCCAGACCTTGGGATGTGGAAGCAGGAAGACCAGAAGAAGTTCAAGGCCATCCTTGGCTAGCTACATAGTGAGTTTGAGGATAGCCTGGGATACATGAGATCCTGTCTCAAAAAAAAAAAAAAAAGAGCTTACTCATAGGAACGAGTTGAAATTATGTACGTTAGAAACACTGAATGGTGGATTGAGACAACATGGTATAAAGGCTGGCAAGATGGCTCACCAAAAAAACCTGCTGCTTCCTTGGGGTGTCCCAGGCTCACAGGGTCCTGCTCTCTCCGCAGAGTCCGAAGACAAACATCCAGCAGACCTCCCCCAGCAGGGGGCAGACCAAAGCCCCAGCCTAAGCCCAAGCCTCAGGTGCCCCAGTGCAAGGCTTTGTACGCCTATGACGCTCAGGACACGGACGAACTCAGCTTCAATGCCAATGACGTTATCGACATTATTAAAGAAGGTAAGTGCGGGGCCGGCTGCAGGATCCTCCCAGAGAGCGTGCAGGGAGTTCAAGGGCTCACTCATCAGAGTGTAGACCAGTGTTTCTCAACCTGTGGGTCGCGACCCTTCAGGGGTCCAATGTCTTTTTCACAGAGGTTGCATGTCAGGTATCCTGTATGTCAGATATTTACATTGCAATTCATAACAGTAGCAAAATTATAATGAAAATAATGTTATGGTTGGGAGTCACCACAACATTAAGAACTGTATTAAAGGGTCGCAGCATTAGGAAGGTTGAGAACCACTGGGTCAAATATACCATGTTTGACCAGAACTTTTTACAATGTCAGAAGTTGAACCCAAGGCCTTGAGCATGCTAGACATATACTCTACCACTGGGCTGTGTTCTCGATCCTCTTTTGACTTTTTATTTTAGTATGGAGTCTCACTAAGTTGTCTAGGCTGGTCTTGAACTCACTCTGTAGCCGAGGCTCAAGTTCAGACTTACGATCCTCCAGCCTCAACTTCCCAGGAAATTGAATTTACAGGCTTGGGCTATCTGGCCCATCAAGACTTTGTTTTTCTAAATACCCTTTTTAAGGAAGGAGAGGTTGTGTACAAGTGTGTATACATGACATCACACACACACACACACACACACACACACACACACACACACACACACACCCCTATGATATGGTGCATTGAATGTTCACACTCAGTTGGAGGAAAGTTCCCAGACAATTCATATCAGTTCAGGTCAAGTTTTCCCACCAAATGAGTAACCAAAAACTCACTTTTCAGAACTTTCTGAGTTTTGCCACTGTGGTGAGAGCAGAGACGCTGGCATCCACATGCTGGGGAGATAAGTACCCTACATAGTTCCTGTAAATATCCTCTTTCAGAGGAAGTAATGGAAATATTTGGCCACAACCGTCCAATTCTTCACTCCTCACTTCAAAAGAATTGCTTTAGATCTGTCCTTCATTCCACCAAACCAAGATAAAAATCCAAATAAACATTTACATGTGGGGCTGGACAGATGGCTCAGCAGTTAGGAGCACTGGCTACTCTTCCAGAGTCCTGAGTTCAATTCCCAGCAACCACATGGTGGCTCACAACTGTCTGTAATGAAATCTGGCAACCTCTTCTGGCCTGCAGAGATACATGCAAGCAGAACACTGTATACAGAATAAATAAACAAATCTTAAAAAGAATATTTACATATATTTTAAAAAAGAAAAATGTCTTAGAAGTATGACCAAGATTTTTTCCCTAATCATGTGGAAAGGCTCTCCCAAAATTGTAGAAATCTGAGAAGCTGGAAAATCATAGGTGTTGGGCAGGACATAACTTAGTTGGTAGAGTACCTATCCAGCTCAAAGCCCCGAATTTGATCCTGCACTGCATCAAACAGGATATGTCAGTACAGGTCTGAGATCCCAGAACTCAGGAGGTGGAGGCAGGAGAAGCAGAAGTTCCAGGTTATCCTCTATCACATAGGAAGTCTGAGGCCAGCCTAGGCTATAGGAGACCCTGTCTGAAAACAAAATAACAACAAACACAGATGTTGATAGACCACTGAAATATAAAAACATCATGAAGAACTAGGCCGGGCGGTGGTGGCGCACGCCTTTAATCCCAGCACTCAGGAGGCAGAGCCAGGCGGATCTCTGTGAGTTCGAGGCCAGCCTGGGCTACCAAGTGAGTCCCAGGAAAGGCGCAAAGCCACACAGAGAAACCCTGTCTCGAAAAACCAAAAAAAAAAAAAAAAAAAAAAAAACACATCATGAAGAACTAAGCTGAGAAGGATCCAGAGACAGGAGATGAGTGAAGATGGGGAGGAGCGCACAGGACTGAGGCAGAACCCGTTCTAAAAACAGACTCTGAGCTGGGGTTGGGAATGGCAAGAGTGGCGGGCGGAAAGAGACGGCCTAGCAGGGCCTGAGTCGTCCTGCACCGCACTGACCTGGGCAGACTGCTGCATGCCGAGCAGGCCTGGCCAAGGTGGATCCTACGGGGCTCACGACTAGAAGCGTTCTCACATGTGCTCCGCAGGTCCTACCTAAAGGGGACGTGACTGCTGGTACATTTCCATGTCTGTTTTTGTTGGTGGTGGTTTTTAGTTTTTGTTGTTGTTGTTTTTGTTTTTTTGTTTTGTTTTGTTTTGTTTGAGACAGGGTTTCTCTGTGTAACCCTGGCTGTCCTGGAACTCACTCTGTAGACCAGGCTGGCCTCAAACTCAGTGATCCACCTGCCTCTGCCTCTGGAGTGCTGGGATTAAAGGCGTGTGCTACCACCGCCTGGTTCCACGTCTGTTTTAAGGAGTCACTTTTATCTTTTTTTTTTTTTTTTCTCTTTTTTAGTCAGGGTCTCATTTAGCCAAGGCTGGCCTTGAACTCCTGATCTTCCTCCTTCTACTTCCTGAGTGCTGAGATTACAAGCATACTGGTTCATGAAATTCTGGCCCACAAGTGTGGCCCACAAGTCACTTGAGCCCAAGGCAGGGTAGGAGTGTGGTCCACAAGTCAATTGAGCCCATGGGGGGGTGTGCAGAAGTGTGGCTCACAAATCAATCGAGTCCATTGGGGGGGCGTGCAGGAGTGTGGCTCACAAATCAATCGAGCCCACGGGGCAGGAGTGTGGCCCACAAGTCACTTGAGCCCATGGGGCGGGGGGCAGGAGTGTGGTCCACAAGTCAATCGAGTCCATGGGGGGGGGTGCAGGAGTGTGGCTCACAAATCAATCGAGCCCACGGGGCAGGAGTGTGGCTCACAAATCAATCGAGCCCACGGGGCAGGAGTGTGGCCCACACCCACCTGTACTTTTGCCTTCATAGATCCTTCCGGCTGGTGGACAGGGAGACTACGAGGCAAGCAAGGCCTGTTTCCCAACAACTACGTCACCAAGATCTGAGGCGCCTAGAGACTGACGAGCAGGCAGAGGAGCTCCAGGCGTGGACTGGGGAGGGGACTTTCTGGGGACTCCCCTTCTGATCCACAGTGAGCAAGGCCTGAAGCTGTTCTGGCACCTTCCCCATGGAAGACACAGAAAAGCTTGGATTAGGAACAAGGAGTGTCACTCCATAAATGATCCTAAAAGGCAGCCTAATCCCCATGAGTGCAAAAACAACCACCCACTAAGATTTATTTATTATATTTAAATCTGGGGAGAGTAGCAGGGGCCGCTGGCCCACTTGCTGGGGGTCTACCCCACAGCCCCTCGCTCACTCACCAGGCCCAGGGAACAGCAGGTGGCCACTCTTGACAGTGCCCTTAGTTGAAGAGCACATTTCATTCATTCCTCTCTTCCACACCTGATACATTCCTCTCTGCTAACCCTCCTCCTGGGAGGACCGGCCCTCTGGAGGCTGGACTTGGTGTGAGCAGGCACTCTTGTGTCAATGCCAAGGACAGGCTGTTCTTCAGAGCCCACGGGAGCCAGGGCCACTAAGACTGCTGGTGGGAAGAAGCTGGATGCTAGGCTGTTGGTCTTGTTTTCTCTTGGTCTTTGGTTGTAATGTGGCTGGCCCATGTTGGTTTTATGTTTAACGCTGTGCTTATAATAAGAGAGATCTTTTTTCTCCCGAGCTGTACATTTATAAAAAGTGATCATATACTGTATATAGAAAAATCTAGAAGCACGTATGAATGCAGCAGGTAGTACTCCACTGTACCCATCCATGAAGGTAGGTTTTATTACAGGACTCGCACCAGGTACTTACAGATACGCCCTCTCCTCTTCGCCTACAAAAGAAATCACTGCATTCCTGCACAGCCCAGCAGACGCTCCCTTTACCCTTCCCCTGTAGGTAATTCTCCTGTGACCCCTCTGCCCCCCTCCCCTACCTCCTAAATAAACATAAAGGAGTCAGTGAAATGCCTTGTTCTTTCATGACATTTATTGTGGGTTATAATCCCTTCCCCTCCAAAAAGATGGTACAGTCATATCCACTACTGTTTTTTCCAGTTTCCGTGACTATAACAAGTATGTGGGATGAGCAGCTTGTGGGCAGGAAAGCTTAATAGCAGTTTATGGTTTAAGAGGTCTCTGTTCATGCTTCCTACTCTTGAAGTCTGACAGAAGAATCAAATGATTAAAGAGGGGGCTGGAGAGACGACTCAGCAGTTAAAAGCACTTCCAGAATGCTGGATGGTGGTAGCACAGGCCTTTAGTTCCAGCACTCAGGAGGAAGAGGCAGGTGAATCTCTGTGAGTTTGAGGCCAGCATGGTCTGAAAAGCAAGTTCCAGGATAGCCAGAGAGCTGTTACACAGAAAAACCCTGACTCAAAAAAAAAAAAAAAAAAAACCCTTCCAGAAGACCCTGGTTCAATTCCTAGCACCCACATGGTGGCTTTCAACTATCTGGGGGGATCTGACACCCTCTTCTGACCTCCACAGGCACAAGGCACACAAATGATGCACAGCTATACATGCAGGCAAAACACCCATCACATATAATAATAATAATAATAATAATAATAATAATAACTTCTAAATGATTAAAAAGGAACATGCAGCTCTATAAACTCAGTGGGGTAATGAGTAAATGCCTGAAATGCCAGCACTTGGGAAGTACAGGTCTGAGGATCAGGAGGTCAAGTTCATCCTCAGTTACATAACCAGCCTGGGACACATGAGATCCTGTCTACAAACAAACAGACCATCCAAGGAAAACCCAAACAAGGCTTCAGAATGAATCCATAAACTACCTCCTTTGTGCCAGAGACTGCACTGAGTGGTGGCTTGATCCTTCATAGCCCTGAGAGGAAAAACTCAGTCCTCATCCACATGGGTAACATCTGCACCACGACAGTCAGCTGACTGGAACCAAACCCAGGCCACCACCTGTAGGCCAGTGCTCCTGTATACCTTACTGAAGACATCCCATCCTCTAATTTCAGAATGTCAGGGTTTTTATCATGGCATGTTTTTATTTTTACCACTTAATATGAATAACTTTAGCTTTGGGTGCTGACTGTGTGGCGTGAGACTCTTCAAGGTGCTTCATGACATTCTAGAAACACCTGAGTCAGGGCATTTAATATTTAAGGGGGGGGGAATGTAACAAGGTGTGATGGCTATTCTTGGTTGTCAACTTGACTACATCTGGAAATAAGGGCATTTAATATTTATGGGGGGGGGGGAATGTAACAAGGTGTGGTGGCTATTCTTGCTTGTCAACTTGACTACATCTGGAAATAACTAAAACCCAAGTGGCTTGGTATATCTGTGAGGATTTTTTTTTAATTAAATCATTTGAAGTAAGACAACCTACCTTTAATCTGGGTCACATCTTCTGCTGGCAGCCTATATAAAGGACATGAAAGAAGAAAGCTTCCTCTCTCTGCCTGCCTGCCTGCCCTCAGTCTTCACTGGCAAGTCCATTCCTTCACTGGCATTAGAGCCTACTTCTTGGAGACTCTGGCATATACTGAAGACCAGCTGAGACATCCAGCCCCATAGACTGAACTACTGGATTCTTTGCCTTTGTGTTGGCAGACAGTCATTGTTGGACTAGCTGGATCACAGCCTATAAGCCACTCTAATAAATCACACACACACACACACACACACACACACACACACACACACACACACACGTCAGTTCTGTTCCTCTCAAGAACCTTGACTAATACATAAGGACATTATAAACCATCTTTGGAATATGCCCACAAAAATCTGTCCTCTCATGATATCCAAGGTTCCTCTGGCTTCCCCATGCACATGCATGCATGTGAATACATGTGCATGCATAATCCATCCTGTCACGACAGCCAGGGTTGTCCTTTGGCTGCCACATGAACATGAATACATGTGCACACGCATGCATACACAATCTATCATCGATCGAAGAGAAGCTCAGCTGAAGCATCCTTGCGAAGTCATGAACTTCTGGTGCTAGTAAAACTCTGTTCTGTGGTCTCACTTCTTTACTGTTCATTCTCAAGGAAGCTGGTCCAAGGCTGCCATGGGAACAAGCTTTACTAACTCAACAAGGGCTATTTATAAAACTCTGTAATGGGATTTCAAACCAGAAAGATGTTCAATGCCACAAAAATGCTTGAGGCTTACAGACATCCTCATCAGACAGCCTTGACCTGTTCAAGGAAGGGGAAGCCAGCCATCACTGGAAACAGGTCTTCCAATTGGGCCTGCTGTACTCAGAACAGCAGATCTCAGATCAGACAATGGGATCTGCAGTCAGGCAGAAGGCAGCTTTCCCTATACTCTCAGTAGAGGAACTGTTGAGTGTCTTAGGGTTTCTGTTGCTGTGAAGAGACACCATGGCTGCAGCAACTCAGAAAAAGCATTTAATTAGGGCTGGCTTAGAGGTTCAGAGGTTTAGTCCATTATTGTCATGGTGGGAAGCATGGTGGCACACAGACAGATGTGGTGCTGGTCAAGAGGCCAAGAGTTCTACATCTGGATCTCTGGATCAGTAGGCAGCAAGAAGAGAGAGTGAGCCACTGGGCCTGGCTTGAGCTTCTGAAACCTCAAAGCCCACCCCAGTGACACACTTCCTCCAATAAGGCCACACCTATCCTTTCAAATAACACCACTCCCTATGAGCCTATGAGGGCCATTTTCATTCAAACTACCACACTAGGCTGAATGTTTTTTGTGGAGCTCAGAGCATTTGTGAATCCTGAAAAAAATGCAGAGTTTCTTGGGTTTGACACCTTCCCTCAAAACACCTGTTAATGTCTTCTCACGTTAAGATGTTAGGAAGTAGTTGCTATGAGAGACATGACGGAGGCTGGAGAGACGGCTCAATGGTTAAGAGCACTGGCTGTTCTCCCAGGGGACAGTTGGTTCCCAGCACCTTCATGGCAGCTCCAATTCCAGGGGATCCAATGCCCTCTCCTGGCCTTTAAGGGCACCAGGCACACACACGGTGCACATACATACAGGCAGGCAAGAACTCATTCATAAAATAGACTATGTTTATGAATTTTGTTTGCTTTACATCATCAGTGGTTGGAGACCAAGGACATATCACCTCCCCTGGGGAGAGCATCTTAGGATGGGGTTTCGTTTAGTGGTAGAGCACTCACGCTGAGCTTGTGCTCCTGTGCCAGGGGTGGGGTTCCATTCTCAGTAATGAGGATACAAGACACAATGGAGGTGTTTAATCCACCTGTAGCTACAACAGCACACCAGGAAAAGCCATCCCAGCTTCACACCAACTCAGGCTACTCATGGTTATTCACTCATTTTAAATTGTGTGTGTGCGCGTGTGCGAGCGTGCGTGCGTGTGCCCATATGTGCCTGTATATATGTGTGTGTACATGCATGTGGAGGCCAACCTCAGTAACTGTCACCTTATTTTGAAGGACAGGGTCTTTCAGACAGGAATTGCCTGTCTGAAAGAGAGCTGGAGGGATGTAGGTAGATGAGGAGAAAGCAGACTCCCTGAGATGGGGGAATCCTTGTTCCCTGAAGACATTGCCTTGGGAGAGGAAACAGCAGGAAGGCGATGGTTGGGTGAGGCCGGATATCTAAGTAGGACCAGTCCGGGAGAAGGGAGGACCCGGCGGCCTTATAAAACACAGACGCCGGCTTCTGGTCGCGGCCTCCCAGCTGGAAGGTAGAGTTATTGCATCAGCTTTCTCCGCTGTCTTTTTCCCAGCATTCCGTTCTTCTGTCTGGGACAGGAAATAAGTTCGGCAAGTGCTAGAGAGTCACCAGCAACCCTGTGTTACGTTTCTTGGGATCTCTTGTCCACGATTTGAGAAGATCTCGACTCAAGGTCATACGCCTGGCTGAAAATCTTGGAGGACTGGGAAGTGTCCCAGACCCATCTGTCACTCTGAGGGCCCCTCCCCACTGAGGGGACACCCCAGTTAGCCACCGCCTCCACCGGGAGTAGGGGATTGGGTGCTTTGAGGCTCTATAGTTAGAAGTTGATTTTTCCCTTGAGAACCAGGGCGGAGACTTAGGCCATCACTCCTAAGTCAAGAGACAGAGCAAACCCAGCTGCAGGAAACTGACCATCTTCCTGGAGAGGAAGGAGAAGGGCGCAGACTCAATACACCTGGAAAGGGGGCTGGGGATGGTCACGCCTCTGCCAGATGGCTCCCTAACCCCACACCTGGCTCTTGAGCCCTGAATAGCTAAGTGTAGGCACCTGGGGTTTGGTTGCCTGGAGGAAGAGAAGACCCAAAGACTTGCTCAGCTTTCTGTTTCTTGAGCCACTCAGTAATCTCACATTCTCAGATGTCCAGGAAAGGAGTGACACCAAGCTTGTTGTGAGTTCGAGGAAGGAAGTGCCTGGAGTTCAAATGGAGGCAGCTCGGAGGGAGGGCAAGTCCTGTCTCCACGCTACCGTGAAGAGCTTTAGTTGTTGGGAACCAGGAACCTTACGTGGCTGCTGGAAGTTTGACCCGGCTCTTCTCTCAAGAGAGGTATGAATGTCTCAAGGGATCGTCGGCACCATATGTGAACTCAAGGGAAGGTTCAGGTAGCTTGAGCAGGGCCTCCCTTAGCTAGACTAAGAGGGAGACAACAGCTGCAGACGCCCCTGCACACAATATGCCTCCAGCCTAGGTGTCGCTGGCCTTGCAGGAGCCAGAGTCTGCAGACTCTCCACTTAAGGGGGTCCACACTGACTGGGGAGCTGTTGCCTAAACACTCAAGGGGGCCTGGCTTCCAACCCCAGGACTGTAACAGTCAATCATAGAGAAAAATGAGAGAGGACTCTCCACCTCAGTATCAGTTTTCCAGGTTCCAGTAACCGCTGGAGAGCTGGAGGTAAAGCAGGACCAGCTTGCTTGAGAGGGAGGCCGAAGGCGAGGGCTCTGCTGTGTTTTTTTGTTTTGGCTTTTTACTTGAACAATTTTTTTCTGTGGTTCTTTTTTTAAAAATTATTTTTATTTTCTTATTGATTAATTTTTTCCAAGCCCAATCACATTTTCTCCCTCCTTCCTCTCCTCCCAACGCCCCTCCCCACTTCCACTCCTCCTCCTCTCTCTTCAGAAAAGGGCAGGCCTCCCAGGTACATCATCCAGCCATGGTATATCAAGTTGCAGTGAGACTAGACACCTCCTCTCTTATTTAGGTTGGATGAGGCAATCCAGTAGGAGGAGTAGGGTCCCCAAAGCAGGCAACAGAGTCAGAGACAGCCCCTGGTCCCACTGTTAGGGGCCCCACAAGAAGACCAAGCTACACAACTGTAACCTATGTGCAGAGGACCTAGATCAGTCCCACACAAGTTCTCTGGTTGATGATTCAGTCTCTGTGAGCCCCAGTGAGTCCAGGTTAGTTGATTCTGTGGCTTTTCTTATGGTGTCCTTGGTCCCTCTGGCTCCCATAATCCTTCCTCCCCATCTCCCACAGAATTCCCCGAGGTCCATATAATGTTTGGCTGTGGGTCTCTGCATCTGTTTCCATCAGTTGCTGGGTGAAGCCTCTCTGATGACAATTGGGCTAGTTAATAATCTATGAGTATAGCAGAATATCATTAGGAATCATTTCTTTTTTTTTTTTTTGCCAGTCATATTTGGTTCTATCCTAGGTCTCTGGGCTGTCCAGCCTCTGGGTTATGACCCTCCAGGCATTGTCAGGGTGGGCTTCCTCTCGTGGCATGGGTCTCAAGCTGGACCAGTCATTGCTTGGCCACCTTTGCCACCTTTGTCCCAACATATCTTGTAGGCAGGGCACATTGTAGTTCAAAGGTTATGTGACTGGGTTGGAGTCCCAGTCCCTCCACTGGAAATCTTGCCTGGTTATGGGAGATGGCCTGGCTGGGTCAGGCTCCATATCTCCCTTTGCTAGGAGTCTTAGGTGGGGTCACCCTAATAGATCCTAGGAGTTTCCATTCTTCTAGTTTCTAGCTTATCCCAGAAATGCCCCTGATTCCAGTTGTCTCTCCCAGTTCTGTCTTCTTCCCCCTTCCCCCACCTGGTCCCTCCTGTTCCCATCCCCACCCCCATGGAGACCCTCCGCCCATCCACCTGTGATGTCTATTCTATTTCCCCTTCACAGTGAGATTCTTGTGTCCCCCCTTCAGCCCCCCTTGTTACTTAGCTTCTCTGGGTCTGTGGATTATAGCGTGATAATCCTTTACTTTATGGCTAATATCTACCCATAAGTGAGTACATACCATGTTTCTCTGGGTTACCTCATTCGTTTCCAGACAAGGTTTATCTCTGTAGCCCTGGCTCTTGGGAACTTGCTCTATAGACCAGGTTAGCCTGGTACTCGGGATCCTCTGCCTCTGCCTGGGATTAAAGGCATGTTCCACCGCCTCCTGGCTGACCACTGCCCGGCTCTCTGCTGGGTCTCAACGCCTGCTCTTCGAACCCAGCATCCCCAAGTCTATTTCTCTCTCTTCTGTCCTCTTTGATGACTACTTTTGTTTCTGCACCGCGGCTCCTGGGCTGACCCCACTTTTGTTTTTACTTTTCAGTTGCTGTGACATAAACAGGCTCAGGATGAAGAGCACTCATAGTGTTTAGATTATGGGTAAATTACTCAGAGCAATCTGAGTGCTTATCACGATTGCTTTTAGATTATAAATTAGAGAAAAAAATCTTTTTTTTTTTTTTTAAGACAGGGTTTCTCTGTGTAATTAATAGTCCTGGCTGTTCTGGAACTCACTTTGTAGACCAGGCTGGCCCTGAATTCACAGATCCAAATGTCTCTGTCTCCTGAGTGCTGGGATTGAGGGAGTGACCCACCACTGCCTGGCTTGAATGCTGGATCTTGCACAGGCTGGCTAAGATCAGGAATTCCTTAAGGTCAGAGGGTATTGAAGAATCACATAGAACAAATGTTGTAAATAGGCTCCACCTCCTCCCATGGTCACTAACCAGGAAGGAGAGGATGTAGGTACCTATGTCCATGTTGGTAAAAGTGTCCCGAGGATGCTGTAGAGAAGGAGACATGATCTGGAAAATGTTCCAACGTATCTTTTGTTTTATAGATGGGTAAGCATCAGCAAAGCCTCCCCTTGACTGTGCCCTTAACCATGGAATCTGTTCAATGCACAGGCCTTAAGAACCCTCAGCATATTCAGCACATGGGCCTGGCCTGAACTGGAGGATGAAAAAAGTGGTCCCTATCAGAGTATGTAACTACTTATTGAGTAAACCTACAAGGTACAAAGTCTCCACAGCTGTGAGCCGATCCTGGCATGGCCTGAGAGTTAGATGGACCAGTTCCTTGCCGGGTGAGGCTTGAGAGGCTGCTGCAGGTCACATGTTTCCTAAGTGTGTCACAATTTCTACCAAGTGTTATCAACAGGAAGGACTTTCAGGGCAATCCCCAGAGGCAACAGGGGGCCACATTGGGTGTCACTCAGGAGAACAAGAGTTGGTTAATCACGGGGTGTGATTCTCGTTCTAGGTTCTGGCTTCCTATAGTTTTTTTTTGGGGGGGGGGCAGGGAGTTTGAGACAGGGTTTCTCTGTGTAGCCCTGGCTGTCCTGGAACTCACTCTGTAGACCAGGCTGGCCTCGAAATCAGAGACCCGCCTGCCTCTGCCTCCCAAGTGCTGGGATTAAAGGTGTGTGCCACCACCGCTTGGCTCTGGCTTCCCAGTTAAGAAGTGTGTAGCATCTACTTTCTATTGCTCCTGATACTGTTTTCCACCTCAGATACCACCCCCTTGGTCTGCCCCTTGCTTAGTCCCCATGGCCAAGGGCATCTCCCGGGGTCAGAGGCTACTGTTATCCTAGTGTTTCAGTGTCCTTGGAGGCATTCTATCTTTGGGACTATGACAACTTTGCCTCCCAAACAGATCCCCCTGACCCCAGGGATGACTAGACCTCTCCCAGCTGAGGATCCACCCTCTCTGTGACTGCTTCCTGTGACATGTGCTACTTGCACAACCTGAAGCCTTGGCCTTCTGGCTGTAGTGAAATGTAAGAGAAGGTGGATATGAATAGCCAGTTCCTGTTGAAAAACAGAAAAAAAAAAAAACAAACCAAAACCAAGTAGCCTTGTCTGAATGCGGGCCCAGTGAGCGTCTGCAACCTTGCCGGTCAGCCTGCAAGGACCCATCAACTGTGTGTAATTTGTTTCAGTTGGCGGACACGAGACTCAGGGCCAGAGAACAAGTGTGAAGCTCCCCAAAGGCCTCCAGCCTGCTCATCTGGGGACCAGATAGGAACATGATGGGCACAAGAGGGAAGCACGAGGAAGGGCCAACCCTGCTTGCCAGCTGTGGCTGGGAGTTAGAATAGCTTTCTGGAATTTCTGCCAATGACGAACACTAGGATAATTTTTGATGGTGGATAGGTCTCAGAATGAGGCAGAACCTGAATTCTGAACTTCTTAGAACGAATGCGTGAGGAATCGGAGCTCCAGGCTCTCCCTAGCAGATGCCTGGCTTGTCTTTCCGAGTCTGGCTGTCTCCAGCTCTGTGAACTGTGGTGAGTTCCTAATCGCTGGAAATGCTTTAACCTCGGGTTTTGAGATCATATGACACTACAGCAGAGCAGCGGTCATCACGTTACATGTGGTCAGTGAGCTTGGAAGCGCAGCTTCTGCTGTCTCATGGAGCTGGAGTGGTTGACAAGGAGATGGCTCTTAGGGCAAACCAAGTGTTTTAAGGACTGGCAGCATCAAACAAATGGAGATATCGGGGACCTGAGTCCCTACGGCCAGGGACAAGACGGCAATACGGACCTAAGGAAGACTAAGGGAGGAAATGGGAGATGGCAGGGGACTGAGCAGTGGGCAGCTGTGAAGATCCCACTACTTGCTTCCAGCCTCTCCCTGGGACAGACTAGACAGTACTAGCTGCTCCCCATTGACAGGCTGGATATGCACATCCAGGTAAACCAGAGAATGAAAGTAGAGAGAACCCTGACCAAGACTTTCCATACTCCAAGACTGCTCTGAAGTCACCACTCAGATGCCTTCTCAAACACTAGGCAAAATTAGCTTATCAAACACTCAAACACTTTTCTGTCAGGAGGCGTGGCCCCAATATCTCTTGGGACGGATAGTAATTTGCAAGAATTGACTGACCTATATTTAGTCTTGTTAGCAGAGCCTAAAGAAAAAGTACCAAGTGTTTAGGGCTGTCTCCCTCCATTTACAGGCGCACAAGCAGCAGATTGTGGATACAGGTATCCAAGCAGTTGCTTACCCCAAGTCTAGCCAGGGACTATCTGGTTAGGTAAGAGCAGATACTCCTATTGGATTGATCCATGTGCTCACTGCCACCCACCCATGACCTTACAAAGTTCAAAGACCCTAAAAAGAATGCTTGTCAATCTCCATTCCCAATGTGTGGACCAACAGCTACGACTCATCAGGGATAAAGCTCTATCTGCTGCTCAGACCCATTCAGTATAGACTACACAAATATACACGGGTACCTTAAGAAAATCAATAGCTTTATTTTTCCTCAATACAAAGCACAGTTACGGTAAACCATTCTACATTTCTTTAGTATAGACTACACAGATATACACGGATACCTTAAGAAAATCAATAGCTTTATTTTTCCTCAATACACAATTAGAAAATTAGTCTGAGAAGAGGTTTTGTGAAGTAAACTAGAGGAGTATGTACAAAATCAGATGTCCACGATGGAAGCCCGGCTGCCTAAAGCCTGCCCATCAGAGGGGAGGCAAGGTCTTTGATGGTTTTGGAGTTCAGCTGAGGGATCGTGCTGATCTTCAGGAGTCTGCTGCTGGCATACTTGTTCTTGATAGCCTGCAGAAGTCAGTTGTGGTTAAGGACGTTTCAGGACCGCCCAGCATACCTAGTCTAACCCACAAGTGTGAAGGGCTACGGCTGCATCTGATGATGCGCAATCCCCAGGCCTCTCCCTCAGAACACTCTGCACCAAGCTGTCTGCTCCAACCCTGCTGGCCATATAGACAGTAGGGGAAATAGTTTCAAGATCTGAGGAACAGGCCCTCTGAGGTGCTATCTGAGAGGTGAGGGCTCTGTCATCGGTAAGTGCCACTGGGACTGACAGCACAAACTGGAAAAAGGGGCTGGAAGGATGGTTCCACAGTTAAGAGCACTGGAGGCTCTTCAGGAGGACCCGGGTTCAATTCTCAGTGCCCACACCATCTATAACTCCACTCCTAGGGGATTAGACACACTCTTCTGGCCTCTACAGGCACCTGGCATGTATGTATGTGCTATGCAGACAAAATACCCATACACGTTTTTTAAAAATGGAACTGAAGGCTGGGCAGTGGTGGTGCACACCTTTAATCCCAGCACGAGGGAGGAGGAGGCAGGTGGATCTCTGAGTTCGAGGCCAGCCTGGTCTACAGAGCGACCCTGTGTTGAAAAGAAACAAGGGAATAAAGGTGTGTGGTAACTAGAACTTTGCAAATCCCAGCTACCATCACACCAGAACTACGTGTCAGCATGATCATGCGGTAAGGACACAAACGCTTCATTCTTTGTCACTGGTCCCTTAGGGGTCTTCCGGTATTCTGTGTCCCACAGGCACAGCACACCTCACCCCCATGTTTCACCCACATAGGCCTCTCTCCTTTCTCCATGTTTGTTCGCTAGGAGCCTTTTCAAAAGGCCTGGATGGAGGCCTGAGTAACAGCAGCTGAGTGAGGCCACTAGAGGGGCCTCTCTTCCCGGACCGTGGCAAACAGCCCGCCCGCCCTGCCTGCCGTGTGCCTCCTGAGGATGCAGACACAGGGTGGGAAAACACGGGCTGGCTGACCAGGCATCAAGCTTGGCTAGCCAAGGTTAACCAGTCAGTATATTTCACTCCTTAGAGGCTGTAAGACCATGCTTGCTAGTACCACACTTCCACACGCACGGCCCAGAATGGAATGCTTTCCCAAGGTCAGGACAGCAGCACTTACAATGAACTTGGTGAGGTTTTCATTGACTTTCACCACGTTCTTGGCCATGTGCTGCATGACTTCCAGTACTTCACTCTCCATGTATCCTGTGTAATACTGCTGCTTTAAATTCTGAAACACGAGCAGAAGCCATGGAGGGTCAGCAAATGCCTCCTTCCTTTCAGGAGAACACACGCCACGTCTCCTGTGTAAGAGCTGTAAGGAGCTGGGCTGGTGATGCAGGCCTGTATCCCAGTGACTGTTCAGGGCTGACAGGGCACCTTAGTGAAACCCTGTATCCAAGTAAAAACAGCTGGAGATACAGCTGTGACCGCATGTATGAGGGCTTGGGGTCAATCCCCAAATACGACTAAAATAAATTTAAAATTAAAAAAAAAAAGCAGCGGGGAAATTCTTACCTTGTAAAACCCAGTCCAGCCTAACTGCTTCCCCAGCACAAAGCCATGCAGCATGGCTCTGTCCCCGAGACAGGGCTAGCTTAGGACAGTAAGAGGCTCTCAGCTCTGACAGACCAACTGCTTCTTGTTTGAAAGCAGTTGCACAGGTCTGGAGGGCACTCCAAGGAACAAGCATACTTCCACCCCTTGCTGGGAAAAGGCAGAGTGAGACACATACACAAGAGTAGCGGCCCTCTTCCCAGAGCGGCGTCTGCCTCACAGCCAGGTCGGCAGTGCTACTCTAAGCGTGAAGGCCCAGCCATGGCACCATGAATTTCAGACTTGAGAAGGAGCAGCTCCAAATGCAGCCTTCTCCCTTCAACTCACCCATTTCCCCTGGCCCAGCACCTTCTGGGACAGGCAGGAAGCGGCAGCTGCGACCTGAGAAGGGTGATAATGCACCATGTCATAGTCGATGAGTGTCAGCTCCATCAGATACTTGGCTAAAGTGTGTTGTTCGACATCGACCTAGGAAAGAGCAGCACACGAGAGTCTTCCACTCAGTCCACTTAACTCCCACCCTTCTCGAGAACACCATGAGGGAGGCACCAGAAGCTCTCGAGAGAAGCTTCCTCTTAGATGCCTTAGGGTGAGACTGAGCACAAGCCAACTTTCCCACAGAGACAGCAGCACTCACCTCCCCGGCTTTTGAGGCTCGCCTTAAGAAGTGGAGTGGCAAAGGCCGGCCCAACTCGAATTTCAGCTCTTTCAAAATCAGAGTCTCCATCTCTCGGATTTGGGAACTGGTGTAAGCATTGTCTGTGATATAAACAAAGTCTTCGATATTTGGGGAAAACATCTCCTCATATTTGGAAGCCAAGAGCAGAGCTGTGATCCCAACCAGCTGCAGCTTCTTCCGGCAGACTGGCTGAGCCTAATGGAAAACAAACACATCCGGAGTCACCATTGACCAGACTTGACTAGGGCTCTGGTGGATGGTGTGAAGAAAGCAAGCTCATGTAGGACCCAGGAGACCTGAATGGCTGCAGAAGAGCCTTCACTGAGCACACCGTCACTGAGCAGTAACTATTTTGGGCATAGTGATAAGACTCTGACACACTATCTCATTGGGTCCTCCCCGATGACCTGACAGCAGAGATTTGGGAATGGTCCTGAATGTCTGCACAGCCTTGACCTGTACCTGGTGTGGTCTGTACAGAGATAAACCCCAGCAAAAAAGGGAGAACCCAATGGCGGGCTGAAATACCCCCTACTCCAAGTACACCCATGAACCACCTTGAAAAACCCCTTGTTAAAACAAACTGCAACACACACACACACACACACACACACACACACACACACACACACACACACACTCTCTCTCTCTCTCTCTCTCTCACCAGTGCTTCAGAGTTGGGGGAAAAGCTCAGTGAACTAGCGTGGGGCTGCTGGGGTGGTCAGCAGTAAAGGCTTGGCAACTGCCAAACCTGGACCTGAGCTCGCACTCCAGAATCCAAAGGTGGACGGAGAGCACCAACTCTCTCAGAGCTGGCCTCTCACCTCCACAGGGGCTGCACTAAGTTTCTTAAGAGGTGAGGAGGGGCAGGGTGGTGGTGGTGGTGCACATCTTTAATCCCAGCACTCAGGAGGCAGAGGCAGGTGGATCTCTGTGAGTTCGAGGCCAGCCTGGTCTACAGAGCGAGTTCCAGGAAACAGGGCTGCACAGAGAAACCTCTCACTCAGCTCATTCTGAGATGAGGAATTGTTGATACTGAAGAGTGTCAGACATTGAAAATGGTGTGGGCGAGGCCTGACACCTTTGGCCTACTTCCCCATTTTAGTAACTGAAATTCTCTGGCATTTCAGCTAGGCTGCCAGTCTTGGCCTTCAGAGGAGGCCCAGCTCAGCTTTCCATTTCAGAAGCATCAATGCCATGTTCACAGGGCTACCCTACCAGCACCACACCCCTGCAGCTGCACTCACCTGTAGGAACCGGTCCATGATGGCAATGCACATGTACAGGGTTTCCTGCAGAAGCCTAAACTTGGAATGGACTTGGACCAGCCAGTCCACCAGGATGGCACGCATGCGTCCATTTATATCTCTTCCATCTAAGAAGTGTGGGCTGATGGACTGCAAAACCTGTTGGTGCAATTCAAGAGTTTAACAAGGTGATGTCATTTCCTCCCCCTGACCCCTGCTGAAGTCCACGTTGCCAGTGCAACCCACACATAAAGGCCGCCCACCTCGAGCTGCCTGAGGTACTGGTAGATGTCCTTCACGTAGTCACTGCAGAGCTGAGGGTTTTCCCAGTCCTCGTTATCTATATCCTCGATCTTGCAGAGCAAAGCATCAGAGAAAGCTTGGCACAGGTTCTCTTCCTTCATGGAGACATCCTCAGGGACGGGAGAAGGCTCCTGCACCAATAAGCGGAAGACTTGAATTACTGCCCTGCTGGAGAGCCTATGCCTGGCATCCCACACTCTTTATACAGAGGTGGCTTCTGTGTATTTAGCTAGCTTTGTTCACGCATTAGCTCTCACACAGAAGGTGCTCAATAATGAATGTGAGTGACCACTGAGGTCAGAGAACACTGGCCCCTGGCAGCAACCTCGCCTGCAATCCTGTTTTCGTTCCTCCACTACTTCTAAATTTAGACCCTGGAGAGCAGAAGGCAGAAGGGCTTATTCCAGTCTGAATTAGCAGGAGACGACACAGGCTTAGCAAGGATACGGGCTGTATCTTATGTACTTACGCTGACAGGGTGCTGATTTGTAAACTCACACAAATTAAAAAGTCATGTGGCGCAAACAAATATTTTTCTTTTTCTTTTTCTCTTTCTTTTTTCTTTTTTTTTGGTTTTTCAAGACATGGTTTCTCTGTGTAGTCCTGGCTGTCCTGGAACTCACTCTAGACCAGGCTGGCCTCGAACTCACAGAGATCCACCTGCCTCTGCCTCCCTTGTGCTGGGATTAAAGGCATGCGCCACCATCACCCAGCTCAAACAAATATTTCATAATGAAGTATAAACTATTATTTGGGGGCGCTGGAGAGATGGCTCAGAGGTTAAGAGCACTGACTGTTCTTCCAGAGGTCCTGAGTTCAATTCCCAGCAACCACATAGTGGCTCACAACCATCTGTAACCAGATCTGGTGCCCTCTTCTGGCCTGCAGTCATATATGCTGTATACATAATAAATAAATAAATCTTAAAAAAAACCCCATTATTTGAAAAAGAATAGGTGGCCCTTTTCAAAGTGCCTAACAGGACTTATGTCTAGACCATAAAAAATACATATTAAGGGAATAAAATACAAAACCAGAGCACAGCTCACGCAATCCAACAGGTTTAAAAGCTGGATGTGCTGACTCAGGCCTGCAGTCTCAGCACTAAGGAGGCTGAGGCAGGAGGATAGCCATGAACTGAAACACAGCCTGAGCTATAGAGTTCTAGGTTAACCACGTTAGAATGAGAAAATGATTCAAAAATAACAAAAAATTAAAACCACAAAGGTAATTTGAACTAAGTTGAAGATTAATAATTTCCAGTCTTAGAGTAGGAAACAAGAGGTGGAGGGTAAGGGAAGAGGCAGTTCAAAACACGCTCTGCCTCTTAAGGGCTATACCAAGGCCCAGACCAACAAAGGCTAAGCAGGTATGCTTGCCATTTATTCAGAATTTACCCACCTCAGAGAACTAGAGTGAATGAGATGCAATGTCCTGGGGGAGAGTGAGGCCTTCCAAGGACTCCATCACCGTGAAGACATTTCACTAAGTGCTGCAGGCCCACTGTGCCATCCTCTACTGCAGAGTTTAAATAAATGGCTGCTGCAGAGTTTAAATAAATAACCTGGGGGAGGTGCTTAGGCCAGCCTCGGCTACATGGTGGGAGCCTATCTCAAAACTGCAGTGGCAGTGGTTAATAGCAGTGTATAATGAAAAGACAACAACATCAACAAGGATGGCGACAGCACTGCATCTCCTCACATGTGTGACCTGAAAACCCAGGCCTCCCTCCCTCAGTGCGGGGTGGACTGGTTATCAGAGGCCTCAGAGTACAGAGGGAGGGGCGGGGCTGGGAGCAGTGGTCAGCGGGGTCTGAGTCACAGCAGTCAAAGGTATACTACTGCATAGCAGGGCAACCGTAGAGAGCGACCGTGCTGTTAGCCAAGGCTATACCATATTGAAAAGCTTCTTTGTGTTTGGTTTTTTGAGACAGGGTTTCTCTGAGTCACCCTGGCTGTCCTGGAACTCACTCTGTAGACCAGGCTGGCCTCGAACTCACAGAGATCCACCCGCCTCTGCCTCCCGAGTGCTGGGATTAAAGGCGTGCGCCACCACCCCTTGCTAAAGCTTCTCCACTTTAGTCGAACACCGACAATTCCTGAAACTAAAGTACCCTGGCTCCCAGAGCTAGAGCAACTGGTTTTTCTAGTTTCCTGTTCTCCCCACTGACCCAGCATTCACCTTAGCTCGGTAGCTACCCTTAGCAATGGCCAACTGCAGACAAAAGGGAAGAATTCTAGTCCCCTTTCCGCCCCACAACCTCCCCGTCTTGAAGGCTGAAAGGATTCTGAGTCCTACAGCAGAGAGCCCGCTGTAGGTCTGTTCCCGAATACGGCCTGTGCTGCTACTCCCTTCCCTCAGCGCAGCCTCACGACGTGCTGCACATTTCTCCAGAGCTCAGGGGAAGGACTCTGAACGTCTCAACAGTAAGAATGGTCCAGTAGATAAATTTGTCTTCATTTGTCTGTTGTGTGTGTGTATTTCAAAAGGTCACATGTTACTCTGGAATAAGTGTCATTTTTATGCATCAGTTAAAAAATTTAAAAAAAACATAAACATGAAAATTAAACATTAGTTAGGGTCAGCAACTCAACATTTGCCCTTAAAAATGAATTATTAAAAGTGCTTTTTTTAAAATGACAGAAGTAGTATGCAAATTAAGGCCTTCAAACTAGACTAACAAACAAGCCTATGGGTTGTCACAGACAATGGGAAGTCCAGCCAGAAGCTGAGGACGTGCCAGCTGACTTAACTCAGGAGCCTTGTCTTTGGGAGGGTGGAGGGCTCGCTGGGGGTGAGCGCAGGGAGCCCTGGGGTCCTGAGAGTGGGTCCCATGCTGCCTTGTTCCCTGTTTCTTTTCTCTGACACAGGGTCTTGCTGTGAAGCACCAGGCCGTCCTGGCCCTTACAATCCCACTGCCTCAGCCTCAGCGCTGGGACTAGAGGCCACAGCACCGTGCTCAGCAACAGCGCAGCAGGGAGAAGCTCCATGGAGAACTGCTCGACTCTGGACAGCTGACGACTTGTCGGAGTGAACAAGCACACTGGATACTCAGCAAGG
Organism: Peromyscus californicus insignis; assembly: GCF_007827085.1. Lineage (NCBI taxonomy): Eukaryota > Metazoa > Chordata > Mammalia > Rodentia > Cricetidae > Peromyscus > Peromyscus californicus. The sequence continues at coordinate 65,329,846 of NW_026294402.1, forward strand.
CGGCGGTGGAGGCAGAACCTTGGCCGTGACTGTCTTTAGAATGCAGCACCTGACACCAGGAGGCAGCAACCCGGAGGCTTAGCTCCATGGACCCTTGACCACCCATTCCCCTGTTGCATAGATGTTCCTTGTGAACTGTATTCCTTTCATTTAAAAGACTGAGAGACCATGCTTCTCTTCCTTTCCCTTGCAAGTTATCTTGGGTTCTTCCGCCTCCTTTCTGAGACAAGGTCTCATGTAGCCCAGGCTGACCTTGAACTCCATGACCTTAAACTGATCTTCCAGCCCTCCCCTCTCTGTGCTGGGCTCTAGGGCACCACACACTGTTTCCATAATGCTGTGAATGGAGTGGGCTTCCCAACCAGATTCTTAGCTTCCTACTCTGCCTGGGCCCTATGAAACTTGCTTGCCCGATGCAGCAAATACCCTCCTTCCTTAAACTAGTCAGTGTTTACCAAGGCCTTACAGCTCAGAAAAAAACACTGCCCCACCTCTCCAAAACGCTGTGTGAGAACGGCTGTGAATGCCTGAAGTAAGTCTCAGCCATCTTAGAAGCAGCTGCCTCATCCACACAGCCAGAAGCCCTCCTCCAGGTTTGCACAGCAAGGATTCTGGGAACATCTGTTTTCATGGACACAGGGGTCAACAGCTTTCTAGGGAAGTTACTAGAAGTCCTGTGCTCCACTGGGGTGCACGCAACTCCAGGGACTGTGTGTAAAGTGGCAGCACACAGGGCAGGTAACAGCCGGTGCCAGGCTCTCCTGCCAAGTGGGGTTCTTCGACCTGCACTGTGGACTTGACGGTCCCTTCGCTACTGTGACGCTGAAATCCATGTGTCTGAGTGGAAGTCACGAGCTGCTCCTTAATCCCTGGTAACTTCTAAAGTCACAACATCCAGCACATCCTCTACCCATATAGTAGTATTTTAAAGACTGTTTTTAAGTTACATACGTGCGTGCGTGCGTGCGTGCGTGCGTGCGTGCGTGCGTGTGTGTGTGTGTGTGTGTGTGTGTGTGTGTGTGGCGGGGAGGGTCTGCACAAGAGTGCAGGTGCCCACTGAGGCCAGAAGAGGGCACTGTTTGAATCCCTGAAGCAGAAGTTATGTGAGCCACCCAACACAAGTGCTGGGAACCAAGTCCTCCAGTCCTCTGTAAGGGTAACATGTGCTCTTAATCACCAGTCATCCCTCTGGTCCCTAGAGGTGATTTTACAGGGACTGAGCTCTTGGTCCACGTTTTATCTGAAACAAGTGGCCTAAACTGTTAGGAAACAGAGAAAAAGCAGTCAGCCATGGAATAACGGAAGCCGGAAAGAGGGGAGCATTGAAGGTCACAGGAAGAAACAACAACTTCTCGCTTTTCAATGTGGAGGACTGAACCCTGGGCCTCTTACATGCTAAGCACAGCTCCCACATCTGAACTACTACCATCCTGACATAGATAGATAGATGCCTTTCTTCTTTGCTTCAGTTTTATGGGAAAGTCTGATTATTTATTTATATATTTAAAGATAAAGCCAAATATGCTGGGCTGGCCTTGAACTCAGTAAGTAGCAAAGGAGGGCCTTGGACTTTGATCCTCCTACTAGGATCACAGATGACTACCACCGTGACTACTTCATGCAGTGTTGGGCATTGAACCGAGGGCTTCATGTATGCTAGGCAAACACTCTCCCAACTGAGCTACATCCCCTGCCCCTGAAGCCTGAAATTCTTAAAGTCAATATTCAAAAATAAAACCACCATTAATATTTTACATAAATGCATGCTTTTAAGAGCAAATTTGAGCTGGGTGGTGATGGTGCACACCTTTAATCCCAGCACTTGGGAGGCAGAGGCAGGCAGATCTCTGAGTTCAAAGCCAGGTCTACAGAGTGAGTTCCAGGACAGCCAGGGCTACACAGAGAAACCCTGTCTTGAAACACCCCACCTCCCCCTAAAAGCAAATCTGATTTTATGCAGTACATGGTGTTATAATGTGGTTTTGTCACTAAATGTGCCAAATACTTTGACATCTTTAAACTCTGTACTAATTAATATTTATGGCTACATAGTATCTCATTAAATCTATTGAATGAATGGATCTCCCAGTTAAGATCATTTCTGTCACATAGATATTCATTGGCCAGGCATGGTGGTGACACATGCCTATATTTCCAGCACTTGGGAGGCAGATACTCTGAGTTTGAGGTCAGCCTGAGCTACAGTGAAAGACCCTGAAAAAGAAGGGGTGGGGGAGGGAGGAGAGAGATGGCTCCTGTGAGATGCTTCAGTGGGTAAAGACACTTACTACCGCCCTAACCCTGCGACTCACATGGAGGAAATAGAAAAGCAACTCTGGAAAGTTGTCCTCTGACCTACACACACACACACACACACACACACACACACACACACATTTTGCAACATTTTTAAAAAGTGAGGTGGGGGGCCTAGAGGTGTCGCTCAGTTGGTAGACATTTGTCTAGCATGCATGAGGTCCTAGGTCTGATCCTCAGCACCACAAAATGAGCATGGCAGTACTCATCGTGATCCCAGGACTTGCCAAGATAGAGGTAAGAGAATGAGAAGAGGCTCAGGGTTACCCTAGGATACACAGAGTTTGAAGCCAGCCCAGGCTACACGACATCTTGCATCAAAACAGACAGACAGACACACACACACACAGAAGAGGGATAAAATCCAGACTCTAAGGCCTACGAATCCAACTGCAGCTTTCTTCCCACCCTTATCTCCTGCTGCCTCAGACAAGCCTCTGACTTAGTGCAGACCTGCATACTCCTTGACCAAAGGGTTATGTATGATTCTATATAAGCCTACCGCATCTTTGTGCCATGGTATCGTTGCTGCCCTTAATCACTACAAAGGCACTGTCTTAATTTGCTGTTGCTGTGATAAGACACCACAACCAAGGCAACTCATAGAAAAACACACACACACACACACACACAACACTTAATTTGTATCTCCTAGTTGCAGAGGGTTAGAGTCTATGACCATCACGTCATAGTCTATAACCATCAAGGAGCATGGCAACAGGCAGGCAAGCACGGTGCCGGAGCACTTTACATCTTGGTCCACAAACACAAGGCAGAGAGCGCTAAATGGGAATGGTGTGAACCTCTGCAATCTTAAAGCCCACCCCCGGTGACACACCTCCTTCGACAAGGTCACACCTCCCAATCCCCCCCAAACAGTTCCACCAACTGGGAACCAAGTATTCAAATATCTGAGCCTATGGGGGCAGTTCTCATTCTAACCCCCACAGGCTCCTTTGCCTGTCAAGTTTTTTCAGAATTACCACTGACGCTGGGGAGAAGGCCCAGTTGGTAAAAGCGCTTGTCCAAGTTTGACCCCCAGAATCCAAATCAGTATAAAAGCTAACAGTGGTGGCATGTGCTAGGGAGGCTGAGGCACATATTTTTTTTCTTTTTTTTGGTTTTTTGTTTTTTTTGGTTTTTCGAGACAGGGTTTCTCTGTGTAGCTTTGCGCCTTTCCTGGAACTCGCTTTGGAGACCAAGCTGGCCTCGAACTCACAGAGATCCGCCTGGCTCTGCCTCCCGAGTGCTGGGATTAAAGGCATGCGCCACCACCGCCTGGCTTTTTTGGTTTTTTGAGACAGGGTTTCTCTGTGTAGCTTCGGAGCCTGTCCTGGATCTCTCTCTGTAGACCAGGCTGGCCTCGAACTCATAGAGACCTGCTTCTGCCTACCGAGTGCTGGGATTAAAGGCATGTGCCACCAATGCCCAGCTTGAGAGAGACAAATCTTAAGGGGCTCACTGCCCAGTCAGTATAGACTACTGGGTGAGCTCCTAGCTAGAGAGAGATCCTGTAAGGGGAAAAAAAAAAAGTCAGGCCTAAAATGACGGCGCACGCCTTTAATCCCAGCACTCAAGAGGCAGAGGAAGGCGGATCTATGAAGTCCAATCCAGCTGGGGGTACATAGTGAGACCCTTTCTCAAAAAAAAAAAAAAAGGTCCATGCTGCCACCTGAGGAATAGCATCTAAGACCTGCGCGCGCGCGCGCGCGCGCGTGCACACACACACACACACACCCTCTAAGGACCATAGCCCTGGGCCACTGAATCCCTTAGAACCTGCACCCTCCTTGAGGTGTCTTCCACAGACGGAGGCATTCCCCAGCCGTCTGACACTTCACTTCCTGACGTCATTAGTGACACTCCCTAAGACTGCTAACTTTGTTTCAGGGAACATATGTCCCTCCTAGACATGCCTCCTGAGGCAAGACATCTCTACAACCTTAACACAACTGGATGTGTACAGTAAGTACTCAACCTAGGTATTTCTCCAGTATGTCCAAAGTTTCACTTTGAAGTTTCAATCATACACCACCACCACCACACACACACACACATACACCACCACCACCACCACCACCACCACCACCACCACCACACACACACACACAGAATGAAAGTGAAGTGTTTATTGCTATGTCTTGGCACTCGGACAATGTCTACCTCATAGTAATTATATATGAGAGCATGCATACACTTGAACTTACAGGAAATGGGTAAGCCACCGGGTCCCTTAGCATTCTAAGTCCCGCTGAGCTACTCAGTTTAGGGACCACCATTAATCAATGTAGAATTATGGGATTACCTTATTTTTATGTGAGTTTCAGACTTCAGAGTGGTGGGCTTCCAGTTGTAAGGAAGGTCATTCCTACTGTGTATTATTTTAATAAAACCCACCAAGTTGGGGGCTGGAGAGATGACTCAGCAGTTAAGAGCACTGGCTGCTCTTCCAGAGGTCCCAGGTTCGGTCCCAGGTTCGTTCCCAGCAGCCACATGGCAGCTCACAACCATCTGTAACTCCAGTTACAGGGGATCCTATGTCTTCTTTTTGCCTCTCAGAGCACCAGACTCAAAAGTGGTGCACAGACCTACATGCAGGCAAAATACCCACACTCGTAACACTAAAATGAAAGACTATGGAAGCATGCAGGTTAAGTCCAGGACCTCCTACCTTCGGAGCCAGTGTCTCCATCTGTACCGGTTTCACAGAGGCTGTAGGTTTCGGCTGTTTGTTGACATTGGTCACTTTGGCGGGCTGAACTGGTACTTTGGTGTTCTGAGGTTTCTATAAGGCAAAAAAAAGAACAGTGAGCCGGGCAAGACAACCAGCCAGCGCCGCCCCTGTACAGCGTGACTCTCCACACCAGTGAGGCCCCGGTACAGCGGCTCTCCGCACCAGCGCAGCCCCGGTACAGCGGCTCTCCGCACCAGCGCAGCCCCGGTACAGCGGCTCTCCGCACCAGCGCAGCCCCGGTACAGCGGCTCTCCGCACCAGCGCAGCCCCGGTACAGTGGCTCTCCGCACCAGCGCAGCCCCGGTACAGCGTGGCTCTCCGCACCAGCGGAGGCCCCGGTACAGCGTGGCTCTCCGCACCAGCGCAGCCCCGGTACAGCGGCTCTCCGCACGAGCGCAGCCCCGGTACAGCGTGGCTCTCCGCACCAGCGCAGCCCCGGTACAGCGGCTCTCCGCACCAGCGCAGCCCCGGTACAGCGTGGCTCTCCGCACCAGCGCAGGCCCGGTACAGTGGCTCTCCGCACCAGCGCAGGCCCGGTACAGCGTGGCTCTTCGCACCAGCGCAGCCCCGGTACAGTGGCTCTCCGCACCAGTGCAGCCCCGGTACAGTGGCTCTCCGCACCAGCGCAGCCCCGGTACAGCGGCTCTCCGCACCAGCGCAGCCTCGGTACAGTGGCTCTCCGCACCAGCGCAGACCCGGTACAGTGGCTCTCCGCACGAGCGCAGCCCCGGTACAGCGGCTCTCCGCACCAGCGCAGCCCCGGTACAGTGGCTCTCCGCACCAGCGCAGGCCCGGTACAGTGGCTCTCCGCACCAGCGCAGCCCCGGTACAGTGGCTCTCCGCACCAGCGCAGCCTCGGTACAGTGGCTCTCCGCACCAGCGCAGCCCCGGTACAGTGGCTCTCCGCACCAGCGCAGCCCCGGTACAGCGGCTCTCCGCACCGGCGCAGCGCCGGTACAGTGGCTCTCCGCACCAGCGCAGCCTCGGTACAGTGGCTCTCCGCACCAGCGCAGCCCCGGTACAGTGGCTCTCCGCACCAGCGCAGCCCCCGTACAGCGGCTCTCCGCATGTATCACCTCTCCCTCATTACCTTCACCACTTGGGTTGCTCTGGTTCTAACTTTATTTCCAATTTCTTCTAAAACTGCCCGCCGGATAGTCACATGGCTCTTAGCTTTAGGATTAACTCCTGTGTCAATAGTCTTCAAATCACTGGACACCTTAAAACAAAACAAAAACAAAAAACCACAACCGACAACAAATAAGCAAATAAACAAAAAAGGTTAAACACAGAGAAAATAAAAAATACCTACCACCTAATGTCAGATACTCCAATTCAGAACTGCTCTGGGAAATCTATTTATAGAGGGGGCTGTGGGGCTGGAGATGGCTTTCAGCAGTTAAGACCTTGGCTGCTCCTGCAGCGGATAACCCCAGCACCCACATGGCCGCTTACAAGTGCCTGTAACTCCAGTTCCAGGGGATCTGGCGCCCTCTTCTGGCTCCTGAGAGTACTGCACATACATAGTACACTATTCATGCATATAAAGCTTCTTTTTTTTTTTTTTAAGGAAAGGGTACATTTTAGGACATCTGAAAAAGGCTACTTGAAATATTACTCTAAAATTAAGCAAATCACCTACCTACCTTACCTACAAAACAAAGATCTCCCTACTGATCTCATGAATTGCAGTCTTTAAGAGATGTCAGATTCACACTTCAAAGATTATTTCTCATAAACACCTGTGTCTCTTGGTAAGCGATCCTTGTAGGTTAAGTCATTTGGTTAGAAACCCCCCTTCACAGAGTATATCCACAATGATAAAGAGCTTTGATACCACTAGTTAATAACAGGTCAGGTGGTTTAAAACTCCATGCCTCAGACCTGGAGTAGCTTTCATTACAGTGTCAATCAAACAGGAAATGGCCCCAGCAGAGATGGACCTTCAGAGACACAGCTTTCTATAGCAGACTCTCTCAAATTAAGGAGATATTTAGAATGAAAACAGGATGTGTAAAATAATTTCACCTCTCAAGTTTTGGGAGAGTTAGAATTGTATGAAAAAGAAAAATAACAGTGTCAGTTGACCATAATTGGCTTTTCCAGAACACAGTTAAAAAAACAAGACTTGCTATTCATACCCCCAAGCTGAGTCTGTTGTAGAAGTAATAAATACTTCATGAGGAAAAACACTTAACTCTCTGAGAGTTAGGGGTCCCTAATTCTAAAATACCCCCCAACGGGGGAGGGGGGGTGTTTAGGCTGACCTTTCAGGATAAGCCAGGCAAAACTGTAGCCCATCCAACAGAAAGAGTTTAAGTATTAAGTAACTTAAAAGGACCAATTAGACAAAAATTGTGTGTGCATGCATGTTTGGTTTCCCAAGACAAGGTTCTCTCTGGCTGTCCTGGAACTCACTTCTGTAGGCCAGGCTGGCCTCGAACTCAGAGATTCGCCTGCCTCTGCCTCCCAAGTGCTGGGATTAAAGGCGTGGGCCACCACCACCCAGTCAAAAATTTTACTTGTTCGTGGGAGTTAGATCTACAAGGCTCGAACCCTGACTGTATGTTCATCGTTGTTTAGGATTTCGATTCCCCAAGCCACGATGTTGACTATTTCTTGCCAGCACCCGCTGCTAATTTCAAAATGTGTTTGAAAGTTCAACGTCTTAGGAGTTAAAGCCGGTGATGAAGACTACTTTTAAATTCACGTGGAAGAGGCATTGGCAGCTTTTAACTAGCCAGGACAATGGCAGCCAGCTGGGTCAGGGCCCTCTAGTTTTCAACAAAGGGAAAACAGATCCAGGTACAATTCAACCCCAAAAGCTAGTAAGACTTTCATTCTCAAAAAAACGAATTTGGACTCCCCCCCGCCCCATCTGCAATACTGGGATCCCAGTTTTGTACTTTTCCTATTACACCTGGGTGGGTTTTTTTGTTTTTATTTTGTTACTTTTGTTTTTTTAAGAGGACAAACCCACACTTTCATGAACGTGGCCTGGAAGGCAAGTGTGCAGACGCCAATGGGAAGTTCATATAAAGCAAACTGTGAAAAATGTGAAAAGCAGAGAAATGGTACCGGACGGCTTCCCGGTTCCTCCCGGTCCTCATCCCCAGCGCAGCGCAGCCCTGAGCAGTGAGTGACAGGGATGGGGACCCCAGGCCCTTGCCTTTAGACAGCTCTGCCAGGGCCTCACCGGCAGCCTCCCGGGCCACCGGGCAGGGCAGGGAAGCACAGCCCGGGCGCACTCACCGTCGGGCGTCGGAGCAGCGCCATGAGGGCCGCGCTGGGCAGGGCGGACTCAGCGCAGCCACCGGGGTCCGCGGCGCCGTTGGGCGTCTCCGGGTCTCGCTGCTCCCCACTCTCGCCCCGGTCGGCGATTCAAATACCGCGCTGCTCGCGCCCCATTGGGCAGCCGCACGCACGGCGCGCGCTCCCCATTGGCTGGGCCGGAAGGCCTTTCTGCACACTGATTGGCTGGCTTCTACTTGCTTGTCATAGCAACCAGCGTGGCCGCCGGGCTTTGTTGTTTCCTTGTCTACAGTTTTATTTTTAAATCCTAGTCTCTGAGATAAACAAAACAAGTTTTCCTCCCACTGGAAAAGCTAATCTGAATATTGGCCGAAGGGGGGGAAAAAAAGGCTCACCTACGGACAGATGTCTTTAGACGTTTGTTCCGGGTGGGCATTAGTGGGCTCCAGGGAATATCCTGGAAATGCTACTTCTGACCTTGCTTCCTCTTCCGGAAACCTCTACTTGGTAGCTAGGTTTGGGTTGGTCTGGGGAATAGAGTCATCGACTCCAGGTCGTTCAGGGCTACAAGAGGATTGAGAATCGAACGTGTGCTACATTATGGTCTTCCTAAAACAACGGATCCCCAGCAGAGGTACAAATCAAACTAAAAGTGTTTGTCCCAGCACGCTGATACCAGATGGACTCAGACGTATTTGTCAAAGGACAGTGTAATGTGTTCAAGGTTTGAACAAGACAAACAGAGTGTATCTCAAGTTGTGAACAGAGAGAGAAGAGGCCGGAGAACAGAATGTTACCCTGGAGAAAAGAAGGTGGTCAAGATAGAAAAAGAAGGCTAGTGGTATGATGCGTGTGTAAAGCCCTGAAGATGTGTTCCCAGCATAGAGGAGAGAAAGTCAAAACAACAGAAAATGGTCCAGTGCCCAAAGGCAGCAGAACAAAGTGAGGTCAGGCTCCCCATGACTCTGTTGTTTTAGTTCAAGTCTCTTCAGCTTGGGAAATACAAACACTGTGGTTGGAGAGCCTTAAATAAGGCTGATCAGGATCGATCCTCCCCCTTTACCCAAATCCCTAGGTTGTAGCATATCTTGACATTTCCAATCTGAGTCTAAAGGCAGAAAGAACCAGTGTCCCTCCCACCTGGAAAACAGGCTGATGGAATTGTCCCTCACTCTAAATTACATGAGGATATGGCGAAATCAAAGGAGCAGAAAGAGCTATTTTTATTCCATTAATTTCTTTCACTCAAATACCTGCTTCAGGAAACAAAGTTTTGTGGCTGCTGACTCTGGCCGTCATCCTTGACATCACACATGTCACAAATAGGTTTGGAGAAGTTTTGGTTTGGAGAAGAAAATGTGCTCAGCAGTTTGTACTATGGTGCATGCATATAATTCCAGCTACTTGGGAGGCTAAGGCAGGAGGATCCCTTAAGCTCATGATTTCAGCACCAGCTTAGCAACACAGTGAGACCCTCATCTCTGAATGAAAGGAGTCCTTTTAACAAAGCATTGGGCTGTGCTTTAAATAACTGCAATGAACTTTACAGCAGGGTCTCATGAATCATAGGCTGATTTAGAACTTTCTATGTAGTTGAGGGTGACCTTGAATTTCTAATCCTCCTGCCTCTGCCTCCTGAGTGGGAGGGATTACAGGCATGCACCACCACACCTAGTTTACATGGCACTGACATGTCAGAATCCAGGGCTTCCTGAGTGCTAGGGACTCTACCATCTGAGCTACATGGCCAGCCTCTACTGTGTTAAAGGGGCCAAACTGTGTTGGTCTGGGGTCTTCTACCTGCTCCCCACCACCGTCTGAGCTAGCTTTGATATTCTCTTGACACAGGATGACAGAATGGATATCCAGGCTTGTGTCTGAGGAGGCCTGGCAGTTTCAGGATTCCTGACCCACTGTGTAAAGAAGTGTAGTTATCCATTGCTGGAGAGATGACAGTGAACACACAGTGAATCGTCAACTGTCCTCAACACCCCAATGAAAGCATCAGCTGTCTAAGCTGGGCCGGACCGGACAATCCATTCCAGTAGCACTCCCAAGCTGAATGCAGCCACAGGAAACCACAATGAAAGATGAGCTAGACTCCATTAGCCCTACCCAAACTGAGCATCTGCGAGCAAATAAAAGCGCCTGAAACCACGTTTTGCGGTTGTTTGCCACAAAGACCTAACAGATATACTTATCTAGGGTGTTTCTGTGACCTACAATAAGCCTTTTGTTGCTGGCCATCTATATGGTCTTGTCTTTTCATAGAGCCAGGATTTTGTAAACATACATAGTGGTTGGGACATGGGCTCGCTTTAAAATCTGAATTCTCAATGTTGTCTTAGTACATGTTTTGAATGGAAAAACTGAGTGCATTTGCCATTTCCAGATGTTTTACCATTTGAGTGAGTCTTGAGGATATGTTTATCCATCAGGGATGCAAGAATCAGATGCAGCTGGGAACCCTCAGAAGTCCTGACACCAGCCAGCCAGAATGTTTACCTACAAAAGACAGTATGTCCAGAACAAGGTCTTGGCAAAAAACCTACATTTAAAACACTAGACAGATAGAATGGCATGGCCCTGGCTAACAGGAAGCAACTGAACTGAGTGCCAAATGGTGACCTATAACCTCTCTATACACTCACACACACCACCACCACTAGCACACACAAAACGTAATTTTATGGCAGAGGGCATCAATTCTTACCTTTGGCAATAGCTGACTATAGCATAGTATTAAGTAGTGCCTCTTTATATTGCTACTGTGATAATGAGGTGAGAAGCAGAAGGCAGATGGCCCAGAATCTTCTGTGACTATAGGATCAAAGGAAGGTGACACCCTCTGAATGCAGAGAGGACATTAATGCCCATTTAGTGACTAGCTGCTTGGACACGGTGCAGGAGAAATGTTAGCAGCATCTCATGATACTGCATTTACTTTGAAAGGCCAAACATTTTGGGATTAAAGCAATAATTTATATTATCTTTTTAAGATTTTTTATTTTTAATTACTGTGTATTTGTATCTGTGTATGTGTGTGATGTAGTGGAAAACTCCAGCATTTGAGAGGCAGAGGGCAGGTAGATCTCTGAGTTTGAGGCCTGCCTGGCCCGCATAATGAGTTCCAAGCCAGAGCTTACATAGTGAGACCCTGTCTCCAAAAACAAACACACAAAAAAAACTAAACATAAATGAATCAGTGTCAATTATAAAATAAGTCAACAAGTATGTATTTAAATCACATATAATGTATGTGACAGAGAAATTTAAGCTTTTCTTATGTTCTGAAAAACACTAGAGGACTACATAGCATGGAATTCTCTCCATTTTAACTTAAAAAATGTGTGGCAGGGCAGTGGTGGTGCATGTCTTTAATTCTAGCACTCAGGAGGCAGAGGCAGGCAGATCTGAGTTAGAGGACAGCCTGGTCTAGAGCGAGTTCCAGGATAGCCAGGGCTGCACAGAAAAATCCTGTCTTGAAAAACCAAATATGTATGTACATATGTATAGGTGTGCACACGAGTATAGGTTCCTGCAGAGGTCAAAGGTGTCAGATCCCACTGGAGCCTGCAAACTACCTGATGTGAGTGCTGGGAACTGAACTCAGGTCCTCTGGAAGAACAGTCTGCGCTCTTAACCGCTCAGTCACCTGTCCACAGGTGACTTTTCACTTCTAGGTTCTCAACTCCTTGCATAGACTCAGGCTCTCTAATGGCACTCTTATATGCATCTGTTTACTTTTTGGCTTTTTCCCAGTGAGGGAGCAGACCTGGGTCACTGTTCCACTCTTCCCTGACCTTCTATAATGTAGACTGGTAACCAAATGGTTTACAGTGTCAGGCATGGAACTCAGGATGCCTGGATTTTGGAAATGTTTCCACACCAGGCTTCACTCTGGCTCACAAGTATACTGTTAACTCTATCACCCTCCATCAGCATGCATACTCTGTAGACACATGTTGATGATAGAATTGCTCTATGGTGACATAAAAGGCAAAACTGAATGAAAACAAGCACCAGATTATGCAAATATCAGTTAGGTGGATCTCATCTGAGCTTCAAGATGTCCAGTGTAAACCATTTTATAAACACTAATTATGAAACACAAAGACAATAGAAATATAAGTTATTTATTAATCAATCCACTTACAAAGCAGGTGGCTTAATGCAAGCTTATTGACATCTTCACATATGATCCATGGGAACATGTCTTCCACATACAGACAGTGGTCTTACTGACTGGATGCATTTGCAATCTTGGGCATATTAAGCATATTTAAACAAATAAAATTAGGCTATCCTGTATATGAAAGTATCTTGATAATATGCATCCTGAAGTGGATTAAAACTTCCTCCAAAGGAGAAATGTTAGTATGTTAACTTGTACTCTATATTATGTTGTAAATCTTAACTACAGAAATTACAATTTGAAATCAGTGATCGACTCTTGGTAATGTCTGAAGTGGGCGTCTATAACCATAGCCAACAGTAGCCTGACAATATCATCTGTGCCTCACAGTATCTGCAGATTTACTGTTTTCAAGTTTAGAGAGAAATAAAACAAGAGACATGTAGATTCAGCTGACTTTATTTAAACTATAAAAAATCCCTTAAAAGTGAACCTGGGACCCTTAGAAGTTCTACGAATGCATAGATACCTGCCAATGACTGAATCCTAAATCCTGACTGAATGACTTTATAAAATTAATGTAAGCAGATATCTTCTTTATCCGTGCTTAGCAGACCTAACAAAATTCTACATGTCTTTTTCAATTTCCCTATCCTTTTTAAAATCTGCAAGTATATACAATCCAGCTAACTCAAATGAATATTTAGTGTTCGTCAAAGCTGTTTCACAGCAGCAAAAACTGGATTAGGGAATCAAGTTCCAAATGGCATAGAGAAAGATAAATAGGGTCAGAACAGCAGTCTAAACATACGGCATCAATAGCAACTCTATCTTGCACTGTGCTGGAAGAAAGGATACATCAAGAAAATTCCTACTGATCACGCTGGTCATGTGAGTACCACCTGCATCTGATTGACATGGGTTGCATTCTGTTCCCAGTATTAAGGGTGGTACTTAACTCAGAACTCCATATTGTAAATATACAGCAGCCATTTTGTCCTAATTTAATTAAGGAATGTCTTAATACACAATATTATCATTTTCTAGAGGATCTTTATACATTAAACTAAAGTACATGATTGATTAAATTAAAGGTTAGTAATGGATTAAAAAAAATTCATAATTCTCAAGGTACTATGTAAAAAAACAAAAAGACCACAAAATACTACTTACTAAAGCAGCTAATCTTGCCTGCAAGTTTAGGGTCACAAGCCCATATATGTGCAAAGAAATGCAATACAAGGAATCATGCAAAAATACAGTAAAATGATACAGGAAGAAATGTCGAATCTAGGAAAAAAAAAAAACCAACACAAAGCTTTTATAAATACATCCAATCAACTGTGTACAGAAGTTGTAGGTCTAGCGGTAGCTGTACCATATAGCAGAGTCAGCACTCAGAGTTCAAGGCTTCCAGATCTGCGCAGCTAAGTCATGCCATCTTTGGTTGACTGCAGTACCAGGAAGGATGGGAATGAGGGACAGCAAGAGTTCTGAAACATGGTGTCAACTTTCACTTGGCAGCTGGGCCTCGATGTCCACTCTGCATATGGGGCACTTCTTATTGGTGATCAGCCATTGATCAACACACACTTGGTGGAAAAGGTGCATACATGGAAGGCGTCTATCATTGGGGATGAAAACAAACAGTAAAAATTAATTTCATGACAATTCTATGAGGCGTTGATTTGCAAATGAATGATATAAAGTGTTTTGAAATAACTAAGCATCTTTATGTTAAACACACAAAGACTGGGGCTGGCAGGATGGCTCAGTGGGCAAAGTAATTACTATGCAAGCCTGACAATCTGAGCTCAGATCCTCAGAATGCACATAAAAAGCAGCATGTGACGGGCATGCCACATATGTAATCCAGGAAATGGGATGCAAACAAATTTCCCAGAAGCTACAGTCAGCTCGCCTGATGCATACAACAGTGAACTTTAAAAACGGAGACGCTGTTTCAAAGGAGATTTCTGTTTCAAAGGTGAGGACCAACACTCTAGGTTGTCCTCTGACCTCTACATGTGCACTGTGGCACTCATACAGGCTCGAGTGTGCGTGCACGCGAGAGCACACACACGCACGCGCATGCGCGCGCGCGCACACACACACACACACACCCCTATCTTCTCTAAGAATTGCTCGCTATAAAAATGGCATTTTAGACAATACGAGTTAACAAGACAGATAACCGACAGGTCTATGAAGGCAACATATATAAAACTGAGAACTGTCAGATCAAGAATCACACTGGCAACTACTCTAGCTTTGCCTTTTAGGAGTGGCCAAGGCACTGGAGATGAAAATACCCCGTTATACGATGCCTCAAACACTTTTAAATATCGAATCATGATGCTTGTGAGGACTCTTTGAAACACCTATTCACTTAACTGTCTTCCAAAAGCTTTGGAGACTGCTGTAGCAGTAGCTACACTGTAGGAATTAAAGAATGCTGAAACACGTAACATTACTTCAGCCCTGAGGATCTTTATACATTAGGCTGAAGCACATGCCTGAGGTAAGGAATACTCTTTTCATAGGATAATCAGCATATCCACTTATCAAAATGCTACTGCTTTATAGGTGAGCTAAAAGAAGATGTTCACTTCAGAATATCACACCAAGTTGCCAATAGAAACTGGAAAATAAAGATAGGGTAACTCTAAATCTACAGTTAAGAGTAGGGTGAACGTTGCTGTCTAAGTAACCTTCTACTTCTACTTACTATTAAGAGCTGCTATTCATATCCCCATAGCGTAACATTTCCCACAGATAATACCTACAAGTGCTCTTTCCTTCTTGGACACGATCAGTAGTAACATCAGAGAGACTGACTCAATAGCTACATGCCTTCACTGCAAACAGAATGTCAAAAACAAAACAAAACAAAACAACCCCACAGGGGCTACAGAGATAAAGAGTGCTGGCTGCTCTTCCAGAGAGCTACCATTAGATTCCCAGCACCCAGTTCCAGGGGATCCAATGCCCTCTTCTGGCCTCCTTGAACACCTGCATGTACATGATGCACAAACTTATATGCAGGCAAAACACTCATACACATAAGAAAAGTAGTACTACATTTTTTAAGGACTTAGAAAAAACCCTTATCACTGTGAGTTTGAGGTCAGCCTGGTCTATAGAGTGAGTTCCAGGACAGCCAGAGCTGTTACACAGAGAAACCCTGTCTAGAACCAAAAACAAAACAAAACAAACAAACAAAAACTCAAAAAATGCAGTTTGGAAAAAAACCCTCATAATATCATGTACTAGACAATAATGTATCTTTTTCCTCTCTCAGCTACTAGTTGAAGAGGTATGATGAGCCAAGGAGTCTACAGATGGAGTTTCAGGATGGTCAGGGCTATACACAGAAATTCTATCTTGAAGAAAAACAAACAAAAAGGCTTGATGACGTTACCCTTAGGAACAGAAAAAATTATTACCCACAGCTGTTATGTTTGATATGACACTAAATTACCTTAGCAATTATACAAAGAAAATGACTTCAAATAATACTAGGTTAGGATGGTAACATTTGCTAAGTCACAAAAGTATGGTTATGCTGGGCATAGGGGCACATGCCTGTAATCCCAGCACTTGGTAGGCAGGGGCAATGGATATCTGTGAGTCTAAGGCCAGCCAGGGCTATATAGCAAGATCCTGTCTCAGAAAACCAAACAGGGGAAAAAAAGTCTTGAAGACAGAGTACATACAGATGACCCTGACCCTATGTAATCTAGATTCCAAAACCCTCTCAAATTCTCATTCCTGAAAGATTTACAGAAGACACATTTTCACTACAGACGCTCCCCATACAACCTCTGGTAGAGTTCAGAATGGAAATGGACTCCCCTCCATGACTTTGATTCTTTTACTCTTTTGGTTACAGAGCTGGCAATGAGGTACATAAGTAATAATCTTTATTTGGTTTCCAGTTTACTTTTAAATACATGCCCCTTTAAGATCTAGTGTTCTATTTGTGAGTCAATCACTTGTCCATGGAGCTGAGGCACAAAGCCACGGCTGTGCAATTAGACTCTGCCACTGAGCCATGCTGCAGTCCTTTCTATTTAAGAGCGGACTTTACATAAGAAGTATCTAGTTACCTCACATCTTCACCCTCCTCTAAGACAGACAAACAGATAGTACACTTTTCCTCTGTGTCTTCCTCAGTCCCTTCTTCCCCATCTTGTTTGCAGTGCAGTTTCCTCTGTGAGAACCAATCAGTTGTTACCTTATTAGCAGAGATGACATTATTGAACAACTGAGTAAAGTCTGTGTTTATTTAAAACAAAACAAAAACAAGACAAGACCACATGTTCATATGTAACTCATTTCCTATAAACAGTCATGAATTAACAGATGAATTAAGTGACTACCAATTAATTATTGACTCCTAAAAGTCAGCATGAAAAGCAAAGTAAAAATGTAACAGATTCTCTAAGATGAACCCTATTACTGTTAATTCATGATGATGATACTCTGTATAATTACTCTTTCAACACAGTTAAGTAAATTATTCTTCTAATGACTATTTCAAACATCTTTGTAAGTTAATTCCAATTACAGCATTTAGTTTAAAAAAGATATAGTTAGTGGTAATGCCTGATTGACACTCTTAGAAAACATGAAAAATACCAACAGTAACTTCTATGGTCAGTGTTCTCTGTACAGCACGGAATATTATCTGTTCACTGTGAGCAGCTTATTTTATGTCTAGTTTGGAATTTCCACATATAACACTACAAAAATATGAACTAAACATCAGTGAAAAGAACCGGCAAGGTGTTTTAATTGTTTTGGTTTTCCAAGACAGGGTTTCTCTGTGTAATAGCCCCAACTGTCCTGGATCTCGCTCTGTAGACCAGGCTGGCCTGGAAACTCACCAAGATCAGCCCACCTCTGCCTTCCGAGAGCTGGGATCAAAGGCGTGCGCCATCACTGCCCGGCTTTTCTTTTTCTTTTTTTTTTTAATCATTGTTTTTGTTATTGTTGTCTGTTTTATTTTATAGCTGAAACAGGCCTTAAACTCACAGCAATCTCTTTGCCTCAGGCTCTCTAGTGCTGGGAGTACAGGTGTGGCCACCGCGTTAGGTATAAGAGGATAGCCTAAAAAACTGTAGTATTGCCAGGTGGTGGTGGCACACACCTTTAATCTCAACACTTAGGTGGCAGAGGCAGGCTGATCTTTGTTGAGTTCGAGGCCAGCCTGATTTACAAAGTGAGATCCAGAACAGGCACCAAAACTACACAGAGAAACCATGTCTCCCCCCCCAACCCCCCAAAAAAAGAGTATTATAAAATGCACTAAAGTATCTCAAAGAACACTTAAGAAATCTATGACTTCCCATCTGAAGGAAGACCAGAGTATGGGAAGAAATTTCAGAGTATATAGCTGAGATCATTTTCATCATGGGAATCACTTCAATAGTATTATAGTAGTTATACTCCACAGAATGGAGGGTCTGTAACATTTCATTTTATGATCATAACAACCCTCACCTTTTTATATTTATGTGGATATGTGCATCTTTCAATTGTTCCCTGGGATGCTCCACGATTGACATTTCCTAATCTTTCTTCCAGATGAATCAGCTCCTTAAAGTGAAGAATAACTAGTATTAAAACCACAATTCCTTTAAGAATATGTTTTTTTGTTTTGTTTTGTTTTGTTTTTCAGAGCTGAGAACCAAACCCAGGGCCTTTTGCTTGCTAGGCAAGCACTCTACCACTGAGCTAAATCCCCAACCCCAAGAATATGTTTGTGTACTACATTCATGCCTGGTGTCTGAGAAGGCCAGAAGAGGGTACTGAATCCCCTGGAATCAGAGTTACAGACAGTTATGAGCTGCCATGATGTGGGTACTGGAAACAGAACCTGGGTCCTCTAGAAGAGCAGCCAATGATCTTAACCACTGAACCATCTCTTGAGCCCCCCTTTTATGTGTTCTTACAAGACAGGGCCTTACTATGCAGTGCTACCTAGGTAGACCAGGCTAGCATAAAACTCACAGGGTTATGCTGCCATTGCCTCCCAAGTGCTTGGATTAAAACTGTGTCCCATCATACCCAGTTTAATAAAATTTACATATGCTTTTAGGGTAGATATTCATATTCAATTTCTTTAACCAGTTAATTTTTGACTTAAGATACTATTCTTAAATCTCTGTGTAAGTCCCAGAGGCAATACTAGAAAATCAGACATTTGGCTGCTTTCTAACTCCCAGCCACAGTAGCTATCCTACTTAACCATGAACACACATTAAATTAACTCTTGCACTAAAAATACCATTTATTTTATTTCATACCTCAAAATTGCCCCTGAAAGGACCTCTGAATGATGTTCCATCCAGTCCTGAAGAAATGTAACGGATGTGAGGATAGCCTGCCATGTCAGGAACCTGTTTTTAACACAAGAGACGGATGAAGTCATTAAGATTGTATTTTATTGCTAACATTGAAGATACTCAATCTCTATTCAACTCATGAACTCAACTCAAAGACTCCAATTACACATTGTATTAAGAGGGACAGTTAGGCTCCCCTTAAAATACAAGCTCTCATCTATGAAAATATGGGCAGAATAAACAAGAAAAACAACTGTTTCATAAGATAACAAATTTCTTACGCAAAGAACTCTGCATATAGTTGGATGTAGTGAGACGTACTTGGCCCTGGCTACTCGGAAGACTGAGGTAGACTGAGATGGTTTAAGGCTAGCTCTAGTTTTCAAGGTCAGCCTGGGCAACAGCAAAATACACTCTGCCTATCCCATCAAAAAAAAAGGGCAAGGTGTGATTGTGCATTTGTGCATGCCTTTAATTCCCAGCACTCAGGAAGCAGATCGCTGAGTTTGAGGCCAACTTGGTTTACATCCTGAGTTCCAGGATGGCCAGGGCTATGTAGAGAAACCTTGCCTCAACAAGCAAGCAAATAAATAAATGCACATACATACACACACACACACACACACACACACACACACACACACACACACACACACTTATACTCAAGCTTACTAAGCCTGATGGTTTCTTGGTAGCTGCAAACACACTTAAGAAATTAAAGCTTTCATAAGATCATGTCAACCTCTCAATAATAAAAGCATGGAATATTCTTGATTGATTCTGTCAGTGAAACTAATTTTAACAGGTTTTTTTAAAAAAATTTGTTCAGTATAGTGAATCTTGAATATTTCAGATTCCATTTTCTGTGAGCTAGCCACAGGTTAAATTTATTTGTTACCCTAGGGACACTTGTTCTTTATGGCCATTTATGGTCATGCAGTGTGTTGAGAAACTGGCACTGCCTGACCTGGTGCTCCCACTGAGCAGATTCTGCCTTCTCTGAGCTTTCCTGCATCTATTTAGTGGCATGTTTCTCCCATGCTTTTACCACGGGCTTTCTTTCACGTTTAATGTGGCTCCAAATACAGTTCTCAAGCACCATCTGGGGATGCTATCCAAGGAAGGCTGTGTTTCACCTCGGGGAGCAAACATCTGTCAGGTAAGTTTTGCTCAGATGTGCACTGTAGTGCTACTGCTGCATGCTAACCGTGAACAAATCATCAATATACATCAGATCAGTGATTAAACAGAAACACGAACAAACCAAGGTTCAAGACTAGGAGCTTACAACACTCCATCTCTCTTCAATGGTTATGGTTGTGTTTCCAGCCACTATGCAAAGTAACTGCAGCAGACATCCAAGTCAACTGACTACATGAAGGAGACAGAGCACCATCCTCTTTACAAATAATCTCCAACATTTAAATTGTTTTTCTTCACTTTCTCCAACATTACTATTTGTTTTTGTGTTTTGTCTTTCAAGACAGGGTTTCTCTGTGTAGCCCTGGTTGTCCTGAAACTCACAAAGATCTGCCTGCCTCTGCCTCCTGAGTACTGGGATTAAAGGCCTGCACCATCACCACCTGGCTTTCCAGCATTATTTTTAATCAGCCTCTGCTGAATCAAAACATACTTCTAGCAGAAGACTCTACAGACAACTCACATGTGAAAAATAATTCAAAATAAAATACCTATCTAAAAGCAGAAACTCTCAACCTTCAATGGCATATTATTACATTATCTGCCGCTTTACTTATAACCAAGAGCACACAAAGCAACTTAGAAAACAATCTGCCTCCACATATTCTGAATCTTCCCTCTGAAACCCTTGCCCTGTCTCTTTCCTCTACCTTCTGTGGATGCTTCTTCTCCAACTCAAATTTAGTCTTCTGGCTTCCCCACCCTGGTCCAAACATAATTGACTACTCATCACTTCTCTCTTTGAACAAGTTGTTTCTAGGCTTTCTGTCAAGTCAAAACATCTTCAATACTCCTTCATCCTGGAATTTCTACCAATTCTCCCCTTCATAGGCAAGCTACAAGCACTGTGTATTTACTGTCTGCAAGTTCTCATCTTTTTAAAAAGGCACCCCAAGAGCCAGCAGTGTGTCTCAGTGGTACAGTGCTTACCTAGGGAGCACAGGACCTTGAGTTCAATTTTACCACCTCAAAAAAAGGAAGGGGATGGGAGAAGAGAGGAGAGAGGAAATGTAACCATCTCCATTCCTCACCGCTAAACCACTGACAAAACTCATTATGATGTAAACACTCGCAAGCTTTATTATCTGTATGACGAGACACTACTGACAATATGTATTTTTGAAATACTCTAGCTTTGTTTCTCAGCTTGAGCTAGTTCTTGTCATTTGATTGAGGTACACTGCCATTTGTATGCTTCTTCTCTCCACTTACGTTCTTGCCACTTATACATACATTCTCTTGGAAAATCTACTCTTCCTTGGATTTGATTCCTTAGCACTAAATGATACCTTGTCAGGTCAAAAATATATCTTTAGCCCAGATATCTTTCTTTTTGTTTGTTTGTTTGTTTTTGTTTTTGTTTTTTTTTGGAGACAGAGTTTCTCTGTAGCTTTTGGAGCCTTTCCTGGATCTCACTCTGTAGACCAGGCTGGCCTCGAACTCACAGAGATCTGCCTGGCTCTGCCTCCCAAGTGATGGGATTAAAGGTGTGCGCCACCTCTGCCTGGCAGCTTTCTTATTAGACACAGCTATCCCAGACTCAGTAGGTGCAAAATCTCTCCTCTAACCTTTTCTCAAGCCATCTACTATTGTCCAATACAGTGAAAGGCATTACACCTTTCACCCACACTAGAAACCTAAGTCAGCCTAAGCATCACTCACTGTCTGATGCTTTTCCTTCTGTCTGCCAGTGCGTTTATCTCAGGAACTTACTAACCTTTACGTCTTCGACCACAACAATTAAAAGAGTTTCCTTCTCCCACCTCTAAATCTTCTTTTCCCAAAACTGAGGAGATGTGTCCTTTTCAAGGATCATCAGATTAAATCACTCAAAAAGCATAAATACAACCAAAACATCTCAGCTGGGAGGCAGAGGCAGGCATATCTCAGAATTCGAGGCCAGCCTGATCTATATATGAGTTCAAGGACAGCCAAGACTACAAAGAGAGTCCCTGTCTCAAAACAAAACAGCAGCAACAACAACAACAGACTCTCCTGAGGCTGCTGAGTCCCACTTCCTTTCAGCAGCTTTGTGTTCTCGTCCCCGCCCCCGCCCCCGCCTGGTGCTGAACACAAGCTCAGGAGTGCTGGGCTAAGGCCGGGCAAACACTGGCACTGAGCTGCCCAGCTGGCACATCTGGAGACACACGCTTAGGCGGACTCACGCCCAGGGCTTGTTGCTGTCTGACAGCCCTTGACCAGCATCAACCTCTGCAAAATCAGTCCTCCAAACTCCAAAGCTGCCTAGGACAAGGGACAGTGAGGACTCTGCAGTTCCCTTGTACAACAGAGTACTTACTCTCTTCTCCTCACACCTACAGTTCGTCAACACTGTAGCAACAACATCAACAGTATGATGGCATCACAGCAGACCCAATGCACCGAGGGCAAATTCTCTGATGCCTGCATCTCAGTGACAGCAGAGCATGTGCACCTCGGTGCAGAAAAGTCCACTTCTCAGCTTTTTGTACATCAAGAGTATATTTTACAATTCAAATTACAAACTCAGATTTCAATATATCTAATATCTTTTCACAGTATATACAACACCTAACTACTTAGGGGAATTATTCCTAAATTCTAGTAAAATATCTACTGTACCGAAACATTTTAATATAATCTTTAATTTAGAAAAGAGTGTTACTTTAGAAGGCACGTTGTCAGAGCGTTACAAATTCTCATTTTACCATTAAGGGAAGTGCTCCCAACTGTAGGTGATGAAGCCGAGGGGGGGCATGGTAATGGGCCAGGTGAGGGTGCAGCGCACCGGGTGTGTAGGTAGCTGCGGTCACTCCGGCTTCGATCCCCAGCTCCCTAAGAAAGAGTGAGAGCAGTTTAACTCTGTGTCTTCCTTACAGTCTCTTTACTGCCAACAGAAATGGAAGCTATTTCACAAATCCTGTAATGTTTCTTAACTTATAAAGCTAAGGCAAATGTAACTTAGCCCCCACCCCAAATTTTACTAATAATTTCAAGTGTATTTCAGAAATAAATGTTCAAAAAGCTTCATTTTGTGAGCATAAGCAGAAAAGCATTAACTCAGTTCCACTCAGTCATAAAAGCAAGACAGATAACAAGTGGTTCCTAGGGTCCCTTCCAACCAAGGACCTTCATCCTCAAGGAGCACACCACATAAGAGCTGACTGCTTTGTAGGTTCATCTGAATGTGACACATGCCCCCAGGCCTGTGCTTGCTGGCTTCTTGGTGTCAATGACAATTAGAAGAGCTTCTACACCTAAAACCTTGAGCGGCGACCCCACGAGAAGGGACAAAGTGGCATATAATGAAGCTCCACTTGCTTATTCCTCTCTGTGCTCTGCTGTAACGACCGCAAGCGGATTAAAAAGGGAGTGTAATGCACACCCATTTCTTCAGAACAAACTAGACTTCTCTGTCCAATGGTGGACACTGTAGGTGGAGCCCTGACCAGGGAGGTGGATAAAGAGGCCAGGCAAACAGGGTCATATCAGGAGTCTGACCTTAGTGGCAGACACTCATGAAACAGAAAAATACTCTAGTCCTTGCTGTGGAATACTCCTTCTGTACACCGTGAAGATGTGTTGCTCTCATTATTAGTAACAAGCTGATTGGCTCACGGCTCGGTAGGGTCATGGGGCAGAGAGAATGCTAGGGAGAAGGGGAGTCACAGGAGTCTGAGGAGATGCCATGACACAAAGCTAACAGGATGGAAAGTACACAGATGAATAGAAATGAGTTAAGTTAAGTTATAAGAGCTAGCTTAAAATAAGCCTAAGCTATTGGCTGAGCATTGATAATTAACATTAAGTCTCTGTGCGGTCATTTGGGAGCAGCTGGTGGGACAGAGTTGATCAGAGGTCTAGACGGAAAGTTCCGCCTGTAAGTCCTCTCAACTATATATGGAATTTGTAAAGCCAAACTCAGTTATAAAGAACTAAAGAGTGTGGCCAGGAAGGAGAGGCACATGGGGATACAGGCTGTGGTCAACAGACACAAACATTCCCTTCACAGGACTAAGTTCTGAATTTCCACAGCATCTCCTTGTGGCTGAGTGGGCAGCAATAGCTATACACTCAAAACTGCTTAAAGGAGGATTTTAAATGCCATCTTAGAAAAATAATAAATATTGAGGTATGGATACACTAATTAACCTGAGTTCTCATTCTACAATGTCCCTAGTCCACACAATTATCATCTGACACAAAACTTAAAGGCAACTAACAGCTGTCTCCCTGCTTCAGGTGGCTCCTGCCCCAGAACTCAAGATCCTGCTCTTTCTTTCCATCCCAGACAGCTCCTCCCAACAGAACTGCTTCACACAGCTGCTCTCTGTGGTATGCATTCCACTACAAGGGATTTCTCCCCAGTTTTCCCAAAAGCTGCTTAGCACAGTTTGAAATAAGTACGGTACTGACCAGGCAGATCTCTCTGGAGCCTGGCGAGGATGTGAGGACATGGTTTGAGGCACATGAATATGATGCCCATGGCCATAGTTTGGGTGCATCCTATGTGGATGGGGCGGGGGACGTTCATGTGCCCGCCTGGAAACACAGAACACAAAAAGACCACTGGAAATAATTGAATAATTGGTTATTTCTTAATGTAGAAAAAAATTCTGTTAACATTAGAAAATCTACAAAAATCATGATGAAATTAATTTACATTAAAAAACGTATTACAAAATTATTAAATAAAACATGAAATTCTCTACACAAACTCACTGCTCATTTATTCTATTATCTCCAGTTTAATATCATTCAGGAAACCAGGCATGGTGGTGAAAACATTTAATCTCAGCATTTGGGAGCCAGAGGCAGCTGGGTCTCTGTAAGTTCAGGGCTAGCCTAGTCTACAAAGTTCATGGCCAGCCAAGGCTACCTAGTGAAATCCTGCCTCAAAAACAAAACAAAAAAATTCTACGAAAAAGGTAATTTTGGCATTCTCTTGAAACTTCTACAGTATATATTTTAATTAAGAGAACAGCAGAATGTTAAAAAGTTAAAAGCTAAAAAAAAAAAGGAAATTTTTATTTTGCTATAGTCATTAAAAAAATCCTATCATTTTAATAGATTAAAATATGAGGGCTTTTTCCCCCCTTAGAGAAAGGTCAGAAGACAGTTTTCTTTCCTTTTTTTAAAATTTATTTATTTTTATTTCATGTGCATTCATGTTTTGCCTGCCTGCATGTCTGTAAAAGTGTCAGATCTACTGCCACTGGAACTGGAGTTATCGATAGTTGTGAGCTGCCATGTAGATGCTGGGAATTGAACCTGGGTCCTCTGGAAAAGCAGCCAGTGCTCTTAACAGCCCAGCCATCTCTCCAGCCCCAGGAATCTGTTTTCTCATTCCACCATGTAGGCCTGGGGATCAACTCAGGTCATCAGGCTCGGCAGCAAGCACCTTTACCCACTGAGCCACCCTGTTGGCCCCCTAGACATTTTCTATAAAGGCTAACCATTAAAACATCAAGTCTATAGTCATATGAGCTCTGAAAAAACTAACCAGCTAGGTCTTTTGTCATGCCAAAAGTATGAGACAACATGGGAATGAAAGAGCTCAGCTGTTTTCTAATAAAACTTTATTTACAGAAATTGACAGCGAGTTGGACTACAACCCGCTGTCTTGATAATTCATAAATCAGATGATTGGGAATATCAAATCCTGAATTGCCAAAAGAAAAAGTTGTCTTAGTCTTATTATGAATATGGGGGAGGGGGGAGAGACACACGACACTATTAGGTCAGTAAGGCTTTGTTGAGACTGGATCTCATATGGCCCAGGCTGGTCTTGAACAGAATTGTGATCCTCCTCTACTTTCCACCTCCCAAGCATAGCACCATGTCTTCTCCTTATGCAATGCAGAGGACTAAATCCAGGATTTCATGCAAGCTAGGCAACACCCCAAAACTGAGCTATACCCCAACCCTCTGTGTCAGTTTCTGAAACTGTTTGTTTGTTTTTGGTTTTTCAAGACAGGGTTTCTCTGTGTAGTCCTTGCTGTCCTAGAACTGGCTCTATAGACCAGGCTGGCCTCGAACTCATGGAGATCTGCCTGCCTCTGCTGGAAGTAAAGGCCTGTGCCACCACCGCTCGACCAGTTTTAGAACTTCTATTACTATTCTTTCCTCTTGTTAATAACATGATAAATCAAATTAGATCTTGGACATCTTTCAATCTTGTTCTTCAGGATCAATGTTCATATCAATCATAACAGAGAAACAGACTTATTTGCTTGAAGACACTCACACTGTCAACAGCTACAATGAAGGATAGGACATAATAAAGTTACTTTATGGTTGGTAATTCTCCAGCTGGGGATAAAGCTCATCCAGTGGTAGAACACTTCTCTATTTGGTGCAGGGTGCCATGGATTCAATGTCCAGCATCACTAACCAAAATAAATAAATAGATAAATAAAGGTGATTTCCTAGTGTGGTGAAGATGTACTACAGCTACACTGTGCTTTATTTTACTGTGTCCATAATCCCTACTAGGTGTGATGGTGCTTATCGGTCACCTTAGCACTCTGGCTAAGGAAAGAGGTTTATGAATTCAAGGCCAGTCTGGTCCATACAGTGAAGCCTAGTTTCAAATCATGAAAGACCAATAGAACATGAAGGAAAGCCAACACAGCTTCCTTAAAACCACAAGACCTACGTTGGATGCTGCATCATCCTCCTCCTTTGAACTTCCATCCTCTGCATCACTTCATGAGGGTGCAGTCTCTGGGCTGGAGGTGCTGGGGCTGGGATATGGTGTGAAATTGGCTGGTGAGCAGGAGGAAGATGCTGAGGGATGGGTGCAGTTGTACTGCTTAAATGAGTTGGGGGCGGGGGCGCCACAGGGTGAGATGCTGCATGAGAAGATATCTGAGAATGGAAAGCATGTACAGGATGAGGAATAACATAATCCACTTGGGGGGGAGGCTGAGTCTGAGGAGGGGCATTTCCATGAGAGTGAGGGCAACCCGAGGCTTGATGGTGCAGTGGTCTTGTCAAGGAGGCATCTGCAAGAAAAGTGTTTCCTGTCAATACATATAGATTGACTTCATTCACAGTGTTACAATTTACAACAACCTATTATGATAATGTACCAAAATTTCTGGAAAAGTACCCCAATAAAAACTGGTAAATGCTGAGGTAACATCCTATGTGCTGTTCCCCCAACCCCGACACAAGTGCACACATGCACGCATGCATAGACCATTTCTACCATAAAATTTGTATGAGTTTTGTGTCAGAAAAAAATACCTTAAATACAGATAGCTGCTGACCAAACACCCTTTCTAAAGGTTACTATAATTAATATACTCATCTATAAGACACAGGTATATATTATTAGCCTCACACAATCAACCAAGTGTTTAATAAGAGATTTGATTTTCATTAATTTTACTTATATGCTAGTGTGTGTGTGTGTGTGTGTCTTTGACTGCTATATGTTTAGGTGCCCATGGAGGCCTGAAAGGGGGCATTGGACCTCCTGGAGCTGGAGTTACATTACAGGTAGTTGTGGGTGCTGGGAACCAAACTCAGGTCCTCTGGAAGAACAGTATATATTCTTGACCACCATTCCAACCCCCCTAAATTTTTGTTTGTTAGTTTTTCAAGACAGAGTTTCTCTGTATAGGCCTGGCCATCCTAGAACTCTCTCTGTAGATCAGGCTGGCCTCTGAGAGATCCGCCTGCCTCTGCCTCCTGTGTGCTGGGTTTAAAGGTGTGTGACACTACCACCCGGCCTAAATTTTTTAAGTAAATGTGAGGTGCTGGAGAGATGGCTCAATGGTTGAGAGCACTGGCTGCTCTTCCAGGGGACCTGGGTTCAATTCCCAGCACCCACATGGCAACTCACAACTGTTTGTAACTCCAGTTCCAGGGGATTGAGCACCCTCACACAGACATTCATGTAGTCAAAACACAAATGCACATTAAAAAAAAAAAGTAAATGTGAATCTAAACGATTAATTTATTTTCTAATCACTAGTCTTTTTTTCCCCCAGAATTATTGACCTGTATTCTAAGATTGTTTATTTGTCATTTTCTTATTTAAAGTACTATTTGTCTATGTGGAAATATTGTAATAAAAAGGATGACCATTTTTCCAAATTGTGTTTATTTCCCCACCACACGAATTTTTACTTTTCTGTAGTCAGACTGAACACTGGGAACACAGTTTAGTGG
This sequence comes from Peromyscus californicus insignis, assembly GCF_007827085.1. Lineage (NCBI taxonomy): Eukaryota > Metazoa > Chordata > Mammalia > Rodentia > Cricetidae > Peromyscus > Peromyscus californicus. The sequence continues at coordinate 65,357,993 of NW_026294402.1, forward strand.
TACACTGTCCTGGGTCCAAGCCCAGAAACTGGAGGAGGGCGGGACAGGACAACACACATGACTAAATCCCAGAAATGAAAATTTTTCCATCAATTACAACTTTTTGTTTGTTGAGACAATACCTTGCTACATAATCCAAACTGACTTCAAACTTCAACCTTCCCACCTCAGCCTCAAGTGTGCTGGGATTTCAAGCATGCAGCTAGTTCCTAAATGTTTCACTTTCCTTAACGATTTCTTATCAGAGAGCTGTAGAGAGGAAAGGGACTCAGTCCCCTGGACAAAGGTTCACACATACTGCTGCCCTTGCCTTTCATGTCACATCCTGTACTACAGACAGAGAAGCTTAACAAGATGGTTTCTCTCACGTCTTCAATGAAAATCTTTACATTTCCGTCATTGTTGAAATACTCATCTCTCTTACTGAGAAACCCACATCTACCTGACATTAAAAGTCAGTCAGTCTAGGTATAATGTGCCATCTATAATCCCAGCTCCTAGAACGGTGAGACTGAGGGAGGAGATTCTAAGTTCAAATCAAGCTGAACAACACAACGAGAAAAGGAAAAAGAGAGATAAATAAGAAACCCGGGATTTTAGTCCAAACTTCATTTCACTGGACAGTGTGTGTGTGTATGTGTATGTGTGTGTGCGTGCACGCGCGTTTTAAGACAGGGATTCTGTGCAGCCCTGGCTGTCCTTAAATTCACAGAGATCCCCCTGCCTCTGCCCCCAGAGTGCTGGGATTAAAGGTGTGCACCGCCACCATGCCAGGCAGAACAGAACAGTTCTTTAGTTAGTGGGTCTGTCTGCACATTTCTGTGCACGCTGGTGTACGTATGGGAGCCAGAGTTTGACATCGAGTGTTGTTCTTACTAACTTTTGTGCTGGCTAGTCTTATGTCAACTTGACACAAGCTAGAGTTATCTGAAAGAAGGAAAACGCAATTAAGAAAATGCCCCCTAAGATCGGACTGTAGGGCATTTTTTTAAATTAGTGACTGCTGGGGGAGGACCCCGCCCATTGTGGGTGATGCCATTGTGGGTGATGCCACTGTGGGTGGGCAGTTGGTCCTGGGTTCTTTAAGAAGGAAGGCTGAGCAAGCTAGGGGAAGCAAGCCAGTAAACAGCACCCTTCCATGGCCTCTGCATCAGCTCCTGCCTCCCAGTTTCTGCCCTGTTTGAGTTCTGGTCCTGACTTCCTTCAGTGATGGACTATGATGTGCAAGTCAAATAAACCCTTTCCCCCAAAAGTTGCTTTTGGTCACAGTGTTTTATTACAGTAATAGAAACGCTAACTAGGACAACTCTATTTTTTGAGAGGTTTTCTCATTGGGAACTGGGGCTCACTGATTCAGTGCAGTTAATCTGACGGCCGATAACCCTTCCTCTCCTGTCTTGGTCCTCCAGCACCTGGATTACAGGCACACGGCACACTATGTTTAAGCTTTTGTCCATGGGTTCTGGAACAGACCTCAGGTCTTCATGCTTGCATGATAAGCACTTCACTGACAGCCTGCTCACAACCCATCATTTGGGGATAGTCTAGTAATCTAAATTGGAGCTACAGTTTCTTACTAGCTTACTAGTCACTTTTGAAGTCAATTTTTAATAATTTATTTGTATTTTATGTACATTGGTGTTTTGCATGCATGTATGTCTGTGTGAGGGTGCCAGATCCCCTGGAACAGGAGTTATAGACAGTTGTGAGCTGCCATGTGGGTGCTGGGAATTGAACCTGGGTCCTCTGGAAGAAGGACACCGCTGGGAATTCAGACTGTCTTCATTCATGTTTACATTTGCCCCATTGATGTTTATTGTATAGCTTTTCACTTAGCTTATTTATGAATTCAACTGTATACCTATGATTTCCTCATTTTAGAAATGTAATTGCATTTTAATACTTTGTATAAAGGAAACTTGGGTTCAAAAACAAAGGGTCTACTTGTCACTTATAGTATGAAGACTGCTTAACTTCATATTCACTATAACAAACAGCGCACAGTGCACACTCTGGCTCAAAGGTTGAGAGGAGGCTCTGCTCGATGTAGTAGTACATACATGCCTGTATTTCAGCATTCAGGAGGCTGAGGCAGGAGGTAGATCATGAGTTCCAGGCCACATAATTAAGACCCTGTCTCAACCTCCTTCCCAAATAATTGCAGACAGTTTTATTTCTATCATCTGATAGCAGAGCTTTATAGATCACAAAATATTCCAAAGACGGCTTTCCAAGCACAGTGGTTTCATTGACTTCTCAAGATCATGCACTTTCAAAAGCAAACAAGTTTTCTTAATGTAATAGTATTAGTGGTGTCCAAAGTAACTGAGCCAAAGTTTTGCCATTTATACCCAATCATAATTATTCCTATTTTACCAGCATAAAAAAATGAAAACAAAGGTGGCAAATAGCTCACCAAAAGTCTCTAAGCTAACTTGCCAGAACTGGGAAAAGTCCACTCAGATCACCATTTCATGTAAAAACCAGCGCTTTCTCTCAACCAATCTCTCCCAGTAGGATTTCAATGAAAGGGGGTATCAGAACGTGTTGTACATAAAATATACTAGAAATGTTAAAGGGAAGTGGGGGAAGGAAAACTACACATTGACAAATACACTCCACAGGGGAAAAGCAGCCTGGATCAGGGTAATCAGTCAAAATGTCTACCTTCGCTCACAGAGCTCCCCAATGACAAGCAGAAAACTAGTACAACCTCTTCAAGAGAAATTTAACAGTACTGACTTGAAAGTGCATTTCTTTCACTACAGAAAGACTCAAGCAAGCGCAAACAACTTAAACATTCATCAAGAGAGGGCTAGTTTAATGTAATGGAATGTTCTGAAGGTGTTTAAAAATAACCAATAAGGGAAAGGGAGTGGAAAAAACACAAACACCACTGAGCTCCAGTTTTTTTGTTTGGGTTTTATTTTTCAAGACAGGATTTCTCTGTGTAGCCCTGGCTGTCCTGGAACTCACTTTAGACCAGGCTGGCCTCAAAGTCAGAGAGATCTGCCTGCCTCTGCCTCCAAGTGCTGAGATTAAAGGTGTGCACCACCACTGCCTGGCTCTGAGCTCCAGTTTTATAAGTTAATCATGGTGAGAAAAAAAAACCCAATGTATTATTAAATCAAGTAAAAATGCAGAACATTGTATAATGAAATGGCTTTTTTATTATTTATTTTTATTTTATATTAATTGATGTTTTGCTTACATGTATGTGTCAGAAGCCCTGGAACTAGAGTTACAAACAGGCATGAGCTGCCATGTGGGTGCTGGGAATTGAACACAGGTCCTCTGGAAGGGCTGCCAGTGCTCTTAACTGCTAGCCATCTATCCAGCCCCATGGCTCATGTCCTTTGTTTTTAAGATTCATTTATTTATTATGTATACAGTGTTCTGCCTGCATGTGTGCCTGCAAGCCAGAAATGAGCCACCAGTTGCTGGGAATTGAACTTGGGACTCTGGAAGAGCAGCCAGTGCTCTTAACCTCTGAACCATCTCTCCAGCCCTGCAGATATGCATATTTACAAAGAAAACTTCTGACTTTTTTTTTTCTTTCTTTCTTTCTTTTTTTTGGTTTTTCGAGGCAGGGTTTTGTTGTGTAGCTTTGGAGCCTGTCCTGTGACTCACTCTGTAGACCAGGCTGGCAAACTCAGAGATCACCTGCCTCGGCCTCCCAAGTGCTGGGATTAAAGGTGTGCGCCACCACCACCCAGCCGAGATTTTTTTTTTTTTATAATAAACTCTAAAGAATTGCTACCTCTGAGGAACTAAGATTAGTGAGATGTGAGAAAGAGCTTTTAGTTTTTCATTTTACAATATTCTAGTTTCAACTTTATAGAATGTACATGATACATTTTTAATTTTTTTTTTTTTTTTTTTTTTTTGGTTTTTCGAGACAGGGTTTCTTTCTCTGTGTAGCTTTGTGCCTTTCCTGGATCTCGCTCTGTAGACCAGGCTGGCCTCGAACTCACAAAGATCCGCCTGCCTCTGCCTCCCGAGTGCGCCACCACCGCCAGGCTCATTTTTAAAATTTTTTATTTTATGTGCATTGGTGTTTTGTCTGCCTTGTATGTCTATAGGAGGGAGTTGGGTCCCCAAGAACTAGAGTTACAGACAGTTGTGAGCTGCTATGTGGGTTGCTGGGAATTGAACCTGGGTCCTCTGGAAGAGTAGTCAGTGCTCTTAACAGCTGAGCCATCTCTCCTACCCACATGATACATTTTTATGATAAAGATAAAACTATTTTAAGTCTCAAACATCCATCTTTATTGGACATTTTAAAAGGAACTGCATTATCTGTCTCATATATGAAAGGACCAGGAAACCCTACACACTAAGGTCTGAGTAGTAAGGGGTGAACTGAGGACTACCACACAGTGTCACACCTGCCCGCCATCAACACCATGCTCACACTAACTAATCCATCTTCGCAAAACAAATTCTGGTTCTAAACATGTTCTAACTCAAACTTTGCATTTCACACTGTAATAGTGAGAATCTAAATAATACATCACTAATTTCCTTGTCCATAGTTTAGCCTGATTCCAGCTCTGTCTACAAGGGTATGTTTTACTACTGAAATGAAGAAACTCAAGAGGATAAATAACTAAAATGCAGACAACCAAAACAAAAGGCAATTAATTTCCTTACTAACCCGCAGGCTTACTCTTAGCGTAAGTTCTTAGCAAAGTATTTGTTAAGCTTCCATCTTATTATTAGCTCAGACTCAAAGTACTATGTTACATGGCCCCTGGAGAGTTATCAATTTCAAGCTATCTAATGGATTCCAATTTCCTTAGAGCTGCCATGCCAGGTTCTGTTGTTGCCCATACCAAATGAATATACAACTCTTTTTCCAAATGGCAATCATTCTGTCAAAATCCTCTCTCTTATGCCTTTGTTAGCTCAGAATTCTTTGAATAAAACTTGAGAATTCTTGAATAAAATTTCCTTACCATGCCTACAAATACTACAAAACTTTCACATTTCTTAAGTTACTCCTAAAAACTAAAGCCAAATCCCATAAAATTTCCTTAAGAATATAAGGTGCCACTCAATACATCCCAATTTCACAGGCAGTTGTATGGAAAAAAATAAATCACACCCTTCAGCCAAATAAAACTTATAAACCAAGATTACTCTAATTCCACGCACATTAAATTCATACTTACAGGGAGGTGGTGGCATATAATGCCGACATGATGAGAGAGAAGGCTGTGGAGGTGGCTGGGGCTGGGGCTGTGCAACCATGCTCGAGCCATAGCTATCTATTACTAATGGCTGAGTCGGGGCAGCAGCAGCCTGGTGGCCAAAGACCGCAGCTCGGGAAGAAGAGACAGGGCAGCAGGGGTCGAAGGCAGATGCACCATGGAAACCCCCACTTCCATGAGTCCTGAGAGCACTGCTGCTCAGATCAACTGGCAATGCCTGCTGGGTAAAGAACAATTAGAGTTTTCCTCTCTCAACTTCCATGAAAACTTCATCTCCTGTCACATGACAAATTATCCCTAGTGATCTCTAGGAAAACAAGGTCTTCGAATGAATTTGGAAATGGTAATTCTTTGTATGAGAAAAATCAAACACAAAGACAATACTGTATAAAGCCTGAACTTTAAAATTCGCATTTTTACACTCAAAATATGAAATCAACTCTATTTAAGTGAGGTATAAGATAGAAGATAAACATTTAACTGATATGTTATTGTATGATTTATTTCTTGGGGCTGAAGAGATAGCTCATTGGTTTAAAGCATATGATCCTTTTGAGGAAGACCTAGGTTTGATTCCCAGCACCCACAGTAGGTAGCTCCCAACTACCTGAAAGTATAGTTCCAGAACATCTTTTCTGGCCTCCCTGAACACCTGCATGAATGTGGTGCATAGAGACAAGCAGGAATATATACATAAACTAATTAGAAAAAAAATTAAAGATTTATTTCTATTACATTATGTGTACAACTGAGACTAGAAGAAAAGAGGGTTTGAAAGCAGTCCTGTGTTCCTCTGAAATCAGGACTTCAGGACTCCTCACACAGTATGTATGCCATCACAGCATTGAAAACATTAGAATTCTATTAACAACCTGTCTATCCAAACTTTCTATATCATTTTATAACATTCAACTAAAACTCAAACAGTACACACACACACACACACACACACAGAGAGAGAGAGAGAGAGAGAGAGAGAGAGAGAGAGAGAGAGAGAGAGAGAGAGAGAGAGCGCGAGCGAGCGCGCGAGCGCGAGAGCGTGTGCTGGGCATGGTGGCACACAGCTTTAAGCCCAGCACTGAGGAGGCAGAGTTAGGAAGATCTCTGTGAGTTAGAAGTCAGCCTGATCTACATAGTGAGTTAGGAAAAATTAACATTTTCTTCCCTCAAAGCATGTGACTTGAAAAGCCCAAAGTACAATTGCCACCAACAATGAGTATGTCAGAATAACTAGTCTTCATGTTCCCTACATAGAAATGATGACTGTTTGTGAAAGACATGAAGGGTATTCTGTTGATCACCATGCATTTTATACATGTATCAAATTACTGTATAGAGGAATAGACACAACTATGTGCTAGTTGCTTAAAACTCTAAGTAAATGCTGGGTAGTGGTGGTGGGCACCTTTAATCCCAGGACTCAAGAGGTAGAGGCAGGCAGATCTCTGAGAGATCAAGGCTAGCCTGGTCTACAGAATGAGTTACAGGACAGCCAAAGCTACAGAGAAACTCTGTCTCAATAAACCAACCCCTCAATCCATGGCTGATATGTAAAATTAAATTAATTATAAAAAACAAAAACAAAAAACCCAACCCCTCCCCACCAAAAAACCAACATGTCAAAACTTGGCTCTTACTCTAAAGCAGATTATAAAGCAAGAACTGCCTCTTTTTGGGGGGAGGGGGATTGTTAAGTAATTTAAACACACTATCTACCTGTTAGGTCCAGTGCACTTGTAGTTTCCAAAGAGAGTAAAAGCCAGGTGTGCCACTCTCGCCCTCAGGAAGGAGCAGCAAAGCCAACCTGGCTTACACACTGAAGATTTTATCTCCAGAGTCACATGTGGCTAGGAAGATGGTTCAGCATGAGGACATGAGTTTGATTTCTCCAGAAACCATATGACAAGCTAAGTGCACACCTATAACCTCAGCCCTGGGGAGGCAGAGAGGGTGATTCCTGGGGCTTATTCCCATCAGCTCTAGTCTGTTATACATAAGACAACTGTGAGCTAAGCCAATCAACAGTGATTTTATCATCTTCCTAATGCTGCAACCCTTTAATACAGTTGTGGTGACCCCAGCCATAAAACGATTTTCATTGCTACTTCATAACTATAATTTTGCTACTGTTAGGAATTGCAATGTTAATGTCTGTGTTTTCTGATGGGTCCAACCCCCACCCCCCCACCCCCACACACTTGCACAGGGGTCATGACACACAAGTTAAGAACCATTGCTCTGAGGTGAACAGAACTGGCCGACAGTCACATACTGACTCCAGCCAAAAGGAAACATTGTTTATATAACTGATCAATCTCCTACACACCTCTCTCTCTCTCTCTCTCTCTCTCTCTCTCTCTGAGTCAAGGTCTCATTATTTATTCCTAGTTATCTTGGAACTTGTGATGTAGACCAGACTCGCCTGGAACTTAAAGACATTCACCTGCCTCTGCCTCTGAGTGCTGGGGTTCTCACCATCCCCTACTCCCCCACCCCTCCGCCTCCTTTCTCTGTGTAGCCCTGGCTACAGGGTTTCTCTGTGTAGCCCTGGCTATCCTGGAACTCACTCTGTAGACCAGGCTGTCCTCAAACTCAGGGATCTGGCTACCTCTGCCTGACTGCAGCTGTATTCTTTACCAACTCTACAATGTAACAGTCCGTGACAAACTAATCTGTCAGCAGCTCTCTCTCTCTCACGAACAGAGAAGCTAGTGGAGCTACCTCATCATTGCCTACAATTTTAGTTAAGCCTACTCTGTTTTCAACTCCCATTGCTAGTAAGAAGAAGCTTTCTTTTATGGCAGGGCCTTCCACACATCTCCTTCCCCCCAAGAGACACAGTGGCTTCAGACAACCAGTTAATACCCTGAAGCAAAACAATATCTGAAATTTCGGTCGTATATTAAACTAACTCTTCAAATCCCCTCCTGATGGCAGCAGCTAGCTTCATCTTTTAAAGAGAAGACTTCTCCATTAATTTGAAGTGATTAGAACCCAAAAGAGACAGCCAACAAAATTTGAAAGGCAAAACTGAGTGCTTTAGAAAAAAAGGTCAGTCAGGAGGCACAGGAAGGGAGCCTCTCTCAACTCCTCTCTGCTTTAGAAAAAAAGGTCAGTCAGGAGGCACAGGAAGGGAGCCTCTCTCAACTCCTCTCTGCTTTGTCAGCCACGTGACAAGCCAGTCACATGACTTCCTGAAATAACATCTTTTGGGGTCTTGTTTCTAATTGCATTCAGTGTGTGTGTGTAAATACACACGCATGTATAAGTCAAAGAACAACTTTAAGGAGCTGGCACTCTTTTTTCACTACATGGGTTGCAGGGACTGAGCTCAGGTCAGGACTGGCAACAGGTACCTTTACTCACCACACCACCCCCATGACCCCAAAAGTGAATTTTACAATAAAGATCATGTTCACTTTTCCATACCATTGTTCTCCTTGTTTGCAATAATTTAAACCTTCTGTAAACCAATATTTAATTTAAAAATTCACAACTTATTAAATAAGGCTTGTTTTGCATTCAAGAATATGGCTTAGTACACAGAGAAACCCTGTCTCAAAAAACAAAAACAACAACAACAAAAAACTACAGCTTAGTTTATGGATACACTCACTTTGACAGCACCACATACAATAAAACACATCACTGGGGTTTTCCACTCTTTCTGAAGGCAACACAAGGTGTTTTTTTGTTTTTGTTTTTGTTTTTGTTTTTTAAAGGGAGTGGGAGAGAAAGTGGGAAAGAGGAAGAGAGGAAATTATTTGTGAAAAGCACACACCTGGTCGTGGTAGCTGGAACTAGAGCTGCTATTTGCACCACAAGGAGCCTGTACTTGAGGAGGTCTTTCCACAGGACAAGCGGGATCGCTGAAGGAAGGAGAGACTGGGACCGCTGGGTGGGGAGTATGGTGGTGGTGGTGGTGATGCTGGAAATGGTGACCATGCTGCTGAAAACAACTTGAGTGTGGATGTGCTAATGCATGGTGACTCTGGGACGTCCCTCCGCACGGTGAGTGCTGGGGACAGCAGGAAGGTAGCCGTGGCATTGCAGGAGGGCCCGTCTCTGGGACAGCACTAGATGCAGTTCTCCTTGAGTCATCTTGAAACAGAAACAAAGGCAAAGAATGATCAAATACCACTCCGCAAACCTAAGTACTGTGTATTAACCTGTAAACAAGAACGTAATGTGCTAGTGGGCAAGGGAGGGTCATCAGAAGTGACAGACTTGTTGCTCGAGACTGACCACCTTAGTTAGACCCCTGGAACCTACACGACGGAAGGAGAGAAATGACTACCTCAGTTGTGATCTGAACTGTGGACATGCGCACACACACACTAATCAATCAATCAACCGATCGATGTAATCTTTAAAATAAATATGAATGTGATGGTGCCATACACTTAACACATACAGTATGCAATGTTATGCAGTGTCTCCACACTATGACTTTTCTGAAAATATAAATTCTTCAGGGGGTTCATATGTATCATAATGTATAAATTTGACAAGAGATTATCATTTCTTAGTATTTGATAATAATAAAATTTCAGAAATATCAAGTGAATTCTTCCACTTTCTGCTACAAAGGAAAAGATTTTCTGACTCCCTCGAGCAGTAATACCAATCACTTTCCCCCAGGGCAGACTGCTAGGTACACTCAACTGTACTTGCAGCCATAGCATCCACCTCAGTGACTATCAGGCTGGAGTGCTATCTGCCAATCCTTTCATTTGCTTCTTATTTTTATAATAATAATTATTATTAATATTAATACTTTTTATGTGTTGTATGGTATCATATAAAATGTTAGAATAAAGAGGTGTCTCATCCGAGTGAGAGAAAAACACCTGGTAACACAGTATCAACTCAATGACTATTTGCTGAACATATAATACAGCAGATGGGAAGCACAATTCAAGCACATGCACACACTACAAAAGTGAGCTGTGCCAAGTACGGCAGGTTTGAAGGTGACTCCCAAATGGTCCAGGGGAGATGTCCAAGGATGGCTGGATATAAAGTTTAAAACAAGGAGAATGGTGTAAAATCACAGAATGAAAGTCAGCTTCCTGGTGACGGGTGAAAGCAATGTAATTCTGAAATGGGAGGGCCAAGGAAAAGCCTGGGAAGAAGACAAGAAGACTGTCCCCAGACATATGGTGCGTGTCTAGTCACTCTGAAAGTCAGAAGCACATTAAAGAAAGAACGGGCCCGACAGCAGGTGAAAGCACTTGCCACTGAGTCTGAGGACGTGTGTTTAACTCCTGGACCCCAGACAGTGGAGAGAACTGACTTCTCCAAGTTGTCCTATGACCTCGAATGGAAATAACCCAAATTAAGTACACACAGATAACTCAGGAGTACCTCTCCATGTACTAGGAAATGGAACTGGTGAGGATACTGAAGACAAAGAGAACACAATGTTATGGCTAGAGATAGAACACAGACTTGGAATTCTGAATAGACAGTGGGTTAGTAGTTAATCAGGCATCTCGAAAGAATTGCAGGCATAAACACACAAAGGCTTTTACAAAGGCTAACATCAGGTGCTGCAGAAGCACATGCCTGAGAATTTTATTCTTTAATTTCCTCCCACGGGGGATGAAAGCCCTGAGGAAAAGGAGCAGTTTTAGAAAACCATGGTGGGGAAGGAAAGAGAACCCACAGGACACAGAGGTGAGTTACTAGCAATCGCCCACTTTGAGGTACTTGCACTTGTGGAGACATCAGCCCTCATGGCACCCGGTCATTACCTGCACCTTTAGGAATTTGGATATGAGTATAGTTAACTGGCTTAAGTGATTCAAGGTTGAAAATCTGGACAAAACAGGGAAACACATGATAGGCTGAAGTTGAATTGACATTCCTATCAGGTTTCTGTAAAACAATTTGGCCTGGGACAAGCAAGTCTCAAAGATATAAGTATAGTCTAATATCAAAAATGAACTTTCAGAGACTACAGTGAAGTTAATACCTAAGAAATGAAACATTTAGAAGGTACTAAAATAAACAGTCATACGTAATACATGAATGAAAGCTTTGGCCATGCGGTGGTGGCACATGCCTTTAATCCCAGCACTCAGGAGGCAAAAAGGCAAGTGGCTCTCTGAGTTCAAGGCCAGCCTGGTCTACAAAGTGAGCTCTAGGACAGCCAAAGCTGTTACACAGAGAAACCCTGCCTCAAAAATCCAAAATAAATGAGTAAATCTTTACATGATAATGAAATGTAGGCACGAATATGACTACTAAGGCTACCAGGAGAGAAGTGAAACAAGACTTGAAATCCTTACCTCAAATATGCTACTGACCCCAATCAAAATATTTAACCTTGGAGATTTCATATAGGATGGGAAATGCAATGTCAATACCAAGGCACTTTTAAGGAATAAATGATAATATAAAAATCACATAAGAGAAAGAAAAAAAAAATCACAGAGGAGGGGCTAGAGCAATAGCTCAGGGGTTAAGAGCTCTGGCTAGAGCCGGGTGGTGGTGGCACAGGCCTTTAGTCCCAGCACTCGGGAGGCAGAGGCAGGAGGATCTCTGTGAGTTCAGGCCAGCCTGGGCTACAAAACCAAGTTCCATGACAGCCAGGATTGTTACACAGAGAATTCCTGCCTCAAGGGGGAGGAAGGGGACTTTGGGTAGTCTTACAGAAGACCCAGGTAGGTTCCCACCATCCTTATGGTGGCTCACAACTGTCTATAACTCCAGTTCCAGGGGCTCTAATAGCCTCCATTGGTACCAGGTAAACATGTGGTGATAGGTATACATGCAGGCAAACATGCATGTTTCAATTTAAACATGGTTTCAATTTAGAGTGTGTGTGTGTGTGTGTGTTACCAAGTAAAGTGCCAAGAAAAAATATGCACTCAATAAACCAAAGTCCATTTTGCTTCTGCCTACATTTCTTTTCAGAGAACATGGTACTTGAAAGACATCCTTGGGATGCAAAGAAAGTCTCACTGAATCCAGCCATTAAATAATTTTCCAGTTTGCTCAATGAAAGTCACAGAGATGTTATCAGAATTAAAAGCAAAATGTATTTTAGACCATAAAGTGCTCTCATTAAAAATGGTGACATAGTCAATTTGGGAGCTATAGCATCTATTGAAATGTCCTTGTTAAGTAAGTTTCTGTCTGCACCCACTATCTGTGACAGACATCAAGCTGCCTTAACCTAGCAAGAGAGAGCCAGCAATATAGCTGCTAAGGGACACACAAGAAGTAATGTGATCAGAGCTGAAAATACCCAACTCTTTAGGCTGGGTATGTAGCTCAGTGACAGAAAACACACTCAGCATATATGAGGGCCTAGGCTAAAGCCAAACAGACAGACAGAAGAAATTTCTTTCTGACTTTGGGTTAGGCAACGCTTTTTATCTGTGATGCCAGAACAAGGGGCAACAAAAGTAGAATAAATGATATCATTGAAACCTTTAAAAAACTCCTATTCCCATCTTAATTAATTCCAGAATATGCCCAGGGGTATAACTGGTGGGCCATGAGGGAACTCTCATTAACTTCATGAGGAGAAGCCAGTGTTTTTCTCAGCAGCTAGACCTTTCTGTCCTCTACCAGCATGTCACCAGCGTTCCAATTTCTCTGCCTATGACCAGTTCTGGTGACTCTGCTTCTGTTTGTTCTTTTTAAACTATGGACACCTATGCATAATTTAACCATGTATCTCAACATTGGGTTTTAATCTCATCTCATTTCATTAATCAACAGTGATGTTGAGCTTGGGATTCATTGTTCATTGGTCTTTGGAAAGTGTCTGTTCAAATCCTTTGTTATTTTTAAATTAGGTTGTTGTGTGTTTTTATTATTTCAGAGTTCTTTATGTATTCTAGGTACTAGAACCCTTATCAGACATGACTTACAAATAATTTTTCTTATATTCTATGGACCGTCTTTCACTTTCTTTACTTTGATACACAAAAGCTTTAACTCTTGACGAAATTCAACTTATCTACCTTCTGCTTTGCTGTCCAGGAATTCACTATCAGCCACCTGGTTTTCCTCAGTTCTCTTAGTTGAGCTAAATTATTTGTCACATACAACACATAAAATTCATATTAAATCATAGTGTAATTATAATACACAATGCTTTGCTCCCAGGAAGTACCTCACAGCAGCACTGTGAAAGAGTCCCCCGACATCCTTACGTACCACCCACAGAAGAACCAGCCGCACTATTGCTTGGAAGAGTAGCTGCAGTCTCTGACACTGTGGAAGGCTGGCTACTGGCCACAGCTGAAGTAGCATCAGAGGCTTGCTCAGAGGTAGATGGATTTGAATTGCTAATGGAAGCGCTAGTAGTTTGTGATTCCATCCTAGCAGAAGTGGTTGGTACTACAGTAGGTTCTATAAAACACAAAACACCAAATTAGCATCTCACAGCAATTAAAGAATGGGTTTTAATTCGAATTAGCAACTTATTTTTCCTCTTTGAGATAGTCTCTTGCTATACATAGCTAGGTTGGTCTTAGAATTCCCCTATTATGGCCTGCCAAGTGCTGGTTATAGGCACATTCCCCACACCTGGACAAGTTAATGTCACTATAACAATGACTAAAAGAAACAAGCATTAGGAACAAACTTCCTAGAAAGTATAACACATGGTAAAGAAAGCTTTCGTGAAACTTCACTGCAACATCAAACCGAAATGTCACGGAAAGATTAAGAACTGTATTTAAAAACACCAACATGTGCTTGTATAATCTAGCTGAACAGTTGTTCAAAGTTTTCCAGTAGGACTAGGGGTGTATGTTAGTGGTAAAGTGTTGGCCTGGCAGGTGTGAGGCCCTAGGTTTGATCCCTGGAGCCAAGAGAAAAAAGTTTCCAGTGCCTACGAAGTTTTCTGGTCTATTTATTGCAAAGAAAAGGGTGAGAGCGAAGTCCAAGTTCTGCTGCTGGGCCACGTGGTCAACTATCAAACCACAAACAGCACTCTCTGGCACAGCATAATCCCAAGACAGGCTGCCCAGCCAGCACTTCTGATTTTACCACAGTATGACTACGCTGTTATTAACCACGCTCTATGTCCTAACTAAGAAGGCAACAGGTGTTTCTGCAAAGAACTATTAGGACAAAATGTGACCATTTATAAGGCACCTCATTAGCACCCTTTATGCACAGCAACCATTTCATAACATTAGCTATGACTTTTAATATTTACGTCAATGCCTTTATTTTTAGAAAGTTTATGAATGTAAATGAACACAAATATAAAGATTTTAAGAGTAGTAACAGTCATCAATACTTTCCAATAAAAATTAAATTATGAATAAGGTAAATTTCAAACATCTGATAATAAAATGGTCATTTAAGATATTTTATCCAATTCGCTTCCTAACCCCACAGCTGTAACTCCAGCTTACCATCTTCATCAACAGTAAGGTCCACAACTTCGGCCGCGTTCTGCCTCAGGGGCTGTATAACAGTAGAGATCCTACTGCGGTTTCGAGGCTCCTGGGGTCGACCTGTATGCAAACTTGAACCTTGGCTCCAATGAGATCTGGAGTGCCCAAGGGTTGAACGAGACCTTAAATAACATCAACATCAAGTTAGTAACATCAAGTTAGTAAATATAAATGAAGAATGGATTTTTTTCAGTCACTCTAAAACTCCACAAGCTTTTCTTATAAAACACTTAAGTTCTTCATGTAAGACTTCTCCCCAAAAATAAGTCATTGGATTAAAAACAATGACTAATGCAATGTCAGGCACTCAATAAATTGCTGAATGGAGGCACTACAACCAGATGATCAAAGCAGACAAGAGATGCTGCTGTCAGATCAACCATTCAAGTATACAAAAAGACAGGAACACTGCTCCTGGTAACCACTGTTCTGAATATTCACTTGGATTATAAGTGAATGTTACCATACCATGTAAGGAATGTCCCAAGTTATTCACTATAATAAAGGAACACACACACACACAAATCCCAAATATGACACAGAGTCATGTCTGTATAATCCATGTCCCAGGCTAGGTTTGCAGAATTTAACTTTGGGAACCCTGTGCCAAGCCAAGCTTCTGGTCCTACCCTAACGTAATACACAGAAGTAAGGAGACAGCAGAGAGAGTCCCTAGGGTTGGCAGAGATGATGACACTGGCTAGTCTATGAGCTTGTGAGTCATAAAAAGCATTACCTGATCGAACTACTTTAAGCACTGAATCACAACCTTAAAAGTACCTTGAGTGCATTGCACTCTTCTCAATCACTCTCAGGCATTTAGATGTTTATAGGTTTTAATGATTCAAAATAATGATGAAAGAGTACTTAGGGATAGTGTGATAATATTCTTATCCCACCTAAGGCTTCAGGAGAACAACTAAATCTGTTTTTGAAAAATGAGGCAAATTGCTGGGTGTTTGTGGCACAAGCCTTTAACCTCAGTAGGTGGGAGTCAGATGCAGGTGGATCTCTGTGAGTTCAAGGACAGCCAGGGCTACACAGGGAAAATATGTCTCAAAAAAAGAAGGGGGGGGGATAATTCACAAGTTGTTATGGAGTTTGTGTTGTTTTTGTCTTCCGTCTGTTCAGACAAAGTGTAAAACTACACATATTGTAAGTTTACCACGAGCATGTGTAACAAGTATGAGCCAGATCCATTAATATGCAAGGTTAAACAGGGGTGTCACCATTAAGAAAAAAAATATTGCCGGGCGGTGGTGGCACATGCCTTTAATCCCAGCACTCGGGAGGCAGAGGCAGGTGGATCTCTGTGAGTTCGAGGCCAGCCTGGTCTCCAAAGCGAGTTCCAGGAAAGGTGCAAAGCTACACAGAGAAACCCTGTCTCGAAAAACCAAAAAAAAGAAAAAAAGAAAAAAATATCAAATTCAAAGTGGGCTGAACTATCCTTAACAATGCTAGAGCCCAAGAGTTTAAAAATAAATTCAAAACCTAAAATTCTCAAGAGACAGGGGGTACGAAAGGTAATTCCTAAGATAATACTAACCAAAGACAATGCATTTAAGAAAGCATTGCTGGGGGCTGTAGAGATGGCTCAGAGGTTAAGAGCACTGACTGCTCTTCCAGAGGTCCTGAGTTCAATTCCCAGAACCCACATGGTGGTTCACAACCATCTGTAATGAGATCTGGCACCCTCTTCTGTGTACATAATAAATAAATAAATCTTAAAAAAAAAAAAAAAGAAAAAGCATTGCACATCATGAGTCATCATTGTAAACAAATTTAAGATAAAATCATTTCTTACGAGAACAAATGATCTCCCTTAAAATTTTCTGAGAAAGGGCTAGAGAAATGACTCTGGTTAAGAGGACCTGCTGGACGGGCAGTGGTGGCGCACGCCTTTAATCCCAGGACTCGGGAGGCACAGCCAGGCAGATCTCTGTGAGTTCAAGGCCAGCCTGGTGTACAGAGTGAGATCCAGGACAGGCACCAAAACTACACTGATTGATTACTGAGAAGCCCAGAATCTATGATGAGTGGGGGGGGGGTCCTTTCTTCTCCAGGAAGCCATCAAAAGCAGGCAATTCCAGATCTACTCTGAAAGCCTCATAGGTTGTTCTACCTTGAGATAGACTACTGGACAGAGCATGAGTCCAAACATAAGGTAACAGTGTCACAGAGGTCTTCAAGGCCACTGACACTGCAACTGTCAATTCCTAACAGAAAGACCGAAAGACAGACATATTCTCTTACACAGGAAGGGCTGAGAACCAGCCCAACCATGACAAAGGTGCATCTCAGACAATAACAGACAAACTACCTAGAGATCACGAGGCTGCCTTCATTTCAAGATCACTGCCTCTTCCTTGGAAAAAGGGTTCTGTTTGGTGAAAGCACTTCCAATTCCACAAGGAAAACAGGTCTTACTTTCTAACTGAATTGGTGCTCTGCCTTGTGAGCAGTGGCAGGGTAAATGTGACAGCCTATGGCACACACTGTAGCATGCAAATTTCCCCAGTTTGGGGAAATCATTTAAAATGGGAAGGAATCGAGGGGACTGTGTGGGAAGGAATCAAAGGGACAGCGTGGGAGAGATGGCTCAACTGTTAAGAGGACTGGCTGCTCTTCCAGAGGACTGGATGACATCTTCTGGCATCGATAAGCACAGCACATACGAGATACACATACATACATGCAGGCAAAACCCATACAAAAAAAATAACCTCCACATTTTTTCTATATTATTCTTTTTTTTTTTTTTTTTTTTTTTTCAAGACAGGGTTTCTCTGTGTAGTTTTGCTCCTTTCCTGGATTTCGCTCTGTAGACCAGGCTGGCCTCGAACTCACAAAGATCCGCCTGCCTCTGCCTCCCGAGTGCTGGGATTAAAGTTGTGTGCCACCACCGCCCAGCCTTTTTCTATATTATTCTTAAAAAAAAGAAAGAAAGGGGGCTAGAAAGATGGCTCAGCAGTTAAGAGCACTGGCTGCTCTTCCAGAGGACCCAGGTTCAATTCCCAGCACCCACATGGCAGCTCACAACTGTCTGTAACTCCTGTTCCAGGGGATCTGACACCCTCACAGAGACATACATGCAGGCAAAACACCAATGTACATAAAATACAAACAAATCTTTAAGGAAAAAAAAAGAAAAAAAGAAAGAAAATGAAAACAATTTCCCTGCCATAAGAAGCCGCACTCTAAAGGTATACAAATAGAAAAGCATACCAATCCTTAAATGTACTTCTAAAGACATTAATATTCATCCACAGACTAGTCTGGTGTATCAAATAAGCAACTCTTTACCACTAATATCAATATTTATCATCATCTTAAGCATAGGGTAAATAAAATATTAATTTTTTTATTTCAGACAAGGGGCCAGGATGTCTGAAGTAATTCTACAAAAGAGGCATGGCATATTCATGTATCTATCTAAACAAATGAGATCTTTCTACTCACTCACTAGTTCAGAACTTAGCATGATCAAATGAAGAATGACATCATAAACAGCCTTAAACTTGGCTCCCATAACACAATAGCACAAGTTTCACGCATATCAATGAGGACAATCTTGACAAGGTCTGTTTTAATATTAATGAATAAATTCAGAATTATACCCAATATTTACATATTATTCACAGCTAAACTTCACAATTCATGAATTCTGGTGTTACAAATTAAGTCCCATTTTTAAAAATACTTAGTAAAACTGCTGTCTATTTAGAGCAAATGGGGTGATGATAAAAAATACTATATCCCCAGCCAGGTGGTGGTGACGCACGCCTTTAATTCCAGCACTCGGAACTCTGTGAGTTTGAGGCCAGTCTGGTCTACAGAGCAAGTTCCAGAACAGGCACCAAAGCTACACAGAGAAACCCTGTCTGGGAAGAAAAACAAAAACAAAACAACAACAACAAAAAAAACTATATCCCCTAAGATTCTAATTCTAGCTCTAATGGTCTGGGATAGAATTTTGCAACAGTGAGCTTTACCTTCTTCTCCAGGTGAATCTAATGTATCCTAGCTTTAAAACTAGTATTCTAATACAATTATAATCAAGCTGGGAATCTGGAGGGAATAGGTAACAAATATGTGAAAGTGTCTACATTTAAAAGTTCAGTATACAACTAGGAAATAAAATCTCACCGATAGCTTTCTCCAACTGTAACAATCTCCACTTCACTGTCAGTTGAGGTAACATTAATTTCTTCATTGGCAGTGACCTGGGGAGTGAAGGAAGCTTCTATCACCACAACATCTTCATCAATACTTCCTGGAAACAAAAAGCAAACCCATTTAAAAGACAGGTGTAGGCTAACCACTAGGCAAAAGCTTTATCTTGACCTTGAAGACTATTAAATTAATATGAAAATAATGGAGAGTTATGTAGCATCTCTTTTGTTGAAGAGCCAAAGAGGAGCCTAAAGAGTCAAAACGGCTACCACTTCAGATTTGTGAAGTGGAGGGCAAAAGCAGGGGTGGGAATAAAGCAGCTGGGAGAATAAAGCAGCTGGGAGTGGAAGGCACTTGGGGTGGGAATGAGTACCAAGTGTTGAGACTGTGGAAAGAGCAAAAGCTTTGGAACTGGAACCACACTCCAAGAGCTCTCACCCTGTGTTTGATGTGCCTTCTCTAGTTCTGAAGGTCTCACTCAGGAAGCTGTGTCACTAAGGATACTGCACACAGCAGCAAGGAAGAACTCACAAGCAGAAAATGTTCTTTTCTTACTCTCATGACTGTGAGAGAAACCTTACTACCCACAAAGCTTAGAGTTTTCACCTAACATCTGTACTGACAGGTCCTTATAATTAAGGCAGAGGTTGTTTTACTATGAAGGCTGAGAAAGGGAGTGTGGCTTTTTAAGAGCCATGGTCACTGTGAGCAAGCTCGTCTGCACTGGATAGGATCCCACTGCTGTGAAACCATCTCCTGTTCATCCCTCAATTGAAAGGCATCCTTCCCTTTCCCTCAACACCCCAGTTATCACCATTCCACTGTGTTTAAGAATCTGACCATCAGATGACTTGCATTAGAATGGCAAAGTATTTTGACTGGTTATGACTGGCTTATTTCACTTTATAAGACATCTAATGGACGGACGGACGGGGATGGACGGACGGACACACACACACACAGAGATTTTGATCCAGTTGTTCATGACAACAGACAACCATGAGAAACAATTCAAATGCCATCAGCTGGATACGCCAAATGTGTATGAAGAAACGAAAGAAACAAGCACAAACTAACTCAAGGGTCCATGGAGGAACCCTGAAACTATGCTGAGGGAGACAGTACATAGGAAGGGCCACATACTGTGGTTTGTTTATATAAAATGCCCAAACAAGGCAAATTATATTCGGCAAACAGATGAAAGGTTGAATGAGACAAGGCGAGAGGCAGAAACAGACAGTAAAAAAAAAGCAGGTGGCAGGTAACAGAGCTGACAGAAATGTTCTAAAATTGCACTGTGCTCACAGTTAGACAGTTTAAGATTAATAAAAAAAATCTGAATGAATTGACATAAATTATACCCCAATAAAGCTAATGCTTTTAAACGTGAACACAGCTCCACATAAGATACAAAACTAGAAGTCAATCAATGGAGGGAGCTACATTTTGGAATAGAAAACCCAAAATCTCACAGATGTCAATTCCCCCAATTTAATGTGTATAAAGTCCAAGAAAAACATGACCATATGTCTTCTCACTATTATCCCCAGGTAAGCAAACTGATTATAAAGTGTATTTGGAAAAATAAGCAAAAATATTGAGAAAAATGGTAAAGATTCTATAATCAAAGTATGTTCTTTTGCAGAAATACACAGACAATCAAATCAATACAAATCTCACACAGGCTGAGGGATGGCTCAGCAGGTAAGGGCACTTTGCTACCAAGACTGCTGTTCCGTGTTCTACCCCTGGGACCCACACAATGGAAGGAGAGAACCAACACAATGGAAGGAGAGAACCAACTCCCACAAGTGCCCTTTGACCTTGACATGCACAACCCACCCACCCCCATGCATACAGTAAGCCAATTTAAAATGTAAAAAATCCAATAGTAAATCTAAATGCACAGGGAATTTAACATATGACAATGATGGCATCTTAAATCCAAGGGGGGAAATGTTAATGGGTGATTTGGGGGCAGCTGGACAGCTACATGAATTCAGATCCTCTGAATCCATGAAAAAAGTTGAGTGTGGCAGTGCATGTAGTACTGGGGGGAACTGTGGAGACAAGTAGACCCTTGGTGCTCAATGGCCAGCCAGCCTAGCCAAATAATGAGCTGAAGTTTCAGTAAGAGATCAACTGTTTCAATGAATGAATGAATGAATGAATGAATGAATGAATGAATGATTGGAAGTTAAATATAAGAGAACAACCAGAAGAGACACCCAACTGCACATGCACACCTGCACACATGTGTACACTTACATGAAGTACATGTAAGGCACACATACACACATACAGATTTTAAGTTGTAAGAAAGTCTCATATCCACAACTAACTGGAAACTCCAAAGTTTTAGTGGTATAAAACAATAAGTTTAAAAAATAAAGAGGGGTTGGACAGATGGCTCAGTGGTTAAGATCACTGGCTGATCTTGCACAGGACCTGTATTCAATTTCCAGCACCAACATGGTAGCTCACAACAGTCTGTAACACCAGTTCTAGGGGATTCGGTGCCCTTTTCTGGCCTCTGCAAGCATTACACACACAGTGCATGACATATATGCAAGCAAAATGAGATAATTCTCTAAAATAAATTAAAATGAACAAAAATAACAAGTAAATCAGTGGGTCAGGTAAAGCTCATTGAACAATCACAGAAATAAAACATTAAAATGAGCCTAAATTTATTAATTATCTTGAAATACCTGAATTTTGCTGGACATGGTGGTACATGCCTTTAATCCCAGCAACTGGGAGGCAGAAGCAGGAGGACCTCTGCGTGTTTCAGGCTAGCCTGGTCTACATAGTGAGTTCCAGGACAGCCAGGGCTACACAGTGAGATACTACCTCAAAATAACGAAACAAACAAACCTGAATTTCTTGACAAATACTACATGGATCAAAATATAGGTAAACCTCACTGTAAGTTAGGATAACTCAATGTCCAACAAGGTTGCTATTAACCCAACTGACACTTCATTATGGCTTTCTGTTTATGAGAAGAAATCGTAATAAATGTAGAAGCCAATTAATAAAGATGCATCAAGAGAGAACTATTTCTCAGAATCCTGGTGAAACTAACACATGAGCTGATGCTTGTAAAACAACATCCACCAGGCGGGGGTGGCGCACGCCTTTAATCCCAGCACTTGGGAGGCAGAGTCAGGTGGATCTCTGTGAGTTTGAGGCCAACCTAGTCTACAGAGCAAGATCCAGGACAGGCACCAAAACTACACAGAGAAACCCTGTCTCAAAAAAACACCACCACTACCAACAACAACAACAAAAAACCAACAACAACAAAAAAACCCAACAACATCTAATACTAAGTTCAACTAATTTATTTCAGGTGAATTGGCAAAAGCAGTGAGTGCCGGACAATTGTTGTCTCTTAGAGCTTAAAAGCAGTATAAAATGCTCAAATTTCTATCAGGCACTACAATTAGCTAATGCACACTGCTGTACCCAAGTATCAAACCACACTGACACTGGCAGATAAAACTAGTTAACACTGACACTCCAACCCTATCCTGATTAAAACATACTTGACTTAGTCGCCAGGCCTGGACTCAATGTCAAGTTTTTACTACTCTAAGGCTTTATAGCCAGTCACTAATATGTGAAAGAGTGGAATTTTTTTTTTTTTTAGAAACAGAACTAAGCCCCATCAATATTTCAGTTTCTTCTGAATTTAAGCCACTCTAAAATGATTCTCCAAATGCACCAGCTATAATCAGAAAAGGACAGGGAGGACTAAATGAGAGACACACAAAACTCACAGAACTGCACTGTAGCTGGAGTTACCTACCACCTTCATGGCATCATCCACTGTTGAGAGCAGAGGCACTGGACGAAGATTCCTTGGGCATTCTGGCACAGCAGCAGGTAACGTTTTAAGTATATATATGACACACTTTCAGATGTTATTCAGATATATTTATACAGGTGTGCAAGTTTATATAGCAAATATTCATCAGAAAGAGTTGAACTACGGAGCACTCAAGCATAGGAACCGCACAACTGTTGAACAAGTAATTGTGCATGCTGATACAAAAAGACCTTCATTATTTATCTCTGCATATTTTCATATTTTCTGTTTGAGAGAAACTATTAACAGCTATTACTTCTGGGCAATAAGAATGAAATATCTAAAGAGGAAATTTATTTTATGCTTTTATAATTCTGTATCATTTGCATTAAACTGTTATTTTATTTATGAGTATGGGTGTTTTGCCTGCATGTATGTGTGCACCATTTGTGTGTAGTGCCTGCAGAGGCCAGAAGAGGGCATCAGATCCCATGGGATTAGAGTTACATACAGTTGTGAACCATGTGGGTGCTGGGAATTGAACCTAGGTCCTCTATAAAAGCAATCAATGCTCTTAACCACTGAACCATCTCTCCCAGCCTTAAGTCATTGTTTTGTTTTTCAAACCAAACAAGCAAACAACAACAAAAACCCAAAACCTAGTTAAAAATAAAACATTTCTCTAGAAACCAAAAAATGTCAGGGTTCATTAACTTTTAGGACTTATGCTTCTCCAGATAAATGCATACCAGAGCATACACCACATACTTATCTGCAGGGTGGTATGTGCACAAGTTTATTCTACTTAACTGTAGTTTTCTATGCATGTGTTTGATACAAAGGAGGTGAGATCAAACAGGAGAACACATGGCACATGTGGAAATGATCATGGACTCTACTAAGTACTATCAGGATTAAAGTGAGCCCTATTGCTTTAGGTACATGCTTGTTTAGAACATGCTTGTTTGAACCTGGGTTCAAGCCCTAATATGCAAAAACTAAATAACAAAAATATCATTCAAATACTTCAACTTATTTTTGTTTTGTTCTTTGAGTCAGGCTCTTACTGTGTAGCCCAGGTTATCCTGGAACTCACAGAGATTCACCTGTCTCTGCCTCCCAAGCACTGGGATTAAAAGTATGCATGCCTCAGAATCACTAAGTTGAACTTATTTTTTTTTTTAGCAATAAAAAGGATGGTAAATTTAGTATGGTGGCACATTACATGCTTGAAATCCCAGCACTGAGAAGCTACAACACCAAGAGCAAGAGTTCAAGAAACCCACAACAAGAAGACTATCTCCAAAAGAAACAGAGAACAGGAACACAGTAAACGATTAAACTAAGATTAAGCAGATTTTTATAGTGATTATAAATGTTCTTTTTTTTTGTTTTTGTTTTTTTTGGTTTTGGTTTTTCGAGACAGGGTTTCTCTGTGTAGCTTTGCGCCTGTCCTGGAACTCGCTTTGGAGACCAGGCTGGCCTCGAACTCACAAAGATCCGCCTGGCTCTGCCTCCCGAGTGCTGGGATTAAAGGCGTGCGCCACCACCGCCCGGCAATTATAAATGTTCTTAATAGGACTGAACATGGGGGAAATAATACAGTTACCTGGAAAAAAATTGCAAAAGTGAAATATATTACAAGAGTACTAAAGAGAGGGGGGGCTGGAGAGATGGCTCAGAGGTTGACATGGTGGCTCACAACCATCTGTAATGAGATCTGGTGCCCTCTTCTGGCCTGTAGGCATACATGCAGGCAGAACACTGTATACATAATAAATAAATAAATCTTTATTTAAAAAAAAAAAAAAAAAGAGTACTAAAGAGAAAAAAAATGGGCCATAAATCAACTCATTTAAAAATTAATCTAGCCACGTGTGGTAGCATACACCTTTGGTCCCAGCACTTGGGAAGCAGAGGCAGGCACATCACTGTGAGCTGGAGGCCAGCGGGGTCTACAAAAGCAAGTTCCAGGACAGTCAGTGCTACACAGAGATACCCTGTCTCAAAAAACCTAAAAGTTGGGCTGGAGAGATGGCTCAGAGGTTAAGAGCACTGGCTACTCTTTCAGAGGTCCTGAGTTCAATTTCCAGCAACCACATGGTGGCTCACAACCATCTGTAATGAGATCTGGTGCCCTCTTCTGGACTGCAGGCAGAACACTGTATATATAATAAAATATTAAAAAAAAAAACAAAACAAAAAACAAACAAACAAACAAAAAACTAAAAGTTAATCTAATTATGAGAAAGGCATTGTGACCCTACCTATAATCTCAGCACTCTGGAGAAAGAAGCAAGTGGATCTCTGTGAGTTCAGGGCCAACCTGGTCTACATAGTGAGTTCCAGGCCAGCCAGGATTACACAGTGAAATCCTGTCTCATAATCATCACCACCATCCTCACTGACATCTGGTTATAAATAAAAGTTACTTAAAAAGAATTAACAAATATCAACAATGAATTCTGACTTAATTTTTGTCACTAGAAACTCTTTTAGTATCCTGGAGTTAGAGTAACAGCTTAACAGTTGATTATTCATACTATTAAAGAATAAAAGCTATGAGGACTTCTTTGAGAACCTGGGTGTAGGCACAATGGCACCACACCTACCCCTAAGGCCTTCTCACCTGAGGGAGCAGCAGGGTTGCTGGGGTTCTCGCTGGCAGATGCACACAGGTCCTCTTCTCCGTCCGTTGAGGAACTGGAAGAGGAGTCGCTGCTGAGGTCGTTCTCACTAGAGCTACTGGAGCTGGGGAGGAGCGCATACTTCCTCTGGGCCAGCACCTCCCGCTTCTTCCTCTGCACCAGCAGCCTCTCCTTCTGCTTCTGCGTCCTCTGAGAGGAGCTGCTCTTCACTAGTCTCTTTCTGCATGGGAGTCTCCTCAGTGCACTACCGTGAAAACAAGGTCTTTTCATCAACAAGCCTGACACGGACTCTGCCTCAGTCCGAGGCCACTTCTGGGACCGTGCACTGTGACTTCTGCTTTTAGCACTCAAAACAGGCTGGGGATGTCTCACTGAGACTTCTTTGTCCTCATCTGAAGTCACAGTATCGGAGTCCCCAAAATGGAGACTAGAAGAGGGAGAAGACAGACACTCACTGAAGGAAGAGTCATTGTCTCCATCACTTGGTGTCTCGAGATGTTGCCTCAACCCTAGGATTCCCTGATTTTCTTTGACACAATTCTGTACATATGAGGGACCAGCCTGTTGGCTTTTGCGCTTTTTCCTCACAACACCACTTTTTTCTTGTTCTTGCTGGTTGCCATTCATGTCCTTCTCTTGTTTTGAATCATCACACAGGTGAGAGAATTCATTCCCCACTTTGCTGTTAATCATCTCCACTTCTGCAGGGAAGCTCTTGGTGGCCCCTAGGGGCTGTGGGTGCAGAAGGACCCCCTTCAGACTCTCCTGTGTTGTGGGCGCATCAGGAGGAGTCCCACTCTTCATAGCCACTTGTAGGGTGTAGAGATTGGTAAATTCAGGAGTCCATTGAGACATGGGAAACTTTAAGGCAGGCCTAGGAGACACAAACCAGACATTGAAAGGACTCCGTACATCTGAGCTACACAAGTGACTACAGCATGCAGCAGCCACAACATGACTGAGCTAAGCCAGCCACCTGACTTTTTGACCACTCTCCTAGAACCTCTGCTTTCCACCCCTACTTTCAGAAACGCAGTTAACTAGCACACAGTACTGACAACTTAGAGTAACCAAATGGACCTTGCAATATTCCTGCTAGCTTTCACAAGATAGCATATTTGGTCAAACTCAAACACTTCCTTTAAGCTTCCTTCATTAAACTAGAGAAGAGAATTAGAATTCAAAAGACTGCTATCTGTGCCAGCAGTCCCGTCACTGGGTACAGTCAAAAGAAACCAGTCTGCTGAAGACACACCAGCACATGCCCAAGTTCACTGCAGCACTGACCACAATAGCCAAATGATGGATGAAGAAAATGTAGGAGATACACAATGAAATGTCATTCACCCATAAAAAAGAACGAAATCCTTTCATCTGTAATAACCTGGGCAGGCGGTGGTGGCGCACGCCTTTAATCCCAGCACTCGGGAGGCAGAGCCAGGCAGATCTCTGTGAGTTCCAGGCCAGCCTGGACTAGAGTGAGATCCAGGAAAGGCGAAAAGCTACACAGAGAAACCTTGTCTCAAAAAAAAAAAACCTGGGCAGAACTCTAAGTCATTACATTGAGTGAAATAAGGCAGACTGAAAAGCAAGTTCCACATGACCTTACTCACATGTTTGGTCAACAAAACTTAATCTCACAGAAGCGGAGGGCAGAATGAAGGTTACCAGAGGCTGGAGAATGGGGTAAAGAGGTGAGGGAAGGGGTCAACAAGTACTAGTTACAGTTACATACCAACAACAAATACTAGTTAGTTATATATGAACAGCAAGTACTAGTTACAGTTATATACGAACAAGTTTTGGTGATAGTGTACAATAAAGTGATTCCAGATGATACTATCCAGTGTGTTTCAAACAGCTAGAGAAGATTTTGAAAACTATACCTGAGAGAAAGATGTCTGTGGAGGCACATTATGTTAACCTGACTGAAACATTACACTATGTACATTATTGATACTAACTTATCAAAACATTACATGGTACTGAAAAATATGTACAATGTTTAAGTTTTTACGTATCATTTAAAACTAAATTTAGGGAGGCTACATTCCTGAGGCTTTATAGGCAATCCATGGTTGCTGGGGGGTGGGCATTTTCTTCTCTGGTCTGGCCTATGCTCCTGAAAATAATCCTTTATTCATGTTCCTGCTAGCAACCCTAATGAAGTTGTAGCTCCCCATCACCAACAACAAAGATGTAAAAGCAGAAGACTTGGGAAGAGGAAAGGGATCAATGGGAGGAACTAGAGGTGAATATGATCAAAATACATTATGCACATGATAAAAATATCATAACAAAAGCCATCTTGTATATGATTGATATAATGCTAGTAAAAACTTAAAATTTTAGCCGGGCGGTAGGTGGTGGCGCACGCCTTTAATCCTAGCACTCAGAAGGCAGAGCCAGGCGGATCTCTGTGAGTTAGAGGACAGCATGTTCTACAGAGCGAGATCCAGGACAGGCACCAAAACTACACAGAGAAACCCTGTCTAAAAACAAAACAAAAAAAACTTGAAATTTTAATGTAATTTAAATTCTAAGAAAAAAATATAATAAAGTCATCAAATCACACTTTGGAGGTTGAAGCACAAATACTGCAAAGCCAGTCACAACAAGACTCCCCCAATTCTATATCCCTTCCCCCACTAAAAAAAAAGAATTCCAAAGACTAGTCACCATGTATTGTGGAATACTGCCTTGAGGGTATAACATGGTCACTGATCTCTTAAACTGCCAGAAGCTCTGAGTGCCAGGAGACTTTCCCTCATCAAATGAAAGGGACTCATGAGGCCCACCTCTTGCAAAGAGTTTACAGATAAGCACTGTTAAAGCAGGGGTTGTGAGTCACCCCACCCCCAGGATTTGCAGGCATTAACATCTGCTAAGGGGAGGGGTGTGAAGGCCACATCCTTCCCCAAGAGCTGCCAGGAAATAGCTGCTGCTGGGAGACTATCTGCAGTGTAGCCAACTGCTCCCCTAAGAAATCCCAGTTCAATGATGGTTCACCAAGCCACAGCTGAATTGGTGTTTCCACTGTCAGTGCCATTTGGGGTGAGCAGACACTTGCTCGTGTATCTTCAGGAAAGTTCGTGTCTTCCCTTTGATATTTGACATGTTAAAATTGTTTAATAAATACTTCCTGTACATTAGATGGTTTTTCCATTAGATTCAATAATTAACTAATAGAAGTACAGCTTCTTTCTCCCATGACTCTCTCCGACCTTCTAATGAGAACCTAATTCCAACAGAAGCTTGACCCAACTAGTGCGTTTACTGTCAGCACAGCAAGCCTAGAGCAAGGACCAGGAAGCTGAGGATCACTGTTCAATCAGCAGCACAGCAGAAAAGCAAGCAAACTTCCCACAACTGATCTAAGTGGCTTAAATCATCTCACCTCTGAAGCTGAGCTACTGAACACGGGACTTTACAGCATCAACAGCAATGCAATCTTTAAAATTTTTACCGATTATTACTTGATGCATGATGTGTGTGGCACCTGTGCCACGATTCAGAATATGAAGTCCGCAAGACAACTTTGTGTGGTTGGTTCTCTTCAGAGATCAAACTCAGGTGCCCAGGCCTGGGTGTGAAGCACCTTTACCTGCTGAGCCTTCTCGCTGACTCACAGTGTAATTTTGTACATAAAAGAAGGATGACCATGTAGCATTGTGAACATCGCTCAAGGTGGAACACTCACTAGAAAGCCTAACAAGTGAAGTGTTGTGCTAGAGCAGTATGAGAATCTAAGCAGTCATAAACATGGTTGGTTTGTATGTTTTTTTTTAAACAGTCTCAGTACCTTGTTCAGACTGTCAAACTGCCAGGATCAAGGGCATCTCCTCCCTCAGCTTCCAAGTAGGGGTGACTATAAGTGTGTGCCACCATCTGACTTTACATGTTATTTTCAACATCAGTTTTTATTAAGTACAACATGTACATATTCCAGTTTGTTGAGCTTTTGGGCAACTAGCACACAGAAGAAACATCAGTGTTCATCACTTCCATCCATCAACAGTTGGGAGCACTACCCTAACTTCCAAAATGATAGAACTGTTTCTCCCTTAACAGACATTTCTCCCCTTTTGGTTTTTCCAGACAGAGTGAAACAGCCCTGGCTGTCCTGGAACTTGCTCTGTAGACCAGGTGGCCTCGAACTTACAGAGATCCATCTACCTCTGCCTCCCAAGTGCTGGGATTAAAGATGTACACCACCACCACCTCACTTAACAAACTTTTTTTTTTTTTTGGTTTTTCGAGACAGGGTTTCTCTGTGTAGCTTTGCGCCTTTCCTGGAACTCACTTGGTAGTCCAGGCTGGCCTCGAACTCACAGAGATCCGCCTGGCTCTGCCTCCCGAGTGCTGGGATTAAAGGCGTGCGCCACCACCGCCCGGCCACAAACATTTTTAAACCTAGTTTGTTTGTTTGAGACAGGGTTTCTCTATGTAGCCTTGGCTGTCCTGGATCTCTCTCTGTAGACCAGGCTAGCCTCAAACTCAGAGATCAGTCTGTCTGCCTCTAACTGCTGGGATTAAAGGTGTGAGACACCACCACCCAGGTGAACTACTTCTTAAAAACAAAACAGGTATTTTATGTCAAGAGTTTTCTTCCCTCTCCATAAGCAACAGTTACCAAAGTGCTTAATTTCATAGGTCTTGTGCTTTATTTCACAGCTCTAATATCAGAACAGACTGCATGAAAGTAAAAACTGCCATGGCCTTTCCCTAAAGAATGTCATTTGATCCTTTTTTATGATTCTTCCAAGGACAAGCAATGACGTTTCCATGGAATATCCTGGAATACACAGCATGAGTGAGCACATGCGCAGAGCAAACAACAAATTTACAGGAGGCAGCTAGTCAGACCAAGACCATAACAACAAAAGGCAAGAAAGAACAGCTCAAAATGACAGGCACAGGCAGGTGTCAGCAAGAGGGAAGGAGGTATACGACATCAGTTACAGTAAGAGACAAATTAGTGTTAGAAAGGATGTAAGGAAACTAGAACCAGCCATGCCTTGACTATCAGCACCTGAAGGCAGAGACAGGCAAATCTCTGTGGGTTTGTGACCAACCTGGTGGTCTACAAAGCAAGTTCCAGGCCAGCTAGGGATATACTGTAAGACCCTATCAAATAAACAAACAAACAAATAAATATATAAATCTTTTTTAAAAGGAAAGAAATTGGAAGTATGTGTTGCTGATGGAAATGCAAAATGGTGCAGCCACACTGAGAAGCAGCCTAGCACTTCCTCAAAGATTGAACCCAGTGGAATAGCTCAGGCCCAGAGCATATGCAAGGCTATGTTCATTCCCTACTATCAAACAAAAACAGTACAAAACTAACTGCTGATCGAACAAACCCATGCAATGGGTCATAACTTACTAATCAAAAGAAATTAAGTACTGCTCCAAGCTACACACTAATGAACATCATGTGAACCAATTATAAAAGACTATACAGTTAGGGTTGGAGAGATGGCTGAGCAATTAAGAGCACTTGCTGCTATTACGGAGGATCTAGGTTCAGTTCCCAGCACACACAAGGTGGCTCACAAGCATCTGTAACTCCAGTTGGCCTCTGTGGGCACCAGACACATATATGATACATATATACACATGCAAAGTACTCACATGCATAAAAAAATTAAACCTAGCTTTTAAAAACTGCAGACTATATACAGGTAAAACTTCTTTTCTATGAAATGTCAAATCCCTAAAGGTAAAAATTAGATTAGTGGTTACCTAAGACTGCAGATGATATGTTAGGATTCTGCCACCCCTCCAGCTATATGACCACACATGGGCAGTTCAGTACCTAAGTAAAGGGTTTTACATCATCTGTGTGCTGAGTGATTACATGATGCATGGTCACGCAATCTGCACATGTGTAGCGTAGCTCCGTAAGCCCACATGCGCATGTACAGGAAAATCCTTAAAAAGCCGGGCACAGACCCTTCCCCTGTCTTCTGCTCTCTCCTCCTCCCGCCTCTGCACTGTCTTCTGGCCTCTAACTCACAGATCCGCCTAGCTCTGCCTCCCGAGCGCTAGGATTAAAGGCGTGCGCCACCACTGCCCTGCGGCTTTTTTTTTTTTTTTTTTTTTTTTTTTAAGAACTGTGTCTCAAATTGACTATGGTATTAGCTGTTCAACTCTGTGATTCTACAGAAACCACCAACACTGGATATCTCAATGAGCTTTTGTTCAACCTCTGACTATGAGGAAACCAGCAACACTGGATCTCAAACAGTGAAAAGTCCAAAGATAATTATGAAGAACCTTGGGCACCAGATACTTGTAGACCCCATAAATAACAGAAAACTTGAGCTGTATCTTTTAAAATACCTGAGACTCTTCCAGAAATCTGCATCTCTAAGAAGACAGTCTTTGTCTTTTCCTATCACTTTATGCCCCAAAGCCAAAACAATAAAATCTTGATGGTTAAATCTGCTCAGGTTTTAATCATTTCGGTCCTCCTAAAGAGTAAGGCGGAAGGCAAGGCACGGTGGCCTACACCTTTAATCTCAGCACCTTTGCCAGACAGAGGCAAGAGGATGTCTGGGAGTTCAAGCGAGGCAAACCTGGAATACGTGGTGAGTTCCAGGCCAGCTGGAGCTACATGGGAAACCCCTGTCTCAAACAAACAAACCAAAGAAAACCAAAAAACCAAACCAAACCAAAATGTAGTAAGATGGAGGAGAGTGCAGAGGGGTGGGGTAAGGTAGGGTGGGGTGTCTGGAATGTTTTGTGTCTTTACACCAATAACTGCTTCCTAAATTGTCATACAAATGTAAAAAGTAAAATTAGCATCCCGTATTAACACAGAGAGTCTCACTTAGGAACTACAAATGCATGCTCTTTTTTTTTTTTTTTTTTTTGGTTTTTCGAGACAGGGTTTCTCTGTGTAGCTTTGCGCCGGTCCTGGAACTCACTTGGTAGCCCAGGCTGGCCTTGAACTCACAGAGATCTGCCTGGCTCTGCCTCCCAGTGCTGGGATTAAAGGCATGCGCCACCACCGCCCGGCGCATGCTCTATTTTGAACTAAGAAAAAGGACTAAGTCTGTGAGACAGAAATACGAGCACTGCATGCTTTTTGTGTGTATGTGTGTTGGGTTGTGTGTGCATTTCTGTATGCATGTGGAGGTTAGAAATCAGCCTTCTGTGTCATCCCTCAGGAGCCACCCCCCCTTGTTTTTTGGGAAAGTGTCTCTGACAGGCCCTGGAACTCAGAGATTAGGCTAGGTTTGCTGGCTAGCAAGCCCTCCTATGGATCTCTGCCTACCCAACACTGGAATTACAAATACATGCCACCATGCTCAGCTTTTTGTTTGTTTGGCTGGTTTGGTTTGGTTTTCTGAGTCAGGGTTTCTCTGTGTAGCCCTGGCTGTCCTAGAACTAGCTCTGTAGGCCAGGCTGGCCTTGAACTCAGAGATCTGCCTACGTCTGCCTCTGGAGTGCTGGAATTAAAGGAGCGGGCTAAAACAAGCAACTTGATTTTTATTTTATTTTAGGGTCTCAGGTACTTATCCCAGGCTGGACACAATCTCACTATGTATAAGGACAACCTTGAACTTCTGACCCTGTCTCCACATGCCAAGTCCATGTGCCACCACACCTGGTTTATGCCTGGGGTCAAATCCAGGGCTCTGGGGACAATAGACAAGCACTCTATCAATTGAGCACACCCCACCCGTAAAGCTAGTTTTACATAGCTATTAAACAAGTAGTTTTACATAGCTATTAAACAAGATTTTTTTTTAGGCCAGAGATCTGACATTTTTCTATAAAAATTCCAGAGATAATCAGAAAATAAACTAGATACACTAATGCTTTAAAATATGGTTTTATACAAATGAAAATAATTATGTTTCAATGACATTATTTACTTGGGGTGATATTTGAAATGTTTAATTCTCTTCTGAACTCGGGCAGTTACTTTAGAATTGCTAGTTTGAGTATATTAAATCAACTGTCTGACACCCACTCTTACTGTCCAATGCCGTCACTACCACTGCTGACACTTGGAGACAGCTGCTCACTTAGCTTTTCCCAGACATCAAAACTGTATTAGCAAAAACTCATATTTCCCCCAAAGGTATCACTCTGAACTCTTAACTACATTTTCAAAGTGCTTAGAATTAAGTTTCTAGAGAGATTTCTGATAGAAATCTAAGGATCTAAAAATACATTCAGTTATGAAAAGGGTAGTGAGAAATGACACTCAGAAAACTGCTATTAAATGTAGCTTGCTTATTTATTTATTTATTTTTTTGTCAAAGTCTCACCATGTAGCCAAGGCTGGCCCTGGACTTGCTATCTTCCTGTCTGGGGTTACAAGCATGAGTAAGCATACCAAGCTGTGTCAAGTTATTTTTCTTTTTGTTAGGATAAAGATGAAAACATAAAAACAGATCAATGTTCTTGGCAACCTTCCCTAGAGAGACAATATAGTTATTATCAAAAGATTCATTTGGATCCTTGAACATGGGAATCAAGATGAAATATATAAATCATTACAGACAATCCAATTACCCTAAGAGTGATATTTTCTTTTCATTCATTCATTCATTCATTCGATTTACTGAATTTTATACGTATGAGTATTTGGACTATATCTTAGTCAGTGTTCTATTGATGTGAAGGGACACCATGACCACAGTAACTCTTATAAAGAAAAACATTTACTGACTTACAGTTCAGAAGTTTAGTCCATTATCATCATGTCCTTGTGCAGGCAGACACGGTGCTGGAGAGGTAGCTGAACGTTCTACACCTCGATTGGCAAGCAGCAGGAAGTGAGACTCTGGGCTGGCTGGAGCATTTGAAACTCCAAAGACCACCTCCAGTGACACATTTCCTCCAACAAGGCCACACCAGTTCCTTATCCCTGTCAAGCTTTGCCACTCCCTCATGACCAAGCATTCAAATCTAAGAGCCTATGGGAGCCATTCTTTTTTTTTTTTTTTTTTGGTTTTTCGAGACAGGGTTTCTCTGTGTAGTTTTGTGCCTTTCCTGGAACTCACTTGGTAGCCCAGGCTGGCCTCGAACTCACAGAGATCCGCCTGGCTCTGCCTCCCGAGTGCTGGGATTAAAGGCGTGCGCCACCACCGCCCGGCAGCAGGAGCCATTCTCATTCAAACCACCACAGCCTACATGCACACATGCCTGCCAGATGCCTGTAGGGTTCTAATGAAGGTATCAGATCCCTTGGAACTAGAGTTACTATGGATAGTTGTGATACACCATGTGGGTGCTGGGAACTGAACCTGAGTCCTTTGCAAGAACAAGTACTCTTAACCACTAAAGCTGTCTCTCCAAGGCCCCGTAGTATTGTTTTGATAGCACATAAACAGGGTAGCATCAAAAGCCCTCTAGGATAAAATTACACAACACAAATCTGCACTTGTTGAAATCACCCATTCTAGAAAGTCTACTCTGGTGAGGTTGAAGGACTCAGGAGACACTGATGAGCATAGCCACATTCCATGAGCCCAAATCCACAAGAACTGCACAGCACTGACCCACAAAGAATTAACAGACGGAGTAGAGACAGATACAGGTTACAAGACACAGAGGAGATAACACTTAAAGAACTGTAAGTCAGAGCAGAGGTGGAGACTGGCAGGGCTTGAAGAAGGAGTCCTACCACTTGAACGACAAGCAAGAAAAAGATAAATGCAGGCAGGCGACAGCAAGAGGAAAGCCAGTCTAAACCGTTACAATCTGACACTGAAATTCACATCCTTACATTTACATTTTCAATGGCTCATACAGTAGCATAATATGAAAAAGGGGTCAAAAGAGCCCAAAACTGGAGACAGAGCAACAACAAAGCAAGGACACACCAAGACAGGCAGGAGACACTAGACAACTGAAACAGACTAATTCTCAAGTCAGGGTCACCACAGCTCTGCTGACCGTTGCACAGGAAGCACCTCCTGCTGTCCTCCTAGCTGAGTTAGGATAACCTGCCTGGCTCCCAGGGCCCTGCCACACAGGCCTCGCTTTCTCATTGCTAACAGCCCTTTTCTGTCCACTTGTGTGAACTCTAAGAATACAAATCAGATCACATTCTATTCCCTCACTGGAAACCTCTCAGTGGTTTCTAAATGTTCCAAAAATAAAGCCCCAACTCTTGAGTGACCTCACGCTCTGGGTCCAGCTCCTACTAGCCTCTCTCAGTCAACATCACAGTCAAACTGCCCTTCCTTCTTTCTTAACCGTGACAAGCCTTTCAAACTTGGTCTTTTGTTCTTCTGCCCTTCATTGAGATCTCGGGTTAAATGCTCTATCTTTGGAGAGCTTTTCCTGAATGTTCTATGGCAACAAGGAGTGTGTGTCTGGCAGCCTTCCAAACAAGGAAAAAGTAACTGATTAAGAGCTGCAAATTTAGCCGGGCGGTGGTGGCGCACGCCTTTAATCCCAGCACTCGGGAGGCAGAGCCAGGCGGATCTCTGTGAGTTCAAGGCCAGCCTGGGCTACCAAGTGAATCCCAGGAAAGGCACAAAGCTACACAGAGAAACCCTGTCTCGAAAATCCCAAAAAAAAAAAAAAAAAAAAAAAAAAGAGCTGCAAATTTAAAATCTATCCCTGTATCTGCCCAGGCCACACAGGTCACTCACTGACTCCTCCTCACTGAGTGTCCTGCCAAATAACTGAGGGTGGCAAAGATAAGAAGTGGGAAAAATGGGGTTTCTTACATGGCACCCTGGCCACCTTGCTGCAACTGCCTTAGACTTCGCAATCCCTGCCCAATGTCCTTCACTCAGAACCAGACTTCCACCTCAGTCTGACGGCTGTCTTCTCTGCCTCCCCATCCCCAAATTTTCCATACAGATATTTCCCTTAACAAAACCCACACAAGGCACATCACACATTATCAACAAAGTGAAAAATGCAACTCATGCAAAGGGCAGGGACTGTTCCAAATCTTATCTGACAAGGGACTAATTTCCAGGACACGTAAGAATTGCAATACAACAAATTCTGATTGTAAAATGGACAATCATCTTGGCAGTTGTCTCTCTGAAGCCAGTGAGCACAGGAGAACATGCTCAATGACATTGCAAAGGGAATGTCTTTAGGGTAGCAATTCCCCAAACCTAGAATAACGAATGTTAGCAAGGATGTGGAGAAACTGGAACATTTGTTGGTGGGACTGTAGAATGGCAGCCATGGAAAAGGGTATGTTGTTTCCTCAAGGATCAACCACAGAACTACCATATAATCTAGTAATTTCAGTTCTGGTAGAAATAGCCCAAGCATCTAGCAGATGGCCAGATACACAATATGTTGACACAACGGAACAGCACCAAGCCTTAAAAGGGAAATCATGAAACATGCTACAATATGGACGAACATTAAAGACCCAATGCTAAGTCAAATGAGCCCAACACAGAAGGACAAATACTTTGATTCCGCTTACAGGAA
The DNA here is from genome assembly GCF_007827085.1 of Peromyscus californicus insignis. NCBI lineage: Eukaryota > Metazoa > Chordata > Mammalia > Rodentia > Cricetidae > Peromyscus > Peromyscus californicus. The sequence continues at coordinate 65,394,699 of NW_026294402.1, forward strand.
GGACTTAGACCAGCCAAATTCACACCGAGAAAGGAGAATGAGGGTGTGACAAGCAGGGGAAGGGAAGAATGGGAGTTTGTGTTTAATGAGTAGTTTCAGCTGGAAAAAATAAAATGTTTCCAGAGAGGGAAGATGGTTATACAACAATGAAAATGTATTTATTGTCAAACTGCATACTAGTATGGTTAATATGAGCCACTTACAGTGATGAGGTTGAGGCAGGAGGACTGCTCCATCCCAAGAGTTCAGGGGTTGCCTGGGCAACATAATAAGACGTCCATCTTTTGGGGGAGATGAAGGAATGGGAGGGCAGGGCGGGAGAAAACAAGCTAGGCTAGGTATAGTGGCATACTTTATAATTCTAGTACTCAGACAGAGAGAGGGAGATTACAAATTTAAGACCATCCTGGGCTACGAGGTGAGACTTTGTCTCAAAAAACAGAGGCTGGAGAGATGGCTCAGTGGTTAAGAGCACTGGCTGCTCTTCCAGAGGACCTATGTTCAATTCCTAGTACCCATAGGGCAGCTAATAATTTTAAGTCCAGTCCCAGGAGAGCCAAAACCCTCTTCTGGTCTCCAAAGGCACTGCACACACATGGTGCGGATATACATACAGGCAAAAACACTCATAAACATAAAATAAAAGGTTTGAAAATGTTTTAAAATGGCAGGCAGTACTTTTACTACTTCTAAGCCAGCAGCCTCTTGCAGTATACTCAATAAACCTAGAAAGAAAGACAGAAACGGAGAGAAAGATAAAAAGGAGAGAGCGAGCCAGCGTGGGGGCATACACTTTTAATCCCAGCACACAAAGTGAGGCTGTTATACAAAGAAACCCTGTCTCAAAAGACCATAAAAGGAGAGCGTTGATTGACACACAGTAGGTACTCAAATGACCTCTTTTTGCATTAACGAGAAAAGGAAAGGTATAAAAATAGTAGCTGAATTTCTGACTGGGTAACAGAGGGAATGGTGATGCTAATCACTAAGACAGCAAGAGAGTATCTCCAGGATAAGAAAAGCTGTATTAGCCAAAAAAAAATTAGGCAGCAATGTCCATGAATCTAAAATATTTACCCATTGTGCTATATTCAATCTTGGGACTCTGGATCTATGGACTATATTTATCTTATAGTTGGGGTCCATCATACCATAAAACAGAAAAAGTAAGCATAAAAGAGAACTGTAGGGAACCAAGTGACTTACTCTCCTATCAAAAATTAAGCCATTAACCCAAACCACATACTACTTTTTTCTTATCATTGTTTGTTTCTTGAGACATGGTCTTTCTATGTAGTTCTGGCCATCCTGAAACTATTATGTAGACCAGACTGCCCTCAAACACAGAGAGATCAGCTTGCTTCTGCCTCCTGACTGCTGGGATTAAATAAAGGTACATACCACCACACACAGCCACATGCTACTTTATAATTAACAGCAAATACTCTAAGGAAAATAACCATGTCTTTAGAAAGTCTGTACAAAGATCACTTCCATTTCCTTTAAGATCTTTTTTTTTTTTAAGATTTATTTATGTATTTATTTATTATGTATACAATTTCCTGTCTGCATGTATTCCTGCAGGCCAGGAGAGGGTGCCAGATCTCATTACAGATGGTTGTGAGCCACCATGTGGTTGCTGGGAATTGAACTCAGGACCTCTGGCAGAGCAGCCAGTGCTCTTAACCTCTGAGCCATCTCTCCAGCCCTCCTTTAAGATCTTAAGCTTCATGTTTACATAGTAAATCTGAGGACTGGCTAGATCCTGCTCACAGGTCCATTTTGTATGTCACATAATTTGAAATGAAGAAAGGAAGAAAGAATGGAGGGAAGGAGGGGGCAAACAGTGATTAATAGTGAAATGCCTATGCTTTCTCATCAAAATCAGAAGAGAAAGCGTATTCACTGCTATACAATATTGTTCTGGAAATATCAGTCATGTCCTTCAAATGAGGACAAGCAGAAAATGAAACACCAGGCAACTTTATTTGCAGGAAGCTGACAGATGAGAACAACTAGAAACAAGACAGGTCGCTATGTATATGTTTACCACAGTCAAACCCAATTCACTGACCATCCTCTATACAAACAACAGCTAGTCAGAAAACGCACACTAACAAACCACCCACAGACACAGGGAAAATAACTATCAAACTACCAAAATTAATAAGAGACACATAAAGTCGGGCGGTGGTCGTGAGCACCTTTAACCCCAGCACTCAGGAGGCAGAGGCAGGTGAATCTCTGAGTTCAAGGCCAGCCTGGTCAAAGAGTGAGTTGTTCCAGTACAAACAGGACTACACAGAGAAACGCTGTCTCAAAAAACAAACAAAACAAACAAAGGAAAAAGAGACACAGAGCTTATATGACCTATGTCAACTATGTCAACTACGCTACTACACAAAACTTCATAGGGAATGCAATGTGACCCCGGGATATGCAACTGTTGTGTGACAAAACTTTTCCTGAGCGCGCACACACACACACCCATACTCACTCCAGACAGGGATCCCTACAACAGACCAAATTATGAACACCACCAAAGTCCAACTTAGTGAAGCAATGAGTTTATTGGGGTTTCTTACAGGAGTATAGGAGAGGGGTGACTCACAGGAGTCAACGACAGCTGCGTCACCAAGGCCACCCCACAAAGCCGGGAACCTAGAGCACACTGCACAGCCTGCAAGCAGCTAACAGGATGGAGACTGTCCTTTCCAAGAGACTCTGGTCTAAACCCCTTCCAGGCAGCTGGTCTTTGCAGCTTTTCTCCTCTAAGAATCTTCTTTACCACTCAGGCTGTCTGAGGGATTCTCAGCTTCTACTGTTTACCCTGGCAGGGAGGGGCCTAGAGAATCCGGTCAGTTTCAGGGACTGCCTGAATATATATTGAGTTGCTTACCTTCCTAAGGAGCTTCCCAGCAGGATGGAATGTTTCAATCTCAGAGGAAACTGTTGTACAACAATGTACAGGCTGTAATCTCATTATTAGTACTAGTCCACAGCTTTTAAATTAATATTTTTTTAAAGATGTTAACTATTAAAGAGTAACCATTAAAATCCATTTCACAGAACCTGATATTATTAAAAGTACAATAATTTTTATTGTTATGTTAGTTTAAAAAAGGGTCAATAAGAACTGAAAAATAGGTCAGGTAATGATGCATGCCATTAATCCCAGCACTTGGGAGGCAGAGGCAGATCTCTGAGTTCGAGGCCAGCTTCATCTACAGAGCAAGTTCCAGGACAGCCAGGGCTATAGAAAAACCCTATCTCAAAAAACCAAGCCAGGTGGTGGTGGCCCACTCCTTTTAATCCCAGCACTCGGGAGGCAGAGCCAGGCGCATCTCTGTGAGTTCCAGGCCAGCCTGGTCTATAGAGTGAGTTCCAGGAAAGGCGCAAAGCTACACAGAGAAACCCTGTCTTGAAGAAAAAAAAAAAAAAAAAGCCATAAAACTAAAAAATAAGGCTTGGCGATTTCACTCAGTGGTAGAGAGTTTACCTAGCTTAAGGCCCTGGCTTCAGTTCCCAACACTGAGGGCAAAGCAAGTTCAGAAAACAACATGTAAGGAAAACAATTTCCATACACCCTTCAAGTAACTGTCTGCCAATGTCCAAAGCTTTAAACACAAACTACACAGAGTTTTCTTTTATCTCACCTTCCAGCTCCCAAAACTGAACTGCAAGCTGCCGCCAGGTTTCTTTGGTAACTGGGAGGCAGCAAGCAGAAGGCTGCTGTATTTTAAAGTAACAGAAGCAAACATACAGTAATTGTTATTTTATGTATTATTGTTATTGTTTTTTGAATGCGGAGATTACAGGTATAAGCCACCATGACCATCTTAATGATTTTATAATATACAGAAAGATGGCTCACTTCACATGCCTATAATATATAAGTCTACAAGAAGTAAATATAGAATTAAACCACAATTGCTAAATAGGATCTCCAGTCAGCTCTTGTGTGTGTGTGTGTGTGTGTGTGTGTGTGTGTGTGTGTGTACTGGGGATTGAACCCAGGGCATCAGGTATGCTCAGCAAGCACTCTATCACTGAGCCAAGAGTCTTAAGTCTTTATAGCTGCACATTTAACATCTTGAATGTAAAAAAAAAAAGTTCTTTATTAATAATATAAATGAGTAAGTATTGCCATTTTTGCTAAATTAAGTTAAAGATCTCAGAATATAAATAATTATACTTTGTATGGTTTACACATACAATACTTTATGACAGGGTCTCAGTATGTAGCCTCAAACTCCCAATCCTACCTCAGATGACAGATGTGTGCCACCATGATCATTTACACAGTACTCTTCAAAGAGAATAAGCCAACTGAAGCAGTGAATGCTTCCTTGTTAGAAGTGAGAACTACTGTTTGAAATAAGCAGTGTGAAGCAAAATTACAGTAAGCCATAGTAAAAATGAAAATATTTCTGTGCTCAGTCATTTAGATAATTACAAAGCCACCATGTGCTAGGGATGTGGGTTGAGCAAGATATTGTTTTTTTTTGTTTTTTTTTGTTTTTTTTTTTGGTTTTTCGCCACCACCTCCCGGCTAAGATATTGTTTTAAAAAAAAAAAAAGCTGGCAGTGGTGGCGCACACCTTTAATCCCAGCACTCGGGAGGCAGAAGCAGGTGGATCTCTGTGAGTTCAAGGCCAGCCTGGGCTACAGAGTGAGTTCCAGGAAAGGCTCCAAAGCTACACAGGGAAAAAAAAAAGAGAGAGACAGAGGCAGGCAGATCTCTATGAGTTCGGTGCCAGCCTGGTCTACAGAATTGGTTCCAGGACAGTCACAGGTACACAGAGAAACCCCATCTTGAAGAAAAGAAGAAGAGGAGGAGGAGGAAGAGAATCCTGTACTCTACAAAGCTCACAATTGACTATCAAACAGAGTCTGACTTTAAGGAGCCAAAATGCCCAAAAATCACACTCTGGAGGAATGCAGAGGATGCAGCAACTAGGGACTCCGGTACCAACTTCATGGAGCCACGATGTCAAGTGAAGCCAAAGGAAGGATGAGAGGACAGGCAGAGGGCAGCGGGTCGGGCAATGCAGAGGCAGGACCTCCACTGCCGAGGGTTTTCTGGTTTTGTTTCTTCAGTGGGGGAATCATTATCAAAGAAAAAGGGATCATGCTGCCAAACGTCACTTAGGAAACCTAACTAATAACTAAGGGAATGAAAGCTAGAAGGAAAGTCAGGACACTTTGGGAAAAGCTCACCAATAAACAAAGACCAGTTTTAGCCATCTCCCTGGGTTAGCAGGCAAGAATGACTAATAATCTCTGCACCCACTTCAGTCCAGGCTGCTAGAAAGAAAGGTGGGATTCTGCATTTCTTAACAGTGTGTTCACTTTTATTCTGTATCTTTCATTTTGAGAAAAATCAAAAAGCAAATTTAAAAAAAAATGTTTCCAGTTTGGTCAAAGTGGGTACAAATCCTACAACCTAAGACAAACTAGCAAAGACTTAGGTATGGAATTTTAAAATGGCAAAAGATGGGAAAACACACACAAACAAATCTATTTTTTTAAATTCATTGGGTCTTCCTTTAACTGTTATGACAAAGAAAAACTGCTATTCTAACCAAAACCTTTTTTTGGGGGGGTGGGGAGTGTTTCGAGACAAGCTTTCTCTGTGTAGCTTTACACCTTTCCTGGCCACCACCGCCCAGCTCCAAAACCTTTCTTAAAACTGTTGCTGCTACTTCAAATCAGGTTTTACAAAAGTGAATTCAACAATAAATTCTTCTAAAAACCAGTCCACTTACTTTCTGAATGTCTAACAGGAAATAGGCAGAATGTTCCAATTCCCATTAAATGGAACTACAGTAACGAAAGAGATCCTACACCCCCTCACCTCCCTTAACCCTAAGTCACTTCTAAGGAATTTCCATAATAAAAAGGGAAGGGGTGAGATGGGTATAATGGTGCACGCCCTTAATCCCAGCACGCAGGAGGGATTAAGTTCCAGGCCAACTTGATCTATATAGTGAGTTCCAGGACAGTATGAGCTACAATAGTAAGACCCTGTCTCTTAAAGATAGACAGATTAGATGGATGGATGGATGGATGGATGGATGGATGGATGGATGGATGGACAGATGGAAAGATAGATACAGATAAAGCTAGGCAATGGGCAATGGTGGCATGGGAGGCAGAGACATGCAAATCTATGAGTTCAATGCCAGCCTGGTCAAGAGTGAGTTCCAGGATGGCAGGGCTACACAGAGAAACTTTGCCTCAAAAAATTGGAAAAAAAAAAAGGCGGGGGTGGGGGGAGATGCCTAGAGATATGGTTCAGGGGCTAAGAGCACTGCCTGCTCTTCCAGATGACCCAGGTTCAATTCTTAGCAGCTACATGGCAGCTCACATCTGTCTGTAACTCCAGTTTCAGGTGGCCTGACACCCATGGCGCAAAAAAAAAAAAATCAATGCACATAAAAAATAAAATTTTTCTTATTTTTTTAAAAGGAAAGGGTTGGTAAAATGATTCAGTTGTGAGGGCACTTACTTCAACTCTGGCTTCAAGCTTGATCCTCAGAAAATGACTCCAAAGTTGCCCTCTGACCTCTACACATACATCATGGTGCATGTACCCTACACATACAAATCATATAGATACACAAATGAACATACACATCATCATCATTCTCAACATAATTAAAAGAAAGATGCCGGGCGGTGGTGGCGCACACCTTTAATCCCAGCACTTGGAAGGTAGAGCCAGGCGGATCTCTGTGAGTTCGAGGCCAGCCTGGGCTACCAAGTGAGTCCCAGGAAGGCGCAAAACTACACAGAGAAACCCTGTCTCGAAAAACCAAAAAAAAAAAAAAAAAAAAGCTTTCTGGATCCTACAGGAAGCAGTGATGGAGAAACTAAGAGCTGAAAAGAGGAGAGGAGGGGAAGAACACAGGAGAAGGAACTTCCATTATTTGGTAATGATGATGATTCTCTAGAAAATCTCATAACCACTTTATCGCTTGCCCAGGGCAGTAACCCTTGGTACCAAGACAAGATTATTTTAGAATAAGAACAAAACAGAAAAGTCTAACTTTTCCTTACTCACCGATGACACAAGTATGCATTCCTTGTAGTTTTCTGACAATTTTTACTTAAATTTTTATTACACCCCCCCCCCGCCCCCCCCCCCCCCCCCCCCCGTGTGTGTGTGTGTGTGTGTGTGTGTGTGTGTGTGTGTGTGTGTGTGTGTGTGTGTGTGTAAGTCAAAGGACAACTTGCAGGAGTCAGTTCTTGCCTTCCATCATGCTGGATTCACAGGTCCGCAGGCTTGGCAGCAAGTGCCTCTTTACCCAGAGACATCTCGCTGACCCTCTAGCTTTGAAAACTAAAAACCTTAGGGTGACTTAAAAGCTGCTTCCTAAACTGGACCTACTGTGGTGTAGTGGTGCAAGTCTTTAACACCAACACTCAGGAGGCAGAGGCAAAGAGATCTGAGTTTAAGCAGACTGTCTTAGAAAAAAAAAGAAAAGAACAAAGAAGGAAGGAAGGAAGGGAAAAAGAAGGGAAGGGGGAGAAGAAGAGGGGGACAGAACAAAGGAAAACAAAGAAAAGGTGACTTCTTGAACTCCGGAAGCTGCAGCAAAAAGAATGAGTTCAAAGCCAGCCTGGGCTACCCAGAGAGACCATGTCACAGAACAAACAAAAAGCTACTTCTTATACCTTAGCAAAAGAGCCAACACGCTGATGCTGCCCAGCGCTATCATACAAATGCATGGTGCTGAAACGCCTCCACTGCTCATGCAAATAACCAGATTCAAACTTCCTAGGCTCAGAACTGAGAAGCCAAGTAAAAAGAGCCAAGTAAAAAAAATCCACATTGATTTGTCCCCAACAAAATGGACAGAAATGCCTTAGGATATGACTGAGTAGGTGCTAGAGAGATGTTCTGTGGCTAAAAGCACTTGCTATTCTTCTAGAGGACTCAAGTTCAGTTCCCAGCACCCTTATTGGATGTCTCACAACCAGAGGATCTGAAACTCTCTTCTGGCCTCTGCAGGTACCCACAAACACGTCATTGCTCCTACATAAATGTACATTTAAAAAGAAGACAAAATAAAAATAAAAATAAAAAGACTGATCCTTGGGGCTAGGATCTGACTTAGTTGTAGCATGCTTACTCAATATGTATGAAGTTCCAGGTTCACACTCCTTTAATCCTTGTACTTGGGAGAGGTAGGAGGGTCAGAAGTTCAAGGTCATCTTTCCCTACATACTTAAGTTCAAAGCTAGCATGGACTACACGAGATTATTCTTTTAAAAAATTAAAAAAAATTTTTTTGAGCCCATGTGAAAGAGTTCCCCAGGGCAAAGCTGGAACAATGTGGCAACCAGGCAAGCAATGCAGTGTTGGATTCTAACCCCCAGTAAAACCAAACATCTGCGAGTCCATATTGATTTAAGCAAATCTTTCTTCCAGAAGGAAGCTAATTATTTCCATTCTCTCCCTTCTAGGAGTTAGACAACAGCCCCTCACCCACCAGCCTCAAGTGGCCAAGAGAGTAACTGCGGGGAGAAAGGCGGTAAATGCTTGCTCCTTTCTTGTTTGGTCAACATCACTGATGGCCATATGGCTACTATGGAACAGCGCTAAGTGAACAGGGAGTTCCTCAGTTGAGTCATTCTTCTCTCAAACCCATAACCGTAACAAAAACATCCCACAAAATAAACTCAAGTACAATCTATTAAACACATGGCAGGTACTTAATACTGCCATAATCTGCAAGGAAAGATGTAGAGAAACTGTGAAACCAGAGACTCCATTTAAATATCTAGAATGTAACTAGTAGAGATGTAGCAATGTCCTCTTTGTAGAGCCAGACATGGAATTGGTGGGAGATTAACAAGAAGTTGGAACTGGGTGAGGGAGATAAGGGAACTCTATACTATCTTTGTCGTGAAAATATAAAGTTATTACAAGGTCAATTTAAAAATTAAAAAGGAAGGGAGCATGGAGGTATTAGTCACAAAGTTAGGCTCTAGAAAAGACAACTGAGTCCCTGAGAGCAGTTTCCCCTGCCAATAGCTCCGTAAGTTTTACAAGAGGGAAGTAAGACTCTGGAGCTGGGACCACCATGAGAACTCCTAAATTATGTGCCATTCCACTAAACATTCTGCATAATCCATGGTACTGTTACAGGAAAATGAGTGACTTATGTCACCTCAAATTATTACTGGGGAATTTACAAATAAGTACTTTCTTGCTAACATTCTAAATAATGCATTAAAAATAGTTACTATACAGGGCACACACATGCTTAAGTGTGTTTATGTATGTTTTATCTAGCTTTTGTGACATGAAAAAATAAACATTATTTGTAAAATGGTAGTAACCTAGATAACTAAGTCACCAAGATAAAACATGAGAATTAAGTCATTTGCTCTTTTAAGTAGAGGAGAGGGGAGAGAAAAAGAGACTGAGATTGAGAGATTTTTTTTTTTTTTAAAACAGTCTCACTCTTGTAGGTAAAGATGGCTGGGGCTATGTAGTCCAGGCTAGCCTTGACCTTGCAATCCTTCTACCTTAGCTTCCTAGTATTGGGATCACAGCTTGGACCACTTCACCTGGCACACAGTCATATTAATTTTGGGCATATGGATGGGTCCTAGTATATATAATCTAAATAAGTGTCCTCTCAAGAGGAAATTCAGAAACACAGGGTATGGGGAGGGGGCGGGGGTACAAACACATAAACAAAAAAGACCAGGTGAAGACAGCAAGAAAGTTGCTAACTGGAAACCAAAGAGAGAGGTCTCAGGAGAAACAGTCAACTGCTTGATCTTGAACCTCATCTATAGAACTCTAAGATAATAAATACAGTTTCAGCCAGATGGTGGTGGCGTATGCCTTTATTCCCAGCCCTTGGAAGGCAGAGCCTGGCGGATCTCTGGGAGTTCAAGTCCAGCCTAGTCTACAGAGCAAGATCCAGGACAGGTATCAAACTACACAAAGAATCCCTGTCTTAAAAAATAAATAAATAAATAAATACAGTTCCGTTGTTTATGTCACTTTGGTTTTGTTTGTTTGTTTTTGAGACAGGGTTTCTCTGTATAACAGCCCTAGCTATCCTGGAACTAGCTCTGTAGACCAGGCTGGCCTCAACTCTAAGAGATCCAACTGCCTCTGCCTCCCAAGTGCTGGAATTAAAGGCGTGTACCACCACCGCCCTAGGTCACTTTTTAATAAACACTGTCTGAATACCTTAAATGTGCTAGAATACTCTGTGTTTATTATAAATACAAGATAAGACAGAACTGTCCTTACTACATTCTAGCCCAGCAGACAGGGAGGCCTATCAGTAGGCAATTCAAAGTTAGCATGCAGGTGTTACAGCAGACCCACACACTGAAACAAACAGCCCTAGAAACTGGTCTAATCCTTAACGTGAGGGTATACAAGGAAAAAAAGAAAGTCAGCCCTGATGGCACATACTTGTAAATCCCAGCACTTAAGAGATTGCAGCCAGAGGATTGCCACAATTCAAGGTCAGCCTGGGCTACAAGATGAGTTCAAAGTAGCAAGACAATGTCTCAAAAATGAGTGAAATGGGCATAGTAAAGAAACCAAAAATACAGCACTTGGGGAGGCAGAGGCAGGCGGATCTCTGTGAGTTCAAGGTCAGCCTGGTCTACAGAGTGAGTTCCAGGAAAGGCACCAAAACTACATGGAGAAACCCTGTCTCGAAAAACCAAAAAAAAGAAGAGAGAGAAAGAAACCAAAAATAGCTGCTCTGTGGGTGAAAGAGAAAAAAGTTTATTCCAAACTGCCAAGGCAGTCTCTTGGGAAAGTGGGGAGAAGCAACGGGGAAAACTTTTAGGGTTATAAGGGAACAGGGTACCTGGGAGGAAGAGAGCCTGTGCCTGGGATAGGGGCTTCTGAGTAGGAGCAGAGGGAGCTTAGAGACTAGACTAGGCACTACAGTCATGTTAATGGAGAACCACAAGTCCCTTTGGCCAAAGACAAGGAGAATTCTTTTTAGCAAGTAGGAATATCTTCAAGCCCCTGAGGGTATGCTGGCTTTTGTCTAATTGCCTGACCTTGGAAAAAGGAATTTCTTGGAAGATGTACCCTCCCAAAAAATAAAATAAAAGGAAGAAAAAAGGAGTGAAACAGAAAATCCAAGTGCCTACTTCCTGTGGACAAAAGTCCCCTTAATGGTGAAACACATGCAAGAATGAGAAAGAAACCATTCTCTGACAAACAACTGACACTCTTCAAAGGTCGGATTCAGCTTCAAACAGCTACTGGTCTAGACTGCTTACCGAGGGGAAGGGAAATTGAGATGACTTCATCAGGTACTTTCTTTTTAAATGTATTTTTTTTTTAATTTCACGTGCACTGGTGTTTTGTCTGCTTACGTCTATGTGTGGGTGTCAGATCCCCTGGAACTGGAGTTGTGAGCTGCCATGTGGTACTGGGAATTGAACCCAGGTCCTCCAGAAGAGCCAGCTCTCCAACCCCTCCTAAGGAACTCTGCACCATTTGAAAGACAAGAGAAAGACCTAAGACTAGCTGCACCAAGCTCGCCTCTCACTTTCACTACCCTTCAGCAGGAGGCAGGACCACAAGTTAAAGACAGAAGCAGAACCCAGTCATCTTCTGACACCAGACAAAGAAATCTGAAAAAAATAAATAAATAAAAAATAGCCTTTAATCCCTGCACTCGGTGGGCAGAGGCAGGAGGATCTTTGTGAGTTCCAGAAACCCTGTCTTGAAAAACCAAACAAACAAGCAGAACTTACCAAATTCTAAAGGTATCTATAAATCACCACCATCTTGTCACTTATAAAAGGATAGAATAACATGAACACTGCTGGCATTTCCCTCATAGAACATACACAAGGATTATTCTTGTTACCACATATGGAGAAACCCTCCCCAAGTCACAGTGAGAGGCAGATGCTAGCACTAGGTTCAGTCAGACATTATTCCCAATGTTTCTCCTACTTCACTTTGGCAGCTCTGGTACCAAAGGGCCTCGAAAGTGATGGGCAGGCCTCTACCAGGATATATCTCGGTCTTTTTTATTTTTATTTTTTTCATTTTCACACAATAGCTCCTAAGTTGCATGGACTATCCTCAAACTTATGATCCTCATGCCTCAAACTCCAGAGTAGCAGAAATTACTTACATTATACATGAAATAATAGTCCATTATTCTTTGAAGGCAGACAGACTGTGATAAAGTTGAAAAAAGGTATAAAATAAACCCAAAGTGACGGCAAATGGAAAACCAGCAAATAAGACAAATACAATTAAAATCAATCAGCAGCAGAGTTGAAATCCACTGTAACCAATGGAAAGCAGCAAGAGAAAGGGGAGGAACCCCACACCAAACAGTCAGACAAACAGGAAGCAAGCAGCGGACAGGCACTCTCAACAGCTCACACAGGCAAGGGTGACAGGTAACCTGACCTGTGCTTCGGTGGCTGTCTAGCATGCTCAAAGCCCTGGCTTCATCCCCAGCAAAGAGAAACAGCAGAGAACCTAGAAGTACTTATCAACACCATCATATGATTCCATACAGAATAAGAAGATAACAGGAAGGAATAATCTTTCCAACCAACAGTGGTAAAACAACTAGAGAACAATATGGGAAAAAATGAGTCTCAATATCTGCATCCCACCAAACACAAAATTTATCCTAACAGCTGCACCATAAAAATTTCCACAAGAGCTGGGCGGGTGGTGGCGCACGCCTTTAATCCCAGCACTCGGGAGGCAGAGCCAGGCGGATCTCTGTGAGTTCGAGGCCAGCCTGTGCTACCAAGTGAGTTCCAGGAAAGGCGCAAAGCTACACAGAGAAACCCTGTCTCGAAAAACCAAAAAAAAAAAAAATTTCCACAAGAACAGGCAAATCAAGACAATGGGGGGGCGGCGGCGGGGGACGGCATGGTTTCTTCTTTAACTGCTGGACTAGACAACACTGAAATCAAACCTTTGGTTCTTCAGAGAAAGAACAGAGAACATTACAAATGCATATGTAATTCTAATTAACACACACATACATAGAGAATGCAGGAAAAACACTTAACACCTCATGGTAACTAAAAAATGGGTAAAAGACCTAAACAGACAATTCTCAAAAATAAATAAAAGGATGGTAAATACCTGTAAAATGCTCAGTATCTCTAAATTATCAGAAAAATATAAATTAAAACTACAGTAAGCTCCCTCTATACAACCAGAGGCTAAAAGTAAAAAGAGCCAACCACCAAGAAGGGGCATAATCAAATGTCACACTCTGAAGACGCTCCTAATAGTTATACAGACATCTAATATACCATCCAGTAACTCCATGTCAAGGTGTGAAAACATGTCCAAAAGTTTGCATATGCATGCTCACAGTTTTATTCACGGTCAGTTTTAGACAGAGCATAGATAAAATGAGATGCTGATGTGCAGCAACACAGGTTCTGAACTTCAGCACCTCCACTGAGAGGAAGGAGACATACAGTATCTGTGTGACTCCATCTAAAGAAACTTCTAGAATGCATGAGCTCAACCTAAGCACTTGAAACTACAGTTCTGGCCACTAGGGGCTAGGGTGTTAGAGTAATTCAGACTGGGGCAAACCCCTTGTGAAACCTCTCCTTTATTCACACTGCATATTCCAGGCAGACCGAGCTAAATACCAAGGAGATTTGTGAAGAAACACTCCTCTGTTTCACTTTTTGGAATAACAGGCACTCTGTGATCTACTATCACTTACTGCTCAGTATAGAGAAATAAGAGACAAAGCTTAAAAAAAAAAAAGATGAATTTCCCTGCAAGTAAAGTTTAAAGGCAAATAAATGTAAACAAATTTCCAACTGTGGTTAATGAAATGAACTTGTGTTCTTTTTGTGTGGTGGGTTTGTTTATTTCAAAGTTCTGCTCTGCAGTCCAGGCTAGCCACAAACTTGCATTTTTCAGGCTTCAATTTTCTAATCCTGGTGTTATCACCACCCCCAACTAGAAACTGTAGTATGGGAAATAAAGTGCACAGATGCCTGCAATTTGTTTTCTTTCTGTTCACTGTAGTACTGGGGATTCAACTCAGGGCCTTGTATGTGCTAAGCAGGAGCTCTAGACTGACCTCAAGCCTGTCAACTTAATTTTAATCAAATGTTAGCTGGACATAGCAATACATGCCTAGCCGGGCGGTGGTGGCGCACGCCTTTAATCCCAGCACTCGGGAGGCAGAGCCAGGCGGATCTCTGTGAGTTCGAGGCCAGCCTGGACTACCAAGTGAGTTCCAGGAAAGGCGCAAAGCTACACAGAGAAACCCTGTCTCGAAAAACCAAAAAAAAAAAAAAAAGAAAAACAAAACAAAAAAAAAAAAAAAAAAAAAAAAAAAAAAAAAAAAAAGCAATACATGCCTATAATCCCAACACTCAAGGAGGGGGAAGCAGAAGGATTCCAACTTTCAAGGACTACACAGGAAGATCTTGTTTCTAAATAATTAAATAAGAAGTTACTAGAAGGGACTGGAGAGACGGCTCAGTGGTTAAGAGGACTTGTTGCTTTTGCAGAGGACCTGGGTTCAATTCCTAGCACCCACACTGGCTGTTCACATTGATTCCAATTCTGGGGGACCCAAGGTCAGAAGCACACACATGGTGCACATACATACATACATACATATATACAGGGAAGACAAACATAAAAGTTAATAATTTTTTTAGAAAAGAAGTGATTAAAAGGATTGACTGATGATTAGAGGAACAGATGACTAGAAATTTGAAGAAAAAAAACCAGCAAATTAATTATAGACTCTGGGTGTTCACTGAACAACCAACTTATTTTCTATAGCATTTGCAATTGTTAATAAAACACTAGAAGGAAAATATGACACAGAGCACCACACTGAATTACCCAACAAAGATAACTAAAATCAAGCATCAGAAAGTGGCTGTCTAGGGATGGAGGCTGTCTGGGGATGGAGGCAGTCTGGGGATGGAGGTGACTGAGAAAAAAGGAACACAAAGGAACATTCCAGGGTGATGGGCTATTTTACCCAACTGGCAGCTCATTATATGGATGTATACATTTGCCAAACCTCACTGACCTGTAAGGTGTGTAACTGGTACTGTTATCAGTTCAGCTGATTTTTTTTTTTTTTTTTGTATTTTATTTTTCAGAGCTGAGGACCGAACCCAGGGCCTTGCGCTTGCTAGGCAAGTGCTCTACCACTGAGCTAAATCCCCAACCCCCAGTTCAGCTGAATTTTAAAGCCCACTGTAAGGAAGCTAGCACATACAGAAAAGTGCACAAAACTTAAGTTCCTCCCAGTTATCACCCAAAGGGTCATCAAACCCTTGCTGGAGAAAGGCCACGGCCATGAGAAACAAAAACACACCTGATTCCTTGGAAAGCAATATGAAAACAATGAATTCCCAAAAGTGAGGTTTCTGACTCGGTGACTCAAGTGCTACTGACTTAAGCCCTGGAGCCCTAAAACTATGACACATCTCAGCAAGTTCTCTATCTAAAGTTCTTCATCTGAAAATGAAAATATTTACCTCAAAAGACGGCTGTAAATATTTAAAAAAATACGTACATGAGAGCTAAAACACTGCTATTTTTAAAGTCCAAATCGTTTAGAAATCATCGAAGCAAGAGTCCACACCCTTCTTTCCTCCAGTTCTTCCTCTCCTTTTTGGGGGTGAGGGAAGAAATGGGACTTCAGTTCTCTAGGTACACCTACCTGTGGTGATATATTGTGTACCCCAATAAAGCTTGCCTTGAGGATCAGAGAACAGAGCCAGCCACTCGAATAGACAAGCAGGCCAGACAGTGTCGGCACACACCCTTAATCCTATCACTCGAGAAGGAGAGTTCAATGACAGATCTCTGTGAGTTCAAAGCCACACTGGAAACATAGCCAGGCAGTGGTGCACACACCTTTAATCCTAGGAAGTAACGGCAGGGTGGAGAAAGGTATACAAGGCAGAGGAAACAGGAACTCACTCTTTAGACTGAGGAATTCATAGAGCTAAGAACTTGGGGCTGGCTTGTTTTACTTCTCTGATCTTTCAACTTTCACCACAATATTTGGCTCTGGGTTTTTTTTGTTATAAGACCTTTTAAGATTCGTGCTACACCTACCTGAAGCTAGTCTACCTCACTCAGGTGGTGAATCTCAAAACCCTCCTTAAGAAAAGGCAAAAACCAGCAAGGCCTGGTGATACACACCTTTTTAGCATTTGGGAGGCAAAGGCAGGCATATCTCTGAGCTTGAGGCTAGCCTGGTCTACAGAAAGAGTTCCAGGAGAGCTGGGACTAGAACAGAGAAACCCTATCCCAAAAAAACATAAATAGAAAATTTACCATTAAAAAAAAAAACAACCCCTAGCATGGTGGTGCACCCCTTTAATCCCAACACTCATGAGGCAGAGGCAGGAGGATCTTTGTTCCAGGCCAGCCAGGGCTGTTACAGAGAAAAAAACGGGGGGGGGGGGGAGGCCGGGGGGCCTGTGGGATGGTCTGTATGGCAAATGTGTTGCTGATTAGTCAATAAATAAAACACTGATTGGCCATTGGCTAGGTAGGAAGTATAGGCGGGACAAGGAGGAGAATAAAGCTGGGAAGTGGAAGGCTGAGTCAGGGAGACACTGCCAGCTGCCATGATGACAAACAGCATGTGAAGATGCCGGTAAGCCACGAGCCATGTGGCAAGGTATAGATTAATGGAAATGGATTAATTTAAGCTGTAAGAACAGTTAGCAAGAAGCCTGCCACGGCCATACAGTTTGTAACCAATATAAGTCTCTGTGTTTACTTGGTCGGGTCTGAACGGCTGTGGGACTGGCAGGTGACAGAGATTTGTCCTGACTGTGGGCCAGGCAGGAAAACTCTAGCTACGAGGGGGGGGGGGGGGGGCGCGGCTGCTTTAGGCTGGTAAAGCCCCAACAAGGTTGGAATAAATAAAAATAAAGCCAGAAAACTAATTAAAAAGCATGGTGATGGTCTTGAGAATGCAGGATCCACACAGGGAATGGTGCCCCCTTTATGCCCAGTCAGTACTTGGGAGACAGAGGCAGGAAATCAACTGTGAGTTCAAGGCTAATCTGGTCTATGTAGTTCCAGGCAAGTTAGGGCTACATAGTGAGACCCTGTCTCAAAAGACAAACAACTCCCCTCCCCTCAATAATGTTGTGTGTAATTGGGGGAGAAAACTACTCCTTAAGCTCTGCTTATATAAAATCTGTTTGTGTTTTACATATATGATTTAGGTCAGTCAAAATACAAAATCAAAATTAGAGAATATGTTCTAAAGAAAGAAAAGTTCTAGCCGGGCGGTGGTGGAGCACGCCTTTAATCCCAGCACTCGGGAGGCAGAGCCAGGCGGATCTCTGTGAGTTCGAGGCCAGCCTGGGCTACCAAGTGAGTTCCAGGAAAGGCGCAAAGCTGCACAGAGAAACCCTGTCTCGAAAAACCAAAAAAAAAAAAAAAGAAAGAAAGAAAAGTTCTAACACAGAACTGGGGCTCGCTCTGACAGGCGAGCACTGGAAACTGGACTGGAGAGAATACTACTGGACATACATTAAACACACACAGAATTTAACTATCTGAATAATACAGCCATTTAAACCGCGTCAATTGTACCTGCCATTCTGCTCAGTCATGGCCATAATGGCAGTTCTGCTCTGTAGCTGGTCTTCCTTCTCATGTGTCTCTGAGGAGATGAGCATCTTGCTGTACTGTCAGATCCTAATGTTTCAAGTCATTTATTTTCCTACATACAATGGATCGTACTCTATCTGGTGTTTTACACTAAAAACGTGGTTTGTTCCAACACTGAAGGAAAGCAGAGCTGGTGGGCTTTGAGAGGTGGTGCACAGGGTGGTCGACAGCCCAGGGTGAAGGTGCTCACTGAAAGCCAATGACCTGAGTTCTGTCCCTGCATCACATGGTGGAAGACTCAGTTCTCAAAGTTATCCTTTTTCCATGTGCTCTGTGATATGCTCATATCCACACTCACAGGAATCATGTACACACATACAGTAATAAATAAGACATTTTAAAAGGAAATGTAACTTTATAGAAAATGTCATCAAATACATGATAATAAGCATGTTTTACATTCTCTAATTAAATATTTTATACATAATTTTTTCATTAAATAAACATTCTGTATTAAAGAATTTAGCTATTAGATTTAGTTTTTGTAAAATCAATCTACTCTCTAAATGTAGAAAGTGTATTTGCTTACATATCTAAACATTATTTTACCACTAAGATTGGCAAAGAAAGCCGAGGATCATGTAATCTAACTTAATCACATTTATCAAAAGTTCATTTTGAGCTGCAATGGTGGCACACACCTTTAATCACAACTCAAAAAAAAAAAGAAAAAAAGAGTTCCTTCTGTTTAAACAAAGTAAATGATTCACATATCTTCATTTCAAATACTCTTCAATCCTTTAACATTTCACAACAAAAAGCAAGAGATGGCAACAAAAGTCATCCAACTGACAGAAACTCTTAAATTAGAGAGAGAATGTGGCTAAGAACTCTGTCCCCAGTCTCCTACTCTCTTCCATGCCCACTCCACCCTCTAACTAGAGGGGTTCCAGGAGGAACTGACTACTCCAGCATCTAGGCACCTGGAAAGCTCATTCACTCACTCCCTTTATGTCTGTGCTCAGCTGCTTCCTTATCCAAGAGACCTGCACTACCCACTTCAAATTCTAAAGAGTTATCACAATTTTAACCAGCTTGTGAAAAAGCAAACAAACAAAAACACAAATTTAACTTCAACCACTATTTTCTCTCTCTAGATCATTTCTATAACCATCTACAGATTTTATCTATTTTCCACCCCAAAGCTTAGGTAGAACACAGAGTTGGCATTCAATCAGTATTTGCTGAGTTCTGTTTTAAATAACTGAAACTTCAATGAAAGTGGTATAGTTTGGTGGTGTTACACTTGCCCAGCATGTTGGAAAGAGGCCCAGGAGTTCCAAGCCCTGCCCCCACCCACCCACACACGACATATACTAAGAAAAAATTAGATGAAGGAAGCATAGCCTCATTTACCATAAGAAACCAAAAGACATAGCCAGGTGGTGGTGGCACATGGCTTTAATCCCAGCACTCAGGAGGCAGAGCTAGGCAGATCTCTGTGAGTTCAAGGCCAGCCTGGTCTACAGAGTGAGATCCAGGACAGGCTCCAAAGCTACAGAGAAACCCTGTCTCGAAAAACCAAAACAAAAAAACAAACAAACAAAAAACAGCCAAAAGACAGAGCCCAGAGGACAGCTCAGCAGGTAAAGGTGCTTCCTGCTGACCCTCAGGACCTACAAGGGAGAAGAACTGACACCGTGGTTCTCCTTCCTCCACACATATGCCATGTTGCATGTGTATGCGCTGGCACACACACAAATAAATAAGGGTAGTAAAAAGTTTCTTTGTTTGTTTTTTCAAGATAGGATTTCTCTGAGTAACAGCCCTGGCTGTCCTGGAACTCACTTTGTAGACCAGACTGGCCTGTAACTCACAGAGATCCACCTGCCTCTGCCTCCCAAGTGCTGGGATCAAAGGCTCGCCATCACTGTCTGGCCTAATAAAGAGATTTTTAAAGATGTTTACAACTGGTTAAATTCTCTGGAACAGCAGCAGTTCTCAGCTTTTTGGCTTCTGAAGTTCTTCATACCCTAAGAATCCAATTTTGATATATAGCTTTTATCTACTAATAACACACTTGAAAGTACAACTGAGTACATTTGTAAAAGTAATAGTATTATACACTAAAAAACTAACACTTATAAATGTTTCCAAAATAATGAGAAAGAAATGCTATGCATTTTTATGAATCTCTTAATGTCTGGCTTCACAGCAGAAAGCCAGCTCCTATATCTGCTTTAGTTCTGAACCTATGATAGGTTGTGCTGGTTAAATTTTAAGAAAATCCAGTTCCATGTAAGTATTTGCTATAAAAAGGAAGTAGTATTTTTAATAACTTTTCTCAGGTAAGTGTAGGACAGGGTAGTTGAACAGAGGACAGCTGCAGTGTGGACTCTGAAACTGCAGCAGTCCAACTTTTCATATAATCGCACTTGAAAGTCTGTTGCTTGCCAAATGCTATGGCTTATGTTGGTAATACTAAGACCTCGAAGTCTAAGGGAGAAGGATCAGACTTAGCTACACAACAAGTTCTAGGCCAGCCTGGGCTATACAGAACATAGTTGAGACCCTGTCTCAAAAACAAACCCTCCTCTGTCTTGAACTTCATACAAATCTTTCACCTATTAATGATTTTCTAATGTGATACACTGGCCATTTAAAACAATACTGAATAATGGCGCCCCTTGCAGAAGTGAATAGATTATATTATATTTAACAGCACACAGGTAGGCACAGGAACACCCACTTGTAATCCCAGCTCTTCAGGAGCCTAAGGAAGGTAAGCAAACCTGAAGCCAGCCTGGGTGACTGAAAGAAAAAGGGCCAAGAATATACTCTGTGACAGAGCTCACCCACCACTCACTGGGCCTTGTTCAGACATCAGCACTGCCCAGCCCGCTGTGACTATCATGACCTCTCAGCAAAGTCCTGAGCAACTGCTAAGCTCATAAGGAAAGCTAAGTTTTCTAAGGTTAAAAGCTGAGTGAGCTGTTCAGTTGTTCTTGAAATGACACATTCATTTCATTTATTAATCATACACGTTCTATTCCTCCAGACAAGCGCCTCATTTCAGTATGCAGAAGTGTGACCCAACCTAACATCCTTCCTATTTCATCACATGAAGTGTTACGGAACTTTTTTTTTTTTTTGCTGTTGTTTTTTGTTTTTCTTTTTGAAGACACGAGTTTCATGTACACCACAATGACCTCAAACTTGATATGTAGGGATAACCTTGAACTTCTGTTCTTATTACCTTTACTTCCCAAACGGTTATGTTTCCCCATGTCAAGCGGGTGCTGGAATTGAACCTCAGGTTATCAGGCATCCTAGGCAATCACTCTATTAACTGAGCTTTAACCCCAGACTAATATTTTTTGAGATAGTTTTTCATTACAGCCCAGATCTGACTAGAATGCCCTGTAGTCCAGGCTGGCCTTAATTCATAAGCACCCTGTCTCAGTCTCTTGAAAAATTGGCATTCCATAAGCATACACCACCATGCTCAGCATCATCACATAGGATATTACACAGTGAATGTATTCAAAGTAAATTTAACAACATACTAATTCTGACTACTCACAAAGAATATAGATGGGGCAGGGTTTTCAAGACCACCGGGTCTCACTATGCAGCTCTGGCTATCCTGGAACTCATCTGTTGACCAGGCTGACCTTGAACTGGCAGAGATCCACCTGCCTCTGCCTCCCATGTACTGGGATTAAAAGTGTGCATCACTACACCTACACCAGGTAGAATATTAAGGTGCTAGAGAGATGGCTCAGTGGTTAAGAACACTTCCTGCCCTTCTAAGGTACCTGGTTTCAATTCCTACTACCCTCATAGCTGCTCACAACCATGTGTAACTCCAATTCCAGGGGATCTGATGCCCTCGTCTGTGGGTACCAGACAAACACATACTACACAGATACACATGCAAGCAAAGCACTCATACACATAAAATAAAAAAAAATCTTTAAAAATTTTTTAAAGAATATTTTTAGCCGGGCGGTGGTGGCGCACGCCATTAATCCCAGCACTCAGGGAGGCAGAGGCAGGCGGATCTCTGTGAGTTCAAGACCAGCCTGGGCTACAGAGTGAGTTCCAGGAAAGGCGCAAAGCTACACAGAGAAACCATGTCTCGAGAGAAAAAAAAACAAACAAAACAAACAAAAAAAACTTTTAAGTGCAATAGCATTTTTACAGTGTTATGTGCAGTCATTATGAGTACAATGATGGCTAGTGTGTTGTCCAATGCTGTCATTATGAGTACAATGATGGCTAGTGAAGTTGCCCACTGTCCTCACGGTAAGTTCAGTGATGGCTAGGGCAGTTACCCACCGTCATGACTTATGCAGGTGCTCTTTTGTATGATCACTGCAAATGTGAACTACTGATGACATTATTAATACAACAAATAAAACTTATTACCACTGTGAAATAGCTTCAACCTGGGAGACATTTTGAGGTACATCAACTCCTCACACACACTGAGCTACTTTCTAGACACATAGACAACCGTAAGAGCAGGGCCAGGTATGATGGTGCAAGTCTTTAATCCCAATACTTAAGAGACAGAGGCAGGTGGGTCTCTATAAATTCAAGGACAACCTAGTCTACATAGTTAGTTCCAGGCTAGCCAGGGTTATAGAGAGAGACCCTGTCTCAATATAAAAGAAAGAGAGAGAGAGAAAAACTACAGACATATTTCCAAGTACTAGGATCATGGGGGCTGAAGGGATGAGACTCAATGGCAGAATACTTGCCTATATTCAATCCATAGCCAGCAGGTAGGGGGGGGATAAGGCAAGAAATAGGAATGCATACACAAGAAAAGAATAGCTTTCCTTCGATTTCTTCCCCTGCAGAGCTATGATTCAAACCCAGGTTGTGTTATGAAAATGCTCTACCACTGAGCTCATCTGTAGCCCCTAGAAAAAGACTTATTTATTCTATTGATGGGGGTGTATGATGTGTGTGTGTGAGTACACATATGCCTTGGCACCCGTAAAGGTCAAGAAACAACTTTCAAGGACTGGCTCTCTCCTTCTACAATGGGTCCAAGGATGGACTTCAGGTGGTGAAGCCTGTACAGCAAGCACTTGACCCATGGAGCCATCTCACAGTCCCAGAAAAGTTAACTGTTGAGACAGAAAGGGTTTTTTAAGCAATGGGACTAAGATATTGATGAGTGACTTGGGATACTCTTTTTTTTTTTTTTTTTTTTTGGTTTTTCGAGACAGGGTTTCTCTGTGTAGCTTTGCGCCTTTCCTGGAACTCGCTTTGGAGACCAGGCTGGCCTCGAACTCACAGAGATCCGCCTGGCTCTGCCTCCCGAGTGCTGGGATTAAAGGCGTGCGCCACCACCGCCCGGCTTTTTTTAACTTTTAGTCTTTTGAGATTGATTTTTTAAAACCATGTTCAGATAGTAGTTGGTTCAAAAATAAATTCAAAATATTGCTTGGAAAAAACAGGTAAATCTTGAAAAGCAAGGTTGGGCCTGGTACCACAACCTTTAATCCCAGCACTGGGAGGCAGAAGTAGTTCTCTATAAATTCAAGGCCAGCCTGATCTACATAGTGAATGACGGGCTACCCAAGTCGACATAGTAAGACCTTATCTCAAAACAAAACAAACAAAAAAATTAAGATAAATAATAAAAAATACCCATGGACAGTTGGTAGAACGGCTGTGAAATATACCAAGATACAGGAACCGCCTATAATGTGGACACTCCCTAGTAAGACCCGTGCTGCGGGGGGAGAAGACAGGTGGATCCCTGAAGCTCTTTTAACAGCCAGTCTAACCTACTGAATGATAAGCCAATGACAGACCGACCCTGTTCCCTACCTTTACCTCCACCCCAATCCCAGAAAAACCAAGGTGGACAGCAAATGTTACAGCTATTCTTGGTTGTTAGCTTGACTATATCTGTAAAACCCAACCATCTGGGTACACCTATGAGAGATCTTCCTTGAATTAAATCATTTGAAGTGGGAAGGCCTACCTTTAATCCAGATCTTTTAAATTGGGAAGATCTGGGCCACACCTTCTGGTGGCAGCCTATATAAGGTCATGGAAAAAGGAAGCTTTTGTTCTTTGCCTGCTTGACCTCATTCTTGCTGGCAAGTTTATTCCTTCACTGGCATAAGAGCCTACTTCTAAAAAAAGAGCCTACTTCATCTGGATTCCAGCATATACTGAAGACATCCAGTATACTGATGTCTTCATACATCAGTATGGCATGAGACATCCAGCCTCATGGACTGAACAACTGTCTGATTCTTAGACTTTCCATTGGTAGACATCCATTGTTGGACTAGCTGGACCACAACCTGTAAGCCACTCTAACACACCCCCTTTCTATACTAAATAGATCCTTCAATAAGTTCTGTTCCTCTTGAGAACCCTGAGTAATACAGTTTGGTGATATTTTATTTGTGCTGAAATGTGATTTTATTTGTATGTTAATAAATAAAAGTGCCTGGGGGGTCAGAGCTAATAGCAAGCCATTTAGCAGAAGTCTGGCAGTGGTAGCACATGCCCTTAATCCTGATCACATGACAGGCAGATCTCTGTGTGTTCAAGGATACAGCCAGCATGGAGACACATACCTTTAATCTCAATACCAACCATAGAGACCTAGAGGTCTGTATAGACAGGCAGTGATGAGGAGGTCATGTAGTTGGGTTTACAACCAATGAGAAGGCAGAACAGAAAGTCAATAAAAAGACAGACACACAGGAAGTAGGTCTCTTTCTCAGGGGAACGACAGCAGCGGCAGCCGGTGGTAAGAAGGTGGTCTCAGCTTTTGGCTACTGCTCTCTGATCTCTGGGCTTTTAACTCTGCATTTGGCTCTGTGTCTCTTATTTAATAAAACCATTTATAATTACATCTACAATACAGTATCTGAGGACCAACACTCAAGGTTGTCCTCTGGTCTCCATATACACATGAACATGCATACACATGTACAGATACAAGACAGATGAGAATTCTACTACTGAACTACCCATGTCAGCCCCCTTTTTCTCAGTGCAACTCAGGGCCTTGAAAAGTTTTGGCAAACACTCGACCCCAAGCTAAATCTCCATCCCTTTTCTCACTTATTCTTCAGTCTCTACCTCTAAAATCTATAGACATGTACCTACATAAGTAAACATAATATCTTTATCTCATCTGAGATTTTCTCTAAAAAGTGGTTTCGCCACCTTTTGACTCATACAAGAACCCCAATGCCATTCATAGTCTCCAAATGGTCTTATTTTCTTCAAGGCACTCACCACTACCTATCCTAGTTATAAGTGCCACTCAACAGAATGTCTTACTTCACGAAGGCAGTGCCTTCATCCTTGCAGACCGGTCAGTGACAGCACGGGACAGTCAGTACACACTTGTTGAGAAAATCGTAATGTACAGCCTCTGTGTAAAATACCAGTTCTGCTAAGTGTTCCTATCATTTGTAACTTGTTTTTCATCTGATGGCAATTTCTGAGTACCTGCAGAAACCTGGGCAGCAACCTGGGAGATACAAGAAAGAGAGAGAATAAAGTACAAGACAGTCAAATATAATTCTGAACTTTGCTGAACAATAATCACACATTTCTGAAAGAAAAATAAGTTACCTGGGACTTTTGTTTGTTTTTATTAAAAGCATGCGCCACCACCCAGCTTGTCTGTTTTGTTTTGTTTTGTCTCCCCTCCCCCGCCCCTTTTTAAAGAGAAGATCTCTCTAGATAATCCCACCTGTCCTAGAATCCACTATGAAGACCACATTGGCCTCAAACTCACCTGCCTATGCCTCCTGAGTGCTGGGATTAAAGGCATGCACCACCATGCCAGGTTCTCAGGACTGTTTTTAAAATGACATTAAGCCAGGTGTGAAGGCATATGCCTTCAAGCACACTCCAGGCAGAGGCAGGTGGATCTCTATTGAGTTCAAAGTCTGGTCTACCCTAGCAAGTTCCAGGCTAGCCAAGGCTACATAGTAAGAACCTGTCTCAAAAAACAAAAATAACCAAAAAGAAAAAAGAAAAAGATGTTATCAGAAGTAATTAAAAGTCCCATTTTTATAAACAATGTAGTAGCTCACAATACTCAAAACCTGGAAGGTAAAAGCAAAAGAATTAGAAATTAAGTGAATAGCTGGGCAATGGAGGTGCACATCTTTTATCCCAGCATTAAGGAAGAAGAGGCAGGCAGATCTACCAGTTCAAGGATAGCCTGGTCTACAGGGTGAGTTCCAGGACAGCTAGGGCTACACAGAGAAACCCTGTCTTGAAAAAACAAAAAGACAGAGAGACTCTTTGGCTTTACAGTGAGTTCAAGGTCAGCCTGAGATACCTGAGAGCCTGGTCTCCAAAAAAAAAAAGAGGGAGCATTCATTATTAGAACTTCCTGAAAATTGTAAAAAATTGGTATAGCTGGACACAGCAGCTCATACTTGTAATCTCCATCACTTTGGAGACTGAAGCAGGAGTTCGCCATAACTCAAGGATATATGAGAACCAGGTTATAGAATGCCCCAATCTTAGGAAAACACAAAACAAACAACAAAACACTTGAGTAATTTCTCCAATGAACAGCACTACCTACTATCTGGAACAAATATGGCTTCATCATAGGTTAATACATATGTATGTGTTTCATTTGCATGCATGCAACATGACAGCATTATACTCTCCATAGAGCATTTCTTTCTGAATATCTGTGGAATTCAACAGTGTATACCAAAAGAACTAAAAATAGAAGCTATTAAATGTGGCACACACACACACAAACCAAAGGCCAGAAATGAACATTTATCACTCTTAGACTCATTTTACTAACTCAGGAAGCTGTAAGCCCAGGAAAGGTTAACAATACACTCACAGATCCAATGTACCACAACCATGCTACACCTAAAACCCGTATCTACTATCTCTAGACCTGGATTTTTTTTTTAAAGATACTGTCACTCCCAGAATGTTAATGTCAAGTTCTAACAAATCTTAATTACTATTTTTTTTTGTACTGTCAGTCATATTTCCCCCTATTAAAGTCCCAGCCCACCAGGTCAGGGTCAAAGCAGAGGCACATACAACTAAGCCATCACTAAAGCATAATACCAAAGCCCTTCCTTACCACGGCATATATAAAACAAACAATGCTCTAAATGTTTTGATGCAATGTGTTTTTATTCCATATTTTCAACTTAAGAAAAAAAAATACATATACAGGTGTACCTGCTGAATAACTAACTGTTCCTTTGCTTCATGCAAGTAAACTGCTGTTCTCTTGGAAAACCAGTAGACGTGTGTCTCAATTTCTCACAAACATGGAGCTCCAAAGCAAAACTTGCTGAACATAATCTCAGCTAGCATACATTCCTCATTAAAAGAAATTACTTTTAGCCAAGCAGTGGTGGCACACTGGGAAGGCAGAGCCAGGCAGATCTCCGTGAGTTCGAGGCCAGCCTGGTCTACAGAGCAAGATCCAGGACAGGCACCAAAACTACACAGAGAAACCCCGTCTCCAAAAACCAAAAAAAAAATTATTTTTATTATAGCTTTCGTGAAACACAAACTCTAGACCAAAGTCCAGTGGTAGAAACCTGCAGTCCCAGCTCCTCCAGAGGCCGAAGCAGGAAGGTCCCTGAGTCTAGGAGCTGAAGGCCAACTAGTTCTAGTGAAACATCTGAGATACAAGTGACCAACAGACAGAGACCAATGGGGAGAGAAGACAAAAGAAACCACACACATATGACGCCCAGCCCTGACTACCAACAAAAGACTCTTCTTGCTAATATTCCCCAATTCACAAATATCCTCACTAATTTTTTCAAATACTACTGAGAATCTTAGGTGACAAGCAAGCAGAACACAATGAACTATTTTGTCCATGTTTGTTAAACTCTTAAGAGTAGCAAAAGTAATACATATGTTAGGGGTAGGTGTTTAAGACAGGGTCTTTCTACATAGCTGGGGCTGTCCTAGAACTCACTATGTACACCAGGCTAGCCTTGAACTCACAGATACCCCTTCTCCCCCCTCCCCCCACGGCTTGCTTGGGCCATCACGCCAAGCACTCGTTACAAAAGTAAAGCTAAATAATTTGTTTCTCTTTAGAGTAGAAGAGCTTCCTTATGACCTGTGTCACAATGTAACAAAATACTACAGTTACTAGTTTCTACATAAACATTTTTACTAAAAGAAAAAGCAAAAACAAAACCGCATAGTAACAAACTATCAAATTATAGATCTGGAGCTGATAGATAGAAACGGTTTGGAGTCAAGAGCACTTACTATTCTTGCAGAGGACCCAACTTGGGGGTCCCAGCACCTACACAGGGCAGTGCAAAACCTCCCTTAACTCTAGCTCCAGAATACTAGATCATTCTGGCCTCCACAGACACCTGCACTCACATGCAGACCCACACACTGACATACACCCACACGAATCATTTTTTTTAAATGTACATCCCTATCCTAATAAAGCTAAGTAAAATCAGAATTACGGGAAGAACGTCTACATAAACTCAAAATCACATGATAGCTTTTCCAAACATAAACAGGCAAGGAGATGGAACTTCGGTTCATTTTTTCCCCATTCTGTTCTTTTTGATTAAAGAGGTACCAAAAACAAGAAAATTAGATTAAACTGCCAAATGGAACGAAGTTTGGTTCAAGAGCTATCAGAACTCTTACAATGAAGTCTCTGTCAGCGGGCTCGACACTACTCAGGAGTTCTAAACTCACTCTGTACATAAATCAAGGAACAGGAAAGCTCTCAACAATACAATGGAGTCACCTCACACTACAGACAAGAGCAAATTAAATGAAGGCACTATAACTTCCTGGGTTTTGGGGGGTTTGTTTTTGGTTTTAGGTTTTTTGTTGTTGTTGTTTTGTTTTTTGATGCTAAAACTCAAATTTGCTTTAAGACATTATCTATAAAGCCCTATAATCTAGGAAGTGTGGTGACAAACCTCTATTTCTCAGTACAAAACCCGATGCATCCACCGCACCACTGCTGACTCCGATCAATTATCTAGGCAGGATAAAGAAAACATCTTTTTTTAATGACTAACCAGCCAACTCCACACACTATCAGACGCGCCTGTCTCCTGCTCGGCCACGGACTGCGCGTGCTCGCCCGCACCGGGCGGCTCCCGGCTTCGGCCCGGGTTACCTTCTTCACTCCATTGTCACCCCCACGCCTCGGCCTTCAGCCCCCGTCCTGCCGGCGAGCAGCGGCGACAGGGCGCGATCCCCTCACCCACTCCCTCGCGGGAGGCTGTGGGTGTGTCGGCGGACAGACTCCTCTCGCCCGGACACAATGAGCCGCTCCGCGCCGCCCGGGACCCGCGGTCATCCCCCTGCCGCCGACCCCGGCCGCCGGCCGCGGCCCTTCCTCTTTCTCCCTACAGCTCGGCCCCTCCCCCGCAGCGCGCAAGCGCCGCCGCGCCGCTCCCCTCCCCCGCACCCCCCTTCCGCCGGCGCCCTCACCCGAGTCCGCAGCCCCCGAGCGGCCAGGTCCGGGGCTCGCTGGCGCGGGCCGGCAAATAGCACCCGACCAGGCGAGGCGAGGCTGAGGCGGGCCGGGTGGCTCTCCTTAGGAGGGCGTCTGTCAACGCCGCGGCCGAGCGTGCGACTGAGCCCGGCTCGACCCAACCCGGCTCCGAACGCCCGATCGCGGCCCACGCGCGCTTGCGACCCTGAACGGCCGGCGTGTCTACGCCGCGCAGTCCCGGCACCCCGCCACCATCGCCGCCGCCGCAGCCTGGCCCGGCCCTCCCCGACTGCGCGAGCGCGACACCGGGGGCCTTTTACGACAGTTCGGAAAGCAAGCGCGCCGGACCTTCACGCCCTCTCACGTCGGTATGTCTGCGCCTGCGCGGACCTGCGGCTACCGGGTCCGCCCCCCTGCGTCCCAGCCTTTTCCCCTTCGCGCTGGCTTTCACGGACTGTTGGCCCTGTTGAGCGACGTTAAAAATAAGCTCGTTGGGTTCATTTCCTTCGGTGATTTCGGACTCAATTCTGCCTACATCCCGCTTACTTTTTCTCTACTAAAAATTACAACTACAGCTTACTGACTGCACTTGCAGTGCTCTTAAAGCAAAAACGTGGGGGTCTTTCCCAGCAAATGATACCCAAACCAGAGATCACATCTCGCTGTTCAAGGGAATTGTTTCCAGAATCAGTTCAAGCGTGGTATTTAGATAGCCTGGGAGCTCTGGCTATATAATCTCAGAAGCCTTCTTAATGACCTCACAAAACAAGAAGATTGCAATGATTCATTGTGTGCCCTAGGAGGACAAGATGTAAAGACAGTGTGGGTCTGCAGTCAAGCAGACAGACGTCCTGTCAGAAAGCTGATTTATTAACACCTTTATAAACCTCAGTTTCTGCCAGGCGGTGGTGGCGCACGCCTTTAGTCCCAGCACTCGGGAGGCAGAGCCAGGCGGATCTCTGTGAGTTTGAGGCCAGCCTGATCTACAGAGCGAGATCCAGGACAGGCACCAAAACTACACAGAGAAACCCTATCTCAAAAAATACCAAGAAAAAAAAAAACTCGGTTTCTTTTTTCATAAACCAAGATAACATTATATGCTTTAAAAACGATCTTGTGAGGTCAAATATGACGATTTATATAAAGTTCCATATATTACCAATTAAGTGTTCAGCATTAATTCCCTCTTTATACACTGGCTCACCAATAATTTTATTCACTCGTGTTTTCCATATTCAGTGAAGAAGATGTTTTTAAATTACAAACGAGGGGAAATGAAAGAGCATTGGATCTGGATTTCCTCAGTCCCCCTAATTGCTTCTCTCTAAAAGTAGAGTACCACCTGGATGACTGAGCCCATGACTTGTTGACTCATGATGTGTCAAACCTCTATTTCTGTCCCCCTCCTTTTTTTATTTCCTAAAGCTGTATTTGACCTGTATTCTTTAATAGGATAGAGACACTTGCCACAGCTCTTGAACACTTAAAATAAAGCACTTTGAGTTTGTATTAGCTACATCAACATTCAGTACTACAGTTCAAAAATGTGAAAAGCCCAATACTTTTTACTAGTGAGTGTATGTTAAAGTTTTTACTTCGTTGGGCTAAATTAATGAATACCGAGATGGTCTGTGGTATTTTTCACAACAAATGATTCCCAAATCATACATGATACTGAATAAAAATCAGAACTGCTCAATACTCAGGTGAATTGATTCTGAAATCAAGTCCAACACACTATTAAATAGCCAGGGAATTCTGGGTATACATCACAGAAATACACACATGCCAAGATACAGATGGGATGATTCCCTCCCACTTGCCAATAACATCTGGAGATACTTTGCGTCCTAACACAAAGGGGGTGGTCATCTATTAAACAGAAAGGAGGGGACAGCCAATACTACCCATCTGCACAGGACAGCCTTCAACAATTCTCTGTACCAAAACTGTTGCTTCATTTGTTTGCTTGTTTTCTTTTTGTGATGCTTGGGATCAAACAGAGGGCCTCATGCATGCTGCCACTGAACCACATCCCCAGCCTGGGCCTAATGTGTTATCACGGAGAAACTCTGGGTGTGGTGGTTTGAAAGGGAGTGGCACTAATGGGAGGTGTGGCCTTGTTGGAGCAGGTGTGATCTTTTTGGACAAAGTGTGTCTCTGTGGAGGCCTGCTTTGAGGTCTCATATATGCTCAAGCCACGCCTAGTAAGACAGACCACTTCCTGTTGCCTTCAAGTCAAAGTTATGGAACTTTCAGCTACTTCTCTAGCATCATGTCTACTTGAACACTACCATGTCACACCATGATGATAATGGACTAAACCTCTGAAAATGTAAACCACCCAATGTTTTTCC
Organism: Peromyscus californicus insignis; assembly: GCF_007827085.1. Taxonomy (NCBI): domain Eukaryota; kingdom Metazoa; phylum Chordata; class Mammalia; order Rodentia; family Cricetidae; genus Peromyscus; species Peromyscus californicus. Next base: position 65,426,173 of record NW_026294402.1, read on the forward strand.
TTTATAAGAGTTGTTGTGGTCTTGGTGCCTCTTCACAACAAAAGAAACCTTAAGATACTGAGTTAAAGAAAATACACTATTAGCCAGGAGGTGGTGGTGCACATCTTTAATTCCAGGACTTGGAGGCACAGGGAGGCAGATCTCTGATTTTGAGGCCAGCCTGGTCTATGGAGTGAGTTCTACTACACTGAGAGGCCCTGTCTTGGGGAAAAATGAAAAAAAGAAAAAGAAAGAAAAGAAAATACACTATTAAATTTTATTCACCTGCTTTAAAAAACAAACAAAAAAACCCCCTCTTTACTATCACTTCCTGTAACTCAAAAGGTAAAATTTGTCTCACAATTATATTTTTTGGACACAGGCATCTCATAGACATCATATCCCAAATGAGTGAATATACATATTTATTGTATCTGCTCTCCAACTATCTCATGCTCTCCTGTCTGTCAAGAGCACCAAATAGAAACCTGAAGTTCATTTTTGGCTGCTATCTGTCTTCCTTACTTCCTACCTCTAATTGAGTGAGTGACAGATCCTTCCAGTTCTGCCTCTGACACATTTCCAACCCACCCTTCCCCTCTGCATCTTTCTCACATGTCTAAACTTCTAGTATCTCTGACGTTTGTTTAATGGACATGGACCCAGCACTTGCCAGGTACTGCAGGTACTAAATACATCACCACTCCCCTACTTGCAGCATTTTCATGGGATCCAGGAAGGAAGTCCATGATTGATACTTAATGTGGAAGTGCTTAGAGAGCGCTACATGCTGTGAAAACAAGAAGAGAGAATATGACAGAGAAACCTGGAGGAAGTAAGGTTTAAACCAAGTTTGACAACATGAGAAAGGATGGCTAAATGAAGCAAATAGAGAGCTCTGGGCAGAGAGAGTCACGTGCACTAAGACAGAGAATTCTGTTCCTGGAACAGCACCAAGCCAGCTTCCTCCCAGGATCTTCTGACTTACTGGGGAGTAACCGAAAGGTGAGGGGGAAGAACGGAGAGAAGTGGGTTGAGGACATTTGAACTTTTTTTTTTTGTACTAATGTGTTTAAAATAGTTTTTACTTAAAATGATGAAAAGGCATTAAGGAAAATTAATAAAAAGTATAATCTGAGCACTGCTAATCAGGATTGAGTACTAGAGAGAACATTCCACGTGCAGAGCAGAGGGTGGACTGGGAAGAGGGCACGAGTAGTGCTAAGGATGAGGATGGTAGACGTGAGAATGAGAATCCCCTCTTGACTCTATCCCTGCCCACACCGCCAGGTCTTGGACTGGAGGCCAGGCCAGATCTAGAGACCTGAGATCATTGCCTAGCCCAATTGTCATCAGAGAGACTTCACCCAGCAACTGATGGAAACAGACGCAGAGACGCACAGCCAAACATAGGCAGACCTCAGGAAACACTGTGCAACTGGGGGAGGAAGGATTATGGGAGCCAGAGGGACCAAGGACACCATGCGAAAACACAGAGTCAACTGACCTGGGCTCATGGAGGCTCACGGGGCCTCACAGAGACTGAACCGCCAACCAGAGAACTTGCATGGGACTGACCTGGGCCCTTTGCACACGTGTTGCAGTTGTGTGGCTCGGTCTTCCTGTAGGACTCCTGGCAGAGGGAGCAGGGGCTGTCTCGGACTCTGTTGCCTGCTCTTGGGACCCTTTCCTCCTACTGGGTTGCCTAGTTCAGCCTTAATAGGAGAGGAGGTGCCTAGTATTGCTGCAACTTGATATGCTGTGGCTGACTCACATACATGTGAGGCCTGCACTTTTCTGAAGGGAAGGGAGAGGGAGTGGATGGGGTAGGGGGATGGACTAGAAGGAGAGAACAGAGGAAGGGGAAACAGTGACCAGGCTGGGAAAAAAAAATTACTTAATTGAGTAATCATACAAAAATCCAAGTCTGCAGCCTTAAAGTAGAGTGTTTTAATTGCGTAATTCACACTATTTTACAAAAGGTGAATTCTCTGACAAAAGTTTGTATTTTTATGAATAATGATATAAATAGGATCTGCAACCTAAAAAAATAAATAAATAAGAAAGAGAAGAAAGATGGTGGCCAATGGTATATAGGAATAAAGAAGTCTCTGATTCTTCTGGGTTTACGGTGATGGTTACATGATTGAATGCTCATTCCATGCAAGAAAAATATGTTTAGAAAACTCAGCTTCTTGGGTTGAGGACTTTAAGTTAGAGGCAGGACTTGTCTGTTCTGGTCCAGTAGTGTTTGGAAGTGTCTAACGTTTACCGAAAGGGTTGATTCCATTTGGTCGATGGGTGTATAGGTCTGAAATTCAGGAGATTGCTGAGCTAATGATGGAGCTTTGGGTTCATTAGCATCTGTATCTGACCGTTGAAGCAATAATTTTGGTGAGGTTGATCAGCATAGAAGTTAGAGGAAACAGACACCTGGAATGTTGGAATGTCTGTTATTTAAAGAGCTGAGGAATGAAAAGAAATTCCAGAAGGAGATGACTGTGTTTGCGGGGTGGGAGCTCAACTCTACAGGCAGTAAAGTCAAAAGGAATTTGAACAATCAAGGTGTGATGTAGGATTCATGAAATGCCTGTTGGTTCGACAATATAGAGATCTGTAAACATGACCAGTTTCATACATTATCTTGATTTTAGAATATAGCTTGATGAAAGTGGTTTTGACACTTAGGTATTATATGACAAAATTGGGTGATGGTTTTGGTTGTCACAACTGGGGAAGAGCTACTGATATCTAGTAAGAGGTGCTAAGCACCAAACAGTGGGCAGGGTACTACCCACAGCAAAGAGTCATCTGGACTAAGATGTCAGCATCTCAGCTGAGAATTCCTTGTGCACAAAGAATTGAACACTAGTTACACCAGAATTGGTACTATTTCATTAAATTAATAGTGAATGAAAAAGAGACAAATTTAGCAGGATAGAGAGTAAAAAAAAAAAAAAAGTAAGAATTTAAATCCTTTTGGTATGTTGAAGGAGAAAGGCAGAAAAAAAAAGAGGTAAATGAAAGTGGACCCAATATCCTGGAGAATAGTGGGTGCTCAGATGCATAACATTAGTCATTCTACTGAAATAGATGAGAAGAAGTGATAGGATAAATGAAATTGTTTGTTTGCTTATGGGGGGTAAATAAAGCCTGCCCATTGAATGACCTTGATTTCTCTATGAAACACAAGGTAGTGCCATTTACCAAGGCAGAAAGTTTGGAAGTGGCTGGGTGGAGAGTGATTAGAACACAGAGATTAAAAACATCAGAGTAAACCGGGCGGTGTTGCACACCCCTTCAATCCTAGCACTCAGAGGCAGAGGCAGGTGGATCTCTGTGAGTTCAGGCCAGCCTGATCTACACCGTGAGTTCCAAGACAGCCATGACTGTTATATAGATAAACCCTGTCTCAAAAAACAAAAACAAAAACAAACAAAACTCCATCCGAATAGCCGCATGCATTTAATCCCAGCACTCCAGAGGCAGAGGCAGGTGATCTCTGATTTCGAGACCAGCCTAGTCTACAGAGGGAGTTCCAGGACATCCAGGACTACACAGAGAAACCCTGTTTCAAAAATCAAAACAAACACACACACACACACACACTCCCACCCATTCCCCCCCCCACCCTCCCACTCCCCACCCCCCCCCACCCCCCACCCCCCCCCCCACCCCCGCACATCAGAATAGCCTCTGACATAGTGGCCCGGATGACGCTAGCAACCCACAGCAGGAGGCCCAGATCAGAAAAGGGTTGAGACCAGGAGGTCAGGTGCTGCAGCCCATATCTGCAGCAGGAAAGGGGAGGCAAAAGCTCACACCTGAACTCCAATAGCTGCCCTCTGGTTTTCCTCTAACTCCCATCCCACCATCCGTTCTACACTAAATAACCGTCGGGGTATAACAAAAACTGAGACAATAAACTGACTAAAATCCTTTAATAATCCTTCATCACCTCCAGGTCTTGTCTAGACTCACCGGCGTCTTTTCAGGTCAGGTCTTACCATCCTGCCTCCATCCCTGTTCAGATTTCAGTGCTCTCCTTAAACTTCTTGTAACTCTTTCAAGACAAAACAAGCAAACGAAATCTACATGGCAGCATCCCAGTACCAGCCTTGGGTTTGCTCCTTGAAATTAACAACCTTCTGTTTGTGCAGTCACGTGAGCTTGCCTGTTGGAGTGGAAGGAGCATCCCTTCTCCTACCCAAGGCTAATTCCTGTGACCATTAACCATTGCCTCCATAGAAACTCTTCCCCAGGAGGTTTTGCCTCTCTTTTTCAACTGGGTCTTTCCTTCAACAAACCGAGAGGACTCAAGCTGTGCCCTTCCCTGACTCCAGGCCTGCTGGATGTGCACCTTTATATCCACTCACCCTATCTTTGCGCCCACCGTCCCTTTGGTCTGAAAGTACCCTTCCCTCTCCTCCACACTCCCACCATGAGTCATCTGCCAAGGCCTCCTCCCTGAAGCGCACCCTCACCTCTCTGAATACCGAGCAGCAACCATTTCTTCCGCTATAGTCTCGTCCATCGACGTCCATACTGTACGCGTTATACTTTTTATATATACACTCGCATACCTTCCAAAACACTAAATGCAAAGAAAATGTCTTTCTCTGGCAGAAAGACAGCACTCAGTAAGTATTTACTGAACTGTAATGAGAAATGAGCTTTGGATTATAGTGTCAGTTTTACCACTAAGATACTGTAAATCTGTAATTTCAACCAAATCATTTGAAATCTCTGACAATTAATTGAAGTTAACACCTGCGGAAGGGTCAGGACCGTCCATATTCACTCTGGGCCAAATCCAATTGCTTTATGCTTTCTTTCTTTCTTTCTTTCTTTCTTTCTTTCTTTCTTTCTTTCTTTCTTTATTTATTTATTTATATGTGCATGGGTGTTTGGCCTGCTTGCATGTTTATGCAGCATGTGTGTGTGGTGTCTGCAGAGTTCAGCTCCCCAGGAACTGGAGTTATAGGCAGTTGTGACCTGCCATGTGGGTGCTTGAAATTGAACCAGGGTCCTCTGGAAGCACAGCCAGTGCTCTTAACCACTGAGTCATCTCTCCAGCCCCCTTAATCTGCATTCTTGAGACTGCAGCAAAATAAAGCTTAACACATTAGCCTGAGTTCATGGGCCAGAAGTATCTAATTCTGTGTCTAATTTCAGGCAGGAGTTTTAGGAGCTTTTCTAAGCATAGAAATACTGGGGCGGGTGAGACGGCTCAGTGTATGTGTGGGCCCAGGGTTTGCCACTGAGCCTGGTAATGGGAGTTTCATCCCTGGAGCCCACATGGAGGGGGGCTGCTGCTCTCTGAGGGTTGTTCTCTGACCTCCACATGTGAATGCCTCCCCAGAATAACTGTAAAAATCATAATTAAAAATTATTAATAAAGCCGGGCAGTGGTGGTGCACACCTTTAACCAGCACTTGGGAGGCAGAGCCAGGCAGATCTCTCTGTGTTCAAGGCCAGCCTGGTCTATAGAGTGAGATCCAGGACCCACACCAAAACTACACAGAGAAACCCTGTCTCGAAAAACAAAACAAAACAAAAAATTATTAATAAAAATATGGAGCTAAGACGGGTGATGGTGATGCATGCCTTTAATCCCAGCATCCAGGAGGCAGAGACAGGCAGATCTCTGTGAGTTTGAGGCCAGCCTGGTCTACAGAGCGAGTTCCAGGACAGCGAGGACTGTTACACAGAGAAACCCTGTCCCAAGAAACTAAATAAATAAAAGAAAGGAAGGAAAGAAGGAAGGAAGGGAGGGAGGGAGGGAGGGAGGGAGGAAGGGAGGAAGAAAGGAAGAAAGAAAGAAAAAAAACACATGGAGCTAGAGTGATGGCTCAGTGTTTAAGAGTACTTGCTGTTCTCCAGGGGACCTGGGTTCAGTTCCCAGCACCAACATGGTAGCTCACAACCATCTGTAACTCCAGTTCCATAGGATCTGATGCTCTCTTTTGGCCTCTGTGGGCAGCAGGCACACACATGGTACACAGACATACATGCAGGCAAAACACCCATACACATACAAATAATTACCAAATTTCAATGTGAAAACAAAAATAAACATGGAAATACTGAGTCACTTGAAATAAAGGAAAGAATAGTTTCTACAAATGAACAAAAACCAGATATAGATAGATAGATACATAGATAGATACATAGATAGATACATAGATAGATACATGATAGATAGAGATAGATAGAGGTACCCACTGTCCACTACATACTTAACAACTGAAAAAACTTTACAACCAAGATTAACCAAAGACATGGTCAGATTTGTACTGAAGACAGTGACGCAAAACTTAGAGACTCAAGGCAATGCTCTGGGAAGATCTTGGGAGATTGTCAAGAGTATTTACAGAGCTACTCTCCCCGTGACATCTTTGGACAGGATGGGAAGGATCTCAAAAGGGCTTCTGAGAACACTCAATGAGCCACAACAAATTCCTTGTGGGAAATTGAAGCTGAGAACATTATAGACCCCATAACTGCAAGTTTAGCTAATGTGGTCCAGTTCTTCTGTGTGTACATATGCATGTGGATGCATATGTATTGGTGAAATTATTATGGCCACTCCATGTAGTTAAAAGGGAGGTTTATTTTGTGGGGTAACTTACAAGTGTGAAGGGATAGTTTACAGGGTCTGGGAAAGGTGTGGTGCAGTCCGGCGGTGTTCTCTGGAGAACTCTGCTCAGTCTACCTCCAGCGTCCAGGGTCCAGGAACCAAGAGAGCCCGCGCATCCGGATCTCGGGTCTTCAGCGTCCTCTCTCAGCCCCGCCTTGTAGGCATGACCGTTACCGAAGCCTCAATGGGGGTTGGAACTTCCAGGTCAAAGCTGGAATGGCTACCCACTACACATATGCATGTGTGTGAGTGCATGTGTATGTAGGTGCTCATGGAGGCCAGAGCTCAACCTTGGAGGAGCCATCCTTGTTTTTATGAATCGGGTCTCTCATTGACCCTGGGCTTCACAAGTTAGGCTAGGCTGGCTGGTGAGTGAGTCTCGGGATCTCCTTGTCTCTGTCTTCCCTATACTGGGATCACAGCAAAGCCACCACACCACAGGCTTTTTACATGTATGTTTGGGGGATTGAACTCAGGACCTCATATTTGCATGGCAAGCATTTTACTGACTGAGCTCTCTACCTGGGCCCTAAAAGTTTGTTTATATAGAAATGAGATTTTCTTTAGGTCATTTAATTGCAGAGACCATGTAGCTCATGTAGAACTACATGGTCTTTATTGTAAATACAAAGGGACAGAGGCAAAGGTAGTCAAGAGACACAGCTTTCATTTTCTACTAGTAAACTGTATTAAGAAGCTACTTGATGTAATGATAACCTCAAAAGAGAAGTTTTGCTTTGTTTTTCGAGACAGGGTCTATTAGCTCTGGCTGTCCCAAGACTTGCTCTGTAGACCAAGCTGGCCTCGAACACTCAGAGAATTCACCTGCTTCTGCCTCCCAAGTACAGGGGTTAAAGGTGTGCGTCACCACAGTCAGTTCAAAACAGAATTTTTAAGAATATTTACCATAGGGTTGGAGAGATGGCTCAGAGGTTAAGAGCACTGGCTGTTCTTCCAGAGGTCCTGAGTTCAATTCCCAGCAACCACATGATGGCTCACAACTATCTTTAATGAAACCTGGTGCCCTCTTCCAGCCTATAGGGCCGCAGGCAGAACACTGTATGCATAATAAATAAATAAATATTTTTAAAAAAGAATATTTACTATAGTTTAGGTTTCTCTAGTTGTATTGACTATGTATGGCCTTCAAGATATTTTGAATCATTAGTAACTAATACTGTGTGGCTTGGCATCTGAAAAACTAACATCACAAACTGATCTAATGAAGTGATACAGAATACCTGGAATTTTAGTTGCACATGGTGACACATATTTGTTACCCCAGCAGTCAAGATATAGGAGCAGGAAGATCCTGATCAAGGCCAGCCTGGACTGCACAGAGAGACCCTGTCTCACCCACTCATCCCACCCATCCTTCAGACAAAAAGCCTAGCTGGGACTTTGAAGACAAGCACTTGAAAGTCCATGCCGCCTCAGACATTTCTGGTTTTTTTTTTTGTTTTTTTGTTTTTTTGTTTTTCGAGACAGGGTTTCTCTGTGTAGCTTTGTGCCTTTTCCTGGAACTCACTTGGTAGCCCAGGCTGGCCTCGAACTCACAGAGATCCACCTGGCTCTGCCTCCCGAGTGCTGGGATTAAAGGCGTGCGCCACCACCGCCCGGCTCATTTCTGGTTTTTAAGACAAGTTCTATGCACAAATGAAGCCAGCTGGTTCCAGGAAAGTATTTTTAAGGAAAGCTGTCGACAGATAAAAGAGATAGCCAGCACCCCATGATTGATAACTGCCTAGAATTATGAATGAAGAGTCTTAGCTGACTGAAAACCATTTTCAGAGGTGGTTTAGTCTGTTCACCCTGTGGCTTTTCCTACGGTCAGTCAAAGGCAACACGGGCTTCCCTCTGACCTTTGACTTTAGCTTGCTTTATGTGTTTTTCCATGCTCTGAAATGCTGTTTCGGAAATCCATAATTTCTGAAGTGTTCACCTCTGTTCGCTAGAAGAAAGTTTCTGATTACTGAAAAATAAGGCCCTCGGAGTTCTAACATTTCATGTTTACTAGTCAGGTTTATATGTTCCCTATGATGATTATAATTTCACAGGTGATTTACATGCTGGTTAATTTTTTTAAAATTCAGAACAAAAAGTAAAGATGCCTCTATGCATTTTCTTGTTATTATTCATAGATAAGGTAAAGTTTTCCAAAAACATTAAAAGTTACAGCCTTAGTATTGATTTAATTATATAACATTCATCTTGACTGACTTGGGGCGATAGGACAAAGGAGAAAGAAGAGTAAGATGTAATGTCCATGTACTAAAGGGGGATTTTTTTAAAAAAGGATTTGTGTGTGTGTGTGCAGTGCTCATGGAAGCCAGAGGCTTCAAATGTCCCCGGAGCTGGAATAACAGGTGATTATGAACCACCTCACATGGGTGCTGGAAACTGCATTCAGATTCGCTGCAAGACTAGTATACACTCTTAACCATTGAGTCAGCTCCCCAAGACCCCTCAAAAGGGATTTAAGAACTACTTAATAGCAGGGCAGTGGTGGTGCACGCCTTTAATCCCAGCACTTGGGAGGCAGAGGCAGGCAGATCTCTGTGAGTTCGAGGCTAGCCTGGACTACAAAGTGAGTTACAGGACAGCCAGGACTGTTACATAGAGAAACTCTCTCTCTGTCTCTCTCTGTCTGTCTCTGTCTCTGTCTCTGTCTCTGTCTCTGTCTCTGTCTCTGTCTCTCTCTCTCTCTCTCTCTCTCTCTCTCTCTCTCTCTCTCTCTCTCTCTCTCTTTTTGAGACAGGGTTTCTCTATGTAGCTTTGCACCTGTCCTGGAACTCACTCTGTAGCCCAGGCTGGCCTTGAACTCACAGAGATCCACCTGCTGAGAAACCCTGTCTCAAAACCCCAAACAACAATAACTACTTAACCACTTGGATCGGAATGCCTCTAGCACTGAGTGCTGCTGGTAATATGTTTTGAGGGGCTGGAGATCCAACACAGGTGCCCCAGGATCTTAATGCTTAATGCAGGCTTGGGAAGTGTTCTGTCAGTGAACAGTCAGCCCACAGAGCACAAGTCACCATTATACTAATGCTTCAGAAACTTGAAACGATTTAGAGATTTTAATTGATTTGAGATTTTAGTTGAGGTTTAGTCAATTGATTAATGTTGATAATGTCAAACTCTGAAACCTATTCATTTCAATTATACAGGTTAGTACAGCTCATGGTCTCCAATGTGGGACAGTGTTGAACTGGGAAATGGTGCCATCTACTGAAGCAACGTTCCAGAAGCATCCTAACAACCAGTTCATTTTGAAGAACATGAGGTATTTATTTTCTCAAAAAATGTGCCCCTAAGGGCCTGTGAGATGACTCACAGGTGTTCAACTCCCAAACTGATGACCTGAATTCAAGCTCCTGAACCCACACGGTGGAAGGCAGGAGCCCATTCCTACAAGTTGTCCTCTGACCTCCTCCACACGCATGGTGTGGTTTCCCCTGTGGACATCTTAAAAATGTACATCTTCATGCAGTAAATATTCTTTAACTTAATCTCTCCTTTCAGTCAAAGATAGAAGACTGTCCACATGTGTTTGTCATACCCAACGTCACCCTGACGAAGGAATTAAAAAGGTACCAACCTAACTCAAGGAAATGGGACCAAGCCATTAGCCAGCCAGTCCTCTCAAATGTCTGGAAGGGAAATCAGAGAACTGGTGAGTCCTGTGGCACAGTGGAGAAGCAACAGCAACAGATTCCTGCCAGAGAAGGCTGGGAGCTTTATGCCTTGCTGGATCTGAGAGGATAGGGACTCGGGCCAAGAGCAAGACGACAGCCCAAAGCACCAGACAGGAATGGTAGCGGAAGAGAGCAAACAGTGAGTCTTTCTGTGGCAAGGCCAGACCTCTCCACTTGTCTCTTGACCACACATGAAGAATATGGCACCTGGGCCTTTAAATAAGGGGCAGGGAGTTGAGCAGAGAAACCGATTCAACTAGTCGTGGAGAACCAGAGCAGCTGGTATGACAAGCTGTGACAAATACTTCACATTCTAATGGTCAGGGGCCCCACCTGCCTAGCAGTAGGTGGCATCCATTTGTGCAGATTTCAGGTGTGGTTTTTAAACTACAACATTTGTAAATATTTATTGACTGCTAAGAAATGCCAGGTTTTTGTTGTTGTTGGTGTTTGGTTTTGTTTTTTTTCGAGACAGGGTTTCTCTGTGTAGTTTTGGTGCCTGTCCTGGATCTCAAGCTGTAGACCAGGCTGGCCTCGAACTCACAGAGACCCTTCTGGCTCTGCCTCTCAAGTCTGGGATTAAAGGTGTGTGCCACCACCGCCCAGCGAAATGCCAGTTTTATGAGAAGGTTGTAACATGAAAGAGAAACAGGTAAATATTTTTGAATGACTGAGAGGGTGGAGGTATGTCAACAAATATGAGGAAAATATTTTAAATTCTCTAATATACTCAGACATTTAAAACACAGCAGTCTTTAAATTTTTTTGAAGCTTTAAAAAATTGTATGCGCATTAGTATTTTGCCTGTGTGTGCACCACATGTGTGCAGTGTCCACAGAGGCCAGAAAAGGGGCGTTGGATCCTCTGGAACTGGAGTTACAGCCAGTTGTGAGCCATCGTGTTGGTGCTGGGAATTGAACCTGGATCCTCCAGAAGAGCAGTCAGAGCTCTTAGCAGCTGAGTCATCTCTTGGTCCAACACTGCAGTCTTAGAAGAGGAACAAAAAGTCATGAAAAAATCAAGGTAAAGCATTTAAGAATTGAAATTATGATTTCAGAGATTAAAATTCAGTACAAGGACTGAAAGATAAAAACAAGAAACTCAAGGTGTTAAGAAAAAGAAAGAAAGAAAGAAGAAAGGAAGGAAGGAAGGAAGGAAGGAAGGAAGAAAAGAAAGAAAGAAAGAAAGAAAGAAAGAAAGAAAGAAAGAAAGAAAGAAAGAAAGAAAGAAAGAAGAAAGAAAAAAAGAAAGAAAGAGAAAGAAATCAACAGGAAAGAAAAGGTGCAGCCTGGAGATGAAATATCTCTAATAGGGGTTTCTTAAAGAAAGGGGAGGAAGAAATGATGAGAAAAATTCTCGAACTACAGACGAGTTCGAAATTTTAACATACTCAGTTGCCTGCTGAGAGATCTTTTGTCCCCTGCAAACAAGGCTGCTGGAAGCATTTATGGACAGGTCTGTTTGAATCCTAGCTCCTGGTCCTTCAGGGTATATACCCAGTAGGGGGATTTGCTGGGTCAAATGGTCACTCTGTGATTAGCTTTGTGAAGAAGTGTCAAACTGTGTTTCATGGCAGCCACACAATTTTACATTCCCAAGCAACAATGTTAAGAGTGCTACAGTATCTTCCACACCAACACTTGTTACTGTTTTGGTCTGTTTTTAGAGACAGGCTCTGTTTTCCAATCTGGCCTTGAGCATGTGGGCTCACATGGTCTTGTGTCAGCCTCCCAACTATCTGGGTTCACGGCTCATCTTTTTGATAGTAGTCATAAGTGGGGAGGTGAAGTGGTGTATATCGTGGTCACACTGATTTTTTTTTTGGGGGGGGGTTTCAGGTTTTAGTGAGTACCTTAGAAATGATCATAATTCTTTTTTTAAAAAAAAATCAAAACCTGGGCTGGAGAGACGGCTCAGAGGTTAAGAGTGCTGACTGCTCTTCCAGAGGTCCTGAGTTCAATTCCCAGCAACCACGTGGTGGCTTACAACCATCTGTAATGAGATCAGGTGCCCTCTTCTGGCATGTAGACGTACATGCAGGCAGAACATTGTATACATAATAAATCTTTAAAAAAAAAATCAAAACCTGCTGGGTGGTTGGTGGTGCACGCCTTTAATCCCAGCACTCAGGAGGCAGAGGCAGGTGGATCTCTGAGTTGAAGGCCAGCCTGGTCTACAGGGCAAGTTCCAAATTCTAGGACTACAGGGAGAAACCCTATCTCAGTGGTGGTGGTAGTGGAGGGGATAAAACCTGATAATATGGGGCTGGAAAAAAGGTTTCAGCAGTTCAGACCCATGTTCAATTCCCAGCACCCACATCTGAGGCCCTCTTCTGGCATCCTTGGACACTGCATTCATGTGGCGTACATACATACACACAGGCAAACACTCCTACACGTAAAATAAAATAAATGTAAAAAATAAAAATAATAACCCTGATATTGTTACCTTTAGTTTCCTGGGCAACTACATATATACCCCCCAATATTCTCAGTTTTATCATCTGCTGTAATTCTATAACTTTTAGCTCTCAGAGTATACTGCTTTGCATAATCCTATTTTCATCATCAATATGATTTCATAATCAATAATCTATTATTTAGATCTATTCTTATTCAGTATTCCTCTCCATCCCCCTGCTTCTTGAGACTCTTAAAATTAGCCAGGCTAGCTTCAACCTTGCTCTATAGCCTAGGCAAGCTTTGAATTTACCATCCTCCTGCCTCAGCTTCCTGAGTGGCTGAGATGATAAGACTGGGCCACCAGGCAGGCTCAGCTGTAAATATTTCTTTGAGCTCCATTGCTTTCTACACCTAATTTTTCCTTTGTTTAGTTTCTTCTTTATTCTAAAAAATGTTTATAGTCAGGTGTGGTGGTGTCTGCCTTTAATATCAACACAATGGTGGCAGAGGCAGACAGATCAGAGTTTGAGGCCAGCCTGGTCTACATAGTGAGTTCTGGGTCACTAAGAACTGTATAGTGAAACCCTATCCAAATACGTAAATAAACAAACAAAGGAATGAACAGATAGAACCTTTTTTGTTGTTGTTTGGGGTTTTGTTTGTTTGTTTTTCAAGACAGGGTTTCTCTGTGTAACAGCCCCACTGTCCTGAAACTCTCTTTGTAGACCAGGCTGGCCTTGAACTCACAGAGATCCCCCTGCCTCTGCCTCCTGAGTGCTGGGCTTAAAGGTGTGTGCCACCACACCCCACAAATAAAATTGTGTATTGTTTGTGTGCATAATGGGAGGCTGGTGCACGTGCCTCATTTGGCTTGTGGACCAAAGGACAACTTGGTGAGTGTCAGTTCTCTCCTTCTACAGTTCTGTAGTTTCCAGGGATTAAACTTAGGTCGCCAGGCTTGCATAGCAAGGACCTTACTCTCTTAGCCACCTCACTGGCTCACCTGATTTTTCTTTTCTTTTTCTTTTTCTTTTTTTCCAGAGCTGAGGATCGAACCCAGGGCCTTGTGCTTGCTAGGCAAGCGCTCTACCACTGAGCTAAATCCCCAACCCCTGATTTTTTTTTTCATGCAAGATTATTTCTTCTTCTTCTGCATGGTGAACACCCTACAGGGCATCCTTTAAGCAGTTATCTGTTGGCAATCTAGAGCTTTTCTTTTCTTTTCTTGAAGCCTGTTGTCGTCTGTCCTTGAGGTCGGCGGTGAGCTCAATGGTAGTGTGCTGTTAAACTGTTTCTCTTTTCTTTTTCTTTTTTTTTTTGTGGCTACATTGAGCCTATCTTAGTTCATTGAAGTTCTATTCTAATGTGGACTTGAGTATTTATTTTTATTAATTCTTCTTTGGCTCTGTAGAGTTTCCTCAGTCAGTGGGCTACTAGACATCATCTCTCTAAGACCAATCCTTCTTCTCTTTCTTCCCCTAGAACCTCAATGAAACTGACTGTGCCTTATTGTGTCTAATATAGCTTTCACTCTGCTTTATGGTTCTGATTGATATATATATATAGATATATCTATATATATCTATATATATATATCACTCCCCGGTGTCTACATTCATTATTTTCATTTTTGAATTACTCATTGCTTCATTCTGGAATTCATTTCATTCTCTTTGTTTGGGGATTAATCAACTAATGCCATTAAAAAATTGGTATTAACTTTTTTTTTTCTGAGACAGGGTTTCTCTGTGTAGCCCTGGGTATCCTGGAGCTCACTCTGTAGACCAGGCTGGCATTGAACTCAGAGATCCACCTGCCTCTGCCACTGGAGTGCTGGGAATAAAAGTGTGCACCAACACTACCTGGTGGTATTAGAATTCTTGATTTCCAGAATTTCTTGTGTGGCAAATATGCTGTGTCGTTGTTTTAAAAGCATATTTCACGGCTTCCTGCTAAAGTTTTCAGCTTTTTTTTTGTTTCCTAAACACAGTAATCATCATTGTTTTTCCAAATCTGTGTCTGGGAATCCCAGGTTCTGGAGTCTTCTGTCACTTCTTTTTCCTGATGGTTCGGACTCGTGACTTCTCCTCTCTGTGTGTCTCTTTTCCTAAGTCCAGGCTGTTGAGCTTGAGGTGATTTTTACAGACATCACCTGATGCTAACTTCCTCCTCAAAGGATTCTGGTCGTATCTGCCAAGTGCTCATAGTAGTTAGCAGTGCAGGACAGAGCTGTGTGGTTCCCATCACCGCCTGGCCTGGAGGACTGTGGTCCACACCCTCCCTCTCAGAATACAGCTCTGTATACCCTTATACAAAACCTGGTGTGGATCACCATCCTTGGAGTGCTACTTGCATTCTAGCCTTCATTCCTGCAGCCCAGGAAGGCTTCTATAAGCAATTTAGTGACTCATTTATCTCTACAGGGTCTGCACAGAATACAGGAAAAACCTGCTTCCAAATGGCTCACTCAGGGCCCCAGTTCTAACTCATGTCTTGCTTCTAATTCCTACAAAATTACAAGATGTTTCATGATTTTTAAATCTCTTTAGTTATCTGCAGTGGGATGGCAAGTGCCAATTATCTAGCCCAGATGTTCTGCCTAAACGGACTTTTCCTAAGGAATTATGTATGCAACTTTACACGTGTGCTGATATCTCAGTTTTATATCTTTGTCTTCATCTTTCTTTGAACACCAGATGTATCTGTTCAACTACTTATTCTATATCTCCACCCTATTATTTCATGGGAACTCCAAGCCCAAAGAGACAAACAATCAGATTTATATCTATGTGTCATTCAATTGTTAAGTCCAAAGTTTCAGCATGTGCTTTAGTTTTCAGATTTATTTATTTATCTTTAATATGTACCTGGTGCCCACGGAGATCAAAAGAGGGTTTTAGATCCCATGGAACTAGAAAGACAGATGGTTGTGATCTGCCATGTGGTGCTAGGAAACAAACCCAGGACCACGGAAAGAGCCGCCAGTGCTCTTAACTGTTGAGCGGTTTCTCCAGGTTTTATTACTGTTGTTATCATTATTTTAGGCAGGATCTCACCTGGTATCCTTGGCTGGCCTTGAATTCACAGATGGGCCTGCCTCTGCCTCCCAAATGCTGAGATTAAAGGCATGTGCCCCCCTACCTCGCAAAACAACAAAATTTATCATAATACAGTGTTCTGTTTGCATGTATCCCTGCAGGCCAGAAGAGGGCACCAGATCTCATTACAGATGGCTGTGAACCACCATGTGGGTGCTGGGAATTGAACTCGGGACCTCTGGAAGAGCAGCTAGAGCTCTTAACCTCTGAGCCATCTCTCCAGCCCCCCAAAATTTAAATTAGAAATATACAAAGAAGTACCATTAGTGATTTTTAGCTCGGCTACCAATAATAGACAAAATAATCCAACCCACACAGTTGTGCTCGCCTTGGCAGCACATCTATTACAACTGGAACAATACGGAGGAGATTAGCATGGCCCTGTGAAAGGGTGACACAAAAGTTCAGGGAGCATTCCATATTCAACAGCAAAACACAGGCCAGGCGGTGGTGGTGCACGCCTTTAATCTCAGCACTTGGAAGGCAGAGGCAGGCTGATCTCTGTGAGTTCCAAGCCAGCCTGGTCTACAAATCGAGTTCCTGGACGGACAGTCAGGACTAAAAAGAGAAACCCTGTTTTGAAAAACAACAACAGCCGGGCGGTGGTGGCGCACGCCTTTAATCCCAGCACTCGGGAGGCAGAGGCAGGCGGATCTCTGTGAGTTCGAGGCCAGCCTGGACTACCAAGTGAGTTCCAGGAAAGGCGCAAAGCTACACAGAGAAACCCTGTCTCGAAAAACCAAAAAAAAAAAAAAAAAAAAAAAAAAGAAAAACAACAACAATCCACAACAAGAAAAAATGAACAAAACAAAACAAAAAACCACGAAAAGTTGACAGTGCTAATCAACCTGACTTAAACCCAGTAACAACACATTTTCACCAAGGCAGCATTGTACATTTACCAAATTATATTATACTCTGACCCATAAAGCAAATGCTAATAAATCTAAGAACAAATGAATTCATGGGGAAAAAAAAGGATTAAATTAGATAACAGAAAAGTATTTGAAAACTCCCCTACAAATAACTGGAAGCTAATAAAAACAACACTTTCAAATACCTGGGCCAAGGAAGATCAGGAAAAAATATTTTTAACTGAATAAAGATAAAACCACAACTATTAAAAATTTTGGAATGCCATTAAAGCAGTGTTCTCAGAGAAAATTATAGCATTAAATATTTTTTGCATTAAATATTTATATTGGAAAAAAAAGGAGGCTTTAAAGTAAGTGACCTTTGCTTCCATTAAACAGAAAGCAAGCAGGGGAGAAACCCGAGAACCTAAGTGGCTCCTGGGCATCAGGTTCCTGGGCTGTGGGCTGCTGGGCAGCCAGTGGGCTCCTGACAGGCTGTGCACTCCAGTGGAGCCAAATCAGGGATGCCCTGGTGAAACATGAACTTGTTCAGAGGATTCAGGAGATGGATCAGTCAGTAAAATGCTTGCCATACAAACATGAGGACCTGAATTCGGGTCCCCAGTGTCCCCTGAGAAGCTAGCCAGTGCACATTTGTAATCTCAGCACTGGTAGGATCCCTGTGGCTCCCAGGCTAGCCAGTCTGGCCAATCAGTGAGCTCCAACTTCAGTGAGAAAGCCTGTCAGAAAAATAAGGTGGAGAGAGACTGAAGAAGACACCTGAGCATTGATTTTTGGCCTGTAATTGAGCACCCACCCCCACCCCACCCCACATATACACATATATAGAAAAAAGAAAAAAGAATTTATTCAAGAAAATTATTTGTCTGAAAACCCAAAATCCCATCAAAGACACTTAGGGTTACTTAGGGTTGTGATGAAACACCATGACCAAAGCAACTTGGGGAGGAAAGGGTTTATTTGACTTACACTTCCAAAGCACTGTTCATCAGCAAAGGAGGTCTGGACAGGAACTCAAAGAAGGCAGGAACCTGGAAGCAGGAGCTGATGCAGAAGCTGTGGAGGAGTGCTGCTTATTGACTTGTTTTCCCCTGGCTTGCTCAGCCTGCTTTCTTATAGAACCCAGGACCCAGGACCACCAGCCCAGAGGTGCGGGGGGGGGGGGGGGGGGGGGGGGGGGCGGGGGGGGCCGCCCCCCCCCCGCCCCCCCACCCCGTCCCCCACCCCCCCACCCCCGCTTCATGGCAAGCTCTTTTACCCACTGAACCATAGGCCAGTCATTGACAGTTTTAAGGAATCCCAGTAAGAAAACAAACAAACAAACAAACAAAAAACCTTTGGGTGTGAAAGTCTTTCCTTGGGATCTTAATATATTTAGGTACTGGGATTTGGACCACTGCCTTTTGTATATTGGATGAGCTCTCTGCCTCTGAGCTATATATATCATAAGCCCCTAAGTTGGACTGTCAAGTGAAAAATTTCCAAGGAGACAGAGGAAGACCACTTATTGCAGAACTCTGAAGTCTTCTCTGTGGAGTCCTGACAGGTTGCTGTATGCCTCTGGAGTGAGGCAGGAGAGCTATGACCCACTGGTGTAACTCTCCAAGGTCTCTCTGACTTCAGGCCCGAGTGTTTAGTGAGGACACAGAGAGCATCTTACAACAGAGCTGTCTTCTAGTAAAGGCACAGAATGTCTTTCTGTTCCCCATGGTTCTGGGGACCAATCCCAGCACCTCCTACATGCTAGTCAAGTACTCTACCATTGGACTACATCCTCAGCCCAAGACATTTTTCGTCTAAGTGTTTTGTTACATCTACGGATTTCCTGGGGGCAAAAGGCGTGGCACAGGGAGCTTGCAGAGGTCAGGGGACAACTGGCAGGAGTTGTCTGTCTCCTGCCAATGAGGGTCCGTGGAACCGAACTCAGACTGTCAGGTTTGGTGGCAGTCACCTTTACCTGCTGAGCCACCTCACAGGCCTTTTAAATTTTTTTATTTTGAGGCGGGGTCTTACTATGTAGCCATTACCTGACCTGGAATTCGCTATGTAGACCAGAGCAGCCTCAAACTCACAGAATCCACCTGCCTCTCTCTACCTCACAAGTGCTGGGGTTACTTATTTATTTATTTGAGACTGGGTCTCCTGTCTCCCAGGCTAGCCTCACACCGGCTATGTACCCAAAGAAGACCTTGAACTTCTGATCTTCCTGCCTCCGTTTCTCGAGTGCTGAGATGACTGGTATGAACTACCGTGTTAGTATTGGGGATAGAACCTAGGGCTTCATGCGTACTAGGCAAGCAGTCTAGTAACTGAACTATACCCCGTACTCAACCCAGCCAAAGGCATCTTTTCATGTTTCGGTAGATCCTGAGAAATATGCTACTAATTGCTACAACAAACAAAGTCAGGTCTAGCTGAAATAGTAAGGTAAGATTACTGCCAGTCACTGATGGCCGACAGCCCCTCTCCCCCATCCCCCCGCCCCCCGCCCCCAGTAGGAAGACTTTATTATATATAGTGTGGCTCTGGAAAGCCTGAGTCTCCCGACATCCATTGCCACACCGAAGTCTGGCTGTATCAGTTAGTCTTGAGATACTGAAGAAGCAAACAACAGAACACTAAAAACAGAGAAAGAATTGGGAAGTTTGAGCCCGGTGTGGCCCAAAGCACGGCAAGAACCATTCTCTGAGGTAACACAGCATGAAGAAGTGAAAGAAGAAAGCACAGCCCATACGGATAGCAACACTTCCAGGATTTGCCTTCAGGTGGAGCGACTGGCCAGGACCTGGTTGATGATCATGCGTGTTTAGGATTTGAATATGAACTAGCAGAGAAGGGGAACTGGAGACAGCAAATAGCAACAGGGTTAACTTCTGACCAAAGTTAAGGAGTAAGGGAGTTAGCAAGGCATCTTTTCTGGTCTCACAAACTCTTTGTGGGGGATAAACTGAGGCAGAGCAGCAGCTCTCTTTGGAATCTGTACTGTGTGTGTTTATGTACCGAGAGTACTTGGAAAACAAAAATAAAGTTTTAATATTTTAGGTAGGGAATAAATAAGAGTAGAAGTCAATGGAATGGCAACAAAAACAATAAGGAAACACTGAACCAGACCTGACTCTGCCAGATCAACTGAACAGCTGGACACTGGCTGTGCTGTTTAGGAACTTAAAGAAAGAAGACACAACTCTCTGGTGTCAGGAAGAAGACCGAGGACACCAGTGCATATCAATCCATGTTTGTTTGTTTTCAACTTTAGGTCCAGCTGCATGGTGGTGGCACACGCCTTTAATCCCAGCACTCGGGAGGCAGAGCCAGGCAGATCTCTGTGAGTTCGAGGCCAGCCTGGTCTACAAAGCGAGTTCCAGGAAAGGCACAAAGCTACACAGAGAAACCCTGTCTCGAAAAACCAAAACAAAAAAAAAGGATAAACTTTAGGTCCAAAAAGCTTTGCCAATAAAATTTTATAAATCATAAATGTTTTACACTAATTCTATTATAAACTCTTTCTAGGAAATAGATGAGTGACTGCCTCAACTTGTATGTTCTGCAGCAGCCTAAAACTAAAACCAAACATAAGAAAAGAAAATTGTAGAGCAACACTCCTCATAGAGATAAAAAATCCTTAAGATTTTCAGTAGCAGGACTGGAGAGAACTCACGGTCTGGAGTACACACTTCCTAGAAGAGCTTAGGAATCTGGCCAGTCCATTGCCACATCAAAGTCTGTGTCAGTCAGTCACAAGGCACCAAATGAGCGATACTAAATACAGAGAAAGAATTTGGAAGTTTGAGCCTGGTGTGGACCAAAGTTCAGTTCCTATCACCAGTGTCAGATGGTTCATAACAATCTATAATTCCAGCTCCAGGGGATCCAATATCTACTTTTTGACTTCACAGGCACCTGAGCTCAACATGTACAAACCCTCACACAGATACACATAAACACATAATTTTTAAAAAAATGTTTAAAAAAGGTTTTAACAAATGAAAACCAGTGATATATTAATAGATCATGTATCATTACCAAATGTGTGTATCACAGAGTACATGCTTCATTAAAAAAATGGTCCATTTAAGCCACTATATTCTCATGTTGAAAAGTTTTATAGTTTTTTAATAGCTTAAAAATATCATTTGACAAAAATTCAACAGTCACTCATGATAACTCACAGCAAAGTGAGGGGCTAGAGAGATGTCCCAGTGATACTTGCTGCTCTTGCAGAGGACCTGAGTTCAGATCCCAGCACCCACATGGTGGCTCACAACCATCTATAACTCTAGTTCTAGGGGATCTGATGCCCTCTCTGGCTTCCAGAGGTACCAGGCACACACAAGTTGTACAGACATGCACTGGGCAAAACAACTACATACATACAATCTTAAAGTTTTTCTTTCCCCCCCTGCATTCAGCTGGTGACCTCAACTTTCTTCCTTCCCGAATCCTCTCTGTCCCCAGAAATCCTGCCCAACCTCTTCCTGCCTAGATATTGACCATTCAGCTTTTTACTGAACCACTCACAGTAACACATCTTCACACAGTGTAAAGGAATATTCCTTAATAGTTTCTCTCCTTAGCTTCAATCAAATGATGTTACTCTATGACAGCATGTACCACATTTTATCCCATCAGTCCACTTTACCCTTCTTCTTCTTCTTCTTCTTCTTTTTTTTTTTTTTTTTTTTTTTTTTTGGTTTTTCGAGACAGGGTTTCTCTGTGTAGTTTTGGTGCCTTTCCTGGATCTCGCTCTGTAGACCAGGCTGGCCTCAAACTCACAGAGATCCGCCTGGCTCTGCCTCCCAAGTGCTGAGATTAAAGGCGTGCACCACCACCTGGCCACTTTACCCTTCTATTTCCTACCCCATCCTGACCTTCTTAAGGATGAGTCTGTATTTATTACGTCTTGCATGAGTATTGGTTGATAACTCATTAAGAGATTATGAATTAATTACCAGGGATGTAAGGTAGTTACTGAGGCATCTTCCCAGCCCACCTGCACTGTTCCTGTTCAGTACATGGCTTGAAGTCTTAGCGAAGCAGTAAGTCAAGGGAAAGAAATAAAAGTGATACAAATAGGAAAGGAAGAAGACATCAGAAAACTTTGAATTAGGTCTGATAAACACATCCAGAAAACTGCAGAATATAAAATCAAAATATAGAAATTAGTAGCCTTTCTTGCTACCAATAAGTTATTGAGCAAGAAATCAAGAAAAAAAATTCCCATTCATAATAACTTAAAAAACAAAGACAAAACAAACAAACAAAACCACTCTTGGATTAACCTAACAAAGGAAGTGAAAGACCTCCATTATAAAACTTTAGACACTGATCTGGGCATGGTAGCACATAGTTGCAGTACCAACACATGGCTGGGCTGAGGCTAGATGAAGAAATCCAGGGTCGTCCTTTGGCTATAGAGTGAGCTAAAGGCTGGTCTTGATTACGTGAGTATCTGTCTCTAATGAAATATGAAGAAGAAAGAAATTGAAGAAGACACTAGAAGATGAACATGGTTGATAGAATTAAAATTGTGAAGTGGTTATAATACCCAAAAGCATCAAAAGATTCCAAACACTTGTAAAATTCCAGTGACTACCTTCACAGAATTTGAAAAAAAAATCTTAAATTTCATGTGGAAACCCAGTAAAATGCTAAATATATACCTATCCTGTGCTTAGTAATTCTACCAATAGATATGTAGCTTCCAAAACTGAGGGCATATATCTACAAAAGACATATGCAAGCTTTTCTCATTCTCAGGCCATGTTGGCTGTTGCCCTAGGTTGGGAGTCATCTTTCACTTAAAGCAGAAAGCTGGTGACCACAAAGAAGATGAAAAAGTCTTTGGCTTTGATCAACTATAGCTACGACCTTTTATGAAAAGCTGACAGTATGTGCTAGTGTGCAAGCTGACTCTGAAGATGATCAGATAGGGCAAAGTGCAACTGGTTATTCTTGCCAACAGCCTTGCTTAGAGAAAATCTGAAATAGAATACTACGTCACGTTGGCCAGAACTGGTGTCCTTCAGTACAGGGGCAATAACACTGAGCTGGGCACAGCATGTGGAAAATCCTACACAGTGTGCACATTGGCTGTCACTGATCCATTCATTCTGACAGCGTTTGGAGCATGCCAAAACAGACTGAAGAAAAGTGAGCCAGGAAAGCATTTCCTTAATAAAGCTTGTCCACAAAACAAAACAAAACAACAACAACAAAGACAGATACAAGAATTTTCGTAGCCTTATTCTTCAGCTTTTCTTACAATAGCCATAAACCATGAATGACCTAAATATCTATTGAGAGGAAAATGAATCTTCAACTGGTAAATTCAGACAATGTAACATCACACAGCAGATTACAAGAATGGGTTATTGGCACATATACCAACATCATTTTACACACTGTGGTATGTAAGAAAGACCCCCAAAAGAGTGAATAGCATCTAAATCCATCATAAATGTTAAAAATTACATACAGAATTAATTGACTATGACATAACTCAGAAGAGTGGTTATCTGGGAGGAGGTGGATACTGATTGGAAAGCTATGTAATGGATTCTTCCTGGCTGCTAAAAACGTTCTCTGTCTTGAGTTGGATATATTTGAACACACATAAAGCAATGTTGAACAGGGAATCATGTGTACAACAGTCGTTTCATTAGATTTGATCATCTAGGGCTGGAGAGATGCTCAGTGGCTAATAATGGCTGTTCTTGTAGAGGACCCAAGTTTGGTTTCCAGCACCCACATGGCAGCTCACAACAATGTGTAACCCTGGTTCCAAGGGATCCAATGGCCTCCAAGGACACTATACACACACAGTGCACAGACATACATGACAGCAAATTGTCATACTCATAAAAATAAATACTGTAAAAAATTCTATTGCCTAGTGACTTTATAGCCTTATTAGTTTTTGTATAGTCTATGATGTTCACATGTTGGAAAATTAACAGCACATTTCTTCAAATCTGTCCCTATCAATAAGCAACAGATGAAAAATATGCATATGTACATATTTGTTGTTGTTTGTATTACAGAAGGATGTGTCATGAACATTTCCTTTGCTTGTGAATGTTTTCTATCCTAAATTTTTCTACAAACATCCAGATTTTCCCATAGGCAACTGATCTGTTCCTACTGTGAACTGTGTGTTCGTTATGGCAAACACAGTCTGCTGCGGCTCACAGACCCCCATTAGTGCTGCAAAAATTTAATTCTCAGCCGAGCATTGGTGGCGCACACCTTTTGTCCCAGCACTGGGGAGGCAGAGGCAGGAGGATTACCTTTGAGTTTGAGGCCAGCCTGGTCTACAGAGCGAGTTCTGGGACAGCCAGGGCTACACAAAGAAACTCTGTCTTGAAAACAAACAAACAAAATTATTTCTCAATGCAGGGCCAGCTCTCGTTGAGGTGAATCTCTGACAGCTTCAACTGTACTACCTGGATTATGAAGTCTCCTAGGCCATAGTAAAAATGAGGCTGGAGGATCGCCCATGCAACTGTACTACCTGGATTATGAAGTCTCCTAGGCCACAGTAAAAATGAGGCTGGAGGATCGCCCATGCAACTGTACTACCTGGATTATGAAGTCTCCTAGGCCATAGTAAAAATGAGGCTGGAGGATCGCCCATGCAACTGTACTACCTGGATTATGAAGTCTCCTAGGCCACAGTAAAAATGAGGCTGGAGGATCGCCCATGCAACTGTACTACCTGGATTATGAAGTCTCCTAGGCCATAGTAAAAATGAGGCTGGAGGATCGCCCATGCAACTGTACTACCTGGATTATGAAGTCTCCTAGGCCATAGTAAAAATGAGGCTGGAGGATCGCCCATGCAGCTTTTAAGGACCAGACATGAAAATCGCTTACATCAGTTCCACCCACATCCCATCAGCCAAACTGCTAGGGAGGTTTCAGCCTAAGTGCCTCAGCACCAGGGAGAAGAACACACATATTTCCCTGCAGCTTCACTTTCCCTGCAGCTCTCCATAGGCTGTGAATGTATAGCTCAATATGTCTGGCAGAAGGCCCTGAACTCAGTCTCCAGCACCACAAAAAGGTAAAAAACAAATGAATGTAAGGTTAGTGATGGACAACAGAGAAGCATCCCTCATCCCTAATATGTGGCAGATACAGGAAAAAAGAAAACGTGGATGGAAGGAGAGGCCTCCTCAAATTCTCACACAGAGATAATTCATAATCTCCAGACACCTATCCAGAGAAGAAACATTGTCACCCTCCTTTCCTTTAATGCAGTAGTAACACATATGTATTGTTCCTTTGTAAACTAGGCTGACACCCATAGCAGGGGCACTTACAGTGGGACAGCTGCTAACCAGTGTGACCGACTTCTGCCTGGGTGAGGACCATGAATCAGATGGATTTATTATGAACCTGTTTTTCCAGTTGTAAATGTTACTCTAATTATGTGGTTTAATTATCTATTACTCACGTCTAAGAAATATAAGTTCCAAAATTCAAAGAAAAGTCTTCACCGCTTTGAAGAGCCACAGCTAGGCCTGCTTCACAGAAACTTCAGGCAGGCTCACTGAAGCCTTGGGAACAGGACAGCTGTGGAAGTATGGCCGTGGAAGGGCCGGCTCACCCTGCAGCTGTGCCTGCCTCACCTTGCCCCACTCCAGCTTTGAAGTAAAATCAAAGGCAACGGCTGACCTGCCGTTCTGGTGCTCCTGGCCTGGAGAGTATTCATTTCCTTGGACAACTTGGTTTCCTGACCACCATGAAGAATAAAGGTAGGCCTCGAGGGACCGTAGTTACTCCTACTGTTGTACACACACACACACACACACACACACACACACACACACACACACACACGAGAGAGAGAGAGAGAGAGAGAGAGAGAGAGAGAGAGAGAGAGAGAGGTTTACAGCTTCTTATAGGTTTAATAACCTCGGATTGCTTGTGTGGTCACTCAGTGTTTGAACCTAGACAGGCCTTTTGGTCAAGTCTGGTTCACTATACATTAAAAGATTAGTCAACATCTTTACGTTTGAAAAGTAAATGTTCGAAGATGTGTCATCAGTGAAACAGAGTCAAAGCGGAGGTAGTCACCACCCCTTCCCACAAAAGGGGGATAAAAATCTTAGCTGAAATGTGCAGCTTCCCACACTGGTGGCAGTCTTAAGAATGGCCAGCCAGTCCTGTCCGGCAGAATCTTCTACAGATCTCACACTCCAATAGGAATCTTCAGCAGTAATTATTGTCCAGTCACATTTTCCAACCCAGACACTTCTGCTTTCATGAGACAATGAATCTCTGCCTCCATGGCTAGAGGAGTGAGTTTACATGGCAAGGTTTAGAACAAATTTAGAGATAGGTAAATATCAGACAGAGAAGACCAATTCGCATTTTGTCTAGAAACAACTCCTGTACATTTATTCTTTAAAGTGTTTGTCATACTTTAAAAAAAATCTTAGTTATTTCAAATGGGAAGTCATAAGAAAATGTGCACATTTTAAATTGCTTGGAGATAGGAGTCTAAGCGGAAGCTCTAGAAGGCAGGGGGACACATGGATCCTAAACTGAGAGGGTGGAGATGTGGGCTTTTACTTTTACTTTTTTTTTTTTTGAGACAGGGTTTCTCTGTGTAGCCCTGACTGTCTTGGAACTTGCTCTGTAGACCAGGCTGGCTTCAAACTCACAGAGATCTACATGTATCTGCTCTTGAGTAATGGGATTAAAGGCCTGCAACACCACTGCCTGGCCCTAGATGTGGGTTTTCTATCTCCAAGTGAATAGTGATTGGTGATTAAAGTCCAGATGGTGGTTAAGGTCCCCCTCTACCATAATGAAAAGGTGGGGTGTGTATCTAAGAGTACAAACTTCTATAAGTGTGAACTTTAAATTGACTAAGGACAAACACATACTTTATTTAGTTATGCAGTAAGAAAGCTGGATGTAAGCAGTGCACTGTGGGCATGGGTGAATGACGCCAGCAAGCAAGCACCATCTTTCTCCTACACCATCTTTGTGTCACCCCCAGTCTTGAAAGATCATAAGCACCCTTCCAATTCTGTATGTATGCTCTGGTAATAAAAGGGCAGAATGATGACATTCAAGTCTTCCCTTTGCCAGATGCCTTATGTATTTATTTATTTATTTATTTATTTATTTATTTATTTATTTATTTATGCAGTGCTGGGTATTGAGCTGAGGCCATTTACATGCTAGGCAAGCACTCTACCACTGAGCCACATTCCCAGCCCTGTCAGGTACTCTTAATGGGAAAAGTAAACTTCTGAAGTTTCTGTCTACATATAGCTCATGGTCCTAAACTGTGGCACATGGCTCTTCCTAATGTCAGAGAAAAGAATTGGGTGTTTGATCTTCCCATATAGAAGAAAACTAGAGAAAGAGGGATTAAATGGGCATGTATTGACTTGGCCTCTAGTACCTCCTCCAGTATAACCCTGAGTACTAGAATGTTTGAATGAAGGTAACAGGAAGGTGTTAGCTTAGAAGAGAGTCTACAGATGAAACAGGATGTTACAGTGCTGAGTAGAAAACCGGAGGATGGCAATATTGCTGAATTTGAGGGGAAGGAGTTTTGAACAGGAATTATCATCAAAAACTGAGTGGGTGGTTGGCACTTTAAATACTTAAAAGCTTATGTTATATTTTAGTGCTCAGCAGGTGACAGGAGAATTTAGAAAGAGCAAATGCAGTGCAGTAGCAGGGACAGGAGCCATGTCAAAAGGAGTTCAGAGGAAATGGAAACGCAGGGAAGAAACAGCGAGTGTTGACAGCTGTTTTGGAGTGCTCACTGTAAAAGGAAAGACAGGAACCAAAAAATCCCATTTAAAAACATCACTACGTAGACAAGGATGACCGTTCATTTCTGATCCTAAGTGCTGGGATTACAGGCATGCCCCTCCATGCCCGGTTTTACAAAGAACTTGAGATGCAACCCAGGGCTTCATTCATGCTAGACAAGCATTCTACCAACTGCCCTACATCCTCAGCCAAGAATAAGATAACATTTGAATTTCCCTCCTTCTTACTCTCTGTCCTCATCCTCCTCTTTTTTCTCCCCCTGCTCTTCCTCCTCTTCCTTCCAGTGCTGGGGGTAGAACCCAGCTGTACCAGCCGGGCAATGGTGGCACACACCTTTAATCCCAGCACTGAAGAGGCAGAGGCAGGTGGATCTCTGAGTTCGAGGCCAGCCTGGTCTACAGGGTGAGTTCCAGGACAGCCAGAGCTACACAGAGAAACCCTGTCTCAAAAAACAAAAGAAAACAAAACAACAACAACAACAACAAAAGAATTTCTGTCCTTCTCCTACTCTGTGCTGCTTCTTCTCTTCCTCCTTCCTCCTCTCTTTCTCCTTCTCCTTCAGCCTGCGGGTGGAATCCAGGCCTCTTGCATACACTAAGCAAGGCCTCTGTTCTTACCATATTCTGGATCCTCGTGGCTCCTAACTTTAAACTCAATTCTGATACCGTTTTTTAAAAAATGAATTTCCTTTACCTGACTTTAGCACCTCAGTTAATGGGATGATCCCCCGTTGACCTAATGACTAAGGCCTGTGGACTGCACGTCTGGAATCCATCCCTTCGTACTCCACCTCACTCTTTACATACTAAGAGCTCCCTAACTGGTCCTGCTGCCTCCTTTCTCAACACACCATGCATGAGAATCCCCCTGCTGCCTCTCCAGACATGTCTCATCATCTCTCCCTTGCAACACACATGCAGTTTCCTGACTGCGATACTCTTTCAAGTCTCCTGTTTCCCTGCACGCTGATTCTGCAGCTTCGCCTCATCACCACGTCTTTTTTTTTTTTTTTTTTTTTCGAGACAGGGTTTCTCTGTGTAGCTTTGCGCTTTTCCTGGAACTCACTCTGTAGTCCAGGTTGGCCTCGAACTCACAGAGATCTGCCTGCCTCTGCCTCCCGAGTGCTGGGATTAAAGGCGTGCGCCACCACCACCCGGCTTCACCACGTCTTTTTAAAACTCAACTTTAGAGGTGCAGCATGCTCCTGAGACTGTTAAAAAAAATGTCTGAAACTGTTTGATGTCCAGAAGCTTCTGCTTTTTGATGAGTAGCTATGAGAAATTGTTTCATGTCAGAAGCTCCTGCTTTTGATGGGCAGTTGTGAGAAACCTCCCGTTAAGGCCACATCAAACTCAGAGTTACAGATGTTGGCAAGTTGGAATTGTCTGGGTGAATATGGTAGCCCTGGCTGACCTGGACCTCAATATGTAGAGCATGCAGGTCTAGAACTCACAGAAATCAGCCTGCTTCAGCCTCCCCAGTAAAGGGGATTAAAGGCCTACTCCTCCACACCTTACTTTGGTTTTGTTGTTGTTGTTTGTACAGGGTTTCTCTGTGTAGCCCTGGCTGTCCTGGAACTCACTCCTTAGACCAAACTGACTTCCAACTCAGAGATCTGCCTGCTGGGAGTAAAGGGGTATGCCACCATGCCTAGCTTGTTATTTTTAAACAGAATTAGTTGCTTTAAAAAAAAAATCACCAATATGATATTCTTTCAGCCTTCTGAGTAGGAATCCATAGATCCTCTTTGACTGGCATGATCTAAGGGTTATGTGTGTTTGCGTTACATTATTTATCAACTAAGTATCAGTCAAAAGAAATAGCTTAGTCTTTAGAACCGGGCTCTCAAAGCTGTTACTGTGTTGCTACTGTTTGTTACAAAGACACTTTGCCTGTATTAAAAGGGATAACAGTAAGTGCTTTTTGTTGTTGATATCAAATGTTTACAAAGTTGGCAGTTAATAGTAACATTTGTCAAGTACTCTTTCTAAAATTATGCTTGTGAAATTTTTTTAATCTAAAAGAGGGGGCTGGGGGGTTAGACAGACGTAAGAGCACTTGCTGCTCCAGGAGGATTGGGGTTTAATTCCCAGCATTCACAGGGTGGCTCACAACTGTTTGTAACCCCAGTTCCAGGAGATTTAACACTTTCTTCTGGCCTCTGTACACACTGAACACGCACATAGTACACAGATGTGCATGCAGGCAAAACATCCATTTACATAAAATAAAAATATAAAAAAAGAAACCTCACCCTAGATTCTACCTTTCATTAGGAATGTTATTTTAGAACCCTTCCTTCCCACCCACCCGCTCTTTCTCTCTCGGGCTCATGTGACCCAGGGTAACCTCAAATATGCTATGTAGCTGAGGATGAACTTGAATTTCTGATCCTCCGTTCTACCAAATGAATGTCTCCAGCTCCCCACAGCTCTATCTACCTCTGTCACAGATCAGTATTTATATTTTGTCAAGTTACTTTACTTTTTCTTTTATTTCTGAGTGTGAGTCCAAAGATTTCCATACACTAGGCATGTGCTCTACCAGTGAACTACACTCTTCATGTGGCAATCATATTTCTACTGTCCTTTATAGACTTAAATACATATAAATAAAATGTCATAATCTATGATCTTTTCTATTTGTCTTTTTAAGATAAAAAAACATTCATTTACCATTTATTTGCACATGTATGTGTCTATATGGTGTGTGTCTATGCACATTCACCTGTGTGTGGGCACATGAGGAAACAACAGGTTCAAGTTAGGTATCTTTTTATATTCTAAGCCATCTCCTCAGTCCCTGTACTTGGTTTCTCCCAACATCATTTTGGTTAGATGTAACCATATTGCTGTAGGAAACTATAATTGCTTCATACTGAGTACTACTAGAGAATATTATTGCATGACTGTACCACAATCTGTTTATCCACTTTCCTGTTAATTGACATTTGGGTGGCTTCTGAGGTGTGGCCTGCAAATACTGCTGCTATGTGCACAGTCATGTGTTGCTTAACAACAGAGATATCATCTGAGAACATGAGTGATTTTGTCATTATGTGACCATCAAAGAAAGTACTCACACAAACCAGATGGCTATGGTGTCACTGGGTAATGCAGCCTTTTTTTTTTTTCAACAGCTTAAAAAAAAGATTTTGCCGGGCGGTGGTGGCACACGCCTTTAATCCCAGCACTCGGGAGACAGAGCCAGGCGGATCTCTGTGAGTTCGAGGCCAGCCTGGTGTTCAAAGCGAGTTCCAGGAAAGGCGCAAAGCTACATAGAGAAACCCTGTCTCAAAAAAAAAAAATTTTTTTATTTTTTAAATCATGTGCATGCTTGTGTGTCTGTGTGTGTGCAAACAAGTGCAGGTGCTCATAGGGGCCAAAAGAGGGTGTCAGATCCTTGGGAACGAGAGTTACAAGCAGTTGTGGGCAGCCTAACGTAAGTGCAGGAAACTGAACTGGGTCCTCTGCCAGCGTGGTAATATTCTTCCCCACTCAGCCACCTCTCCAGCCCTGGCAGTGCACTCTTATAGACCACCAAAGACTGAAACAGTATGTGACACATGACTGTATTTGTTTTTCAATAGAGCATGTATTTAGAAGTAAATCTCTGGGTCAAAGAAACATGTAGTTCTGTCATTTTCTTCAATAATCCTAGGTGCTTGCTAGGATTCACCTATATTTTCTCTCAGCACTAATGAGTTCCATCCATACCATTATTTATCCTCTCTGATGTAGATATTACACTGGGACCTAAAGACAATGCATCAGTTTGAATATGCTAACTATGATTTTCCTGTACATCTTAATTATATGTACACTTAAATTATATTTAAATATATTTGTTATATTATACTTATGTATGTCAATATGAACTTTGAATTTTCATTTTGATAAAGTGCTTTTTTAAGTCTTGACCATCTTTTACTGAAATTAAAAGAAATTATCATTATTAATTATTATCATTATTGAGACCAGTGTCTCATCATGTTAGCCCAGGCTGGCCTCAAAAGAATATGTAGTTTCAAATGATGTTGAATTTTTGATCCTTTTCCCTCTGCTGAGCCTTCTGTCTCTGCTTTCTGGGTGCTGGGGCTACTGGTGTGCAACACCACACCCAGTTTTATGCAGTCCTGGGGATGGAACTCAGGCTTAAAGCACACTGGACAAGCCCCCTGCCAATGGAGTTGCCTCCCCTAAGGGCAGACATTGATTTTTGTTTTGTTTTGTTTTCAAGACAGGGTTTCTTTGTGTAACAGTCCTGGCTGTCCTGGAACTCACAGAGATCTGCCTGCCTCTGCCTCCCAAGTGCTGGGATCAAAGGCATATGCCACCACCGCCCCACATGGGCAGACATTCTTAATCACACTACAGTCATCTCTGTAAGTCCTTCCCTTTGTTGTTGGTGCTTTGGTGGGTATTTATAAGTCTTTTCCTACCACAAAATCCTGACCACACACTCCCAAAATGGCTTTGAGGAGAAACATCTGTGAACAAGTAATGTGTTCCTCCCTCTGGCTACTCAGTTCAATGGAAAAGGATCCTTTGAAAAAAATTTCCTGGGTCAGACAACCATGTGGCTACACAAAAGTTTGATCATTATCCCTATTTGTCCTAGAATAATATATAGAACATAATAATGTCCCATTGTTGTGGAATACTTGTTTAACTATGCAAAGATATATTGCCACCACTGCCCAGCTAAGCCTCCATGTCCTTATTTGGGAGCTGGTTGGTGGCTCAAAGAAATCCCCACTACATCCCATCTCCAGGTTACCTGTCACAGATCACTGCGCACACTCTGATGACACTTTGCATGTCTTTTCACTCACTTTTCTCTAGTATATCTGCACACTGAAACTGGTAGTATGTGTGTCCCTATATTCTTTGCATGATAATCTTTATTTATTATTATTATTATAATTATTATTGAAACAGGGTCTCACTATGTAGCCCTGGCTAGCCTGGAACTCTTTTTTTTTTTTTTTTTTTTTTTTTTGGTTTTTTTTCGAGACAGGGTTTCTCTGTGTAGCTTTGCGCCTTTTCCTGGAACTCACTTGGTAGCCCAGGCTGGCCTCGAACTCACAGAGATCCGCCTGGCTCTGCCTCCCGAGTGCTGGGATTAAAGGCGTGTGCCACCACGGCCCGGCGCCTGGAACTCTTTATGGTGACCAGGCTGGCCTTTAGTGTGTGCTACCATACCTGGCTTAAAAAAAAATCATTATTTTGAGCTGGGCATTAGTGGCACACACCTTTAATCCCAGCACTCGGGAGGCAGAGCCAGGAGGATCTCTATGAGTTCGAGGCCAGCCTGGTCTACAGAGTGAGATCCAGGACAGGCACTAAAACAACACAGAGAAACCCTGTTTCGAAAAAAAAATCATTATTTTGATTCATATTTAGATCTATGATCTACATGAAATTGAGTTGTGCTTTGTGTAAGGTAGCAATCACAATAGAATTTTGTTTGGTGTTTTGAGACATGATGTCACACCGAGGCCACCCTGGCTTGGAATTCATTATGTGGCCCAGATGAGCCTTGATTCATGGTAGCTATTTTGTCTCCATGTAATTCATTAATAAGAAAAAAAAATCTATCTTTCTACCAATGCTTTATGGCATTAATTTGGTAAAAAAATAAGTAAATAAATAAAGTTCATGGTGCTGGAGAGATGGCTCAGGGGTTGAGAGCTCTGGTTGTTCTTGCAGAGTACCTGGGTTTGGTTCCCAGCACCTACAATGGGGCTTACAACCTTCTGTAACTCCAGTTACAGGTGGATCGGCCATACTTTTTTTGGCCTCTAAGAAAAGTGCTTTCATGTGCTTACATACAAACAAGCCAAACACTCATATGCATAAAATAAAAATAAGTCTTTAAAAAAATATCAAGTTCATGGACCTGTTTTGGTTTTCTCTATTTTGTCCCGTTGGTCGATTTTCAGTATCTGTTAATACCACACTCTACAACATTACTGCTATACCAATATTTATATGTATAATTCAGCTATTATTTGGCTTAAACAGGCTTATTGGGAAATGTTATCATTTTTCCTATTTTCTACAGAGAAAATATTTTCCAGTTTCAAATAACCCTGGATTTTTGAATTATAACCTGTTTTTATGTTAAAAAAAAACAATAATACTGATACACATCGATCAAGTGCTGATTGTCATTCTTTCTTTAAACAGTTTTGGTAGCATGAGTGAGGCCTGAATTTGATCAAGAGCAAGAGAGATCGACAGCAAGAGTGAAAGAGAGATTGATTATTCTTAGACTTTGCGTCCCATATAAAATCCAAATGAATTCCTCTAATCATACTACAAATAAAGAGGTTAGTGTTTTCATTGAATTATATTGAGTAAGTAAGTTTAGAATGAACTGATGCCTTTACAATATTGAATGTTTTACATCTATGAACTGGATGTCTCTCCCTTTATTTAGGTCTTTAATTCTCTTGATACTGTTTCACAGTTTCCCATGTAGTGACTCCCACAGGTTAGTCTGTTACAAGACACTCAGCATTCTTTATGATATTGTGAATGAATTTGTGTGTGTGTGTGTGTGTGTGTGTGTGTGTGTGTGTGTGTGTGTGTGTGTGTGTGTTTAGAGACCTGGAACCAGATTTTGTGACTGTATATTCGTAATTTTAAGTAGTAAGTTTGGGTTTTGTTTTGTCTTGCTATGTAGCCCAAGCTGGCCTGAAACTCCTTATCACTCCCCCTTGGCTTTCTGAGTTTTGGAGTGCAGGAACGCACTGCTACACTCAGTGTTACTGTTTTTGTTTCTCCCCAAATTTTATTTTGTTCAAAGATGATGCAATGAAATGCAGTTGGTTATCCTATACTGATACTGTGTCCAGAAACTTGACAAATCATCCCCAAATCCCAACAACCTTTACTGATAACATCTAGATAGAGGCTTGTGAATCTATTGTTATGGCCCTACCCTCGCCCCACCCTGCCCAGTGGCTGCTTCGATATGAAGTCACCATGGTGGTATGTCTCACCTGGAGGCACAGGCCCATCAGCCCTCTCTGTATATCTTTCCTTCCTGTGTCTTTTGCTTTTTATAAGGCTTTATTTTTATTTCTTTCTAATTAATTGGTTAACTAATTTTGGTTTTTCAAGACAGTGTTTCTGTACATACACTGGCTATCCTAGAACTTGCTCTGTAGACCAGGCTGGCCTCGAACTCACAAAGATCCACCTGCCTCTTCTGGGATTAAAGGTGGGCACTACTACCGTGCCCAGCTTCCTTCCTGTATCTTAATGATCATTCCTTCTCTGCCTGTCAGGTAAGATTTTAACCCAGATGAACTACCTTATGTGATTTCATATATCCCACCCTCGTTGCAAAGAACTCCTTTGTTAAGCCTTTCTTAAATTATTCGAGTTTGCAGTCCCTGTCCTGCAGTCCAGAATACTGATTGATATTCCTCCATCCTCTCCACCCTTTCTTCGACATAGTCCCCACCAGTGTGCTTTGCTCTTGGTTGATCTGTACACGGAGGATCAAACCATGGGCCTCTCATATGCTAGGCAAACCTCTGAGCTATACCCCATCCCTCCTGTGGTCTGTTCTTCTTGCCACCCACCCAGGAATGGAGATTGAGCCTAGGGCCTCATGGATGATTAACAGGTACCTTACTACTGAGCCTTTTTTCGTTTTGAGAAGAGGTCTCACTGAGTTATCCAGCCTGGCCTTGAACTCTCAAGTTGGTAGGATTACAGGTCTGGGCAGTTCACCATTCATTCATTCTTGTTCATTTATTCTTACTCACCATTCAGACCCCAGATAGCCAGAACACTTCATTGTATTTTTCTACTGAAAAACATGCTCGCCAATTTCCTAGTTTTATTTATATCATTGTCTGGTTCTAGAATTTCTTATTATGTAGATCAAGCTGTCCTTAAGCTCACGGAGATCTGTTGGGGATGGATTAAAGGCATGGACCACCACATCCAGCCTTTCTGTGACTTTTTTTCTTTTTCTTTTTTTTTTTTTTTTTTTTTTTTGGTTTTTCGAGACAGGGTTTGTCTGTGTAGTAGTTTTGGTGCCTGTCCTGGATCTCGCTCTGTAAACTAGGCTGGCCTTGAACTCACAGAGATCCCCCTGGCTCTGCCTCCCAAGTGCTGGGATTAAAGGCGTGCGCCACCCCCGCCTGGCCTTTCTGTGGCTTTTGAAGTTTTGGTTACCTGCATCTTCACTATCTGGTCATTCTATGTGCAGAGCCAATGGCCTCTTCTGCTGTTGTCATTTAATCTACTTTCCAGTCATTGGCTCTTGCCTCCTGTGATCATGACTGGACGCTAGGCCTTATAGGTTGTAGTATTTGTAGAAATATTTGTGAACAAAGGTAAAGTTTTATATCTAAATATAAAGATAACATATTTCCTCTACCCAAGTAGTGGTGGCACTAATACTACAAAGGACATGGGTACTGGGGACATGGTGCTGTTTTCAACATGGTATGATACATAGATGCAGGCTGTCACCATGTGAAGAGTCCCCATGACCACGGCAACTCTTATAAAGGAAAGCATTGAACTGGGGCTTGCTTACAGTTTCAGAGATTCAGTCCATTATCATCATGGTGGGGAGCGTGGCAGCATGCAGGCAGACATGGTACTGGAGAGGTAGCTGAGAGTCCTACATCTTGCAGGCAACAGGAAGTTGACTGAGACACTGGGTGGTATCCTGAGCATAGGAAACCTCAAAGCCTGCTCGCACAGTGACACACTTCCTTCAGTAAGGCCATACTCATTCCAACAAAGCCACACCTGCTAATAATAACATGAGATTATGGGGGCCAATTACATTCAAACTACCACACAGTCCTTGCAAGATTTCTTTGGTTCAAGTTCATCTTTGGTTCCAGAGTGCAACACATCAGCATCTCAAAACAAAACTTGGGGTGACCTCTTTCCCAGGACAGCCTTTACAGTCTTTTCCCTTCACTTTACATCCTTAAAAACCACTTCAGAATGATGTTCAGTGTCTTAACAGCTTTTCAGCATTAACAAATACCTCTTTTTTTTTCACCTCAAATGGTGAGCTCATCTCCTTAGATTTTAGTCTCAGTGTCTGTGTGCCCTCCCCACACCTCTCTCTGGTGCAGGGAATCAAGTACTAGGCCACAGCTCATGCTAGGTTAAGTCCACTACCTGCCACCCAACCACATCTTTGGGCCCCTAAATATAGCTGAGTAAGCATTTTGTGTATCATCTGCCTCCTCTGTCATTACCAGAAGTTGCACACTTTTCATTCGGACGATACAATAATTCATTTCCTGCCAACAGGAAATAGCCAGGACAAGTAAAGACATTTCAATACAAGGAAGACTTGCAAGCTTTTCTTTGGGTAGGTGTCAGGAGCAATGCTGTACAGGAAGGTGAGAAGAAGTCTCAGACGTGAACAGTATAAATTGGACCTTAGCATTTTCAAAAGGCAATGGATTTGGAATCACTCAGGACCTTCAATTTAGTCTATGCTCTTGAACTAGTTATTGACTTCCCTCTTTTCTGAGACGAGAGCTCCCTAATGTAGGCTGACCCTGAACTTTCAACCATCTACAGGTGTCCACTACTACGCTTGACTTACTGGCACACTTAACTTTTCTCTCCTATAAAATAATCATTCAATCCATTTCTAAGGGTTATTTTTTAAAAATATTATAGGCTTTCATGGGCTACAGTCGTAATTGTACATGCCTTTTTCTGACCTATTGATGTTTTGGTTTGATATAAGAACGTAAGTTTCATGTGGGCAGACCAGTTGCTATTTAAGTCTTCAGTATTCATGAGATCACATGTTAAGAGCCCATACCATATAAGCAAGGCAGATATGGTAATATTGTCTTCTTGGAGCCAGGTCTGCCATTAAGATACCAAATACTTCTGAACATAGATTTGTTGACTGATGAGCTTTTATGAAAATATAAGTGTTAAAAGCTTAATAAACAACAAGTGGCTTTATATAAAAATATATTGTCATATCATTTTCCTATTATTATTATTATTATTGTGTGTGTGTATGATGTGTGAATTTGGGCATTTTGTGCTATGGTACATGCCTGGAGGCCAGTGGATAGCTGTGGAGTTGATTCTTTCCTGCCAACTTGACAAGAGTTCTGGGGATGGAACTCATCAGAGTTCTGGGGATGGAGGCATCACAGTTGGTGGCTTAAGCACGGTTACTTGGCAAGACATTTTGCTGGTCCTAGATTGTTAGTTCTTTTTTTTTTTTTTTTTTTTTAAGACAAGGTCTCACTGTGTGGCCCTGGCTCATCTGGAACTCTTTATGTAGACCAGGCTGGCTTGCACTCACAGAAATCCACCTGCATCTGCTTCCTGAGTGCTAGGGTTAAAGGTGTGTGCCATCATGCCTGGCTGATCATTCCTTTTTGAATAGTATTCTTTCTTCTTTTCTTCCTTCCTTCATTCCTTTGTTCCTTCCTCCCCCCCCTCTCTTTTTGGGAGGGGGGTGTTTTGAGACAGGGTTTCTCTGTGTAGCCCTGGCTGTCCTGGAACTTGCTCTGTAGACCAGGCTGGCCTCAAACTCAGAGATCTGCCTACTTCTGCCTCCCAAATGCTGGGATAAAATGCATGTGCCACCACTGCCCAGCTTGAATAGTATTTAAAAAAAAATAATGTACTTAGGGCCTGGCATGGTGGTATACACCTTTAACCCCAGCTCTCAGGAGGCAGAAGCAGGCATATTTCTATGAGTTCTAAGTCTACCTGGTCTACACAGAGAGTTCCAGGCCAGCTAGGACTACATACATAGTGACTTACTATGTAAACAAATTGTATTTATTATTATTGTGTGTGTCTTGAGTGCATGGGGGTGCCCGAGCCATGGAGCACTTGTGGAGGTCAGAGAACAATTTTTTGGAATCTCTTCTTTACCTCCACCTTTACAAGAGTTTTCAGGCCACCAGGTTACTTAGCAAGTGCCACCTTGTTGGCCTTCAAACTTACTATTTTATTTTATTTTTTGGTTTTTTGAGACAGGGTTTCTCTGTATAGTTTTGGAGCCTGTCCTGGAACTTGCTCTGTAGACCAGGTTGGCCTCGAACTCACAGTTCTACCTGCTTCTGCCTCCTGAGTGCTGGGATTAAAGGCATGCACCACCATCACCTGGCCCTGAAACTTATTTTTTATTTTTATTTTTTTTGGTTTTTCGAGACAGGGTTTCTCTGTGTAGTTTTGGTGCCTTTCCTGCATCTCGCTCTGTAGACCAGGCTGGCCTCAAACTCACAAAGATCCGCCTGCCTCTGCCTCCCAAGTGCTGGGATTAAAGGCAGAAACTTATTTTTTAAAAGAACTTGAATAGTATAATGAATAACTTTACACACTTGGCTTCACTGGGGATCAAGCCTGGGGCTTCGGGTATGTTTGGCAAGCACTCTACCAGTGAGTATCATCTCCAGTCATCACTGTCCTTTGCTTTTCATCTGACTAAATAACACTTTACCAAACTTGTTTCCCCTAACTGTTAACATCTTACTACATTTATTTTTGTATTGCTAGCATAATGTCATTTTTTTCTTTCTCCAATTATTTGCAAATAAATTGCAGGCACGATGACATTATCTACTTCCACTAGGGGTTCTCCACAAAATCCTATTCTATTCCACATGTTTAACATTGATGGGATGACAAAATCTAATCAGTTGGTTCCAACTGTCTCTTTACTATTGCCCCTTTTAAGCTGTAAGAACAGTTAGCAAGAAGCCTGCCTCGGCCATACAGTTTGCAACCAATATAAGTCTCTGTGTTTACTTGGTTGGGTCTGAGGGGCTGTGGGACTGGCAGGTGAGAGAGATTTGCCCTGACTGTGGGCCAGGCAGGAAAGCTCCAGCTACAAATGGCGTCCAACGTGGTGGCAAGAGTTTCCACCTAAAACCTGAGTAAAAAGATTCTAAAACGGAGCTAAAAACAGCTCCTAGTTGTCTCTTTTAAGCTAGTGGCAGCCTGTGTGTTTGAGCCATGACTTAAATAATAAACATACAGTATGTTTGTCGTGTCTCTGGTCATTTTTATCTCATTGCTTTTATTTTCACCATAGTGTTCTTTCGAATAGGGAAGAGCAGATAACTTACTGAGAGCTAAAGATAATCTGTTATTTACTCCTTACCAGATTCATGGTAAGCACTCTCTGTATTTTGGAAAGTGAAATCTTTCTCAAGGGTATCAGATGAGAATACACAGTTTTCCAAGGTTACTCCATTATTAGTGGTCTTTTTTCCCCTTAGAAGGAAACAGCTGAATAAAAATTCATTCCCTTTGAATATATCATTAATCTGGAGTTAGTAAGTAGATCCCTGGTTAAAAGTATCCACAGAAGATGATCCGCAAGAGGGAGAACAATGATAGAATAAAACCTAAGGTTTACTGCAAACATGGACAACAGGTGTTGGCCCTTAAGCAAAACTCAACATCTTAATTTATTGTGAAGGGATGGAGTGAGGTGCAATTGGTCTGGAAGATTAAGAACCTTTGAATTCTAAAATTCTGTGAGTATGAAACCCATTTGTAGTTTAAGACAGTTGAACCCAGGAACAGGAGGTTTGGATACTAGCACAGCTCTGCCACATACAAACCATGTGAACTTTTGTAAGTCATTTCATCTCTTCAAGCATCTGGGAGATTTACCTCACAGAGTTGGAAGGACTATGGGGGGTTGTTATATCCAGAGTTCCTTAAAAGTCATAAAGAAAGAAGGGCAGTGGGGGTGCTGCAGGCTTTTAATCCCAACACTCAGGAGGCAGGAGGCAGGGGGATCTCTGTTGAGTTCCAGGCCAACCAGGGCTTACACAGTGAGTTCCAGGACAGCCAGGTCTACACAGAGAAACCCTGAACCCGAATAAATAAATAAGTAAATAAATAAGTAAATAAATAAATAAAATTTAAAAAAATAAGGAAAAAGAAAAAGAAAGCCACAAAGAAATACCGAACTGTCAGGTATGATTTTATAACTTCCGGTTTTCCTCCATTTGAGCTAATTGCATCAGAAAAGGCAACCCAAAGTCAGTCACACCTCACCAATTTAAGTTTTAAAACCAGGAAATTGGAGAAAGGGGTAAAAATAAGGACGCAAACAAACAAAACCCACCACTAGTAAGCGTTAGTCCAGTTCTTGTGTATCCTACTTAACTTCATTGAACTTTCAGTTTATTCCATAAATGCTTATGTT
Source organism: Peromyscus californicus insignis (assembly GCF_007827085.1). Taxonomy (NCBI): domain Eukaryota; kingdom Metazoa; phylum Chordata; class Mammalia; order Rodentia; family Cricetidae; genus Peromyscus; species Peromyscus californicus. Next base: position 65,466,865 of record NW_026294402.1, read on the forward strand.
GTGATGATTCATAATTCTGACTAAAATTACGAAGAGATACACTAGTACAGGCTGGTTCTCCAAAAAGAGGCCCCTGTCCTTCACATTCTAAATGCTGAGGGCGCAAGACAGTACACACGGCATAGGATCAGGGAAACAAGTACTTAAAAACTAATCTCTTTTTGTGAACAATTTCATTGAGCCATCACGTCCACCAGGGTGGATGGGCAAACAGGCCAACACGGAGAGGACGTTTTTCTGGTGGTTTTCAGGGGGCAGCCCTAGAACGAACTAAGCTTCAGGATGTCGCAGCGTGACACTGTCCCCTGGGAGAGCCAGTGGGCAGTGTCCTACAGGTCCCCGGGGCTCACAGCCTCAGGAGGTTTCGCTGGGCATTCGGGGGCGGAACCCGCCGACCCAGGTTCACTGGTGTACCCCGACCACCTTTCCGCGATGATTCCGTGCTTCTTCCGGGGAGGCTTGGCGTGCGTACACGCCCCCTTCGCTACGGCGGAGAGACGCGCCTACTCTCTGTACTATGGGGTGCCTCTCACGTGGCGGTGGCTCCAGATGCGGGACGCGAAGAGAAGATGGTTAATGGAGAGGTGGGGACCGCGGTGCAAAGGACAGCTGTGCGGTCGGACGCGCGGGATGGTCCGGGGCCACGCCAGGGGCAGCGCTGCTAGTCGTTCAGAGCTCCGCCCCCGCCATGCTTGCTCAGTGCGCACGCGCACCCGTCATCCGGGCGCCGCTGCTGCAGGTTGCGCTGGGGCTGCGGGCCGGGGGGGGCGTGGTCCCCGCGGGGGGGCGTGGTCAGCAGCTCATTGTGCGCAGCGTAGCGCGGCGCCGCTGGCCGCCCGGCCCCGGGTTGGAAGTTGGTGCTGCCGCGGCCACCGCCTCCACCGCCGCTGCCTCCTCCTCCGCCGCCGCCGCCCTGCAGCCCACTCGCTGCCTCGGCAGCGCGCTGCTTTCCCAAAATGGCTGCCGCTGCCGCTGCCGGGGCCGGGGCCGTGGCAGCCTCGGCCGCCTCAGGGCAGGCGGAAGGGAAGAAGATCACCGAGCTGCGGGTCATCGACCTCAGGTCGGAGCTGAAGCGCCGCAACTTGGACATCAACGGGGTCAAGACGGTGCTGGTCTCCCGGCTGAAGCAGGTGAGGCCCGGGCGCTGCGCGCAGGGCAGCGTAGGCCGCGCCGCTTGGTTGCTGCGCTTCCGCGGTTGCGGCGGACCGGGCGGCGCCTGTGCGTGCCGGGCGCGCGAGGCCGGAGCCTTCGCGACAAGCCTGGCCTTCCAGCGGCCTCGCGAGCCGCCGCTGGTCGCGCCCCCCCGCGTCTCCCCCGGGACGTCCTCTCGGTCGGCGCCGCGGCCTGCCGAGGGCGGTGCTGCAGACCCGGGGCGGCGCTGGGTACCCCGGCCTGCGGTCGGTGCGCAGCGCGTGCATCGCTCGGGCTCCGAGGCGATGGTTAGTTTGCTGACTTGGCCGAAGTTACCGTTTAATTGTGCCCAACCGTTTCTTCACCCCTGTTCGGAGAAATCGGTAGTGGGAGTTGATGGGTGGATGAGAAGGAAGGTTTGTCTTCTTCCCCTGGGCTTTTAGTTGATTTATTTTTTAATTTTTAGTTTCTGATTGCATCAGCATAATCATCTTACGTTCTCAGCTCTGCTAAGCTTTCAGGTTTATTCACGTGAAGCCTTGGAATCGGAGAGGGGAACAAGTGTACGCAATACACGTTAGGAAAACTCTTCGTTATTTAAGTAGCTACAAACTTTTCTGTAATAGAACATTAGATTCTTGTTCAGTATATATGTGACATATAACTATCGACTCGTTGGAATTTCAAGTTCCATGACATTTTGATACTTAATGACACCCCCACCCCCACCCCCGTGTAGCGTAATAACTCGTTTGTGAAGTCGGTTTGTAAAATAACTGGCAATTCTAATGTCTTGAGACTTGAGGTTTGCTAATATATTTTCATTAAATTTTTATAAAATAAGTTTAGATAGTTTGTGTAGCATATTAACTTCTCTTTCTAATGTAGGCTATTGAAGAGGAAGGAGGCGATCCAGATAATATTGAATTAACTGTTTCAACTGATACTCCAAACAAGAAACCAACCAAAGGCAAAGGTTGTTACGAGTTCTGAACATATTTTAAAATATACTTTTGGTTGTATAGCTTGGCTCTGCTCTTGTCCCACTTGCCCTGTTTATATAGTGCTACTCTCTGCTGTTTCCCTCTGGCACTCTGCCTTCTTGGGTCAAGGAAGAAAAGTTGCTGTTACCAGGCTCCGAGTAACTTGTAGCCTTTTAGATTCGGCTGAAGTTGACTAGAAAGTGAGAAAGTTCTTTATTGATTCTGGAGAAAAGCACAAAGTTATGTTGCCTACCGATCCTTCATAGTAGGACGTACTAAAGAATAAAATAACAGTTGGATCTGTGTCTACCTTGCCCCACAATTGGCAGAGTTTTGATGAAATTCCTACCACACCTTTCCTTGACTCTTTGCTGTTCTTTCTAGTGTATTAAAAGTTCTGTAACCTTTATGTTTAGTATTTTATTTGACATACTGGTTATTTTGCATTTATTCCATTATGCAGTCTAATAATTTTCAGTGAAATTCAAAAGACATCACCAGTCATACTAATAAAGGCAAAAAACCGACACAAATAATTAGCTCTTTTTTTTTTTTTTTCTTCGAGACAGGGTTTCTCTGTGTAGTTTTGGTGCCTGTCCTGGATCTAGCTCTGTAGACCAGGCTGGCCTTGAACTCACAGAGATCCACCTGGCTCTGCCTCCCGAGTGATGGGATTAAAGGCATGCGGCACCACCACCCGGTAATAATTAGCTCTTCAAGAAGTTTTAAGCTTCTTTTGTATGGGGATACTAAAGGTTTTTAATGTCATAACTTTTAAATTCGATTTAGGTGAATTTCCAAGGGAAGAATGATTGCTGTGAATAGCTAAAAGTAATTTTCAAATGCACATCTTTATAATAAATGGGAATTAGGTACTGTTGAAAACATCCAACTAGTGTAATCTTATTTGAATAATTGCAAATTCCCCCAACCCCTCCCTGCTTATGAAGGACTATGGCAGAGGGTAGACAACTGATGCCTGGTCTCTATAGTTTCTAGACAGAATAAGTCATGGACTTCTGTGGCATTTTGTTATTGTAATATAACTTTGCTGCTGTACCTGGTCTATACAGGATTGTAATGGGAGTAAGATGATTGAATAGGCCAGGCAGTGGCAGTAGTGCACACTGTTAATCCCAGCACTGAGGAAGTAGAGGCAGGTGGGTCTGGGTTCGAGGTCTGGTCTACAGAGCGAGTTCCAGGACAGCCAAAAGCTACACAGAGAAACCCTGTCTGGAAAAAACAACCAACCAACCAACCCACCCACCAAAGATGATTGACTAGATTAATCTAAATAGAAGGGAACCTTCAATTTTGACCTTAGGCACTGTGTCTTAGGACCTGGCCAGCGTACTATTTGAGATTTCTTGATTCAGGAGTTCCCTGGGTGTGCTGATAGAAATTTAAAAAGGAGAAGCATTTCCTGGGTCAGTAGTTATGGCAACATGGAGATAGAATTTAGAAGATTAACAACATTATCTTGAAAATCTGTGGCTTTTAAATTTGAGAGATACATTGGTATCACCTTGGAAACTGCCAGTGAAGCAGTTGTTTCATAATGGGAAAGAAATATGACAGGAATGAACATGTTTTGTATAGGTTTCTGATTCACATCATTTATTTGGTGTATTGTGATAGCTTACAAGCCATGTATTAATCATAGTCTCAAGTCAACTTAATGATTTTAGCATTGATATGCCATCTGATTTATTCAGTTAACACATGCTTTTCTTGTTGGGTTTTGCCATTTTCTTTGTATTTGTAGTTCTGGGCATATACATACATACATTCATCAATCTATCTTAAAAGGATGTATGTTCAGTCTGGAGGTAAAGCTCACTGGGTCAGCCCGTGGGTTCAATCCCTGTCACTCTCCTCTCCCCTCCTAAAAGATGTTAAATGATTTTGCTCAGGGAAGAGGAAAAGGAGTCTATAATCTTATATAGAGAATTTTTAAAAAGCATAGTTACAAGGACAAAAGTCTGTGGTATTGATCATGTTGTAGTGGGTTCTGGTATTTGTAATAACATGTAGCTAATATCAAACAGTTTGCATTCTGGATTAGTTCTCAGTTTCTTTACAGTCTCTTTCCTGGGAACTTTTAAATAAGTAACCTGGATGAAAGCTTCTCCCATTGAGAGTTACTATCGTATTACTTGGGTGTGTGTTAAGAAAGCTGTTGAACAGGTAGAGCCAATGCCTCCCTGCCTTGTTTCAGATACTGTATCTGATTCCTTCTAGAGTTTCAACATTCAAAATCACCTCTAAACTTCAGCCAATTATGTGTTAGCAAATCAATGCAGCATTCAGAATTAAATATCATTAATTGGTGTTGAAACTAATTTTCAGTGCATGTAGGCTAAAAAAAAAAAACAAAACAAAACAGATGTAGGATTTCCACCTATAGGAGTAAGTATAATTTGTAATTTTGGTTTGGTCAAGCATCTGATATCTAATATTTTTGTGAGAAAATAACACAGATTATATTATGTGTTTATTTTGTAAAACTTTAAAAAATTATTTAGCTGGGTGATGGTGGTGTATGCCTTCAATCCCAGCACTCGGGAGGCAGAGGCAGGAGGATCTCTGTGAGTTCGAGGCCAGCCTGGTCTACAGAGTGAGATCCAGGACAGGCACAAAAACTACACAGGGAAACTCTATGTCTCAAAAAACCAAATATATATATACACACACACACACACACATATATATATATATATATATGTATATGTATATGTATGTATAATCAACTAAGATAATGTAATTAGTAGCCTTAGAGCACATTTTGAGTAGTTCAGTCCCAGTGAATGGTTGTTCTGCCCTGCTACCTGCTTTAAATTTTAGTGTGTTGAGTGTTAGTCACTAACAAAACTGTAGTGAAAGTTGGACTTTGAGCACAGGATTGTCACAGGTGTTTCTTCGGTGCCTGCTAGACTGAAAGATCCAGTGTAAGGATCAGTGAAGTCCCAGGATGTAGTCTTTACACCGCTCACAGCCTGGGGCAAGTGTTTTGTGCTCAGATGTTCGTGGACTAAATTCTGAAGGCTGTTGGAGAAGTGTTCTTGTCTGAAGTACTTCTTGCTGCCCGTTTCACGTGTGCGTTTGTAGGAAGCGTTTGCATCAGGCATTTTATCGCAGGAGCACGGTGGTTTCTCCTGACAAACTCACCATGGGAAGTATACTTTGAGAATGCACAGCTCACTGCATTGTTCTTGTATTTGTTACCACGCCGTAGCTGCATTGGAAAGCCTCCCGACCCTTTCTGGAATAGCATCTAGTGTCTCTGTTGTTAGCATCTATGTTGTTTTTATTTCAGAACCGACTCATTTGTCTCAGCCGTTAAGACGGTGTTGTTTGTCAGTAAGGTGCTCTCGCACATTTTTCAGCTATGATAGCAAGTATGGTATATAGCTAGTCGATGCCAGCATAGAACTTTCCTGCCAGGGCAGTCATCTTAGGTGTTCAGAGGCTGAAGAACTCCTGTAAACTAAACTGTTGACCATGCATGAAGTGCAGAAAAAAAAGTCATTATTAGTGTTGATGGCATGAGATTTTAATGAAAAGATTGAATGGCGGCTTAGAGCGCATGTGGATTATTGATTTATTTAATCAGTCATTCTTCTGACGGAATGAAAGGACCTCAGTGTTTTACAGCTTCTGGAGTTAACTGTGCAAATCCTAAGCTGCATAACGTGAGTCGCCTGTGTGGCAGCCCTTCTCCTCTGCAATAGTATTTTGGGTTTTCCTGGTCATAAAGGTGAAGGGTTTTTCTTTCTTAAATTAGATAATCCAGAATAATACAAAAAAAAAAACCAAAACCAAAAATAGCTCTTAACCCTATCACCTTGAATTTGTCATTGTGTTTAAGTATTTTTTTTTTTTTACTTAAAATTTTTTCTTTAGATTTTTAAAATTTTATTAATTTTATCAGCCAGTCTGTGGTGGCACAAGCCTTTAATCCCAGCACCTGGAGGCAGAGGCTGGCAGATCTCTAAGTTTGACACCAGCCTTGTCTATAGAGTGAGTTCCAGGCAAGGGCTGCATAGGGAAACCCTGTCTCGAAAAACTATTTTATCTATAGGAGTTTTTGCTTGCATGTCTTTATGTACGTCACATGCATACTTGAGGAAGTCAGAAGATGTTGGATCTCTTGGGGCTCAGAATCTGGAGTTATAGATGGTTGTGAACACTGTGTGGATGCTGGGAACCCAGCTCAGGTCCTCTAGAAGAGCAACAAGTGCTCCCAGCAGCTGAGCCATCACTCCAGGCCCGTTTCCCCCTTTTCAACACTTTAACTAAGTCCACATCGTATACTTGGTGCTTTGGTAAAGGTAGGTAGAAACCCACGTTGCTCAGTGGGGAGAGTCTGAATACAGTCACTTTCCTCCCATTTTTGTCTCTCTGGCCTCTGTAGTCGCACCCATCATTTAAGTGGTATTCTGTACTCTGCGTTAAAGTCATTCAAAATCAGACACCAGTTTCCGTGCTCAGTCAGGGCATCAGTCTTCTCTGGAAGCTTCCAGATGGTTCTCATGTGCAGCTGGGGCTAGTCTGCCTTTTCTGGGTGACTCTGCTCATCAATTTTATAGTTCCAAAAGCCTTTCACACTGCTTTTGTTTGATTCTCCCAGATGTGCCGAGATGTAAGCAGGACTTAAAAATAAATAAATAAATAAATATTTATATATATATGTATTAATAGTTTTAACATTTTTTAGATTTATTCATTTTATGTGTGTTTTGCCTATATGTATGTCTGTGTACTACCTGTATGCCTGGTGCCCTCGGAGGCCAGAAGAGGCATCAGATCCCCTGGAACTGGAGTTATGGATAGGTGTGAGTCACTCCTGGGTCCTCTACAAAGGTAGCCCCTGCTCTTAATCACTGAGCCGTCTCTCTAGCCCTAGAACTATATTTAGTTGATAGCTATTAACAGCCTGACAGGAACTCAATTAAGTTTTAATACTTTTCATTTTTACATACTTGTTTTATTATTATTTTCTCAGTGCTGGGATGTCAGCCCAGATTTGGGGCCTCACACTTGCTAGGCAGGTGCTCAGCTACTAAACTATATGTACCCTGGCTCTTTCACTATTTTTAAAAATCTCATGTTTATTCTAATTATCTTTAGATGACATATTTAAGGAACTTTAAAGATATATACTTTGGGTATTGATTCATTATGATGAATATGAATCAAACCCCCCCCCCCCCCCCGGCCGCCCCCGCCCCCCGCCCCCGCCACAACAGGGTTTCTTTGTGTAGCCTTGGCTGCCCTGGAACTCACTCTGTAGACCAGGCTGGCTTCGAACTCCTGCCTCTGCCTCCCAAGTACTGGGATTAAAGACGTTCGCCACCACTGCCCAGCTGAATCACCTTTTTACACACACACACACACACACACACACACACACACACAGATCTATATACATAAATATATATGTTTATATATTTCTTTTTCCTTGGTTTCCCCTGAAGTAGACTAAAAAAAATCAAACTCATTTATTCAGTGACTGCTCTATTTAAGACAGGGTGCAAGGACTTTCAGAAATTTTGTTCTGTTAGTAAAATGTTAGTTAATAGAAGCTAAATACAGCTGGGTGTGATGGTATACACCTGTAATCCTAGCACTTGGGAGAGGGACAGGAGTTTTTATTTTGGGGCCAGCCTGAGCTATATAGAGAAACTTTATCTCAAGAATAAAGTAAAATAAAGCAACAGTAGCTAAAATACATGCCAGCTATTACCACAGGAATGATTTTTGGTTAAAATATTCTAGGCCGCGGCTGGCAAGATGGCTTAGTGATAAAAGGTGCCTGCCACTGCACAGCTTGAGCTCGATCCCTGAGGACCCCAGTGGTGGAAGGAGGAAACTGACTCCTGCAGGCTGTCCTCTGAACATGCATGCACCAACGAGTGTGCCCGTACCAGACACAACACGAGCGAATAATGAAGAGGAGGTTTTGACTGGCAGTGTCAGTGGTCAGTTGGAAATCATATCCTTTTCCAACAGACATTTTGTAACTAGGCTTCCTTCCCTCCCTGAGACTGAGCACTACCTAGGACTTGATGTCTGCCAGGCAGGAGCTGTGCCGCTGTGCTTTACAGCTGAGCTCTTGTCTGCATTTCAGAGGGATGTCTGTGTTTAAGGGTAAAGTTACTTGGAAAAGTCACTTTAAAAAATATACTTATTAAGTGGATTGCAAATCTTTTTTTTGTTTTTTTGAGACAGGGTTTCTTTGTGTAGCTTTGGAGCCTATCCTGGATCTCACTCTGTAGATCAGGTTGACCTCGAACTCACAGAGATCCACCTGGCTCTGCCTCCCCCGAGTGCTGGGATTAAAGGTGTGCACCACCACCACCACCACCACCACCACCACCACCACCACCACCACCACCACCGCCGGCAAGGATTGCAAATCTTTAAAAGACCAATTTACCTTTGGAGAAAAAAAATCAGTTTGTAACCTAAAACCTTTTATATATGTTTCTGAAATGTGTAAGTTCTGAAAGCTTTAAAAAAAAGTTTTGTGGTAAAAATGAGCTATTCTTGTTTGATGTAATCATTCATATATTTCAGTAAATAAATATTTCCTTATTTCTTTTTTTGTTTTTGTTTTTTGAGAAAGTTTCTCTGCTAGCCTTGAACTCGGGTGTCTGCCTGTCTGCCTCCTGAGTGCTGGGATTAAAGGTGTGCGCCACCATATCCCGTAGGTAAAAAATATTTGTAGTGATTGTGAGGGAGTTTAGCTTAGTAAGTGGAACATAGAGTGCCCATTCTTGCAAAACCTGGGAGTTTGCAGTTCTTAGACATGACTGGCCTCAAGGTTTCCTTAAGAATTTGTTGACCTACACACTGTCATTCACAAACATGTTTCTAACTTTGTCAACTTTGGTTTAAGTGATTTTTGCTTAAATAGTGAATTTTATACATTTCAAAATAGTTAACCTCTTCTCCTGTAGCTTAAGGTGTGATATGTTAATGTTGCTTTCATTTTCTATTCTTTTTTTCAGACAGTGTTTACTGGCCAACATATTTTCTAGTTTTGTTTCACAAAGCATTAAAAATGATGTGCAAAATTCATTACTTTGAGTTAACCTTCATCCAGGTCATGCTCCTCTCCTTTGGGGCAGTTTGCCTTTCTGTTGTACATGCCAGCTTCCCTGAAGGACAAAGGAGGGAAAGTTGTCTGTAGGACTTTTGCCTAGCACAGGGTTAAGAGGAGCAGACAGAAATGGCTACCAGCTGAATAAAGTGTGCTAAACATAGTGTTATTGGAATTTGGTCCTTCTTGAAGTCCTTGAACATCTGTGACTGCACCAAAAGCTAGAGACCTGCAGATACAACTTACAGCATCAGTTAAAGTTACTCTAGCCTTGTTGACGGGATGAGGTTGCGTATGACTTTTGACTGACGTGTCACCTCTTACCTTTGTCCCAGTTGGGCTTAACAGAAGTCTAGACCTTGGGCCTCCTAGTGTCTACTACTCTTAGTCTGTTATGACCAGCCAGGAGGTTCCAGACAGTGAACACCTGGGACTCTAGTGCCAGACTGGGTTCTCTGCCGTATGGGGCCCATGGTGGCTCATGCAGGCAGGCTAGTTATATTTGTAGGGAGAGGTAATTATTGTTTTCACAGAGGAAGCATTTGCAGTATAGTTTCAAATTCAGCATTAGTTAAATAAACCAGAGTTTCAGATCATCAAAATCTGATGACTAGATCAAAAGCAGCTAGTGTGAGTTTTCGGTTTTCTCAAATGCTGTGTACTACAGTCTTTGTGTTGCCCAATCTTGTCCTTGAGATTTTAAAGTTCATAAGGAGAGAGTCACTGTGTAGTGCTTTCATGTAACATGGCATCTGGAAACAGTGCAGAGCAACAGTAAGACTTTGCTGTGTACCCTCTTCTGCCTCTTCTTGTCTGTCTGTCTGTCCTGGGGCAAGTTTCTTAACTGTTGTGAATTCCACAGTTTATAATTTGGGGGATGGGGGTGGTTTTGAGACAGGGTTTCTCTGTGTAGCCCGGGCTGTTCTGGAACTGACTGTGTAGACCAGGCTGGTCTCCAACTCAGAGATCTGCCTGCCTCTGTCTCCCAAGTGCTGAGAGTAAAGGTGTGTGCCACCACAGTTTACGTTTTTAAAGATGGGGCCTTGGAGCCTTTATTTACAGCAGGAGAAATAGTAGCTGAGCACCTGCTCCATTTTCACTCCTCAATGATCTCCTGGCTTCCAGGTGTGGAATTGGGCTGGATTGAAATATTACTATCTTCGTGATCTTTTCAGCCTCAGTTTCTAATTTGTGGAATGAATGCTTCCGAGTAGCCGGAGGGTAAAATGCACTTGTATGTGACTGTAGAAAGCATCCCTTGTGGACTCTGGACAGCAGGAAGAGAGTGAGCAGCAGCGGTGCTGCTGGTAGTTTGTGTTGAAGTGTAGTTTGAGCTTCCTCTTAGTAAATTAAAGCAAGTGGGCTTCCCCTTGGAGTGTGCCTGGTGTGTGGCTTGTTACCATGCTGTGAGTGTCTGTAAATTGTGTGCATTAACCACTTCCTAGAAGGAGGCCATGTTAGTCAGGAAAGTCCCCCCTCTGGAATTGAGAGGTGAGCAAATGACTTCGCTGGTTTTTTGCTGGTTTGGGGCATGCTACTTGGCCTCTGAGCTCCTTACATCGGTGTAAAATTGTGGAAACCTGTCCTGTGTACCCAAGCATGCCTGTAAAAATAAGTTGTATTTATGAAAAGTGCTTTGCAAATTGTAAGAAAGATTTTAATTACAAAGACAAACTTAGCATTTTTGAAGCAACTAAGGGAGTTCACCCTAAGCTTTGCCCTCTAGGCAACTTGGGTATGTATTTGTAGAGGGAAGGGCTTGAGGTTTTTAAAACCTTTTTCACCAAAATGTAGCATCCTTAAATTAAAAAAAAAAAATGTTTATTTTATGTGTCTGAGTGTTTGCCTGCACATATAAGTGGACCAGTGTCTGTTACCCATGCAGACCAGAAGAGGGCATAGATCCCTTGGAACTGGAGTTACAGATGGTTGTGAGCTGCTACATGGGTGCTGAGAATAGAACCTGGGTCCTCTGCAAGAGCTGTAAGTGCAAGTAACTCCTGAGCCATCTCTCTAGCCCTTAAATATTTTTGTTATGAGACGTCCTTCTATAATGTAATAGACTAAGTTAATGAGATCATGTACGTTCAGTTTTCAGAAAAGCGACACCTTTGTTGTTATTTTTCTTCAACACCCTTGAAGTCATTTCTATATTTAGACCTTAGGCTTCCCTTATTCTGATTGTTGTGTAAAATACTATTTATGATAAAAAGAATGATAATAATTGTACATTCTTAACTGTGTTATCCATTTATGTTTTCCTTAAAATTTCGGCCCCATGTTCTGACTGGGGAGTTGAAGCCAGCAGTGGACGTTGATGCGTTATAATCCAGCACTGGAAGGCTGCGGCAGGAGAGTCACTGCAGTGCAGGGCCAGCCTGAGCTACATAGGGAGTGAGCCCTGTCTCAACTCCTTCCCCTCTGAGAGCAAGCTTTTAAAGACTATATGTATATTCTCAAGGCATGCCCGCTCCTTGAGTAAATGGGAAGCATAGTCTCCCAGGCCTGCTTCTTCCACTTGCAGGACCAGTGTCTGGTTTCCTGTTCTCACTCACTCACTTGTTCACAGAGAGTGTTTGAATGGAGAATATGTGAAGATAGGGTGACTGGATAGTGATGGGGAAAAACTTACTTGTTAACATTTCCCTTAGTAGCTAGACTCAGGAGTCGCTGAATCTTCAGCCTTGGCAGCAGCATGGTCAATACCTGTTCCAGGCAAAAGGAAAAGGCAGGTTAGTTTGCCTCAGAAGGAAATAGCCTTTTACATTTCAAAAGAAATGAAAAAAAAAAGGTTAAAATATAAACACTAAAGTTTCAGTGGCTGTAATTTTCTAAAGACAACATTTATGGTGCATTACAGATTTTAGGTTGGTTTTTTTTTTTGGGGGGGGTGCTATATTGAAGACCAAGAAACTTGTAGCATTGGCTGTGTGGAATTTACACTCCCTCTCCCCTCACAGAACTGTAGTAGCACTCTTTAAATTCCACCAAATAACATAGTTTTGAAAATGAGGGCTGAGCAGAGAACTCTTGTGGTCTGCCAGGAAGCTGGGGATAGCCTGCATCTGGAAGTCAGTTCTCCTGCCTTGCATCTGCTAAGTGTCATGTTGAGTGAGCAGCGTCTGGCTCTCATGCTAGAGTGGTCAGGACTGCTGTACTGAGGTTTTGGGGGAAAGAGAGCATCCAGCCAGTCACTGAACCAAAGGACTGTTGTCCCTTCATGGGGAGGTGAGAGGTTCTGGAAACAGGACTAGACAGTTTGTATCAACTGGTATGCTGTGCAGGTGATGGGAGAGACTTGTCATGTAGCCTAGGTTAGCTGGAACAAGCTTGAGCTCTTGATCCTCCTGTATCCACCTTCCAAATTGGTGGGATTACAGGTGTGGACTATCATGGCTGGCCAAGTGTGAGGGTTTTATTTTAGATAAAGCTGTTTAAGAGGAGGATTGAGGATTTTATGGGTATTGAGTCTTGAACTTGGCTCTAGCTATCTGGTTACATATCTAGATTGTAAAATACTGTTGAAATGTGCTGCCACTGACAGGCTGAGGACAGAATGTATGCTATGCGTATGAAAGAAATGTCCCATTGGCATTAGGTGAGTCGAGGCGATGGGTCCTGACAGCACACACGTCAGGGAGATGGCATGGCTTTGGTAAAGCTTTTTTTGTTTGGGATAGCTGTGACAAGGTGGTTTTTAAGTAGTTCCCATTAGCGTTGTAGATGGTTTCAGGAGTGGAGAGTAAGTGTAGAATGTTCTTTTCTTCTTCAAGTAATAAACTACTGGTTGTTAGCCCATTTTCCTTCTTTCGCAGGTAAAAAACAAGAAGCAGATGAGTTGAGTGGAGATGCTTCTGTGGAAGATGATGCTTTTGTCAAGGTAAAGTGTTCATCTCTAGGTTAAGATGTTTACTTTGTGTGATGATAAATTCATGGATTTTGACTTGAACATTAGACACTGAGGAACATAGGGTTAAAGAGACTTAAATATTGGCAGCCCCATGAGCTCTCGTAATTGAGGTATACAGGAAATAAGTCTGTAGCTAACTGAGACATGAAGAAAAGCTAAGCTGGGTGTGGTGGCGCATACCTTTAATCCTAGCAGAGGCAGGCAGATCTCTGAGGCCAGCCTAGGCTACACAGACCCTTGGCTTAAAAAACAAAACAAAACTAAAACTGATGAGTATGTTTGGGCATTCAAGTGGGAATCTGAGGCCTGAGGACCTGGAGAACACTCAGGATAATGAATGGTATGTTAGGTGGACAGCGTTGCACTTGTGAAGGATACTGGTATTTTTTTCAGTCTGCTTATTGCATTAACTTTTATACAGTATTTGTAGGACTCGATCATGTATACTTTAAAACCAGAGAGGGAAAATTGCTGATGTGTTATTTATTACCTAGTAAAGATCATATTAAGAAATTTGTTACACCCTTTAAAGATAAATACACCACACCTTTTTGAACCAAAAAGGAATGTATCTCAAAAAGAGAAAATTAAATAAGTAATTTTGATTGGGGCAGTGATAGTTCTGTGTATTACAAGTATAGAACAAGTTATTTTTAGTTGTAGTTGGTATTTTATTTCTTTGAATGAAAAGTAGTGTGCTATTTGTTGGGTCTTAAGCACTGTGGCATTTGCAGATATTAATGATCACAGTGCTTTTTAAATTACATGCATTTTTATTCCCATCTGTTCTGTGTTCTTATGTTAGTTAGTTCACATTGTCACAATTGTCTCTGGGTGTTTGTGTGTTGACTGTGAGGTCAGCTCATGTCCATTTTCCCACCTGTAGCTCCTACAGCCTAGCTCTGTGCCCTCTCTGCTCCACACACATCACACCACACAGAGATAGAAGCATTTCATCGAGAACCTTGAAAGCAGATAGTTTTAGTAACTATTTGCCTGGGGAGCCACCAAACTTAGTGCCTGCATTCCTATAACCAGCTTTTGTTTGAGCCTTTAAGAACTCTTTAGTTTTGGTATCTATTATTCTTGTGGTGTGTCTTTCACTGGGTCTATTTCTTTGTTATTAGTTTCTGTACTTCTTTACTAGTGTGTGATTAAGCAAAAATTATAAACTAGAAAACATTTCAACTTGTACAAAGAATGTTTAGTTTCCTACTGTTTTTAAATTGTATCAGTCATTTGGAATGTTAGAGGAGATACATGCGTTTTGAGTGGAGTAGTGAGATGGCCCATCTGCTGGGAGGGTACTTTTGTGTCAGCCTTAAAATAATCTGGTGAGGTCTAGAAGAACAAAAGAGACTGTTAGAAAACTGTGTGAATATACCGTTAGTTCTTAATATTCCTTTCTTCACTTGAAAAGTATATGTGATGGAGTTGATAAAATCAGTGAATTTCATTTCTTGCTTCTAGAGTTGTTAATTTCAGAAGTTTTAGAGTAGTGGTGGGTAAATGGCAGTCCGGTGGTTGTTTCTGTGGGTAAGTGATGTCCAGGTTTGCTTCAGAGTGGTGTAGTTCTTCAGGGACTCCCTCCATCTTTGTGCCTCTGCCATTCTAAATGACCTACACTGTTAGCCCCTCCCACTGCTCCCTAGTCATGCTGTGTGGTGGCAGTCACCCCAGAGCCCACTCTGCAGGCACTCTGCACTGTAGAGCAGCCATGGTTTTGCTGCCCTCCTTCCTCACTAGACAGTTTTCCTTTTCTGAGTTCAGCTACAAATGGTGAGTAGACTGCTTTTTCCTTGTTAGCCCAGAAACAACTCCTTAAACCTTGATTTGCTGCAGAATAAGGAAGGTGCATCTGTGACTGTCAGCCCTTCCTCCCACCAAAATACCCTATCTCTGTGTATTTTGAAGGACATAGACCTGGTACAGAGCTAACCCCAACCCATGTCCCCTTCCTATGTAAATTGGCAGTGAGAGATTTAAAGCAATACTTTTAAATGAACAATGCATACTTTTTAAGAGTAGACTGATGCAGCAATGGGAGTTCTCTATTATTAACTAGAAGTAAACTTCATGTTTAAATATGCATGTGATGTCCAGGGTCTCTGCTGTTAAATTAGACCGGCACATGGAGAGTGGAGAATCACTTCATTTCCTAGAAGCTATGCCTTCTGGACAGCTCTTAGACTGTGGCTTGGAAACTCTTAAATAATTGAACTTAAAGTATCTCTGTAGTGATTCAGCTTATATTTCAGTGTGAAATTTGAGATTTAGTTATGACTCATTGGTTTGCGTATTGACTACATGCTTAAAAGACAGTTTATGTGACAGGTAAAAAATGCTTGGCCTTGCACTCTGGGAATATCATAAAATAGTCAAATCTGCCACATGTAGAGTTGTAAATTTTCAAAAGTGTTTGATGGATAACCCACACCACTTGGCCTCTAATTGTACCAAATTTTCTTACCATTAAAAGGACTGTGAATTGGAGAATCAAGAGACACATGAACAAGATGGAAATGACGAGCTAAAGGACTTGGAAGAATTTGGTGAAAATGAAGAAGACATTGTGCAATCCCAGGAGTTGCTTTCTGCAGAAGAGAACAAGAAGACCGAAGAATTAATAGAGGCAGAAGCAATAGAAGAAGATAGAGAAAAAGAGGACATCGAGAGTCAGGTCTTCAGCCAGTTTTCTTAAAACATGACCCAGATAAATTAAGATTTACTATTAGAAAGTTTTTTTGTTTTGTTTTGTTTTTTTAGTTTGATTTGGAGGTCTGAGAACTTAAAAAGAAGTATATTTTATAAAATTACCCAGAATCTTATCATCTAAGGCTTTTAAAATTTTTGCTTATTTTACAAATATATTTACATAGTTATTGCCATGCCATAAGTTGCTGTTGATTCTATATTTTGTTTTTATATAACATGCCACAATGACTTGGTAATTAGGCTGCTTTCTGTGTGTCTGATAGCTGCTTTACAACCTTGAACATTTAAGGTTTGGAGGTTTTCTATGCCACTAGGAATGAGTGTGCCCATTTCACTCAGACCTTGCCAGTATTACTTGGTAATAGGTCCCTCCACCCCTATTTGCTTCAGTAGGATAAAAAGTTATATTTCTTCATTTATTATCATGGGTAAGAAAATTAAAGTTGAATTGTAAAGCGATTTTCAGATCTTTCCTTTAAAATAGACCATTGTCCTGCTTTGAAGTATGTTAGATCTCAGGAAAACCATTGGATCATAGGGAATGAGGACTGTCAGTATTCATAAAGCACTTGCCTCTTGCCTAGACTGGTAAATGAGGGGCTCAAGACTTTTCTAACTACGTAGTAGCACAACTGATAGTTTTATGTTGTCATGAAGAGTGTAGCCTGAATTCCTGGTTTGGTGCCCTCAGTTATCAGAGCATGAGGCAGTGATAACCCGGTCTGAGCGTCAGAGCGTAACTGTTGTAGCTCGCTGTTTTGTAAAGCAAAGCTGTTGTGTACCTTTTACTTAGGACACTGAAGCTCAAGAAGGCGAAGACGACACTTTTCTAACAGCCCAAGTAAGTTTGCACTTAGTCCTGTGAGTATACCATTGTGGGGGAGGGCCTGGAAGAGCAATCGTAGCTTCACTTTGTGATTCTTTACTTCATAAAACTGCTTTAAGTTTTAACCATGAGCTTTGAATGTGGTGTGGACAGACTGTTGGCAGCTGAAGGTTCTGGTGCCACAAAAGTGATTAGGAGCAGAGGTTCCTCTTATTTTTAGAGTTAGAAAGTTCAACCTTTGTGTAAAATAGTAGAGACTTCTCAAAAAACAGACTTTTAGGAAGTCTAGAATCTTATTGTTTTTTTTTTCCCATTTGGTGTAAAATAATTTAAAGTATGATATCCTTTTCAATGCTTTAATTTTTTTATTAGTCTAACATGGCTAGGATGAACTTGGATAACAGTGGAAAAATCTCTTGTTGTGGAAGTGGCTGCATGTGAATGTGGTGAGACTTGCTTTGGTCCCGGTTATGCACGGCGTACATTTGAAAGCATCCCAGTGCTGGAAACAACATTTATAACTTGGTTTCATCCATTCACAAGGACCTTTTGTATATTAATTCTTTAAGTGCCATGCTTTCAAATAGATACCTTACCACTCACCACTGACTAGATTGCTAGATTTAGGAAAAATGGTGATGGAGTCTGTGACTCAGTAGTGTCCGCTAGAAGAGCGGTTACAGGAGCATATCATGTTCAGACTGCAGAGCTGGGGTAGAGAGATGGCTCCTTGCTTAAGAGCATTTGCTGTTGTAGAGGAGCGAGGTTTGGATCCCAGTACCCACATGGTGGCTCACAGCCATCTGTCACTTCAGGCCTGGGGGATTTGATACCCTCCTCCAGCCTTTACTTTGCAACAGACATGCACATGGTACACAGACATACATGCAGGCAAAACCACTCACACTCATAAAATTAATCTTTAGGGGAAAAAAAGACTGTAGCCAGCTGTTCCCAGCTGTGTGCCTTTTCTGTGGCTGTCTTGCCTTGCTGTGGTTGTCCTCACAGAGGAGTGAGAGGAGCTGTGGCCCCCTGTTTTACCTCAGTGCAAGAGAACTGACATTTCTGGGAGCAGTGTTTCTGGTCACTTGTAATACTTAGGAAGGGGCCATTTGGACAGTGAGAGGCAGCAGGCCTGTGCCCCTTCTGTCGTGTGCACTCACTTCTGCATGATAGATGGGGGGGGGGGGGTACTTTTCTACATTACTGTTTTTCAGAAAACTGGAATTGAGCTCTGTGTAGTTTTGGCAACTTTTTGAGTTCCACTGCTGGGATGCTTCGAGCTTATATAGCTAGTGAGCTGTGTGGCAGTGTTGTGTCTTGGAACCCTGTTTACACCACAGGCTACTTTATTACAGCATGTTCAACAGGTGGAAGTAAAGTATCTCATGGAACAGTTCTTTTTTAAAGTTAAAACCAATTTTTTGTTTGTTTTGTTTTTCGAGACAGGGTTTCTCTGTGTAGTTTTGGTGCCTGTACTGAATCTCGTTCTATAGACTAGGCTGGCCTTGAACTCACAGAGATCTGCCTGGCTCTACCTCCTGAGTGCTGGGATTAAAGGTGTGCGCCACCACTGCACGGCTAAACCAATTTCTATGGGATAGAATAAGTGAAACCATTCCATCCTGATAATGAAAGAAAAGTTATTTCAGAGACCAAGATATGAAATTGTATCAAAAAATAAGGAGGCTACATCTTCAGAGAGATTTTAAATAAAATCTTATAGCTGAGAGTTATGGTGCAGCCTCTGACTTGGAACTTAGAAGGTAAAACAGGTGCATCACAGACAGCAGGATTGCGAGTTCGAGGCCAGGCTAAGCTACATCACTAGACCCTGTAAAAATCCGTAAGAAGAAAATACAGCTGGGCGGGGATAGTACACACCTTTAGTTTCAGCACTCAGAAGGCAGAGGCAGGAGGATCTCTTGAGTTCTAGGCCAGCCTGGTCTCAGAATGAGTTCCAGAACAGCCAGGACTACACAGAGAAACCCTGTCTCGAGCGAACAAACAAACAAACAAAAAATAAGAAAGAAAATTATAATGTCCTTTATTTTTCTTTTTGTAAATAATGTATATGAAAACACCTGGAGATATACAAATTTATAGATTCCCCTGTGATTGGATGCTTCTAAATATGTGTCCTGAATATATTATATGCGTTAGGGGTGAGCAGGTATAACTGTTAGCCAACTTGAACTCTTTTCAGCTCCTCCAGTCCTACTTCCTCCACCTCCATTTACATTGTACACTGCAGTGTTTAAAATCAAATCCATTTTCCATGACCAAGTTCAATATGTAGCTTTAAAAGAAATTCCTAATATAAAAATGATAATGTCATTAAGTAGTGAAGTTAATTTTCAATATTCATTCAGCTGTGGATATTTTCTCCTTACAGGTTTGTTTAAATCCAGACCTATCCACTGTGATTGATTGACATGTCTGTTAAGGCCCTTTTAATATGTAGGCTTGCTCTGTGACTTAGTTTCTCCTTGTTTTATTTGTTGAAAACTTAGTTGATTATATCTCATAGAGCAAGGGTCAGATAGGAAATATTTTAGCTTTTGTGGGCCGTGTAGTCCGTGTTACAGCTGCTCAGCTCTGCCGCCGTAGTATGAAAGCAGTTAGAGACAGTGTGGAAATGGATAAAGAAAGAACAGTAAAAAAGAACAGTTTCCCAAGCCCTGCATTAGAGCCTCTGAAGTCTAGATTGTTTTTCCTTTTTGTATAGACAGAATTTCTCTGTGTAGCCCTGGCTGTCCTGGAACTCTCTGTAGACCAGGCTGGCCTCAAACTCACAGAGATCCGCCTGCCTCTGCCTCTTGAGTGCTGGGATTAAAGGCCTGTGCCACCACTGCCCAGCCAAAAATGTAGATTTTGCTGGTTACATTCCATTGTGTCTTTGAACATATTCTTGCTTACTGTAGTTACTTGAAATTGGTAAATTGGCGGTAGACTGCTGGATTACTGTCAGATTCAAGGAGAGCATGAGAGACCGAGTGCTTCATAGGTGGGTTGCTACCCTTGTGCTGCTGTGTCTTTTTGTATGGCACCTAAGTCATTGGTGATGTGTTTCAAAGTAGTCATAGTGTTGACTGGAATATTTCTAGAAAAACTAACCCTTTATATACTATTTGGTTATCAAGTAGTATCATTTTTAAAGGAAAACAAGGATATGTATTTGATTTTTCCCCCCTTTTCACCAATTTCCAGAATAACGAGCTAGTTGACCAGCACCTTCAATAAGTAGTACCAATGGGTTTTTGATTGTTTCTTTGCTTCCTGTCCTTTTATTTCAGGCTCATGTATTTAATGTATGTCAGTCTGTGGTTATCCTTGAAGTTGAGAGTGTTCCCACCTTCTGTTAGCGACAGTTTTAGCTCTCTTTATTGTTGGTGTATATAAAGATGTTCTAGTTTCTTTCTGCTGGACCTGCATTGTAGCCATTGCTTCATGTTAGTGGTAAGTGCTATGTCAGGACAGCAGTCAGGGTGTGACTGTTCACTGCTCCTGAGTTGTTCATTGATTCTGGGCCTTTTCTGTAAATAGTTCATAGGGATAGTTCAAAGTCCTTTAGCTCACATTCTTAGGTACAGTAGCCTTAAAGGACCCCCCCCCCCCCCCCCCCCCCCCCCCCCCCCCCCCCCCCCCCCGCCATTCCTGAACATGACTGAAGAATTCCCCAGTTATTTATAGCATAGCCTCACTAAGGATAAACAAGTTACAGTATTGCAGATTTGTTCTGCCTCCTGGAATAGAGTACCAACTGATACATACTTCGATTGATTTGTTTCATCTATTTTTAATTACTGATTTAAAGAACTTAGTCTGTAGCTTTTTGGGATTCTACAGTTATTTTTTTTATCTAATTCTATACATATTTAAAATACTTGATTTTACATCAAAGCTATAAAATGAGATGTTCAAAAAAGTGTCTATGTAGTTCCCTGCCATTCCCTTGTTAATAATTTTAAAAAATCCTTGACATGGACTGGAGAGATGTCTCAGCAGTTGTTACATAGCACTGGCTGTTCTTCATGAGGCCCTGAGTTCAAGTCCCAGCACTCACGTGGTGCTCTCAGTCTTCTATGACTGCATTCTACTAGTTCATGGAATCTGATGCCCTCTTCTGGTGTGCAGACATACATGTAGATAAAACACCTGGATACATAAAATACATTACAAAATCCTTGACATAGTCTATTTCTTTATAAAATACAAATGAGAATGATGTTTGTGTGAGGACAATAACCTCAGTGTTAAGTGTGTAAACCCAGTCCTTAGCTTTTGACTTGAAGTTTAAGTCTGCATGAACGTTGCTTCCTGTACTTAATTGTAGTACTGGGACTTTGAGCAGATGCTCTTAGAGGCCAGTTTGAACATAAAAATCATGGCTAGGGATGTAGCTCAGTTGGTAGTGCTTGTCTGCTATGTACAAAGGGTTGGATTTGACCCCGGCACCATACTTTAAAACAAACCCTTCCTTGCTGGAATGGAGAATTATTTTAGATCCTAGCATGAACATGTGCAATTAGTGTTTCTTTGTAGTGTTGTTTGCCTAATTTGAATTTACTTGAGAATTTTCTGAACATTTTTTTTCTAGAATGTTCTTGTTAGGGTTTTAAATCTTAAGCATTTCCTCTGGTCTCAAGAAGCTCTTTAGTGACTGGATGTGATGGTACACAGCTTTAAATCCAGCACTTGGGATGCAGACACAAGAGGATCTCGGTGAGTGTGAGACCAACCTGGTCTATATAGCAAGTGCCAGCTCAGCCAGAGCTACATAGTGAGATCCTGTCTCAGAAACAAAAGAGGGACTAGAGAGATGGCTTAACACCTAAGAGCACTGGTTGCTTTTGCAGAGGACCTACATTTGGTTCCCAGCACCCACATGGCAGCTTACAACCATTTCTAACTCCAGTTCCAGGGGATCCAATGCCCTCTACAGGCACCAGGCATACATGCAGTGCACTTACATACCTGTAGACAAAACAACCAAAAGAAAACAACAAAAAGAGCCGCTGTGGTGTCCTAAGATTATGCCATGTCTGTTCTTTTATTTGTTACCTATGTGTACAACACTTCTCTAATCTGAGGGACTTTCCCTTTTTCTGGGGCTTGGGGGAGACATAGATCTGTATACTTCTCAAAGCATCTGTTCTCTTCATAAAGTTAATGTCTCTCCAATCTAGTGCTTGCTAGCTGTTCATAGGGTTCTTTTTATATCTATTCCTCTTTTTTTTTTTTTTTTTTTTTTTTTTTTGGTTTTTTGAGACAGGATTTTGGTGCCTGTCTTGGATCTCGCTCTGTAGACCAGGCTGGCCTCGAACTCACAGAGATCCACCTGGCTCTGCCTCCTGAGTGCTGGGATTAAAGGCATGCGCCACCGCCACCCAGTTTATATCTACTACTTTTATTTACCCTTGATACATTTTAAATCACATGTGGAATAAAGTCTAGATGAATCTTTAAAAATACATCATGTTAAAAATTAATTACATTTATTTTGTGTGTGTGTGTGTGTGTGTGTGTGTATGTATGTATGTATATATGTAGATCACAAGACAACTTGTGAGAGTGATTTCTCTCCTTCCACCATGTGAGTCCTTGGGATGGAACTCAGGTCATTAGATTTGGCAGCAAGTACCTTACCTGTTAAGTCATCTCAGTGGCTCATTTATTTATTTGTTTATATTACATCATACTCTTTTCAGTAAGTAACCCCACAATGGTAAGAGTTTTCAGAGTTCTGTTGAACTCAGAAGTCCTTTAGAAAGAGTGATATCTTACAGTATATTTATATTCAGTGACTTTATTTCAGCAGATACCTAGTGCTTATTATGGGCTTCAGATATGTAACATATACTAGGCCATTGCTGTTGTCCATGAAGCTCAGATTGTTCCCATTTCTAGCTGGGCCAATTTGTTTTTCCCACACCGTTTAGTGCATTGTCAACTAGATGTCAGGCAGTTACTGATGTGATATCATTTTGAAGGCTTATTCAGTCAGGCTGAATATAGGTCCTCTCATTTACCAACCACAGAGACGCATGTATATCACAAACTAGGCTAAAGGATGGCAGTAGAATGTAGTTGACTGAAGAGTGTGTGTGAGGCTTGATCTGACTTTTGCTGTCCCTAGGGTCCGTGGAAAGAGAGGAGCTTTGTGTTAAGTCTTGCAGCATTTGACTAGGGATTGTAGGCCCCACTACAGGATAACTAATTGACTACTTGCTTTCTAGAAAATGGGATTCATTTCCATGCATGAAATGCTCTTATTCAAGATAGTTCCCAAAGTGGCTAATTTAAAGATTGTTTTCAGCGGGGAGACTATTTTCAAACATGTTGCATATTTGTACACAGCTCTCATGGGTATGGACATTTTCCTATTGCTTTTTGTGCTTCTTGACTTGCCTTTTTGTTATAAGGAGTTTGGAGCATATGTAGACCACTGTTAACCCTAATAGTGCTATTCGAATGAGTGTGCACTTACCTGTGTGGTCATTCACTGTCAGCTCTGCTCTCACCAGCACTGGTTCCTAAGAAGTAGGTCAGACCGCTCTGTGCTGTGGGCAGTAACACATTAACCACTGTGTGGAGACACTGGGCTTAGGAGATCCTTCAGCAGACATGTAGAATTAAGAAAATGTCTAGGGAGCTGGAGAGAAGGCCCAGTGGGAGTCTGGCTTTCCCGGAAGCCACCCTGTTGACCAGACAGGTCTCAAACCCAGAGATCAGTCTGCCTCTGCCTTGCCGCCACCGCCTGGCCTAACTGGACATCTTTTCCTCCAGCCAGTCATGTTGCATCTTTAGTAGAATAGCTTGACAGTGGTGTGGTGTTGGTGCTGCAAGTCAATCATTCATTAAGATGGCTCGTTTATTTACCCTTTCAAGGTAAATTAGTAAACCATTCCTGAGTCTGAAAGGAAAAAAATGTATCTAGAATTTAAGAATAGCTTAATATTGTCCCCTTGCTACCACCAGCCATTGCTCTTTGCAAGTGCTGCTCATGAGTTGTGTGATTAAAAGCTCAGAGGTAGTGATTTATTTCTTTAATTTTAAAGAGTGTGTGTGTGTGTGTGTGTGAGTGTGTGAGTGATAGCACATCTGTGGAGGTCAGAAGACAACTTGTGTTGTTAGTTTTTTCCATCCACATATGTGTCCTAGGTATTGAACTCAAATTGTCAGTCTTGGTAGCAAGTGCCTTTATCCACTGAACCATCTTGCTAACTCCATGTGGAAGTTTATTAAATTCTTGGGAACTAGCTGGGCGGTGGTGGCACACACCTTTAATCCCAGGACTCAGGAGGCAGAGCCAGGAGGATCTCTGTGAGTTCGAGGCCAGCCTGGTCTACAGAGTGAGTTCCAGAAAAAGCACCAAAACTACACAGAGAAACCCTGTCTCGAAAAAAAAAAAATTATTGGGAACTAGATAGGTAGCTCATTGGTTAAGAGTACACACTGTTCTTGCAAAGGACTAGAGTTTGGTTTCTAGCATCCATGCTGGGGAGCTCATAACTTCCTGGAACTCCAGCTCTGAGGGATCTGATAACCTTCTGGACTTCAAGGACGACTGAAGTACGCGCACACACACACATACACACACACACACACACACACACACACACACACACACACACACACACACACACACGTTCTCTCTCTCACTCAAAAAAAATTTGAACTTTAAAATTGAAAAGAAATCATAGCATACAATATTGGTACACAGACCGATAGGATTTATATTGCTGTTGATTTATATTACAAGGGTGAGGTCCTGAGTTCAGATCCCCAGCATCCATGTGAAAGCCTCTTGTGATGCATGCCTGTAACTCTGGAGTGGTGGGGTGGGGATGACAAGATGGGACAGGCGGGTCCCTGGAGCTCTCTGGCCAGCCAGTCTAGCTAATTGGTGAGCTCCAGGTTCAGTGAGAGACCTTGTCTCACCAAAAATAAAGAAATAAAATAGAAAATAAAAGTCCTCTGTGTGCACGTGTACCAGCGCACTCTTGTTCATACACATAGATATAATGTTATGGTTGTTATCCATGGTAAAATTTTAATTTTGACTTGAATTGAAAGTTTTGCTTGAAATTTTCTTTCACTGCTAGGCAGGAGGAGTTGGTCAGGTCCTTCCTGGACCTGCAGCATCAAAATCACCTGGAAACATGTTAAGTGCTGTACATCCTTCAGCCCTGTTTCAGACCTGCAGAATCAGAAGCTGTGGGACTGGTGCCGGCAGCCTGTTTGAACAAGCGCTTCCAGGCTTCTGTTGTACATTGGTGTTTGAGAAGCAGAGCTTTAAGGCTTTCCGTGGGAAATTGCCCAACTTACCTAGAACCATCTGTATCTGCACAGCTTGTATTTTAAGAGTTGTGTGACCAAGATGTTCCTGGAAACTTCTTTTGAGACTGTTGAACTTACTTACTTTTGTGTGGCTTATGTTAGAAGAGTTTATCTTGGAGGAGCTACCTCAGTAATCTTTGCAGTGTTTTCTTAATAAAGATTTTTCTCCTGGCTGCAGGCAGTAATCTAGTTTCTGCAAGCCCCTTACCCTTTCAATATGCTATTTTTCCTTAGAAAGACAAAATTCCTACTCCAAGGAAAACATTGTCTTATTGAGATATTTCTGTTTTAAAGTTAGCATATAGTTAATTTTGGGAAATAGCAAATATTTTAAGCTAAAAATCACTTCTTTTAAATGGCCGTGCTCTTTGCTTTGATTACCTGTTGCACAAAGGCCATTTTTAAATTGTCCACTTGCTAGTATATTTGTGACGGCTTTGAACTCATTTAACAGAGATTTTTAAAAAGGGTAATTTGGAGCTGACTCTTGATAATCATCCCCTTCCCATGTTGAAGTGTGTAGAAAGGGAAGCAGGGTTTTGTTTTCTTTATTTCTTTACCATGCATTCAATCCATTGCAGATTATACTCTGACTCCTTTGAATAAGGATTTGTTAGAAGTATCTCTGATAGGCAAGTAAGATGGCTCAGATGGGTGAAGGTGCTTGCTGCCAAGCCTGACCGCCTGAGCTGGATCCTCAGAACTCATGGTGGAAGAAGGAAAGTAAGATTGACCCTCGTGTGGGTCCTCTCATCACTCTCCTCCCTAAATTAATAGACAAAGTGTGAACTGAGTGACAGAAAACAGTCATGCCAGCCTCTTTAGTGACAGCTCTGTGCTACAAGTAAGGTTTGGATTAGATTAACTAGTTTTGGTTAATGAACTGATAATCTTAATGAGAGATTTGCCTCCTGTTTTGTAAAATCATATATAGCCGAAGGGTGCTCCGTAGTTCTAAATGGGTCTGAGTTCTGATTGGAATGTATTTGCGTGTGATGTGTATCTCTAATCAATATTTTAAAATTACCCAGCAGTTTAATTTGACTGATTTTGTGATATTATTGAAATGTTGTTCTCCGTGAGTTTATTTTACATTTGATTATTCTTTGAATTTCAGGATGGTGAGGAAGAAGAAAATGAGAAAGGTATGTTTGATGCCAAGTAGAGTTTCAAATTTATGGACATTTAGAAAAGCAAAGTATATGAAAATAAACATTCCTTATTTGAAATCTTACTTTAAAATAGTTTCTTTTCAAATTATCAATTTAGTGAATTAAGTTAGCATCTTAATTTTTCAATTGGTTTTGATTTTCTTTTGAACAAGATATGTTCTGACTTAATAGTACATATCAGTTACTGTAGTGAATGATACTATTTTTCACAGTAGATTTAGTTTTATTTTAAAAATAACTTTTACCATAAGGTAAGTAGATTCCGTCTTTAGGACTGACACTGCAGTAACTCATACGTGCTTATTCGAGTCTTAGTTTAGGACTCAATGAATTCTGCACCAATCCTAAGAATGGTGAATGACCAGGAAACTGGCTTTTGTTTGCTACTTTAGAGCAACTTTCATATGATTTTCTGACATGTGTAGTGGCTTGGGAGAATTATCTTACCCAATACAATCACAGGGACAACCGTAGCAATACATGTGGTCACTATGAGGTTGAGTTCTCGGACGGAAGTCACATTATCCTACTTGGACTAGAAAGGACATGGAGCAACCTCCTCAGCCAGGCAGAATAAAAAGCCCAGAAACTACGGTGGAATAAAGCTACTGACTGAAGCATCTCACATACCTGAGGCCTTTCTCTCTGTGGGAATGCAAGATATCTTTGCAAACAGTCACTGCAGACCACCTGGACAGGATGCAGATAGCAAGCAGCCACTTTGCTAGACGTCAAGGAGGAGCATCTTCAGTCTTCTGTGGCGGTGTCGCATTCGATTCTGGACTGCCCAGGGATTGAAGAGTGAAAAAGATGGGGCTTGGAACTACTCTGAAGACCAATGTCCTTAGACTGACCTTCCAAGAAGTCACCAAGGAGCTCCCAAGGTCACAAGGATTAAATCCCAAGATGAGCCGAACATTGAATAACAAACCTGCACATCTGCCACTCTTCCATGGAGGAAAACAATTCAGATACCATTAACTTAAAAGCAGAAATGAAGAGACGCATCTTAAGGATGGATCCATTTTCTCACTGTTGTTGTTTTGATGTTTGTATGTAGAGATCATTTTTTTTTCCCCTGAAGAATAAGTGATCTTAGGTAAAGGATTGTGTATGTTAGTTAATCCCTTGTGTTCCCCCTAACCCTCCATCAGTGCTAATGACTGGCTTTATATTTTCTAGGTCCTATTCTAGCTTATGAATGTGAAATTGTTTAAACTTCTTGTTTTGCCATATTTATTCCTGTTAAATCCTCTTAGATATAGCAGGTTCTGGTGATGGCACACAAGAAGTATCTAAACCTCTTCCTTCAGAAGGGAGCCTAGCTGAGGCTGATCACACAGCTCATGAAGAGATGATGGAAGCTAATGCGACTGGGAAAGAAGCTGAGGATGACAACATCTCGGTCACAATCCAGGCTGAAGATGCCATCACTCTGGATTTTGATGGTGATGACCTCCTAGAAACAGGTAAAAATGTGAAAATTACAGATTCTGAAGCAAGTAAGCCAAAAGATGGGCAGGACGCCATTGCACAGAGCCCGGAGAAGGAAAGCAAGGATTATGAGATGAATCCGAACCATAAAGATGGTAAGAAGGAAGACTCCGTGAAGGGTGATCCTGTCGAGAAGGAAGCCAGAGAAAGTTCTAAGAAAGCAGAATCTGGAGACAAAGAAAAGGATACTTTGAAGAAAGGGCCCTCGTCTACTGGGGCCTCTGGTCAAGCAAAGAGGTTTGTTTTTCTATGTCAGTTCTTTACGATACTGAAATTCCAGCATTCAATAAGATCACGCTACATTAAGGGGGTGGCTTCAAGACCATGTACAATAATTAGTGTCTTATGATCCTGCCTAGAATATTTCTCACCGTCATAAGTTACTTTAAAAATTCAAGACCTTCATGACATGCAGTGTGTCCTACTGAGTGCATTGTCGAATTGTCAGCATATATTTGTTCTTTTTATTTTTTTGGTTATTTTTGTTTTTTATTTTTGTTTTCTTTTTGTTTTTGTTTTTTCAAATTGACAATTTTTGTGTTTTATTTTTTAAAACCCTTGTGATGGTGGTTAATGAGCAACTCTCAGTTCTAAGAACACAAAATGAAGTCAAGTCCCAGTCCTGAAATCTGGAGAAGATGGCCATATATCCACTGAATAGAATTGTCAGAAAACCTAGATCTTCAGGCATCTTGGGCAAAATCAGTGCAAGAATCCTAAGAGAGCCATTTGTTCAAGTAGCCGAATGTAGGCCTCTGGAGTTCTCCATGTGTATGAGTAGAGCCCGGTGTTGCAATGCTGTCAATATCAAGTGTTTGGTTTTTGTTTTGTTTTTTGTTTTCAATTTTCTTCTGGTGATTTGCCTCTTTAGCTCTTCAAAGGAATCTAAAGACAGCAAGACATCATCTAAAGATGACAAAGGTAATGGATTTTTTTTTCTACTTATTCCATGATAACATCACGTACTTGCCACCAAAAGTGTTAGTTGTCTGTGTTCCCTGTGACATTTAGTCTTCAGAACTTTGTTGAGAAGATAAAAGTTTTGATAATCTTTAACTGGTGGCATTAAAGAATTACATTAAACCCTGCCATTGAAACTTTATCCTTTAGTTACTTTGTAAACTCATATGAGCATGAGAGATTGGAGAATTAGTTTTAGTTGCAGTGAGTTTGAAACTTCAGACCTGACCACATCCATTTCCCTATTCTGTCTAGGATGAAACTTGTATCAAGAATATATTTGTGTATATTTGTAGAATCTACTATTTAGAAGAAAAGCAGTCTAACATATGGTAGTACTTCATTCTTTAAATTAGGATATACTTATGTTAACATAGCAAGTGTATAGTATTTAAATGTTTTAAAGTTCACTTCCTAATTTGACTTATTTGTGTTGATAGTTGTCTTATGTAGGGAAATAATTTTATGTTCAATTCCTATAAGATCCAAGGAACAATAAAAAAATTTTCATTGTAGATTTATCGCATAGTTGTACATGGTTCTATATACATAAGAATCCTACAAGTGTATGTTGTTCCTTGAGCATATTCCCCCCATACTCCCCTAGAGAGCTTATTTTATTGTTTCTTGTTACTTGGGGCTAGCTGGTTGTCTTGTGCCCATGGGCAATCTGGCTTCATCCTGTGCCTCTGCTGTGATGGCTGAAGAGCCTTTGTTTCTGAGAGAGCGTCCTTAAGGAGTATGCACTGCACTCAGTCGGGTACTAACAAATCTCACAGCTCTCCTGAGTGTCGAAGGATTTCGTGCATTGCTCTGGCTTTGGTTTGTTTTTGTGGTTTTTTGAGACAGGGTTTCTCTGTGTAACAGCCCTGGCTATTTTAGAACTTGCTTTGTAGACCAGACTGGTCTCGAACTCACAGAGATCTACTTGCCTCTGCTTCCCAAGTGCTGGGATTAAAGGTGTGCACCACCACTACCTGGCAGATTGCTTTGGTTTGTGTTTCATTGGTATGTTTAATAGTTTGAAGTAATTATTGACTTGATTCAGTAATTCTAATTGTAATACCCCTGTCCTTTACTGTTTGGGTTAATGGATAAGAAAAGGTTTATCCTTTAAATTGAGAAACTTAGTAATTTTGGTTAAGTGTTGCCTTCTGTCCTGTTATTCAAAACTTTTTCCTATAATTAGATAAGTACCTAGGCCCAACTATTGCTAGTTATGTGTAGATACACAAATTTCTAAGTTGCATGTTGTAAAGTAAAATATTTTGATGACTGCCCTCCAAACTAGGAAAAGCATTAACTGTTGGTATTACAGTTTGAGTCATTTGTATGGTTAAAAGCCTGAACTGAACAGCTTCCAGAGGTTGGCATTTATCTCATGTGACTTTAAAGCACATCAGAACTGTTTACTGTTTCTGCTTCTTGTAGCTGTGATAGCGCGACATTTTAGAAAGGGTTTTCTGCATCACAGCACTGAAGGAGGAAAGCATTGTGGACACTAACTAGCTTGTGTGCTTCCTGTACTCACATGTGTGAAGTAATATCTGGGTGGAAGCCGTTCAGAAACAAGCTGTGAGCATTTCCCTAGTCTAAGTTATTTTGAGGTCCCTCATCTTCCTCTAGCAATTGTTTTAGAAGGTTGTTTCTTATTTAGGTCTTGAGTTACCCAACTGCATGTAATTCCCATTTTCTCCTAATCTTTCTCTAGTAGAAAATGAAGGTGGCTATATGTGGTGGCGCATGCTTTTAATTCCAGCACTTGGGTGGCAAAGGCAGGCAGATCTCTGAGTTCCAGGCCAGCCTGGTCTACATAGTGAGTTGCAGGTCAGCCAGGGCTACACAGAGAAACCCCTTCTCACAAAGGAAAAAAAAAGAAAAAAAGAAAAGAAAATGAAAGTGAATTATTAGAATGTTTGTTCCCACCTCTGGATCTATCCTGTTTTCGTTCCTCCTTCTGAGATCCTTCAGGGTCCATGACAGATATCCAACACTGGAGTAGTCTGCTTGTTGCTACAGGACTGCTTCCAGGCATCCCAGTTCAGTGTAATGGTGTGAGGACAGCTTATAGCATTTGCTAGAAAATGTCCAAGATGTAGTGGAATTTTCACCCACTTTGTTTTCAAACTCATGTACCAGGAAGTTTACGAACATTCAGATTTATTCTCTCACTGCTCTGATTGACTTTTATAATGGTAAGTTTGTAAGATTTTAGATACTGTAATGTTAGGCTAGCAACATTGAAGTGAGAACGGATTTCAGAATGGACACCTATGAGCCTTGTAAGTCAGTGCAGGCACTTAAGCTTCTGGTGTTGGATCCATCCTCCTAGGGAGCACAGGCAGTGCTGGGGGCAGCAGTGGAAGCTCAACCAAGAATATCTGGGTCAGTGGACTGTCGTCTAATACCAAAGCTGCTGATTTAAAGAACCTCTTTGGCAAATACGGAAAGGTACATTCTTTTAATCTCTTAGTAGTCAAATGATTACGTAAATATAGTCTGTATGTCATACTTTATAAGTTTTTAGATTTACTTATTTGTATTTACTTTATTATTTGCTTACAAATTTAGATTTATTTCATGTGTATGAGTGTTTTGCTTTCATGATGTGTGTGCACCAGGTGTGTGCCTGGTGCCTCTGGAGGTCAGAGGAGGTCCTTGAAAGTGGAGCTGCTATGTGGATGCTGTGAATTGGATCTGGGTCCTCTGCAAGAACAGCAAGTGCTCCCAACAGCTGAGCCATCTCTCTAGCCCTGTAGTCTAGATCTTTGTATCTCTGAGCTTTGGGTTACAACGAGTTCCAAGTCTATATTCATTTGAGCCAAGTTTTATTCATAATGATACAAAGGATCTAGAGGATGCTGAGACTATTTGGTCATCCTGAAAATATAAATAGCTGGAATTAGGTAGTAGAATATGTAAACTGCAGAGGAAACAGATATCCTCTTGTGGAGGTTCTCATCCACTAATGAGAGAGATGTAAAAGTTGCTGTGTTTATTGCTGATCATGGGACCACCATTCTCAGTGTTTGCTGACACCTGCAAGAACCTACTTTGCTTAAACGACTTTCTATTTTAAGAAGTAAAAGCCTCTAAAGTCATTAAAACAGGTTTTTGTAACATTAATGCTGCGTATGCGTGTGTGTGTGTGTGTGTGTGTGTGTGTGTGTGTGTGTGTGTGTGTGTGAAAGAGTATTGCTCCACTAGGAAAGTGTGTGCTGTTAGTAGGCTCCCTAACAGTGGAGAGCAGTTATAGAACACTTGGCCAGTCACTTCTTTCTAGTTTAAGAGTGTCTACTTAAATTTTCGTTCTCCAAATATACACCATGCGTTTTTAACTTGCTCTGCTGTTATCCTACTTTGTGTGCACATGGTAGGTTTTGAATGCTTATTAAATTAATAACCATTGGTTATCAGAATGATAGTCCCATAATCAACTGTAGCATATGTTGTGTTCTGTTTCAGTAATGTGCTTTTAGAGATGCAAAACAGTACTTTAATGTTGGCACTTGTCAGAATATAAACTGCATGAGAATAGTGTGTACATGATGACGAGATTGTGGGCTCCAGTTTCTGTATGGCAAAGCAGCTTTTCTTAAAGCTTACATGAAGCCTTACAGCTTCCAACAGCCTCCACAAAACACTGTCAAGTTCCCTTCCTGCCTCCTGCCATCCTGTCTTTGTTCCCTTTCCAGCCCTGGATTAGCCAGGCTTTTCTTCTCACTCTTCGTCATTCTCTAGAATTGAAACGGTCAGTTAGATACTGATTACCTTACAGCTTTTGTGGCCTAGTCTCCTTTTTTTCTTCTCTTTCTTTTTTTTTGTTTTTCCAAGACCGGGTTTCTCTGTGTAGCCCCTAGCTGTCCTGGAACTCACTTTGTAGACCAGGCTGGCCTCAAATTTACAAAGATCCGCCTGCCTCTGTCTTCCAAGTGCTGGGATTAAAGGCATCTTAATCCTGGCCTTTTCTTTTCTCTTTACTCATTTTTGAAATTTAAAGTGACTCAAAGGAAAAAGTTTAAGACTTTTGAAAACTGTTTACAGACATGTCCATAGTTTTCTCTAAGAGATTCAGGTGTGCCCACCATGAGAAAACTGGTCCAAATCCAATTTCTCTCTGTGTGTTATTTTGTACTATTTATTTTATTGATGAAGCTTGTTTGGGCTGTATATTTGGGTAGAGGATTAGAGAAATAATTCCCTTGAATGTTTTAAGTACATAAAAACATGAGAGGATGGGATTACACCCAGAATGTATCTCTACCCCCCTTTAATCTGAGTCTGATCTATTTAGGAATGTGTGCAGCTGTACAATTCTGAAGTGTTATCTAATTTTATAGGTTTTAAGTGCAAAGGTAGTTACAAATGCTCGAAGTCCTGGGGCAAAATGCTATGGCATTGTAACTATGTCTTCAAGCACAGAAGTGTCCAGATGTATTGCACATCTCCATCGCACAGAGCTGCATGGACAACTGATTTCCGTAGAGAAAGTAAGTGTGATTAACTGTTTCTAAAGAGGGAGATTAACAAGAGGGCTGAGCTGAAAATCCAAAATCTCAAACTTTTTGAGTGTCATCAGTGGTCAAAAATTTTGATTTTGGTGCATTTCAGAGTTTTCAGTTAAAATGCTCAGCAGGGAAAGTGGATGCAGATATCTGAAGCCTAAAATGTAAAACAGTCTCAGCCCAAGTATCTCAGATAAGAATAGTCAACCTGTAGTCTCAGTCTAAAAATGTCTCTGTCATGAATGGCGGTGCATGGCTATAATCCCAGAACTTGGGAGGCAGAGGCGGAAAAATCAAGACCACTATGGGCTACGTAGTGAGTTCCAAACCTGCTGCCATGGCTGTCCCCAAACTTAGAATCATTCTGTATCTGCCTCACAAGTGCTAGGATTACAGGCATGTGTGGCTGTGCCCAGCTCAACACCATTTAGATAATGCAACTTTAAAGCTTATGAATTTTAAAAGCATTTATTTTTGTTTAAACTTTTCAGGTCAAGGGTGATCCTTCCAAGAAAGAAATGAAGAAAGAAAGTGATGAGAAGAGTAGTTCAAGGAGTGCTGGTGATAAAAAGAACCCAAGTGATCGGAGTGCCAAGTAAGGGTTGAGTGACAGCTGCTAAGCTAAGGCCGGTTTCTGATAAACAGACGACTGCTTGTCACATAGCAAAAGTAGTCATTCTATTTTCTTGTCTTGGATGATGTGGTCAGGACACAAGCATCTATCAAAAAAGAAGAGAAAAGGTCATCTGAGAAATCAGAAAAAAAAGACAACAAAGATACTAAGAAAATGGAGAAGGATGAGAAGACTGACAACGGTTCAAGTGGGCAGACGTCAGAGTCAGTGAAAAAAAGTGAAGAAAAGAAACGAATAAGTACGTCCTGGGTGCTCTTGGTCCCTCTCCACTGTGTCCACTGCTTGGTTTGTATTTTAGAAGGGACTGGTTTTCAAGTGTTTTTCAAAGAGCCAGGAGTAAAAAAGGGGGTTTTAGAAACCACCTGTCTTCTTTCCTACTACAAGGTCATGTTCTGCTAAGCAAGCTCCCTGATTATATCCTTAAATCCTAACTGACTTGGGTTTGGAATGTAGCAAAACAGAACAAAACAACAAAAATTTGAGCAGTGGCCACTGACTTCAGTATCTTTTTTTTTTTTTTTTTTGGTTTTTCGAGACAGGGTTTCTCTGTGTAGCTTTGCGCCTTTCCTGGATCTCGCGCTGTAGACCAGGCTGGCCTCGAACTCACAGAGATCCGCCTGCCTCTGCCTCCCGAATGCTGGGATTAAAGGCGTGCGCCACCACCGCCCGGTGACTTCAGTATCTTATTGAATTAGGATCGCTTGGTATCATTGAAAGTATTTGTTAACAGATTAAATAATTTTGATTTCTTTGCGTTTATGTAGAATAAGTATTTTTTTATTTATATCAGGCAAAAGTTCAATTTTATTTATGCTCCTTTTCAATAATATTTTGTTTGTTTATCTAAACTATTTCTTTTTTTAGGTTCAAAGAGTCCAGGACATATGGTGATACTAAACCAAACCAAGGGAGATCATTGTAGGCCATCAAGAAGGGGCAGATATGAGAAAGTAAGTCTGTTTCCAAAAGATAAGAAAGCTCTTATCTCCAAACCACTTTGAAAGACATAGCTCAAGTTAAGAAGTTTTTAAAAGGAAATATTACTAGTAGTTTGGACTTTAGAAAGTATTTTGTTGATTTTTTTTTTTTTAACTTATGTGTATGCGTATGAACCCACGTGAGCTTATGTGTATCTCACGCATGCAGGGCACCCCCCACCCCCCCACACACACACAGAAGAAGGTATCGGATCCCATGGAACTGGAGTCACAGGCAGTCGGGAGCTGCTTTGTGGTGCTGGGAGCCAGACTTGGGTCCTGTGCAAGCGCAGTCAGCGCTCTTAACCCCTGAAACCCCTGAGCCACCTCTCGAGTCCCCCCGTTTGAACTTTTTAAATGACCAGTGAAAGCCAGAAGTACATGACCTCAGATTATTTTAACTTCTAGTCCGGTTATGGTTTTTCTTCTGTAGGTTCATGGAAGAAGCAAAGAAAAGGAGAGGGCTAGCCTAGATAAAAAAAGAGACAAAGACTACAGAAGGAAAGAGATCTTGCCTTTTGAAAAGATGAAGGAACAGAGACTGAGAGAACATTTAGTTCGTTTTGAAAGACTGAGACGAGCAGTGGAACTCAGAAGGTATGAGGAGCATTTTTGACACTTGTCTGTAATGTGCGTCTTTAGCTGTAATCCAGCCTGCTAGAGATTGTGTTCCCCAGAAGACTTAGCTGTCATCCTCAGGAGGTGAAGGTGTGACCTAGTGGTTTCTTGCGTTTGCATAGTGTACTCCACGGTTTGCAAAACCCTTTTTCATCTGTCATCCCCAACTCAATTCCGTAACGCTAATTAAGCCCGCTATTTAATACTAAAATATAAGAGGCCTGGAGAGGCTAAATGACTCTTCCAATGCCATGTGTCTAATGAGTGGCAGAGTCGGGACTCAGATCCAAGTCTGACTCCAAGTCCAGTGCTCTTTCCTCTATTCCAAAGATGCTGCCATAAAAATCATGTCTTAAAGGAGAAGATAATTCCAGATAGTGTCAGAGGAAGCTACAGTGTTGAACTACTGTCATAGTGTGGGAAACCTGCAAGGTTCCCAAGTGAAGGCTGAGTTGCTCTCTGAGCTTTAATGCAGTCCCTACTCCTCATTAAAACAGACCATTTTTAGTGTCAATATAAACAAACCAGCATGGAATATTTCATATCTCCATACCCGTTTTTGGGTGCCACATGAAATATTTCTTAGTGTGTTTTTAATCTGTTAGACCTGTCCAGCACAGAGGTCACTCGTGGAATTTCATCTACTCAGTCTCAGGTTTTAGGAACTTCAAAAGCTGCAGCTTAGGAATACAACCATTGCCTGAGTGTGGCTAAAGGAGTTGATTCTTGCAAAACTCACCCCCATAAACACTAGCTCCTAGCTTCTGCTCGTCAGTACAGGGTTTGGGAAGAATAAAAGTGGGGAGCTACTAGGGCACTCTCAGACCTGTCAAAGCAATGCCTGTCTGGTTTTTAAAATCTCCCTATGTTGCTCAGGCTTACCATTTACTCCTGAGCTCAAGGGATCCTTTTGCCTCAGTCTCCTGCTGAACTCTAACCACAGGTACGCACCACTGCACCCAGCCCAGTGATCCTTTAAAATAAACTGGTGAGGTGTGCCTTCTTCACACTCCTGAAGAAAGAAAGGTATATAGTCTATTTGCCTGTAATGTCCAGAAAAATCCAACGTGATGATTTAGCAGTAATATTAAAATGAAACAAAAGTGATTTGTAACAAATATATACATATATATTCCAGATATAAATGTGTAGAAGAGACATTGAACTAGTCAGATGTTTGTATCCTATTAGACTCACTGAGAGTGTGAAAGCTTCAGACACAGACCGATTTTGTGTGTCACAGTGGTGAGTCATGGAACAGGAGAAGTGTGGGCATTTGGATGTGATTTCTGAAATGTTAACAACTCTCGGTAAAGCCCTCAGCAAAAGTATAACCCCCCCCCCCAAAAAAAAAGTAAATTTTGAGTTGTGTCATTGAAGAATTTAATACATAAACCTGTGCTAAAACAAATAAACAAGTCTACCACCTCGTAAAAACAGTTAAAGTCTAGGCTACCTTTTAAAGGCTTTTGTTGTTTCCCAAGGCATGGCTGTCTCTGTGGCATAGGGAGGGGTTCAACAGTATTAGATGTTCTTTGCTCTGTAAAACTGCTGACAGTTCGTGCATCATCAAGTGTTGTAGAATTCTTGGTCTCCACCCACTGAACGGTAGTAACAGACTGCTGTGTTCATGTAAAATGCCACATCAGTTTTTATGGGAATAGTACTGACCCATTAAGAATATTGACTTGCTACAGCAAATATGCAAGTGAGCAAAAAATATAAAAGTGGATTACTTGAGTGTCAGGAAATGAAGAAGCACTATGCAAGGTCTAGCATATGTTTGTACTGAATTATCTCTGACTCAAAAGCATGTTACCTGGAACTATCTGTTAGAAGCCAGTGTATAGCCATAGTGGCCCTTAAGGGCACCATTCTGTTATATAATATTTGCTATAATTGTGTTTGTGATTATAATTCCAATAATGAAGTATATACATTATTTAAGGAGATAAAGACATATGGTAGATACTAGAAAATTTCTATCAAAAATAATTGATAGAAGTTGTAGTTTTGAGCTGGTTATGATGGCACACACCTATAATCTCAGTACTTGGAGGCAGAGGCAAGAGGTTTGCCACAAGTTTAAGGCTAACCTGGTCTACATAGTGAGTTTGAGGCCAGTCAGGGCTACATAGTGAGACCCTATCACAAAAAGCCAAGAGAAAAATTATAGTTTTATAAATTTATATACATTTTAAAATGTCAATTACTGTTTTTTTTTACTAATGGTGGGATTTTCATTTAACCAAATCATCTAAAAGGCAAATAGTGTGTAAAATTTAGCTGCTTAGTTGACACTCATAAATAAGTGATAAGACTGGAATATGTTTAAAGTTTTATTTTGCGTTCTTTCCAATTACATTAAAATTACTAAGATTAATGTGGAATTTAAAATTGCCAATCACAAGGAAAAATTCAAATTCAAAGCGATTATTTTTCACACAGTACTAGCATAATTTAAGTATTTCTAAATACTGATTTTTGGTAGACGAAGAGAGATTGCAGAAAGAGAGCGTCGAGAGCGTGAACGCATTAGAATAATTCGTGAACGGGAAGAACGGGAACGCTTACAGAGAGAGAGAGAGCGCCTAGAAATTGAAAGGCAAAAACTAGAGAGAGAGAGAATGGAACGCGAACGCTTGGAAAGGGAACGCATTCGTATTGAACAGGTGCAGTCAGAAAATCTTTTCATCTTGAACAACTCACTTTGCAAACCCTGTGATTTTTGCCCTCCAGTTTGCTTTACTTACTGTAAAGCTCCTGTAGAAGAGAATGAGCACTGAAGTGTCCCTGACAGAAAACGAACTAGGCACCAGTTCAAAGTACATTGAATAGTGACTTCCTTATCAATTGCAAGTAACCTGTAGCTCTGCAGTATAATGGCAGCCTAATAGTATGAGCATAGGACTGAGTCCAGAGTAGTTGTGATCCAGGCTCTGTCACCACCCCAGACTTAGAAAATAACAAGTACTTCCTTACTTATCATGGGAGTCATTCCCAAGGCTGGAAGGAAGAATGCCTCTCTGCATAGTTGCCACCCAGGGCTTATGGCACTTAGTTCTCTCCAGACATATTAAGAACCCAGTTTTCTCATTCCTTTTAGGTGCTTCTGTTTAAGTCAATTTATTAAACTAAATCTGACCTTCCCCAAAATGCTTACCAGTTTGTACCACTCAACCCCTGCCTGTTATTTTAATTAAGTCACCCATCGTAGCGGTAGTCTAGGTGATTGGAATCTAATGTATTTGTCCCAGTTGTGTGCTCTGCCTGGTGCTTCTCTAGGACGCTTTCTTAACTCAGAGGCGCACTTCCTTCGGCCTGTCTTCACTGTCTCTTTGCTTCATTCCTATGTGTCTGAAGGAGCGGCGTAAGGAAGCGGAGCGGATCGCTCGAGAGAGGGAGGAGCTCAGACGGCAACAGCAGCAGCTGCGCTATGAACAAGAGAAAAGGAATTCTTTGAAACGCCCGCGTGATGTCGACCACAGGTAGTGCTTCCTTTCTCCCTCAGTGGCTTCGCTTGCTGTCTTGTTCTCAGTGAGCCAGGGTGAGAGAATTAGAACGCACATGCTCCTCCCAGCTTTGAAGAAAAGGTCGTGGCTAACATGGAAGGGGAAGGACCCAGTGGGGTGCTCAGGTCTCACCTCTGCTGTTTTTATGAGGGTCACAGAGGCTGAGGGCTGAGGGTGGAGCTCAGATGGAGTGCTGGCTTCCCTTGCATGAGCCAGGCCCTGGCTCATCCCCAGCACTTGAAGGGAAAAAGAAGGTAACTGGAAACGGCTGGTGAGAATCCATTATGACATGCTGTCCGGTCTTGACTTTGCCGTTGGAAGATGTAAGGACAAGCAGTTTAGACTGGAGAGGCTAGCTGGGGGGCACGGTCGCTGAGCAACCTGATATCTGAGTTTATCTACCTGGCACCCATGTCATCTTGGCACTGAAGAGGCACAGATAGGCAGGCCCCTGAGCTCTCTGGCCAACTAATTGAAAAATTAGTTCAATCAGTGGGCGTCAGGTTCAGTGAGAGATCCTGTCTCCAAAAATAAATTGGAGAGCGACAGAGGAAGTCACTCACATTGACCGCTTTCCTCCACACACAGGTGTGCACCCAGACAAACGCTTCAACATCTACACACACAAAAGCAGGCAGCTGTTTTTCAACTGTTTTTCTCTTCTCATATTTATGACAAGGATAGAACTGTTAATCCTGTCCTAGCTCTTCACTGTTCTATCTTGAGTTTAGTAGCCTTTTATGTCCATAGTTCCATATGATATCTATGATTCCAAGTGGATGTTGTTTGATTATCATAAAATAATTTGTATAAGTGAGCAAACGTTTCTCTTCAAGGCGAGATGATCCTTACTGGAGCGAGAACAAAAAGCTGTCCCTAGATCCAGATGCACGATTTGGCCATGGATCTGACTATCGCCAACAGAGCAGGTTCCTGGACTTCAGTCACCGAGAGCGGAGCAGGTTTCCGGACACTGCCTCTGTGCAGTCCTCATCCTTCGAAAGGTAAGTGGACACACTGAGGTGCTGACATCTGAGACAGGAGCCTTGCTGTTCATAACTGGTTCTCTATAAGATACTAAAGAAGTGCTGAGTCAAAATAGAATGTTTAGAACAAATTGTATGTTTACTTTGGTTTTCACTGATGAGGTAGTGGTATTCTCTTCTTATCTTCAATTGGATGGGGTCCTTGGGAGGTATGGGCTAAAGAGTTGAAACCAGCCAGGGCTACACAGCAGTTTGACATTCTGCCTCATAAAAACCAATTAAAAAGCTAATTAAAAACAAGTGTGAGTGGGGAATGCTGATTTTGGATGTGCCGTGGCGCTCAGAACAGTAAAACATGCAGGCTGGTAGGAACTTGACTGGTATCATTTCTCTTGAAAAAGAAACCAACCTTTGTGCTCGACATAGCTCAATTGAAAAGAAAACTGTTATAGTTAGTAATGGAGCTTTTCTAATGGTCTGAAAGAAAGTTTCGTGATTCTAGGTTATGCAAATGAAGTTTTGCATGTAAACGCTTCTGAGGATCTGCATTTGTTCTTTCCTCAGTAGACGGGAGCGCTTTGTTGGTCAGAGTGAAGGAAAAAAACCAAGACCAGCAGCCCGAAGAGAAGAGCCGAGCTTTGAAAGGTACCCCAAAAACTTCAGTGATTCCAGAAGAAACGAGCCTCCACCACCAAGAAATGAACTTAGAGAAACAGACAGACGAGAGGTACGAGGGGAGAGAGATGAGAGAAGAACAGTAATCCTTCATGACAGACCTGAGGTTGCTCACCCTAGACACCCTCGAGAAGCCGGGCCCAATCCTTCTAGACCCGCCTCCTGGAAGAGTGAAGGGAGCATGTCCACAGACAAACGGGAGTCAAGGTAGTTACGTGCTCCTTCCTCACGGCATGCTGTGCGTTGTTTTCAAGAATTGTGAAGTGAGGTTTTGGTCATTCTTGTTTGGTGTTCACAGAGTTGAAAGGCCAGAGCGATCTGGGAGAGAAGTCTCAGGACACAGTGTGAGGGGTGCACCCCCTGGGAATCGCAGTACTGCCTCAGGCTATGGAAGCCGAGAGGGAGACAGAGGAGTCATCTCTGACAGAGGAAGCGGAGCTCAGGTAAAAGTTGCTGGGAGCTTCCTGTTGAGTCTTTAGAAGACTCCGAAGCACTGGAGATAGACTTTTTTTTTTTTTTTAATTTAATGTTTATTACTTTTTATGTGTATGGGTGTTTTGCCTGCCTGTGTATACATCTGTGTACCACTTTTATGTCTGATGCCTGTGGAGTCTAGAAGAGGACTTCAGATCCCCCAGGACTAGAGTTACAGTTATTAGCCACCATGTGGGTTCTGGGAATTGAACTGGGTCCTTTAGAAGAGCAGCTGGTGCTCTTAACTGCTGAGCCATCTTGCCAGCCTATAGGAGATGCTCTTGACAGGTGTCCATATGAAGAGCCATTTCTCCAGCCCATAGGAGATGTTCCTGACAGGTGTCCATATGGAGAACCATTCTCTTGTGGCCAAGATTGGGCAATTAGAGTGACTGAGAGATCAGCTTCCTGCAACAGATCTTTCTCAAGTTTGTTCTTTATAGATGAATAACAGTTGTTCAAAGAAGTAGATACTAGCCTTAAAAACTTTTTTTTTTTTTTTTTTTTCTCTTCGAGACAGGGTTTCCTGACTTGTAGACTAGGCTGGCCTGGAACTCACAGAGATCCAACTGCCTCTGTCTTCCCAGTGCTAGGATTAAAGGTGTGTGCCACCATGCTGATGAAATATTTTTTATGCATGTATATGGGAGAGAGGAATGTGGGAAGGGAAGGAGGGACCCTCTACATGCCATGGTATATGTGGAAGTCAGAGAACTACATTTTGGGAATTAGTTCTCTCCTCCCACCTTGTTGAGAGGCAGAATCTGCTTCAAACTGACTGGTCTATAACCTTGCAGGTTATAGATTCTCCTGTGTTGGCCTCCCGTCCTGGGAATGCTGGCATTACAGATGTGGACTACCACATCTGACTTTTTATGGAGTTCCAGAGGTTCAGCTCAGGCCAGGCTTGTATGGCAAGTGCTTTTACCTGTCATCTTACTGGTCCTCAGACTTTGTTTTTATTGAAATTCTTGTTCTGCTTGGACAGTTGTTATAGTTGTTAAATGAGTCTTCCTAATGATAATTGGGCTTTTTAAAACACAGAATACATCATGACTTGATCTGCATCCTATAACAGGGAACATGCTAATCTCTGTTGTTTCGATATTAGTATATGTATTGCTGAAACTAGCACATTACCTATAGAACTGAAGTACAAGTCACATGCTCTTCCTCTGTTTTCCAAAAGTAGACAAGTAGAATCATTTTAAATTGCTTTCTATTCTTTAATATTTTTCTTAGTTTTAAAAATTTCTGTATTTTATGTTAAGCTGGGTGTGGTGGTGCACACCCTTAATCTCAGCACTCCTGAAGCAGAGACAGGTGGATTTCTGAGTTTGAAGCCAGCTTACTGTACAAAACAAGGTTCAGGACAGCCAGGACTACATAGAGAAACCCTGTCTGGGAAAAACAAAAAATTAATTAATTAATTAAAAAAATAAAAATATATTGTATGAGAGTGTTTTGCCCGCATGTATTCTGTGCATGCAGTACCCACAGAGGCCAAAAGAGAGCATGAGATCCACTGGGACTGGAGTTACAGGCAGCTGGGAGCCACCATGTGGGTCCTGGGAACTGATCCTAGGTCCTCGGCAAGAGCAGCCAGTGCTCTAACCACTGAACTGTCTCTTGAGTCCTCACTTTTACTCTTTTGAGTAAATGTGTGTGTGTGTGTGTGTGTGTGTGTGTGTGTGTGTGTGTGTGTGTATATGTATGTATGTATGTTTTTTTCCAGACAGGGTTTCTCTGTGTTTTGGTGCCTGTCCTGGATCTCGCTCTGTAGACCAGGCTGGCCTCGAACTCACAGAGATCCGCCTGGCTCTGCCTCCCGAGTGCTGGGATTAAAGGCGTGTGTCACCGCCACCTGACTTCTTTTGATATTTTGTTGATGTGACTATTCTTTTAAGTTACTGAGCTATCTATAAATGACACAAATATACAAAAGTTGCACTCAGCTTAAAAGCATTCTCTTAATTGACAAAATACTGACATGTCAGGTGATTGCAGCATGAATAGAAAGGATATGCTTTTTTTTTTCCTTCTAAAGAAAGGGTCTCACATATTCCAGGTTGGCCTTTTAATGTGCTGTATAGCTGAGGATTAAGCCAAGGATGGCCTTAAACTTCTGATCCTCTTGCCTCCACCTTCGAAGTGCAGGGATTACTGGCACATATTGGTTTCTGTGGTATTGGGAATCCAACCCAACGTTTCATGCATGCTAGCCAGTCAGTGTACCAACTGAGTTACATCCCTAGTCTGAAGGAATACACTTTATAAGTTCTGCCAGATGGAATTTGTTTGTATTACACACTTGAATACACACCAGGTTTCTTTCATCATAGCATCTTTTGACATATGTATTGGCATGGGTATGCAGGCATGTTTGGTGTCCTTGATTACTTCCACTTCATTTATTGAGTCAGGGTCTCTTGCTGAGCCTGAAGCTCACCATTTCTGGCTAGTCAAGGTGGCTAGTCTCTTCCAGGACCTTCTGTTTCTACCTCTCCCTGTGGCAGCTGGCACTCTTACCATGCCTTTCTCGCCTGCCTTCTTCCTTCCTTTCTTCCTTCCTTCCTTCCTTCCTTCCTTCCTTCCTTCCTTCCTTCCTCCCTCCCTCCCTCCCTCCCTCCCTTCCTCCCTCCCTTCCTCCCTTCCTTTGTTCCTTTTTTTTTTTTTTTTGAGACAGGTTTTCTCTGTAGCCCAAACTCAAGAGATCCACCTCTGACTCCCAAGTGTGGTGATTAAAGGTGTGTGCCAACATGCCCAGCTTTTATGTAGGTTCTGGGGATCTGAACTCCAGTCACACTTGGACAGAAAATACTTTATGTACTAAATCTCTTCAGCCCTCAGTAATAGCATTTTTTGTTTTAGCCAGAAAATGTTTTGCTGCCTTGGCATGTACACTATCACTGTACATCATTTCACCTAGCACATTGATGCAGTAACCTTGTGGCTCAGTGGTTATGAGGTATTAATGAGTCTTAATAAGGAGAAATGCTTGCTTGCACAAGTTCTTTAAGCTGTTCACCCTGAACCAACTTCAAACTGAGCATATGATGCAGAGACTCTGTTTTAGTTAGGGCAGAATGTAAGAGGTTATTCTAGACCAGCACCCTACATTCAGAATCCCTTTAAAAAAGGTCTTCTGAGAAGATGAACCTGGATTCCCTGTGTGGAGTTAACAATGTTAGTCCGTCAGTTGTCTGGCCAGTGTTGTCTCTAAGGCTGTGTGGATGCTGACAGCTTTGCCTAGCTAGGCTAGGTGTCGGCTAGCTTTGACTCCTCCTCTTGTCCTTAGTTCTCCAGATACTTCCGTTCCTATGGCCCCCACTGCTTATAGCTGTACTGGAGTAGTGTTGTGTCAAATCAGACAGCTTTCCCTGTATACTGTTCCAAGGTGTTCCGATGGGTTGACCATGTACCCAACCTTGACTGCCCTTTAACTTTTGACCTCTTGTGTACTAGAAAGAAAGATCTTTAGATCTCTCCAGGCATTTGACATTCCTATGCCCAAATAGTGCTGGAGTAGTAGTGGGTGT
The DNA here is from genome assembly GCF_007827085.1 of Peromyscus californicus insignis. Classification (NCBI taxonomy): domain Eukaryota; kingdom Metazoa; phylum Chordata; class Mammalia; order Rodentia; family Cricetidae; genus Peromyscus; species Peromyscus californicus. The sequence continues at coordinate 65,511,424 of NW_026294402.1, forward strand.
GGACATAGAAATGAAGGTATTGAGGTCCTGCCAGAATAGTGGTTGCTTCTTTCATCTGTTACATTCTCAGACATGAAAGCCCAGCAGTGTGAGTCGGTGCATGGGACAAAGGGCCAGGACTCACTTTTTCCTATGCTGTCCCCAGCACTACCCTGAAGAACGACATGTAGTGGAACGTCATGGACGGGACACAAGTGGACCAAGGAAAGAGTGGCATGGCCCACCATCTCAGGGGCCTGCCTACCATGACACAAGGCGAATAGCTGATGGCCGGTCAGGTGCAGGCCTGATAACCCAACATTCAAGGTGAGTAGCTCATCTGTTAAGACCTTTTCTGCGGTTCTGAAACCAAGTAGTCCTCTCCTTAAAGATGGTTAGTTCCTGAGATTACATTGCAGTTAGTAACCCCCTGTTGTGGCCTTAGTGCATCTTTTCAGCCTCATCAGCTTTCTGCCCTCTGCCTCACACCCTTCCTTGTTTGGGAGGAGCTCCTGCTGTGCTCTCCTGCTGCTGGTCACTCCTGTGTCACACCTGCATAGCAGTGCCATTTGCACCAGTGATTGTCCCTGTAAGTCCTTTGGGTCTGGGCTCCTCACTGAATGCTGTTTCACCCTGTCGCTTTCCTTATTTTGAAGCAGTCTTTTGGTTGCTTGGTTTGAGGTGGGTCTTAGACTGTGTACGCTGGGCTGCCTTCAGACTCTGCCTTCCAGGTGTGTTGACTACGGGCATGCCCCACCATGCCAGCTCAGCCCTCTTTTTGTTTGTTTATTTGCTTTTCAAGACAGGGTTTCTCTGTGTAACAGCCCCAGCTGTCCTGGAACTCCATTTGTAGACTAGGCTGGCCTCGAACTCACAGAGGTCCACTTGCCTCTGCTTTCCAAGCACTGGGATTAAAGGCGTGCGCCCCTGCCACCTGGCTTTTGGCCCTTTAATTTCTTCTTCCCTTCTTGACTCACCTTTCCAGCTCCTCCAAGCAGATGAGCTTCAGATGTCACTCTTCACTGCCATCTCCATGTAATAATAATAATAAAAAATATATTATTATTACTATATTTATTATATATATAATTACATAATAATAATATTATTATTATTATTATTAATTTTCCTCAAGTTTCTGTTGTCTGTCAGTGCTGCTATCCTCAAAGTCCTGACTGGGGAAACATGGCCCAGTCTTGCTCTTTCTTTGTTCCTAGAATAAATTCAAAATGGCGTTCCTGATGCTGCCCTTTCCTGCATTCAACCTGTGCCTGGTCAGAGAACTTCTCCCTGATGCTCACACTACCTCTGAATGACTGTGGGACCACACATTTTGTCTATCATTTACTTGCTTCAAAACCACAGTGGCTTCTGTAGGTCATAAATTTAACCCAGAGTGCTTGGCCAGTTTCCAGGTTTTTTTGTTTTTGTTTTTTTTTTGGTTTTTCGAGACAGGGTTTCTCTGTGTAGCTTTGCGCCTTTCCTGGAACTCGCTTTGGAGACCAGGCTGGCCTCGAACTCACAGAGATCCGCCTGGCTCTGCCTCCCGAGTGCTGGGATTAAAGGCGTGCGCCACCACCGCCCGGCCGAGGGGCTGGTTTTTTGAGACAGGGTTTCTCTGTGTAGCTCTGGCTGTCCTGGAACTCACTCTGTAGACCAGGCTGGTCTCGAACTCGCAGAGATCTGCCTGCCTCTGCTTCCCTAGTGCTGGGGTTAAAGGCGTGCGCCACCACTGCCCAGCCTCAGCCAGTTTTATTGAAGCGTTTTACTGTCAACTCCGTTATGATCGAGTGTTGGAGTGTCTTTCTTGTCATTCACTGGCATCTATAATGCTGCTCTATACACACTGGAAATATTAAGTGACTTCTTGGCGTCAGTTTTTGAACTCTAGTGTGTATCCCAATCTCCTTAAATGCTAATTAAAACAGCCTAGAGAGTCCCACCTGGGGCGATCTGAGTAGGGTTAGAGTGGTCTATGCCATAGGACTAGCGTGGGGGCAGAAGCAGGATCTGGAGTTTAGCTTTCCTTGTCTCCATAACTGCATCCTGTTTCAAAAGAGATGGTGAGGTGGCAGGAGTCCTGAAGAGGCTCCGCCGCCGCCGCCGCCGCCGCCGCGGCTGAGATCCAGGGTGGGTATGTGCAGAGGCCTGTAGTCCTGCCCTGTGCACAGCATCTGACTTCTGAAGAAGTGGGCATCGAAATCAGAATGCCAAGGTCACTCCATTGCTCCCCACCATCTATTAGCTCTGTGCCTTGGACAGGATAGACTTTGAGGTCTCATCTCTTCCTCGGTAAAGAGGGGTTAGTAATGGTGTCCACCCTACAGGATCAGTCTGGATGTAGGGCGGGACGAGAGCAGCCCATGAGTGGTCAGCGTGAAGGTATTCTTAGGATGGTTTGTTCTGACCCTTTCCTCTTTCAACCTCTTTCAGCACTGCATCCCCAGTGAATAGGATTGTACAGTTGAGTAGCAACTCCATGCCGAGAGGAAGCAGCTCCGGGTTTAAGCCATTCAAGAGTGGACCTCCACGGCGGTTTTGAACACGAGCTTCCTGCCGTGGCTTCAAGATAATTTATTGAGATCTCCTGTGAACTTCACTTGACTACTTACGAGGGGGACCTCTGACTGCTTGAGAGCTCTCTCCGACTGTTGTTTTCCTTTTTAAAAATTTAACATGATTGCTTTTCTCAATTTTAGAGAAGATGTTTAAATAGTTCTGTTGAAACTTTTCATAGTTTTGTGTATCATTCAACTTTTTTCTTGCAGCACTGAGACCCATTGGAAAGGCTTGGCCCCGAGGCCGTTTGGTTTGGCTCTGGGTGAACAGGAGGGACTTGCAGCTGAGTGGTAGTGGTTTCATTTGCAGCCTAGCTCTGGGGTGTCGCCAGTGTTTGCTGCCTCCATTTTGAAGGCTATTTGAGCTTCAGACGCCTGCTGTCTAATTTTTAGAGAATAAGATTGTTCCTTGCATTTCGGAGTATTATGTAACCTATTTTTGCAGAAGGTACTGTTACATTAAGTGCATCTGTGTATCCTGGTTAAAAAAAAATGTAATCTTTTTTGAAATAAACCTTCATATTCTGTATAGTTGCTAAAGTGTTGAGGAGCTTTTTAACTGTAAACTAAAGGTAGATTTTTATATAGGGAGCCGTACACTTGTCCAGGTTTGCCTGGTATAAGGCTCCATAGATGAAGGGAACCATGTCCATGTGCCTTGTATCACAAGGGTGTGTCATTCTCAGTTGAGCAGGTAAGTTGCACTTGGGGGTCTTCATGGTTTGATGGATGAATCCCCCCTCTCAGAATTGTGTGATAACACTATGTGTATCCATCTCCCCGGATAATGCTGAGAAGTGGAAGAACCCCAGATTCTAGATGGGTGAGTCAGTCAGGTTTGGTAATGCTAGTCTGTGGCAAGATTCTCTTTGTGAGAATACAGACCCACACTTGGAAGTGTGTCTGTCTCTGTGTAGCCTCAGGGTTAGTCCTCCAGCCTTCCTGCTACTGCGTCCAAGCAGCAGGCTTGGTAAGAACTGAAAGGGCAGCGTTTGCTTTCTGTTCTGGGACATGTGGCAAGCTTTGCTCTGGTCAAGAGTTGATAGCACACTGTGGATGTGTTAGAAATTCTCTAACCCTCTGTTAGAAACTAGCCACCATAACCCAGACCATCGAGGATCTTGGTCATAACAGTGGCCTGTTAGTACCTAGTGAAGGATGGAGGGAGTGGTCCTCTTTAGAGGTGTGGCGTCTTTGGAGAAGTCTTGTCAGTGTCTGGGCCTGAATGTAGGGGCAGGAGATGTTCAGACTCCTGAGTGGCTGTAAGCAGCCAGAGGACTCTGGAGTCTGGTTCCCTGGGGTTCCCCCTCCCCTTTGGTTTTTGTTATTTTTGAGACAGGGTTTCTCTGTGTAGAGCTGGCTGTCCTGTAGCTTGCTCTGGGGATCGCCTGCCTCTGCCTCCTGAGCGCTAAGATTAAAGGTGTAGACCATCAAGCCAGGCTCAAGGGCAGCTCACTTTCAAATCCAGCGGATTCTCATAGTCTGTCCTTCCTGCCCTACAGCGGTGTGCGTGGGTGTATGTGGTCCATGTCCATCTGACTCCTGTTTCCTGCTTCCTGACACTCGGTGTTCACTGACTAGGGCTGTAGACGGGGTCCTGCTCCTGTTGGTGGCTAGGGTCAGTGTGACATTGCTATGCCTCACGTCTAAGCAGGGACCCTTGCACATGGCTGGCTTTGGTGCTCATAAGCAACCAAGGGTACAGTCAGTGCCTTGCACAGACCTTACTTGGACATCTCAGAAGCACTTGGATTGTTAATGTTGCCTTGATTAGTTTTTTGTTTGTTTTTTTAACTGGTCTCCTGTCTGTTAGGCATGGAGTTACATTCTCAGCCTACTGAACTGCTATTAAAAAGTTAGTTTTTGAAGAACTGGGGAAGAGTGGTTACTCTATAAGCACAAGGCCCTAAGTTCAAATCCCAAGCACCCACGTAGAAAGATGGACCATGATTGTGTGTGCCTCTGACCCTAGTGTTTGCTGGTCCGTCAGCTTAAGGGAAAGCAGATTCAGTGAGAGCCCTGTCAGTCTCCAGGCAAAAAGGCAGACCAATAGCTGACAGCTGAAGTCTTCTCTGGCCTCAGCATAGGCGTGCACTGACAGCATATGCACCTCCAGGTGCAGTTGCTCAGACCTCTAATCCCAGCGCTCTGGAGGCCTCATGACTTCAAAGCCAGCCAAGGTTTCGTGATGAAATCCTGTCTCAAAAAAACAGGTGGAAAGTGATTAAGGAAGATACTGGATGTCAGTCTTGAGTCTAGACACACACACACACACACACGTATACCTACGCACACATGAACATGCAAATACATATGTTAAAAAACGTATTTGGAGAGTGTGTGCGTGCGTGCGTGCGTGTGTGTGTGTGTGTGTGTGTGTGTGTGTGTGTGTTGGGCTACATAGACAATTCCAAAAAAGGTTACAGGTCTTTGAAGGGCTGGGTGTGTTTAGTGGTTAGTAGGTAAAAGTCTTTTCCTAATGTGGAGAAGTCCCTATGTTCAGTCCACAGTACAAATAAATTAGCTTTGAGTGTTGCTAGCCTTTGCTTACACTGAGGGACCCAACAGTCTTCAGACACTGTTTTCCTCGTGTTGCCATAGTTACAGCTCTTTCTAGTTCAGAAAACTTGAGAAACTCACCTGGGAGTATTTCGGGGTTGAGAGTATCTCTGAAGACTTAGGTCTCTAATGGCAGAGATGGACCTGGGTCAGTAGTGAAAACTGGATTCAGAGAGGGTTTTGTAAAGGAAGATGGGCTCTTCTGGACCTAGAGACGGGAGGAGCTGGTGCCCGCTGTGGCGCTGTCCAAATGCTTCACTGCAGTGGTAGGGTTTGCAGTGGGGTAGAGACAGGAGGCTTGTGGTCGTGGAAGAAGTCCAGTGTGGGCAAGATACTGAAGTCCAAAGTTCACACGCAGAGGAGCGCAAGTGGAAATGCAAAGCTTAAGCCACAGAGAGAGAGAGAGCCCTGTCTTGAAAAACCAAACCAAACCAAACCAAAAGAAAATGCAAAGCTTATGAATCGCGTCGACTCGTGGCCCCTGCGTGTGTCACGTGCTAGGTTGTCACTTCCACACTCCCCCGTTCTTAGTTTCCACAGCTAGATTTTTTTGAGTCCTTCCTGGAAAAAGGTTATTATTCTCTTTTGTGTTCTTCATGAAGTACGGCGTTTAAACTGCCCTCTTACCTGCAGGTGAATCTCTTCTGCGGTCACCTACAAATACCGAGGATTCTCTGGCTCTTCAGCTTTACATGTTCAAGCCAGGCATGGTGGTGTACACCTATAATTTTAGCCACCAAGGAGCTGAGATAAGCTTTAAGGCCAGCCTTGAGTAAGTTAACCCGGCCACCAAATTTTAAAAAAATCTGGGTGGGATGGCATATGCCTATAGTGTCAGCACTCGGGAAGCAATGGCGGAAGGATCGGGAGTTCAAAGCCAGCCTGGAAAACAAAACTTGGTCTTAAACACAATGAGAAGAGCTGGGAGGGGTGTTGCACATCTTTAACCCCGGCACTCTGGAGGCAGACGCAGTCTGCAGAGCCGGTTCTGGAAGAGCCGGGCCTACACGTCAGACTTGCTCTCAGGTCGCAGATTTTTTTTTTTAAGAACAGTGGTATTCCATGGCAGTGGCAGGTTTGTTTAGCATGTGTGAGACCCTGAATTCAGTCTTCAGTACCGAAAGAAAAATTCATCACCCCACCAGTCTTTACAAATATCCGGGCCAAATATCCGGGCTTTGTCCTCAAGGGAACTCCTTTCCAGGACAACTCAATAAATACTGACTTTTTTTTTTAAAGTGTGAAATTGATTTCTAAAATTCTTTATTTTTGTTGTTGTTGTTTTGAGATAGGGTTTTTCTGTGTGGCCTGGCTGTCCTGGATCTCCCTCTGTAGACCAGGCTGACCTTGAACTCAAGAGATCCACCCACCTCTGCCTCCTGAGTGCTGGGATTAAAGGTGTGCACCACTGTACCCTGGCGATTTATGAAATTCTTAAGTTCTTCCTATTATTGCTGACCTTAATATATTTTTAAATCTAATGTGTGTGGGGCAGGGCAGTTTGAAGGAGTTGATCTCTTCCCACTGCGTGAGTCCTAGGGACTGAAGCGTCAGGCTTGGTGGCCAGTGCCTGTGCCCACTGAGCAAGACCTGATTGGAAGGGGCTCTGGTGGAAGAGAGAACTGGCTCATGGGAACACCATGTGTGTTTTCTCCCTCAAAGCCTCCCCAAGAGTTCACATTGGCAGCCAGAATTGGGAATCATAATAGATAAATATCTTAGAGTTGGTCAGACCAAATAAATGCTTTTTGTTTTTTAGCTTAAAAAATGATCATGTAAGCCGGGCGGTGGTGGTGCATGCCTTTAATCCCAGCACTCGGGAGGCAGAGCCAGGCGGATCTCTGTGAGTTCGAGGCCAGCCTGGTCTCCAAAGCGAGTTCCAGGAAAGGCGCAAAGCTACACAGAGAAACCCTGTCTCGAAAAACCAAAAAAAAAAAAAAAAAAAAAAAAAAGGTCATGTGTAGATGTATATATCTGCAGGTGGGTATGTACATATAAGTGCAGCTGTCCACAGAGGCCAGAGGTGTAAAGACCCCTGGAACTGAAGTTGCAGGTGGGTTATAAGCTGCCTGATGAGGCTGCTGGGAATTGAATTTGGGGCCTTTGCAAGAGCAAAGCATGCTTATTTTAACTGCTGAACCATTCTCCAGTCCCCTTTCTACTTTTTTTTTTTTTTTTTTTTAAAGATTTTTAAATTTAATGTGTATGAGTACTTGCCTGTGTGGTAGTTTGAATGTGGTTGGCCCCATAAACTCTTAGGAAGTGGCATTATTAGGAGGTGTGGGGTTTTGTTGGAGTAGATATGGCCTTGTGGGGGTGGACTTTGAGGTCTCCTTTACCCACTGTGACACTGGGACCATTTTCTGTTGCCTGCGAGATGTAGAACTCTCAGCTACTTCTTCAGCACCATGTCTGCCTACACGCCACCATGTTCTCTGCCATGATGATAATGGACTGAACCTCTGAAACTGTAGAGCAAGCCACCCAAACTAAATGTTTTCCTTTATAAGAGTTGCTGGGTCGTGGTGTCTCTTCACAGCAGTAGAAACCCTAAGCCTGCATTAATGTATGTGCACCATGTACATGCAGTGCCTGTGTATAAGATAACCAGGATTTTAGGCTGACTATGTGTCAGTCATGTATGATGATCATTCTTGATTGTCAATCTAAACCAGAATGTCCTAAGATTCTTACCTCTGGGCAGTGTATGAAGGCATTTCCAGAAAGAATTGACTGAGGATGAAAATCCTCCTCACAGTGTATGACACCTGACTGGTAGCCTGCTACTGCTAAAGAGCATTCTGAGGACATGGCTGTGTTTCTTGTCTGCTTGCTTTGGTTTCTTGCTGGTGCTCTGGCCATCCTTCCCTAACTCCAGACTCCAGCTTCTCCAGCCTTCCAATGTGGACTAAAGACCAGCAAAACTCAAGGAATCCTCCAGGACTTGGAGACTGAACAGCCAAGAGGTTCTCAGCTTCTCCAGTGTATACATGGCTATTGTTGGACTGCTCAGCCCATGTAATGATGTAATCCATTCTATTAAATGTTCTCTCACACTGGGAGGTGGTGGCACATGCCTTTAATCCCAGCACTCGGGAGGCAGAGGCAGGTGGATGTCTGAGTTTGAGGCCAGCCTGGTCTACGGAGCAAGTTCCAGGACTGCCAAGGCTGTTACACAGAGAAACCTTGTCTTGAAAGGCCAAAAATAAACAAAAGCTCTTTACACACTACACACACACACACACACACACACACACACACACACACACACACACACACACTGGTTCTGTTCCCCTAGAAAACCCTGCCTAAGACAGCATGTTCAATATTTCCACATAGGATTAAATATTTTACGTAATGCCTGTCATGTACGAGGCTAGTTTTTCCGTTTTCATGTGTGTCTGTGTTGTGTGTATGCATATTCTATGTGTGTGCACATGTGGAGACCTGAGGTTGGTGCTGGGAATCATCCTTGGTTACTCTTCCACCTCATTCTCTGAGTGAGCCAAGGTCTCTCTGTCATTAATATGGCTAGTCTTACTTGACAGCCTGATCTGAGGATACTGTGTCTCTGTTGTCCACGATTGAAATTACAGGTGGGCAGCCATGCCCACTTGGCATTTATGTGGGCTCTGGTCCTTGCACTTATATGGCAAGTGATTTGACCACTGAGCAATCTCCCAGAGCATCTAGGCAGTTTGCATGCAGTACTTTAATTCCCACAAGACTTAGGTGTGGGTATCAGCAGGGAAGGAAACCGAGGAATCACCTCAAGATCACAGAGAGTGATAGAAGTAAGATTCAAACCCAGACATACATACATGTGCTCAGAACTGGAGGCCATGTCATCCTCAAGAAGCAGAAATGCAGTGGTGGCTAGGCACTGTGCTTGATAGTGAAGCAGTCAGCCCCTTACACTCCTGTTTGACAGAGTGTCTTCACAGTGTTTTTTCCTTTATCCATTACTAGCTTTTAAAATAAATAACTTAGAAGTTTCTGTTTTCAAGATTATTGTTGAAATTCAGTAATTTAAAAAAAAATTTACTGAAAACAAAATTTTTATTTATCTTTTATATGTACAAATAAATATTTTGTCTGAATAGATGTGTACCACATACAGTGCCCTTAGAGGCCAGAAGAGGGTGTCAGATCTCCTGAGACTGGAGTTACAGACAGTTGTGAGCAACCGTGTGGGTGCTGGGAACTGAGCCCAGGTCCTTTGCAAGAGCAGCCAGTGCTCTTGACTGCTGAGCTGTCTTTCCAACCCAAGCCTTTGTGTGTGTGTGTGTGTGTGTGTGTGTGTGTGTGTGAGAGAGAGAGAGAGAGAGAGAGAGAGAGAGAGAGAGAGAGAGAGGGAGGGAGGGTGGGGAGACGACAGAGACAGAGAGGGAAAAGAAGAGGCAGAGAGGTGAGTGTGAGTGGACAGGAGCCACAGTGAGTGCGGCGATCAGAGTGTTCAATTCCATGGAGTGAATTCGCTTCGTCCATCTCCACATGGAATCAGGATTAAATTCAGGACTTCAGGCTTCTGTGGCAAGCACCTTTATCCACTGAACCACTCTGCTGGCCTAAATAATGCATTATTTTAGAACATTTAAAAGATTTAAAGAGGGGGCCGGAGAGATGGCTCAGAGGTTAAGAGCACTGGCTGCTCTTGTACCCGTTTCTTGAAACCCCCAGAGACCACCAAGGAGTCGGTTTCTGATGCAAGCACACAAGGGTCCTTTTATTCAGGTTCACCCTGGGCCATTGCACAGCAGATGGAAGGAAATGCGGCTGTGGCCATGAGCCCAGGTGTAGAGAGTTTTTATAGGGAAAACTGAAAGCCGGGAATTACATGCTTGAGATTGGGTAGAGGGATATGGATGGGGCAAGGTGATTTTTTGAAACTACTGGTCTAGACTTTTGGCAGGAAACCACATTTGAAACCATTGGGTTAGACTTTTGGTGGAGAACCACAACCCGCTGAGCAGCATTATCTGGACTGCTCAGCAGGATTATCTAGATATCTTCAGTGGCCATAAACTGCAGACAGAATGTCTGTAGGAGGATAATGCCCTGTATCTGTTCGAGTTGTCATGGCACGTTCCTGAGGTCCTTCCTGGAACTGAGTACAGCAGGTGGTCTAAGATGGTGGCCCACCCCTTAGATAGGGTCTGTATTGCCTTCACACTCCTTCAGAAGATGGGGTTCAATTCCCCCAACACCCACATGGCAGCTCACAACTGTTCAGTTTCTAGAGATCTGATGCCCTCTTCTGGCTTAGGTAGGCACAGACATACATTCATTCAAAATATTCATACCCATAAAATAGTGCAAACATTTAAAAAAATATTAAAGATATGGATCTCTCCTCTCTCTCTCTCTCTCTCTCTCTCTCTCTCTCTCTCTCTCTCTCTCTCTCTCTCTCTCTCTCCTCTCTCTCTCTCTGTGTGTGTGTGTGTGTGTGTGTGTGTGTAGGTACGTGAGGTCAGAGGGCATCAGATCTACAAGAACTGTAGTTGTAAGTAGCAGTGAACTGCCTGCTGTGGGTGGGTACTGGCACCACATGTAGGTCCTCTGTAAGGGCATGTACATGCCCTTCATTGCTAAGCTATCTCTCCAGCGCCACACCCTCCCCATAACTGAAAGTTTCACTCACAGGCAAAAACCTAGGATTTCTTGATTCTATGGTAAGCCTTTCTCAAATGTAAATCTAGGGGGCGCCTGCATTTTTTAAACTTCCTTCTCTCCGACCCGCTGTTTCCATTGGGTCAAAATATGAATGAGACATAAACACACACAAATCCAGTGGTCATGGAATGACAAAGGAAAAGTAACTTAAGTCCAGGGACTTGCACTAAAATGTCTGTTTTCTGATGTTATGTCAGATGCAATTGTGTGCATATGCACAGAGGCCAGAAGTCGGCCTCCGGTGTCCTTCCTCAGGAGCAATGCACCGTGTTTTCCAAGATGGAGTCTCGTCGTTGGCTTGCAGCTCACTAATTAGACTAGGCTGGCTGGCCAGTGAGCCCCAGGGATTTGAGTGTGCTCTCTTCTCCAGCATTGGTGTTACACGCACACCTCCATGCCCTGTATCTTAGTGACTTCTCTATTTCTGTGATAAAACACCATGACCAAGGCAACCTATAAAAGAAGTGTGTAATTGGACTATGGTTCCACAGGGTTAGTCCATAATGGTGAAGTAAAGGCATGGAGGGAGAGAGCTCACAATTAATTTGCAAGGAGGAGGCAGAGAGACACACTGGGAATGGTACAAGTCTTCTGAAGCCTGCCCCCAGCGACACAGCTTCTCCTAAAAGGACACCTCCATGTCCTTCCCTTCCACCAACTGGGGACCAAGTGTTGAAACACATGTGACTTTGGGGGTCATTCTCATTCAAACCACCACACCACTTTTTAAAAACGGATTCCGGAGAGGGAGCTCAGGTCCTAATGCTGTCTTCCCAACTCTCAACTAGAATTTTTTAAAGCACAGTTTTAATTGTTTGTGGCTAATGTATGAAAGCATTTGAAATTATTTTAAAGTGGAATTTACAGATGGCCAGACACAACTATCAACAAATTTAAGTGGCTATTTTATCACTGAAACACGTGTTTTCCTTTTTTTTTTAAGTTTTATTTTATTTTAGTTATGTGTAGTTATGTGTTTGTGAGTGCAGGTTCCCCTGGAGCTGGAGTTACAGGTGGTTGTGAGCCACCTGACGCAGCTGCTGGGTATCAGATTCTGGTCCTCTGCAAGAGCAGTACATGCTCTTAACTGCCGAGTCATCTATCTCTCCAGCCCTCATGTCCTTTCCTGATCATCCCCAAACACTTCTCCAGCCTAGACAGCTACTAGTGCCTTTATTTTTCTTTTAGGTTTCATATACCTAGAATCAGACAAAAACATGGTTGAATTCAATAGAGTTTGCATTTGGGCCGTGTTGCCGTGTGTCAGCAGTTTTCTGCTACTGTGTAGGTTTCCATTGTACATATGCACCACACTTTCCTGTGCCTTCACTAATTGATGGGTATCTAGCTTGCTTGCGGTGTGATGAATAAACGTTTTGAATATTTGTGTATAAGTCTCTGTGGCCATGTTTTAACTTCTCTTGGGTAAGCTGGCTTGGCATTGGCAGGTGTTGGACACAGCAGTGTGTATTCAACATTGCAGGAAACGGCTGGAGAATTCTGAAGTGTGTGCCATCCCTGCATCTCAGTGTGAAAGGTCTGAACTGCCCAGACTTAACCCTGGATATTGGCAGCACTCCTGGTGTTGGCTGTTCCATGGTGTTAATTTAATTCCTAATAAACTTATAAACTTTCATTACATAAACTTGTGTGTACATGTGTCATAGTGTACATCTGAAGGTCAATGGACAACTTGAAAAGTCAGTTCTACTGTGAAGGTTCTGGAAGTTGAATCCAGGTTTTTATGCTTGGTAGCAAGCTCTCCTACCCACTGAGCCATCTCATTGGCTCTTGAATTTCCTATTTTCACATGGTTTTGATAATTGGTAGAGCTTTGAATTATTTGTTTACACTTTTTGTTTGTTTTTCAAGACAGGCTTTCTCTTTGTAGCCCTCCCTGGCTGTGCTGGAACTGACTCTCTAGACCAGGCTGACCTCAAACTTATAGAGGTCTGCCTGCCCCAGTTCTAGACCAGTGCGACACCACCACCACTGCGTAGCTACATCTTTACTCCATTTTAAGTGTTTTTGCCTTTCTGAGTTCTAAGTCCTCTTCGTCTATTATTTATCAGATATGTGCTGGGGATATTGCGTCTCAGCTGATGGCCTGCTTTCCTTTTTTTCCCTTCCTTGAGTCTTGTATCCCAGACTGGTCTTGAATTCACCACCCTCCACCTCTGAGTACTGAGATTACAGATATGTACCACCATGCCTGGCTCACTGTCTTCATTTTTGCTTTGTTTTGAAACAAAGTCTTATCTCTGTGAGTTCCAGTATAGCCAGGAATACACAGAGAAAAACCAAAAAAAGAAAAGAAAAAACAAAATGAAACAAGGTCTTGTGTAGCCCATGCTGGTCTAGAATTCCTGATTTCTCATGTCTCAGTCTCCAGAGTGTTGGAATCCCACACTTGCACCTCCAAAGTTAGAAATGGCTTGTGATGGTGAGATTGAGAATGATGCTTGAGTATATGAAAGTTGGCCTCTTGGTTACAGTCCTGATGAGGGAAAGTCTGTGCCAGCATCCACCAGGGCGCTGCACCCAGCTACAGAGCTGGGGGCAGTAATTAATGGCAAGTGTGGTGAGGTTTGCCATTGTTCAGGGCTCCCCTCTGGACAATTTGAATAATTTCATTGTGAGCATGACTGTCTCTAGTCATCTGGCTTCTGTTCTATCCCTGATGTCTTTAAGTATAGGAGCAGTAGCCTGGCATTTAAGACCCTAATGAGGGGCGTGATTGAGGTTTGAACTGGTCAGCTCAATAAGAGAAACTGGCCTTGGTTGGAGCATTTTGTTTGAAACTTGAAGCAATGTCTCACTTCATCATAGCCTAGGCTGGCCTTTAGCTCACAGTGATCCTCCTGCTTCAGCCACCTGAGTGCTGGGATGACAAATGTGAACCACCATGAGTGTCCACAGTAGAGTTTTTAAAGCCACATTATAGTTGACCATTCATATTTGATACTGATTTTGAGCTGGAGCACAAATAGCTCAGAATCACTTAGAAATCAAAATGAGATGGCTCAGTGGGTAGAGGTACTTGTGGTGGTAGCCTGGCAGCCCAACCCACTGTGGAAGGAGGAAACAGTTCCTTTGCATCTTTTCCTGAACTGATTTCTCCGACAGGAGAGCTGTGTGAGATGGTGACCCTTCCTCACCAGAATCAAGGTTTCCACTTTGCAGTTTAGAGTTGATTACTGTCTCTTGTGTCCAACACTGATCTAAGTGAGTCTCAGGTAAATGTGACCAACCACACAGATAGCAGCTTAGTGTGATGAGCTGACACAGAGAATGTTCGGTCTAAATATCAAAGTTTATTGAAATAAAATATAATCTATAATAAAAAATACTACGATGTTATTCACTGGTTACAGTTTTAAGTATATTAACAAAAACATCCAACATTTTAATCCAATGACACTACACTTGTGATACAACAATGAATTTCATATTAAACACTGAATAATACTGAATCATTGTGTCAGAACATTTTATATTTCCCACCTGTATTCAATGTCTTTTCAGGAGTAGTTTCCAAAAGTGAAACTAGAAATTTAAGACACAATTTTTAGAGGTGTTCTTAGCATACATAATTAGCATTTAAAACAATAAGTCTATTTCACAGAAATCAGTTCAGCCGTGTGATGGGTAGGTGCATTTTAGGTGTCTTTTTTCAAGAACATATCCCAGTACTTCTGTGTTGTTATTCTGCACTTGCATTTACAGCAGAAGACTGACTTGTTAGAAGGAGAAAAGATGCTGGGACAGACAGGAAAAGTGAGCAGAGGTACCCAGTCCTCACAGTCGGCTCTGATAGCCCGTTTCAGCTCCATGTGTCAGCAGCAAATTAGCCTCACTGACGTGGAGGACAAAACCTATTTCTTTTCCTTACTACTGTTCAAAATGACAGTTTCAGTCAGCATTCCATTGAATTGTTGCTCCATGTTTCAACCTACTTCTGCAGCCCATATCAAGGGAAGAGTCACGTGCAGGCATTAGGAAATGACTTTCCTGGGAAATTATGCCCTCTGTCATTTAGCAGTCACACATCACGCTTCTATTATCTGGTCCTATGTGATCTGTGATAGTAGTCGTCATTTTATTGAGGAAAATAAGTCTTAACAAAAGCTTAACTAGAGCAAAGCTTCCCTAAAAACAAAACTGGGAAGTGAAGAGACGCTACATCCTTTCACAGTGGTTATGTCATACAAATAATGGGTGGGAAAGAACAGCAACAAACATTCCCACAAACCAGACAGCATTTTCAAAGATGAAACACCAGTCTCTATCTTAAAACTCATTTTGTGGGTTAGAGCTGCTTCATAGGGCATGTCTGTCCAGATGTCGCCGGTGGTCTGTGATGTAATGGGCATTTCGGCTCCCTGACTTTCCACATAAAGCTGTAAAGTGACTGCTGGAGCCACAGGAGCTAGGACTGCCTACCGAAGGACTCTGCACTGTGCATCTATCTGATTACAGGGCCGCCTGGCCTCTGCAGATGTGACAGTGCAGGACTGACCATTTAAAAGGTGACCAGTGACAAATTCCTATGTGAGCTGAGTAAGTCTTTACAATTCATGCTAGATAAAGTGGGCACTTTCTGAGATGAGGGGGCTTTTGTTCTTTAACTTTACCCTGGGGCAAAGCTTGGGTTTCCTATCTCTGCCATGGTATTTCAACTAGTTAATGGGAGTGTATCATGCCCTAAAAGATACCAGATTATTAGACAAGTCTAACCTTTGTCAGGACAAAGGAACATTGAGTTTGAGGCAAGAGTTGAAGATTTATACCCTGTTTTTTGTGTTTAGTTTTCTTGAGTTCAGAAGATAGAAACTAGAATCCTACATGTAAAAAAATATATGCATATATCAATTTGTTAAGCTCTATTTCCTAATAGCAGAAATACCAGGATTAAGTAAAGACATGCATGAATTAAATTTTAGATAAATTTTCAAAGTAAGCTTTCCAGCATTCTGCAAGGTATCCTCCTGTTTTATCTTCTCTGTAATGTATTCCCTTCAGGGAGCTTTTAATTATAAAAGTTATTTTCAACTGTTGCTGAGAAAAGTAAACTCAATTCTTCATAATTTTTCCTCTTAACAGTTTAAAAAATGTTGGGCATCAGTAACAAAAGTTGCTAAATTATCAGAGAACCAAGGACTCGAAGTTTCAAACATTCTTTTACCATTTCTCACTCACTGTCTAAAGCAGCTGCCTTGCACACCATCAGAGTTCATTTTCACACTAAACCACAAGTAAGGAGTCTACAGGGGAGAGAGCAGTCAGTTCCTGACGCTGCTTTACTCTGGAGGGGAACACCAAGGGGCTCGAAACACTTAGATCTGTAAAAGATACTGGGAGAACAGGTCTTTTAGTAGAGTGCATTTTCTACACCAAACCCTCCTGGTCTTCAGACTAGCCTTCCGAATACAAAAGCAACTGCAAAATATATTTTTGAAAGCCATGATGCCATATTTGAAATAATTCTACAAATTCTAACAGCACTAAAAAAACTGATTTAAGTCATTATAAAAGTCTGCACATTCAAGAACGGAGGATGTGCAGTGTCTGTGATGATCTCAGTAATTCTCGGTTCTCAGAGCATGGCATGTGCTTGGGAGAAGTGAGCACTGGGGAGCGGTGGAAGAGGAGCACCCCACACACAGAGTAAACTGAGGCGCACAGTGATTGCCAAACAAGACAAAGGCAGGTTTGTTTTTGGAGACAGGGTCTTACTACTTGTCCAGGTTGGCCTTGAACTCAGGATCCTCCTGCTTCAGCCTCCCCAAAGGTGGGTGACAGGTGTGTATTACTATGCCCAGACAAAGTTTTCAAACATCGAATGATCCAGAATTTCACATGTCTAATTCCATAAAATATGAATGACTGTCTTTAATGTCTTTGCCTTATTTTGTCAAACATTAATTTTTCAATTTAAATTATATGCCTAAGACAGTGATAGGTGTAAACCTGTAATCATTTCTATCATTAAAAAAAAAACCGGTACAATGAATAAGAAAACTAAGTAAAATGCAATGTTTGCTGTTTGCTTTTCAAAAGAAAGTTTAAATGAGCTGGGTATGGTGACATATACCTATAATCATGGCAGTGAAAAGCTGAGGCAGGACGATTCTGGGTTTGAAGGTTGCCAGGGCTACAACAGTTGATTCCAGGTCAGCAGGCTACACAGCAAGACCATGTCTAAAAGTTTAAGCAAGACTGAGGCAGTTCTAGAAATTCTGCCCTGATTTGCTAGGATTTTACAGAGGAGGTCTGTCCACATGCTAACATAGTGATCACAAGGCATACCTTTCCCTCCCATGCCTTCTGGTCCTCAGGCTCTGCATTGAGTTTATGATTCACAGAAAACAAGATGCTATGAAGGTATCGTGTGAGTACAGAATGGCTAACATGAGTTTAGTCAACTTATATCTGATATTAACTTGCTTAGGTAAGCCAAGATCTAGGAACATGAGGACGAATTCAAAACATAATAGGGGATGAATTGTCCAACTGAAAAAAAGTGAGGCAATAAAAACAAGATAGATATAAACCTAATCCCAAACTTAAGCCTCTGTCTTGCTCAAATCCTATCCTGACCTTAAAACATGGAAGAAGTTATTCTACCCATGAATACTGGCTGGGCATAAAGCCGATGCCATGATTAACTGCTTTACACCATACTCAGTGTGTATACGCATATACATGCTCTAGGGATTGAACCCAGGGCCTTGAGCATTCCAGGCAAATGCTCTACCACTGGGTGACACTCCTAGACCTGGTGTGTGTGTGTGTGTGTGTGTGTAAGCTCCTACTGAGTGCATATTTTTAAAATGACAACTTTTAAATTTGATAGGAAGTTTTGCTTTGAGACTCAAACAGAAGTCATGGAAACCTGCTTCAGAAACACACACACACGCTTCTAGGTATTGATAAACTAGCACAAGTCATAGCACTGTTAATACAATGGGGTTACTCATGAGAAATCCACCTTAATAAAGACTGGCCAATAACCTTGAGACTGTGCTTTGAAAGCAAGAGAAAAGCCAGGGACCATATCTGCTCCTCCACCTGCTTCTGCAGCTCTCATGCTGAGGGGGCACATGAGTCAAATGTGCCTGAAATTGAGCCTAGAAACACTAAGCTCCAAAATGTTTAAATTTTAACATCCGTTAGCAAGATATGTATAACAATTTCAAGTATTACAAAGTATTATGAGGGGAAAAATCCCTCAAAATACCATTTCAATGTCCTATGTACCCAAATAAGGAACAATATGCCTGAATATCACTTGCTACCTTGAGCAGAACATAGGAAATAAGCACACAGCAGTTTAGATCCTTGACAACCTTTGAGGACAGAAAAGCAGCTCAGAAATTTGTTTTAATAGAGTCAAACATTTAATTTCCCCCCCAGTAATCAAAACAAATATCTTATTATGACTCTTGTCATATCAAACCATTCCAGGAATGTAGCCAAGACCGACTTGGAAATCTGACATTAGGAAAGACTGAATTAGCAAACAATGCATTGCTTGTCATAAGTGCACGTTGACGTCTACTTATCTGATAGCAGAGATGCTGGTTTTGAGTGAGTTGTGTTTTCTTTTTTTCTTCTAGAGGGAATGCAGTATGGCAGTATTATCTTTGGAACAAATTAAGATAGTAAAAATAACAATAATTTCTATATATAGATTCTTCAAGGGCAATAAATAGATATTGTATATAATTATGGAAAAATATGCCTCAAGTATATTTTTTAAAATCACTCAAGGTTTATCGTTTTTTAAATTAAAATAATAGACTGTTCTGGGAAAAGCAAACCCTGAGGTTTGAGCTTTCTCCTTTAATCATCAGAGTGCTGTCTGTCATGGGTGTCTGTGCTGAGGTCAGGCCACCCGAAGGGGTCTGACCGCTGTCAATTCGTACTCACCCTAGGCTGGAACCAAGAGACTGACCAAGTATTTTATACACAGATTCTATACCCCGGCATATTCTCTGATTAGTTCCCATGCTAGCATAGGAAATCTGAAGAAATAACAAAGAACATAAATAGACATGTAATAGAGAAGAATATAAAGGATACAGCATGGCCCTGAATTTTTTCCCCTTAGAATAATACTTTTCATAAATAAAACTCTACTTTTTACATACAGATTCATCCTACAGCTGGTTTGGGATCATGGAGAATGTTAATGACAATAGTCTTAAGAAACTCTAGACTACTTTTTTTGGGTAGTCTTTCGTTGCCTCCAGATCACAAGAAATAGTCTCTAACTGGACGTTCAATTTGTGATGCTCCTGAATAAACAAGTTTACTGAGGCTTAGGGCAAATCACACAGCTATCTGCACCAGCAAAAATCTTTAAAAATGACTGAAACAAACTTCAAATACAAAGTATAGAAAAAGGACTGTTAAGGATAGTTTTCCAAACTGGATCTAGAAATACAATATGTGCTGCCTCATCACAAAGCTGAGTAAATATTCTTCCAGAATCCTATAAATGATATAAGATGTCTTAGGTTTATTTGGTTCTCATTAAGTTAAAAAATCTGATTGCTTTTACATAAATTCCTTCAGATTCCTGCTATGTTCAGAATTTTATTAATATCTTTTCACTAGAGTCAAGAGATTAACTCTCCTTCAGAAATGTGCTTTTTATTGGTTTAAATAACTATGCTTAATTTTCTAGCAATAAACATGATTTAAAATTTAAGGTTCAAGGTAATTCTAGAAAAAGGTAGACAGTGAACTCTGCTCTTCTCTGCCATCATATTTACAAGGCTGAACATGAGTGTGGTCTCCTCCTCACTCGCTAACTACATCCTTAACAAACAAACAAAAAAAACCCACCATTCAGGTTACCTAAAGGTGTTAAAATTCCTCAGAATCTCACAACACTACAAAGTCAGTATCTGATTTGGATAGGTTATACATATTAGTGTCATGTAATTTTTTTTTGCTATTGGAAAATAAAAAATATTTTTTCTATCTAAATTGGATCCAAGCTCCATTATCAGTTCTCAAGATAATAGCTAAAATGTACATTACTAAAGAAAGGTAAAGCTGTTCAAGGGCTGAACCAGTTCAATGTACAATGAAGGGTCATTTATTCCTGCTTTTTTTCTCTCCCTATATTAAACTCCTCATTTTTTATGGATTAGAACATAATTTAACAAATGTTTCAGAAATAGTTGTGCTAATAATTACATCTTTAGAAGGATTGGACTCACTCAGGTGACCTCCATCCATTGTCAGACAGAACACAGTAGCTTACTAACTGATTAGAGTTTCCATGTCACTAAAAACAAAGTAGGAGTGATATACTTATTTGGCTACAAGTGACAACACACAACAGTTCCAACTTGTAACATAAAACTCCAGCTCATAAAGAGTGTATTGTGTAACTTAAAAAGTTGATTGTAACAAAGTAACAACCTTCCCCTGGAAAACAAGAGCAAAATCCCTTGGGAGATCAGGCACAGACGGTAGGTACTGGGTCTTCCTTTCCGTCATCTGCATAGGTGGTTTCCAGATGCCAACACTTCCTACAAAATCACACAGCTGTTTTTTTCCTTTTCTTTCTCTTTGTCTTTTTCCCGGGGTTCCTTGCGTTTCCGTTCACTATTTCCAGGCTGTTTTACACTTGATGGAGAGGCTTGTGCTGGCTGGCCCTGCTGTATGAGAAACACACACAGGAAGAGATGACTAGCTTTCCTGGGTACTGAATCAGAGCTAGCTAGAACCACAAGGCACCCTCACAAAAACAGATGCTTGGCTGCATGGCTTCTGTTGACAGGTGTTAGGGTTCAGCTGGGTGATGGTCCTGGTCCACAGCTGGCCTGTTGCTGTGGGAAGTTTGGGTATCTTAGGGAAAAGGGCCTAGCAGTCCATATAAGGGTGGGTATGAGGGAAGTGGCAGGGCATGTTTTCCTGCCCGGCTCTTCCTGATGGAAAGGACAGGGAATGCTGTGCCACCAACTCCCACCTTCACCAACCGAGCACCGTCCAACTCTGCCTTCCCCATTACAGTGAACTGTACCCTTCACTGTAAATCTCAACAAATCTTTTTCTCTAAGTTGCTTCTGTCAGGTGTGAGAAAAGTAATTAATATACAGGATATCTGACACAAATAATTAATGTGAAATTAATTATGTACTCATTATTCTAAATACAAAATTATCTATAACTACTTAAGCTTCTAGTTTAAGAAATATTTACGTAGCCAGGCAGTGGTGGCACAGGCCTTTAATCCCAGCACTTGGAAGGCAGAGGCAGGTGGATCTCTGTGAGTTCGAGGCCAGTCTGATCTACAAAGTGAGTTCCAGGGCAGCCAGAGCTAAACAGTGAAACTCTGTCTCAAACAAAAAAACCAAAAAAAAATTTTATGCTAAACTTTCAATTTTGGTAAACTATAATATTTCATCAGGACTTCATTAAACACCATAACAAACAGATCTTGAAAGCAAAAATCAAGAATCCTGAGAACTGAGAGTATAAAATAAGTGTGTGCTATGGGATCAGAGAACTTGAATGAAATGGAAAGCTGATTCTAACATGGTAGGACTCACCTACTAAGCTTGAATAGTTAGTGCTTGATTAAGAAAGAGGCAAGTTTTTTTTTTTGGTTTTTCGAGACAGGGTTTCTCTGTGTAGCTTTGCGCCTTTCCTGGAACTCACTCGGTAGTCCAGGCTGGCCTCGAACTCACAGAGATCCGCCTGGCTCTGCCTCCCGAGTGCTGGGATTAAAGGCGTGCGCCACCACCGCCCGGCGAAAGAGGCAGGTTTTACATGTATTTTAATGAAAGAGAAGAAAGAGATGGAGAGAGTATATGTGTGTGTGTGTGTGTGTGTGTGTGTGTGTGTGTGTGTGTGTGTGTGTGTTATAAGTGCAAGGTCCGAGGTGTACATCTGGTGTCCTCTGTCACTCTCAGCCTTATTTTCTTGAAAGATGTTCTCTCCAGAATCTGGAGCTCGTTAGGTTGCCTGCAAGCCCGTGAGACCCTCCTACCTGCCCACCACAGTTCTGGGGTTGCAGGCATATGGCTATGTCTGGCCTTTGATGTGAGTACTGGGGTTTGAACTCAGGGCTTCACGTTTACACACCAAATACTCTCACCTGCTGAGCCCCTGCCCCAGTCCCGTGAATGGTGAGTTCTGTACTTGGTTTCAGGAGATCCTAAAAGACATCTTGTTTTCTTGTGTGCCCAAGCCAAAGGGAAGGCTTCTGGCATGGTGTAGGTTAGCGTCAAATAAAGGGACACTTTTCAATTCATAAAATGAGATTTAGCGTGCAGAAACCTGTGTGACAGTCATACTTTGCTGCTTAAAACACAAATCAACAAAAATGCCAAGGAGAGGGATGCTAGCTTGTGCTGAGTATGTGTTAGAAATTGAGTTAAATGGCAGCACTGTTGTTTCTAAAGAAACCTCAAGATGAAGTTTTACTGATAGGGAAAGGGGCCCCGAGAGGCAGAGGGCTTTAACCAAGTGTTTGCAATAGGAAGGAGGAGCAGGAGCCAACAGGAACTATAGGCCCATGTCTCTGTGGCTCCAAAAATTGCACTCTTTGTAGCAAAACCTCAGACTGTCTCTAGCTGAAAGGAAGTACTTTGTTCAAGTTTATAGTTTGTAGCTTTAAAGGTCTTAAAAGAAAAAGGCTAAATAATCTTATCAGAACCTCTAAGAAAATGTCTTCATGAAATCAGAAATATGTTAGGATAGTAAAAAACTTAGACCAATGTGAAGAACTTCCACAGGAAGAGCTAGAGAGATGGCTCGGCAGTTAAGAGCACTGGCTGCTCCTGCAGAGGACCCAGGTTTGATTCTCAGCACCTCCGTGGTGGCTCACCACTGTCTCTAACTCCAGTTCCAGGGGATCTGATGCCTTCTTCTGACTTCTGCAGGCACCTGGCACACACATGGTGCACAGATATACATGCAAGCAAAACACTCATACACATGAAATAAATCTAAAACCAAACCAAAGCAAACCAACAACCTCAAAGCCGTGGGTGCTGCCATGCTAACACAGCTGAAAAGCCCGAGCTGACTTACAACTGCTTCTGCCAAACAGACACTTTCTTGCTGCTAAAGTGACTGTCATGTTTGAGAGTCACAGAGCTGCAGCTTTACCTGGACCTGTGTGGAGGTGGTGGCAGCAGCCACGGCCACCTGTGCCTGCTCCTGCTCCTGGTAGTACTGAGAGGCCCGTCTGTCCTCCTCCTCCTGGAGTTTCTTCGCCAACTCCAGGTCACTGATTCCTTCTGGAATTTGCTCCCAGTTGATATCTTGGCTCTGCTGTTCTTGTTGCAGTGACAGTGCCATAAGGTAGTCCTGAGGAGTTCAATCACAACCAGCTTCAGCTTTGAGATGTGACCCAGGACCCAGCCAGCGTGAAGACAGACACCCATCAACGAGCTCAGAGAATGGCTTTCACAGAAGAGGTTTTTACAGCTCTATTAAGCACTTTTTTTTTTTTTTTTGCAGAGCTACAAATCTACTTCATTACTATCATTGCTCTACAGAGTTTTAGAATTTGTTTGAAATCTTTTCTACAAGCAATAAATAAGGCATTCAAGAAAGCTACTGAAAAAAGTTCTCTTTGTTTACAAAAGAAACATGTGAGTATGGAACATGCAGACAAGATAGAAAACCAGAAATAGGAAAGCTGAAATCACTGTAACAGATGTAACTGTTGAGTATTTATAGCCATCTAGTATTTTCTACATTCACATAGAAATTCAAACATATCTCCCACCCTCTAACACTATTTTAAGCTTTTATTTTTAATTTAACATTTGTTTTTAAAATAGTCTAAGAACTTCATAAGATTATTTATTCAATTCTCTCCCCCTCCCCTCAAAATTGTTTTGTTTTGCTCTGAGGCAAGGTCTTACTAAGTATCTTGGGCTGGTCTCCGTTTCAGATTTTTGTGCTTGGGCCTCCTGAGGGCTGGGATTACAGCTATATATGACCTATACAGCTCAAAGAATGATTTTTGTTTTTATTTTACATTATTTAATTACTCTCTCTTTTTTTTTCTTTTTCTTTTTCTTTCCTTTTTTTTTTTTTTTTTTGGCTGCATGTATGCCTGTGTGAGGGTGCCAGATTGCTGGAACTAGAGTTACAGACAGTTGTGAGCTACCATGTGGGTGCTGGGAATTGAACTGGGGTCCTCTGGAAGAGCAGCTAGTGCTCTTAACTGCTGAGCCATCTTTCCAGTCCCTTACTCATTTTTGAGGTAGGCCCTTGCTATATAGACCTGGCTGGCCTCAAAGTTGCCTTTGAGTGGAAAGCAGAGGACAACCTCAAGTGTCATTCATGTTTTTTTTTCTCTCTTTCTGTGTGTGTGTGGGGTGGGGGGAGGGGTAGTACAGTCATGTGCATGTGTGCACACCTTTGGTGGTTGGAGCAGGACATTAGGTATCTTTCTGTATTACAGTCTTGAGACAGTCCATGTTACTCTCTATATTACAGTCTTGAGACAGGGTACCTTAGTGAATTAGAAGTTCATCTTTTGGACTAAGTTAAGCCAGGTAGTCAACCAGCTCTCAGGAGACATCTGTCTCCATCCCTAATGCTGGGGTTACAGGGATGCATTGCCATGCCCAACTTTCTATATGGATGTTGGGAATTTGAACTCCGGTTTTCATGACTGGCCAGTGAGTCCCAGGGATCATCTTGTCTCTGCCTCCTCAGCACTAAGATTATAAGTGCATACAACCATTCCCAGCTTTTTACATTGGTTCTGGGGATTGAATTTAGGCCCTCATGTGTGGGCAGCAGGCACTTTAAAACTGAGTTATTTCCCTGGCCCCAAAAGATGAGTTTTAAAGTCAATGTAGCTATGGTCAAATTCAATAACTAGGTAATTACATCTTCTCCTAGCTACATACCTAGATTATCTCCTATGAGAAAAAGTTCATTTTGGTCAAAGTTATACCTAATTTATTATTTTTCTAACTTACTTATTCTCTGTCTATCTGTCTGTCTCTCACTGGGTGGTGGTAGTGCACACCTTTAGTCCTAGCACTTGGAGGCAGAGGCAGGTGGATCTCTGAAGTTTGAGGCCAGTCTAGTCTACAGATCGAGTTCCAGAACAGCCAGGGCTACATGGAGAAACCCTGTCTCAATGTGTGTGTGTGTGTGTGTGTGTGTGTGTGTGTGTGTGTGTGTGTGTGTGTGTGTAAGCTCCTACTGCCAAGCCTGATGACCAGAGTTCAATTCCTCGGACCCACATGGTTGGTAGGAAAGGACAGATCTGCACACTATTCTCTGACTTCCAGGTGCACTGTGGTACACAAACTCACCCACACACAAACTAAGTAAATAAATACAATAAAGTGGATTACTGGTTTCTGCTTATGCCTATCTCTTTCCTATGTATTCTCCACATAGCAGTCTTTTAAAAACATGACATAGTTCATGCAGTTTCCACATTTAACACTCAATATAATTGTTCTATTGTAATTAGAATGAATTTCAAAGTCCTCACTATGACCCTTCAACACACTCAACCTTCTGAATCATAGCGTATAACTGATGTTCATATAGAAACTATAGAATGATCACTTTCCTATTTAGGAAATATGAGAACTCACAGCTAAATTAATGGATGAATAGCCGGGCAGTGGTGGCACACACCTTTAATCCCAGCACTCAGGCAGAGGTAGGCAGATCTCTGTGAGTTTGAGGCCAGTCTGGTCTACAGAGTGAGTGCCAGGACAGCCAGGGCTACACAGAGAAACCCTGTCTCAAAAAACTAATAAATAAATAAATAAATAGATAAATAAATAAAATTAACAGATGAATCAACACTTTTAGATTAAAAAAAAAAACCTGACACTTGAAAAGAATTTGTTTTTTCCTTGCTATGTTGCCCAGGCTGCTTCCAACTTGTGAGCTCAGTGACATTCCTCAGCCTTCCAAGCAGCTGGGTACATCACCATGCCTCAATTAAGAGTATGCATTTTAAGCTGGGCAGCGGTGGTGCACGCCTTTAGTCCCAGCACTTAGGAGGCACAGCCAGGAGGATCTCTGTGAGTTCCAGGCCAGCCTGGTCTACAGAGCAAGATCCAGGACAGGCACCAAAACTACACAGAGAAACCCTGTCTCGAAAAACCAGAAAAAAAAAAAAAAAGAGTATGCACTTTAGCCAGGCATGGTGACATAAGTCTTTAGTCCCAGCATTTGGGAAGCAGAGGTAGGCAGATCTCTGAGTTCAAGGGAGCCTGGTCTACATAGGGAACTCCAGACAAGTTAAGGCTGTATAGCAAGACCCTGTCTCAAAAAAAAAAAAAAAAAAAAAAAAAAAAAAAAAAAAAAAAAGGAAAAGAAAAGAAAGAGAATATGCACTTTAGACAATGTAATGGGTGGTGGGGAAAAACAATTTTACCTGATCTATTTGGTCTTGTTGACCTTTGTACACAGTCTCAGGATCTGAAGGAGGTCGCAGATGGAATTCTGAGTCACAGAAATTTCCATCACCATCTACATTGTGTAGGCTTTCCCAGACAACTTTTTCTTCGGTAAGAAATCCCTGGTCTGTTACCAACAAATACAGTTGACCCTTAATAAGAAATAACAAATGAAAAAGGAGTGTTAAATTCTCCCAAACTAGCCAACATTAAATTTAAGGAACATTTTAAAGCCGTATATTTGAAGTACAGTAATTATTTTAACTGGATCTGTGCAACTCAATAAAAAGACCAAGCGGACATCTGCTCAAATTCACCTGGTTTTGCCTGGAGCTGGTTGGTAGTCAGCATAGCACAGTATATCAGGAGATAATGAGCTTCTGACATGTTAACTGACAAACAGTTATAGTTTGTTTATAGTTTCATTTCATAAAATAGAAAGATACAACCAGAAAGCATATGCAAAAAATATATTACATTGTCTGATTTTATTTACTTAACAAAAGTATGCTGATAGGACCACTCTAACCCAAACCAGCCTTTCCTAAACAACAACAACAAGCCCCATGTGTCCATGTGTGGGTTGGTGCACAGGTGCAGTGGCCCATGGGCCAGGAGTGTGTCAGAGCCTCTGAAGCAGGAGTCACAGGCTGACATGGGTGCTGAGGACTGAACTGTGCTCTGCAATAGCAGTGCATGTTCTTAAGCTGAGACACCTCTCCAGCACCGTTGGTGTTTGAAAGGACTGAGCTACACATGTCCTTTGTCCTGTTGCTGTTTGATCAACAGCACAGTGTCCCTTCTGCCCCTACTTAAGGGAAAAGGGCAAACTTCTGCCTGTGGAGTCCCTCCCCTACTCCTACTTCCACATTTCTTCCCTTTCTTATCTTTAAAATAAGTTTCTCATTTATCAGTCACCTTTAAAACAACTAAATGGATTTTCACTTCAATGTGGCAATCTGTGGGAAAGAAGCTAGCACTCTTAGTGAAAGTGTAAAAAGAATTAACAAGATATTACTGTATTTATTTATTTATCAGTGCTGGTGAATGAATGCAGGGCTTATAGAACCCGTCAAGCAAGTTTCTCTGCCCCTCTGCTACTCCTGGAACTATATCTTTGTTTCTCACCAGCGTTACTGTCACCCAGAACTCTACTTTTCACTTCTAATCTCTAACAGGAACAAGGCAAGCAAAAGCAAACCTCATAGCCTGTTCTCTCCCTCACTATAATGCACAGATAGACAGATCCCTTTGAAAGTCCCGGGCTGGTCAGGTGAGGTGGTGAATGCCTTTAGTCCCAGCACTCAGGAGGCATAGAGAGGTGGATCTCTGTGAGTTTGAGGCCAGCCTGGTCTACAGAGTGGGTTTCAAGACAGCCAGAGCCACATAGTGAGACCCTGTTTCAAAACAAACAAATAATAAAATAAAATCACATGTTGATGTTCTTCACCTGTGGAAAGATACCTATGCTTCTTATGCTTTGCTTCTAACATCTTTGGAATCTTCACTTTTCCTCTCTCTAAGGAGTCTGTCAATGTTTTAAAATGATCGAGTCTCTAACGTTAAAAACAAACGGGGGGGGGGTTGTTGGGAGGCGGTGGAATGGTTTCGGGGGTAAAGACAACCTGCGTTTGATTCCTGGGACCCATATGGTAGAGAGAGTACTGATTCGCCAAAGTTGTCCCCTTACAAGTGCTCCACGGCACACAGTGTCTGTGTCCGAGCTATCACATAAACTTTGAACACTCCTCAATAATAATGAATAACAAACAAGCAAACAAACAAAACAACCCAAGAGCCAGATGCAGGTGCAGTGGCATATGACTGTGGTACTAGTGCAGGGAACCTGAGGTGGGAATATCATTTGAGGTGAGCTAGCAATATAAAAAGTCTGAGACCGAGCATGGTGGTAGAACACTTTTCATTCTGGAATTTAGGAGACAGGTAAATCTCTATGAGTTCAAGGCCAGCTTGATCTACACAGTGAGATTCAGGCCAGCCAAAGCTACACAGTAAAATCACCTCATAAAACAAAGTGTAACAAACAAAAACATGAAAATCACCAACCTTAGGTTCCATACCTCTAAAGCCCCTACGAAGAGAAGCCACCACCCTTAAGTCCAACATCTCCTTTTCGGGCAAACCATTATATATAAAAAACCAAGTTTCTTTTTATGTTTATTTTTTTTACGTGTGTGTGTGTGTGTGTGTGTGTGTGTGTGTGTGTGTGTGTGTGTGCGCGCGCGCGTGCGCAGGAGTCACACAACCTGGGTTCAAACTCAGGTCCTTTGGAAGAACAGTCAGTGCTCTTAACTGAAGTATCTCTCCAGTCCTCAGCAAACATTTCTAGAGTTGCCACTATGGCCTTCTCCATTCCAGCCACTCTTAAGTAACTCAGATTCTTTTGTTGCCACGCCTGTCCCCTCCTCCCATGTCTACCCTCAGGGTTCTTATCTCTTCTCCCCTAGCTTCCTAGATGCCACACTCTTTTTTTGTTTGTTTGTTTGTTTGTTTTGAGACAGGGTTTCTCTGTGTAGCTTTGTTTCCTGTCCTGGATCTCACTCTGTAGACAAGGCTGACCTAGATCCGCCTGGCTCTGCCTCCTGAGTGCTGGAATTAAAGGTGTGCGACACCACCGCTGCCCAGCTTATGCTACATTCTTAATTTCCCCCTTGCCCTCTTCTTTCTCAGCTGTCTTTACTAATGTTTCTTCCTTGAGGTGATTCTTTAAAAGTTGACATTCTTTAAATCTCTATCCTAGGTTTTCTCTTTTGATTCCTCATCTTGTAACCCCGTCCCCCAATTTCTGTATTTTCTTATAAATCCTAAAATTCTATCAGTCCAAAGCATTCCCTCAGTATTTCCACACTGAAGTTCACCTCAGAAGTACTTCTTACATCCCAGACCCTTAACACTATATCTTTTTTTTCTTATATCTGTTTCTTTTGTTTGTTTTGAGACAGCCTCCTATAACTGGCTGGCCTGGAACTTGCTAATGTGGACCAGGCTAGTCTTGAACCCACAGAGGTTCACCTATTTCAGCTTCCCAAGTGTTAAGATTAAAGGTGTGAACCACCATGCATGGCCAGCCACGTATGACTCAATAAGGAACATCACCATCCACAGAGGACTCAGAAATCACTTATTTTTCAAATCCAGTGGAGATATCTGGCTGATCTATCTCCTGACCCACTCTGGAATCTTTTCACAGTGCACGGCCATTAGCAGCCCTTGTCCAAATCACTATAATCTCCTTCCTTTATCTTTTGGGGTATCTCCTAACTATACTCCACGTCCACTCTCAAAGTCTGAAGCAAATTAATGTCACACAAGGGGCATGAGAGCACATGACACCAGTGCAGCATTGTTAAGCTACAGAATCAACTTAATAGGAAACCTTAGAAGCAGAAAAAAAGGCAGAACATACATATTGTCTGAGCTCCCATGACCTTACAGATAGGCCTGCTTAGTCTACACAGGCACATCCTCTTCAACCACACAAAATTGGGGATACCAAACTGGCTAGTAAAGGCTTCCTGGCTGGGGACAAGTCTTTACTAGAACAGAGAACATCAGAGGCGATGTAGCTCTATGGTACAGTGCTTACCTAGCACATAGGAAATGAGGGGTGAGAGGGGAAGGGGTAGAGAGAGGAAGAGGGAAAGCTCTCAGCCACCAATGACAGCCAGAGACCTTGTTTTCTCAAAGAACTATTTCATTCCTACTCACTTTTGGGCCCAAAGAAGAAGAAAAGGAACACCAGTGCCATTAAGAAAACAAGGTTCAGCCAAGTGGTGGTGGCACATGCCTTTAATCTCAGCATTCAGGAGGCAGACAGGTGGATCTCTGAGTTCAAGGCCAGCCTGGTCTACAGAGCAAGTTCCAGGACAGCCAGGGCTACACAGAGAAACCCTGTCTCCAAAAACAAAAACAAAACAAAACAAAAGCCAGAAAACAAAAATCTTACCTCTAATTTTCCACTCACAACTCTCTTTTAATGTGACTACCTCAGGGCCTTTACATACTTGCTGCTAGTTATTTCTGCTTAGTTATTTCTTTTTGTTGTTAACCAATTAAACTCAGATAATTCATTCTCATATTTCAGAAGTTTTCTTTCTTTCTTTTTTTTTTTGTGTGTGCATGCTGAGCAAGTGCTCTACCACTGAGCTGTACACCTCAAGTCCTTAGGCTTGTATGTATATGACCTTCTCAGGGAAGTTTTTCCAACACAGTCCTGATAAGAGCTCTCAGAGTTCGTGGTACGTGCCCTTGACATAAGCATCTCAGTATCAAACAAAGAAGTCCTTAAATGGCAGGAACCACGGCTGCTGTATCTACGGCTGCACTTGTCAGGGTTAGCTTGGCTTTGTTAATCAGCAGATCCAAGGTCTGAAGAGGACAAGGAAAGCAAGATGACGGAGCAGCCATTCAGATCTGACTTACTCCAACTTTCAATTCCTGAGAAATGTGAATGGCTCTCATCTGACATCTCACACACTCCTAACTATGAAGCTGAGGTAACAAAATGTACTCTTCTTAAAACACGACAGTAACAGAAGAGCCATGGCTTTGGGGTTTTCTTTCATTGGCAAACAAATCATTTTATACTACCCCATGTCATCCATTGATTTAAAAGCATAGATAGAAACATGAAGATGTGATTTATAACTTCAATAAGCTACCTTCATTTAGAAAATAAACAGACATTTACATGGGAGGCAAACTGGTAACCGACACAAAACAGTAAAAGCTCAATAAGGACAATGTGGCCACTAACAGGTAGAGGATGAGTACAGCAGTGGTCCTCAGTCTTAGATTCACATTAAAATCACCTGGGGAGCATCTGAAGCACCGATGCAGGACAGACAGTGTAGCCTAACGGTGGAGTGCTTGCCTAGCATGTGTAAAAGCACTGGGTCTAATCCTTTAGATTGCAAAAAACAAACAAACAAAAAAACCCTAAACAAAACAGATGACAACAACAACAAAAACTAGTGTTTAGGTCCCACCTCCTTTAGAGATTCTAATTTAATTGTATTAGTGGTAAGTTCTGGGCACTAGTATTTTTTTTTTTTTTTAAAGCCATTCAGATAGGTCTAGGATACAATCAGGGCTGAGAACCACTGGTTTAAGTAGAAAAGGGGTACCTTTCAGTAAGTTAGTATTTGAAACGCTTCTTTAAGGATGGGTAATTTTGGGATAGGCAAACAGAAGTGAGGAAAGCTTCCCAAATAGTATGAAGAAATAAGAATGGCAGTAACACATATAGGATGGGAGCTGTGGCAGAGGGACCCTGCATTTTATCCTCTAGACACAGGTGCTAACTGAACATCTGTGCTGTATTATCCACACGGTAAGAACAGCATTCTGCCATCTAGGTTGATGATAAACTCCTGAACTAGATATTACCTGTAAAATCAAGAGACAGATCTAAGAGATGAACAAAAGGGATGGATTCATAAGAGTGTGTGTATGTGTATAAAACCATAAATACACTGATAATTTTAATAAAAGCCAACACTGTCATAAAGATAATTTGTGTGTGTTTAGGGGTAGGGACTTGAACTTGTAATCCTTCTGCTCAGCCTCTTCAGTAGCTTTGATCACATGCAAGCACCAACACATTCCAGTTTAGGGTAAATCTTAATTCTAACTTCTAGTATCTTTTAATGCTTAAATATAAACATCCTTCATTCATAACCACCCTGGTTCTAGCTCTAGGTATTTTGTTTTCTCTAAGTAAGAAATAACCTAGCTAGGCATGAGAGCACATGCCTCTAATCCCAGTGTTCCAAAGGCTGAGACAGGAAGATCTCAAATTCAAGGCCAGTGTGAGTTACCCAGTGAAGTCCTCTCTCCAAGAAAGTAGAAAAGTAAACAACTGAATGCAATAATCTGTGATAAAGAAGTTGAGACTTCATTTAAAATAAAAGCTTCAATTGCTAACCCATTCCATTTTAACGCAGTATTTAATAATAATTACCTTCACAACTGATGGCTAAGGAATATTAAGCTCAATCTTATTCTGTAGCAGATTAAACACATCTCTAAATCAAGCTCCTTTGATTGAGAGTAAAAAATATCTGTTTCTATAGCCTACCTTGTGTTTTGTCATGGTGCTAAAATGATTATTCCGAAAGAACACACAGAGTTCTCCTTCCTGAACCGTTGAAGTCAGTTCACATAATCCATGGTACGTCAGTTGAGTGGCTGTATTGTTTAGAAACTGCTCAGCTACAAAGCCTATGGAACCAATGTGTACTATGAGAAGGAAGAATCATTTCAAAATTAGAAAGTTATTTTTCCTATTTACATTGTTCCAACTGTATACAAAGGCCAATGTTCCTGTTACATGATGGCCCCCAGATTGGAGATGCATCTTTCTAATTTTCTTATGGGAGCAGTGTCCCTGGTCATTCCTGTCCTGAAGAAACAATG
The DNA here is from genome assembly GCF_007827085.1 of Peromyscus californicus insignis. Taxonomy (NCBI): domain Eukaryota; kingdom Metazoa; phylum Chordata; class Mammalia; order Rodentia; family Cricetidae; genus Peromyscus; species Peromyscus californicus. The sequence continues at coordinate 65,544,050 of NW_026294402.1, forward strand.
ACATGAAATGGCTTTCATCCACAGGTGCAGTTTCTTAACTTACAAAAACTCTTTCAGGTGATTTACAAGAGACACAGACACAATAAAACAACAACAGGGAAGTCAGTCACTCTATAACATTTTATAAGAGAGCTAAATCAGGCACGGTAGTGTATGCCTTCAATCTCTGTGAGTTCAAGGCCAGCCTGGTCTAAAAAGTGAGTTCCAGACCATCCAGGGCTACACAGTGAGACCTTGTTTCAAAAAACCAGAGATATATAGAGAGATAGAGACAGAGAGAGAGAGAGTCAGAGAGCATACCAAGAAGTGCAGAGTCAAGTTGAGTTTGTCTTGAGAGATACTTCAATAAGAGGCTGAAAATAACTTGGTGGGAATCTTGGTAAGCCCAGTGAGTGTAGCTGAGCAAGGCAGGTCAGGGCACTCCTTTTTCTATTACTTTTTGTCAGGCCAGGGCACTCGGAGGTTCAAAGGAGTTAGAAAGTTACAATGCAGCACAACCACAAGGACTTGGTTAGGGAGAGCAGAGTCTGAGGTCTACAGCACACACTTGTGTCTATACACTGGGAAATGAGTTTCCCTTCATGTTATTGTCATCACCTGGTTCACCAGAATGTATTCAAGCTCTTACTATTATGTACTACATTAAAGGATGCACCATTTGCTCAAAAGTACTCCTGGCTGCAGTATCCATGCTCATAAACGCTTCCTTGAGAAAATACAAAAAAATTCACTGGAGACAGAGCACACTACTATTATGTTGGTGTGAAATTCAAAAATGAACAATAGACACATCTTTTTCAGTCTTCTTTTTATAGAATAGGAAATAGGCTCACAGAAAATAGATGATTTGCCCAAAGTAATTATGGCAAAATGAAAACTGGGATCAAAGGAATTATTATTGGTATTAAAATGTTACCAATTTAGTGCGGAGATGATTATGAATTCCACCTGAATTACATATCACCCCAAATCATAAGGCATAGACTTATTAACAGTTTAAAAATACAATGTTTCCTAATTCTTTTGTTGTCTCTCTCTCTCTTTTTTTTTTTTTTTTTTTTGGTTTTTCGAGACAGGGTTTCTCTGTGTAGCTTTGTGCCTTTCCTGGATCTTCTTTTGTTGTCTCTTAAATAGTAATTTTAATCCCAAATAGGTAAGGTTACTCTAGGTTCAACTAACTAATTAGATTTTTTTTACAGAATAACAGTTAATAAGTATAAAAGGAATAATAAAAACACAATAACCACCATAACCATAATCGATTCAGTTAAAAATCAATGGTCCCCAATCTGTTGAGTATACAATTCTTAGAGAAAAGGCTTTAAGTTTCAAAGCCTTAGGACAGATTATTAATTACCCATTATTACTTATTAATTACAAAGTGAAAAGGGTAATTTTACAATAAAGATATTTGGCCTATTCTACCTCACTCAAGTTTAAATATAACCAACACTGAATAATCTACCAATGCACCCAATTTGATGCAGTAAGAAGACAACTATAGAGGCTGTCATCTGTGTGGCATTCCAACCAAAATTTTATCACCTGTCTCTACTCATAAGAGAACAATCAGTTAAGTAAAAATTGGGCCTAGTCTATAAAATACTGGTCCTCACTCTTTAAAAAATGTTAGTAGAGAAGAGTGGGAGTAGATGAGGGCAGGTTGCGTAGAGAAGGACTGTGGAGGGGAAGAGAGCAATGCCACAAATGCAGGAAAGTTTTAAAGGGGCTGGAAATATGGAACAGTGGGGAAAAGCACATGGACGGACAGTGGTGCACACCTTTAATCCCAGCACTCGGGAGGCAGAGGCAGGTGGATCTCTGTGAGTTTGAGGCCAACCTGGTCTACAGAGTGAGATCTAGGACAGGCACCAAAAACTACACAGAGAAACCCTGTCTCGAAAAACCAAAAAAAAAAAAAAAAAAAAAAAAAAAAAAAAAAAAAAAAAAAAAAAAAGCACATACTGATGTTGCAAAGCACTCAAGTTTGGTTTCTAGCACTAGCACCCACAACTGCCTCTAACTCCAACTCCAGGGAATCTAAAGCCCCTTTCTGGCCTCAGTGGTCACCCCATACATGGGGTGTACACACATGTACACACACACACACACACACATAAAAAATAACAATGTTTTTAAAAGTTTTAAAGAATAGCTTCTTGGCTAGCAGTAGAGCTTGTGTCAACGTTCTTTCCTTTGTACGGGGTTGGGGTGGGAGTGGGGGTGTTGTCTGACTTGAGCTTGTGTAGGTCTTATACATGCTGTCACGGTCTCTATGAGTTCATGTGTGCATCTGCCCTGTTGTTCCTGGACAATGCTGTCTCCTTAAAATCACCTACCACCTCTGGCTCTTCGACTCTTCCACTCCCCTCTCCCATATAGACCCCTGAACTTTGACAGGGAGGGGCTATGATGAGATATTTCTTTCAGGGCTGAACACTCCCAAGTCTCTCTCTCTCTCTGCATGTTGCCCAGTTGTGGAGCTTTGTGTTAATTACCATATACTATAAGAAGTTTTTTCTGATGTGGGTTGAACAAGGCATTGACCAATGTGTCATTAGGAGTTGTTTTATTGCTGTGCTCATTAGCAGAACAGTAGTAGCAGGTTTTCCCTTGGGCCCATGACCTATCTAATGTCAGGTTCCTGGCCTCATTAACAGTATCAGATATGGGTTCCATCTCATGGAGTGGACCTTACAGTCCCACCAAAAAGTGGTTGGTTACTCCTATACCATTCAAGCCCCTATCTACCAGTGGGCATATCTGGCAGGCAGGTTGTTATCACAGCTCGCAGGGTTTGTAGCTGGGTGACACTGACGATGACTTTACTTCTCCAGGAGTATGTACAGCACCTTCTACCACTATGAATGCTAGCCAGCAGAGGTGAAGCTTGCAGTGAGTACCAGCTAGATTTCTCCAGGGAGAGGGGAAAAAAATCAATTTTCTTCAATGGAATGACACTAGGTATATCCCCCACACTCCAGGGCAGGCCCCATGCTCAGGAGTGTTTGACTAGCACACATAATTTTTTGGGGGTGGCTTTTAAAAAAATATTTATTTTATATATATAAGTGCTCTATCTGCATGTACAACTTTATGCCCAAAGAGGGTATCAGATCCCACTATAGATGGTTGTGAGCCACCATGTAGTTGCTGGGAATTGAAGTCAGGATCTCTGGAAGAGCAGCCAGTGCTCTTAACCACTGAGCCATATCTCTCCAGCCCCCAGCTTTTTTTTTTTTTTTAAAGAGAGAAAAGAACATGAAGTTGGGTAGATAGGGAAAGGAAAGGATCTGGAAGAAGTTGGGGATCAGGAAAGAATACGATAAAAATATATTGTATGAAGTTCTCAAAGAACAAAACAAAGGTTTAAAATAAAGCAGGAAAGAAAAGAAAGGAAAATAGGGATCTATTCTAAATGACAGAGATTGAAGCTGTTACAACTGCTGACTGGTCCTTGGCTGGAGTGTACACTGAAAGAGATGGAGAGTTGGAGGGTATGGTTAAGAAAACCAGGGAAGGAAGCACATGAACAACATACTACGTAACACAGCATGACACTGCCTTGTCTGAGGTCACTGTGATCACAATGGGAAAGTTACACAGAATCCTTTCTTTTCAAGAGACAATGATGACACACTCATGAGTGAAGGGATGTGACATTTGCAACTAGCTCTAATACGATTTCAGAAGAAACAATGTGTTGTGTAGGAATACAGAAAAAAGGCAGGTATTCAATGTGTGAAGAAGTGGTGAATTAAGAGCAAGTGAATGTTCACCAAGAGAATCTTTTTATGTTTGAGATGTCTCAAAATAAAATTTGGGCAAAGAAAAAATGATGGATATTACTTAATAAATTAATAATTCTTGCCACTACTTAATAAAGACAATATGAATGCAATCGGGGGGGGGGGGAAGAAGTTTGAGTAAATGAGTAAATATCCTGGAGTTAGTTTCAGAAGTGTGTGTTTATCCTAGGAATAGTTATTAAGAAGTTACTTCTAAAAGATGTGAAACGAAATGACTGGCTTGTGGGGAGTCTGGCAGCTGGTAGTGTGGGGGGCTTTCTTATTGATTCTTATTTTCATGTCACAAGCAATCATTAGAACAATCAGATTCAAGAAGGTATGGCCATTCAAAAGAGGAAGCAGACATGAACCTCTGCTTACTGTAACAACACTGTGCTGTGCTCACAAGGTGTCAGCACCCAAGAGAAAAGCTGCTTTTGCCGATACCAGCTACATAACATTCTTCCCCACCAAAAGAATGCTAGTAAAGTATTTCTTATATTCTGAGGCTTCACGGCATATGGAATGCTTGGATTAAAAACAAAACAAAAGTAGTTGTCATTTAAGACTAAAGCTTCTAAAACTAGAAATAAACCAGTTTGGATATTTTATTGATTTAAAAGGAAGATACAGTCGAAGGCTACATATAAAAAGGAACCGGGCTACTTCTTGAACATTAATCAAGGTGGTATGACCACAAACCACGTGGGAAGAACTTGCTGGAATGTGAGTGAAAACAGCCAGTGTGGCTCTTCCTTGTTTGTGTGAACTTTGGGGCCTATACAAGTCATAACTGGTATTATTTCAAATGCACTACATATTGCTATTTCTTATATTTTTGGTTGTGAGCCTAGCCTTTAATGGCTGAGCCATCTCTCCAGCCCCATATTGCTATTTCTTATCATCAGAAAACTATCCCAGCTTTCAAACTGTGATAAACTTCACATATGATTACTTCTTAGTATAAAAAAATCATATAGTTTCACTGCTATCAAATTGGCCTATCAAGGACTTTATAATAAACATGCATGGTATATGCACCCGAAAATTCGATGCACTGCAGGGTAGGTGATCCTTTCTTGCTTTTGCCAAGATATCCTTCCCAATTATCCATACTATGTACCTACACCTATCCATTATCCTGGGGAGTCAGTGTCAGAGAAACAATGACTTACACTATCAGGTTAGGGAGAAAAAGAGGAGTGATGGAAGAATTGACCTTTCCATGTTCATTGTATTTAATTAGTGTGTTACCAACTCCTATCCTTGCAGAATCGCAGCCTGCCATGGGAAGGATGCTGTCAGGCTGTTTCCAGGGACCTCTTACCCATAACATGCACACCCAAACTCCTTTTTATGATATCACTCTATTTCTTACCACTTTCTGACTCTTACTCTTCTTTTAATTATCATAAAAGAGTAGAAGTATATTTTTAAAAATCATTTTTTTAAAAAAATTTATTTATTTTAACAGTGTTCTTTCTGCAAGTTTATCTATTTATTTAACAGTGTTCTTTCTGCAAGTTTGCCATATGCCAGAAGGGGGCATCAGATCTCATTATCGATGGTTGTGAGCCACCATGTGGTTGCTGGGAATTGAACTCAGGACCTCTGGAAGAGAAGACAGTGCTCTTAACCTCTGAGCCATCTCTCCAGCCCTGAAGATCATCATCATTATTATTATTATTATTATTATTATTATTATTATTATTATTATTATTATAGAGTGTGTATGTGTATTGTGCATATATGTTACTGGATGCATGTAGAAGTTAGAGGCCAACTTTCAGGAATTGGTTCTCTCCTTCTGCCATGGGTTCTGAGGATCAAACTAAGGTCATCAGGTTTGTTGTGGGAAGTGCCTTTACCTCTGAGTCATCTCACCAACCCTAGAATAGTATAATAATAATAGTACATTGGGTGTTGTTGATAAAGTAGATTTCATAGATAGAAATTTCCTTATAGTCTTCTTTTCAGGAATGTATCTGAAACCAGGAATGTAGAAAGAAAGGAGTACATTTAGTGAGTAGAATTCTGCATACAAAGAGAAAAAAGATTTTCTTGTTTTTTTGAGATGATCTCACACTGTAGCCCATATTGGCCTGGACTCACTATGTAGCTACACTGTTCAGGCTGGACTCAAACTCATGGCCGTCCTCCTATCTCAGACTCTAAAGCAGTGGGATTAGAGGAGGCATGAGACACTACACCTGGCAGAAAACATTTTTATGATAGCTTTATTGCTTGTTTCCTTCCTAAAATTTAAACATTTTTGCCTGAAATTGTAATAAAACAGATGTCACTCAAACCAATGATCAATGTTCCTATAAGCTTATGTTACCTTTTCAAGTAAAAGACAGGGATAACTTTTTATTACTTGCATTTTTGCATAAATATATAAAGCTCCTGGATAATTAATACAATTAGTAGGATCAGTCAAGATGAGATTATGTACACACAACTTTTTATATGCTCTTATATAATCTTTTGTTTTGTGGTGTGTGTGGTATTCATGTGGAGGGCCAGAGGTTGGTATAGGGTGCCTTTCTCAGTTACTATCCACCTGTGTCTGAGACAGGGTCCTCAGCAATTTAGCTAGACTGGCTAACCAGCTGGCCCCCAGGATGTTCCTGTCTTTGAAGTGTTTAGTTTTTATGTGGGATGTAGGAAATCCAACACAGGTCTTACACAACAAGAATTTTACCAACTGAGTCATCTCCCTAGCCTAGCCCATTCTTTTGTTGTTTGTTTTTGAGATGGGGTCTCTATGTAGTCCTGGCTGTTCTGAAACTTGCTATGTAGACCAGGCTGGCCTCAAACTCACAGAGATCCTCCTGCCTCTGCCTCCTGAGTGCTGGTATTAAAGGCATGTGCCATCTTACCCAGTCCCTAGCCTATTATATATCCTTATAGTCACTAGCTTTAATTTCTAAAAGTATGTTAACTATAATCAATTTTTCTTATGCTGCATGTTGAAAAACTGTGTCTGAGTGAGAGTGGGGGACTCATCTCCTTGCCCTTGCATCTTTTGATTTTTCTTTCTTTCTTCCTTCCTTTCTTTTCTTTTCCATTCTAAGGAAGGAGAACTTGAGCCTTACTATGTTCTTTTAGGAAGCAGTGGAGTGAATGGTGGTGAAAGTTTATCCAAATGGCTTCCAGCCCTAGAGCATTCTGGTTTCAAATCTCTTTACTCACTATTAACTGGAGCACATCTGAAAAATGCTATATTTTTTTAAAGCAGAGTAAATGTAGATTTATTGAGGAAAAGTGGCAAAGAACTCTTGAGAATGGGAGGGGCTCCAAAGGAGGAAAACCCTGAAAAAATGATGACCTGTCTCTGTGACAGTGAATTTAGTAATTTTAGTCGGTTACTTGTGCTCCAGAATGAGGCTTTCATACTGAACTGCACTGAGACACGGTGGAAAATACATATGCCCTCTTCAGGTAGAGGTTCAGGGTCAGTAAAGCAACCCATTCAGTAAGCCCAAGTAATAATCATCGGACATCTGATCGTGCCAAAGCTGCAAGTGGTCCAAAGCCTTCTGTAGCACCCAGCCAGCAGAAGAGGGCTCTAGAAGAATCCTTTCCTGCATGTCTACAGATGCTTCTCTTTAATTCCTACAAGAGCCACCACTTACAGTTTTAGAAGTCCTACCTGAGAAATTTACAACTGTGAAATGAATTTCCAGGCACATTGTTTAACCAGGTATCGGCAGCACTCACCCACCTTCACTAACCAACTGGCTGTTGTCGGACTGCTTACAGGAGATGATCTTCTCCACCAGTTGGTTGTAGCTGCAGTTGCCAACAGCTTTTACAATGTCATCAATCTGGAAAACAAATGACTGTCTTACTAGCCCTGGCAAGATTAGAAACAGTGACAAAAACAATCCCATCACTCTGTAAGCCTCTGTCCTAATACAACACTAAATAGAAATGTTTATGAGAATGTTAGTACAGAAGCCAGAACCCAGCAGTTTCTGTTTACAACTCAAGTCTGACACATGAAAACTACAGCACAGTTATAGTTGAATTGTGCAAAAATGATAGTTATTACATGCAACTGTAAAAACTATAAAAATGCATAGATGGCTCGCGCCTTTAACCCCAGCACTCGGGAGGCAGAGGCAGGCGGATCTCTGTGAGTTCAAGGCCAGCCTGGTCTACAGAGTGAGTTCCAGGACAGGCACCAAAACTACACAGAGAAACCCTGTCTCGAAAAACCAAAAAAAAAAAAAAAGCATAGAAAAGCAACTACAATACATGAGGTATTCAAGAGGAAAAATAAGAAAATTCAGGGGGTAGAGAGATGATTTAGCAGTTAAAAGCACTGGCTGCTTTTCCAGAGGACCTGAGTTCCTTTTCCAGTACCTACATAGGTGCTCACAACTGTCCCGTTCCAGAAGCCGACACCCTCTTCTGGTCTCCACAGACATATAGGCAGATAAAACATCCATACACATAAAACAAAAACAAATAAAAAAAGAAAAACCCAGTGTTCAGATAAAACACAGATGTTTTCAAACAGTGTGGTGGCACATGCTAAACCACTCTTCCACCTATGACACTTTCACACCTATTTTACTTTTTTTTTTTTTTTTTTGGTTTTTCGAGACAGGGTTTCTCTGTGTAGCTTTGCGCCTTTCCTGGAACTCGCTTTGGAGACCAGGCTGGCCTCGAACTCACAGAGATCCGCCTGGCTCTGCCTCCAGAGTGCTGGGATTAAAGGTGTGTGCCACCACCGCCCCGCCTTTTACTTATTTTTTTTTGAGATTGGGGGGAGTCTTATAAATTTCAGGCTGGCCTTAAACTCAGAATGCCTATGTCATCTGCCCATCACTTTTCTTTGATCAATTTTGAGGCATTTCTTTTTCCTTACAATATTTCTATGTAATTATATTTTATGTATATCTCTTACCAACAGCAAAACACAAATCTATTTTAATCCAGCCCACAGTCATGTCTTTTTAAGTATTTTCGGAGGCCAGCATCAGTAACAAAGCAAGGCTTACCACAGAATTAAAAACAGAAATTGTTAATTATTTTCTTCTTTAACAATTAACACTAGGTCCTTGGAAACCTTAATTTCATTAATTCTTCTAACTTTTGTTATTATTTCTGCAGAGTTTTAGAAGTTTTGAGTACCCAAAAGATCATGCTATTTGGTAATCATCAGTCACTTAGATTTATCTATGTTTCATACAATATATCCAGTTTTTCTTTACATTTAGGATGATTTTGCCTCATGTCCAAATGCTTATTTATATTTTTACTAATAAAGGTCTAGTGAGAGCACATTACTAAAATGTAATTTGAAAAAAAAATTGCTTCATTTTTGAAAAGTGACTTTACAAGGACAGAATTATGGCCTCGAGTTTGTCTTCTTCAGTTCATTGATGCCATCCTGTTACCATCTGGTCTGCACCTTTGCTTTCAAGAGGCCAGTCACAGGCGTGTGGTGGCGTGTACTTGAAACCTTAGCACTTGGGAGGGGGAGGCAGGTGGATCAGGAGTCCAAGGTGAGTCCTCTGTTACGACGTAGTGAGTTTAAGGCCAGAATAAGATGTTTGAGACTCTGTCTCCAAACAAACAAACAAACAAAAATTAGTTATCAATTAATCATTTGGCAATATCTTCTCAGTGACTGAATTCTAGTGTCCATTATTCAGATGACTATAGATATTTATTTGCAAGATACTTTTCTCTTTTGAGACAAGGTCTCTATATGTAGCCCTAACTGTCTTGGTCCTCTCTATGTAAACCATGGTAGCCTCAAATCCAGAGAGATCTGTCTGCCTCTGCCTCCCAAATGCTGATATTAAAGGTGTGCATCACTACACTCAAGCAAGATAGCTATTTACAGACCACAGAAATAGAATTCAAAGAAGCATCCAGTTCTGAAGTTGGCTTTTTTGTTGTTCGTTTGTTTTTTTCTGAGACAGGGTTTCTCTTGTGTAGCCCTGGCCATCCTGGAACTCATCTGTAGACCAGGCTGACCTTGAACTCACAGAGATCCTCCTGCCTCTGCGCTGGGATTAAAGGTGTGCTCCACCACCGCCTGGCCTGAAAGGGTTTTTAAGCTCTTGTCTTTTCTTGTTCTCTTTGGATCAACAGGATTTGTTAGAAAGAAAGGGAGTGGAACAGATCTAAAGTACTGAGATTTCTCTTGGGAACCTCTGCCTAGATCCGAAGTACCCAAAAAGCCATCTCTGTAGTACACTGAAGTTTATTTTTTCTGTAAGTATAGTATTCAACTGTATACTGGACAACTTACAGCTACACATACAAACAAATGATTTGAGTTTTGTTTTTAAGAACTCAGTCTACTGTTCCTCAGGCTGTCATGTGACTTACAAGAAGTTAAACTACCTGGTACTCCTACCTGCCAGGATACACCCAGGATGTGTAAAATTCTGGGCATGGTTGACTTTTAGTGATATCCTCAGTGATAGAGTACCAATCAAAACACAGATGTCCTTGTTAAAGTGAACTACCCCTTTATTGCCCTGAATACCAGTTGATTTTAGGAATGGACAGGGATGGAGGGTATGGGCAACCCTCTGCCATGATCTCCTCTCTATCTCTATAGCTAATGCAGGCACAATGCACTTTATCAGTTAATATTTATTAAGCACCTACTGTGTGATACACACTATTCTAAACATTGAGACATTAGATGCCCTAAAATGAACATTTATTGGGAAATGGCAGTCAGTCAGGTAAATGAATAGATAATAATTATAGTTAATGATAAATGATAAAAACATAGTAAAGGGAGAGAAAATGGCTGAGAAGAGGGAGAGTAATAATTTTAGGTAGGATCTCTTTTACAAGATAACATTTGACAAGAACTTTTGAAATACAAAGAGCCAAAAATGTGAAGACCTGAGAGAACAAGGTACTGGGAGAATAGTAGTCCACAGGGAGTAATCCAGTCAGTACAAAACTGAGCTGGCCTGAGAGTACAGACTTGCTTGGCATGCACAGGGCTCTGGATTCCACGCCAAGACCTGCAGCAACATCAGCAGCTCTGAGAGGAATGAGCTGACCTGCTTAGCTAACAGAAAAACATCAAGTGTCACTGGGGTAGAGTAAGAATGTTGGAGAAAGGCAGGAAGTGGTATTAGGCAGAGTCTACAGCATAAAAGCCTGGATTAAATTGAGGCAGGATTGCTGTGGATTCAAGGCCAGCCTGGTCTACATAGTTCCAGGTCAAACTGGGCTATCAAACAAGACTCAGTCAAAAAAAAAAAAAAAAAAAAAAAGCCAACAAATACCCATCATGATTTCACCTTACTGCAGCTATACTGGAGATTTAAGAAAATAAAAAAAGAGGTTACTTTACAAGTAAGTATCAAGACAATTCAGTAGGTCTTGAAGGATCTTTTCAGCAACTAACAGGGCAATGGGATACTGACATGCAAAAGAATAAGGTTGGGTCCTTTCTAGACACAGAAAAACTAATTCAAAATGCATCATATTCCTAAATGTAAAAACTAAGACATATGTGAGTTCACATTTGTGACTTGTGGTTAGGAGACCACACAAAAGACAAAATTAAAATAAATAAATTGGGTCTCATCAAAATCATACATCCTATTACTCAGGAGGTAGATGCAAGGTAGATCTCTGTGAGCACAGGAGTCTACATGCATATGCACATAAATAAAGAAGTAAGAAAGATCACATGTTACATGTTTTCATTTACATGAAGTGCCCAGGATAGCTAAGTCTTTACAGGCAAAGCAGACTGGGAAAGTTACAAAGACGAGAGGCTGATGGCTAACAGGTATAGAGTTTCGTTTCTTTTCTTCTCTTCTCTCTCTCTCTCTCTCTCTCTCTCTCACAAAGATTTTTATTTATTTATTTATTTATTTATTTATTTATTTATTTATTTATTTATTTATGTTTTTTTTTCCAAAGACAGGGTTTCTCTATGTAGTCCTAGCTGTAGACCAGGCTGGCCTCAAACTCAGAGATCTTCCTGCCTCTGCCTCTCAAGTGCTGGGATTCAAGGTGTGTGCCTCCACCACCCAACTGAGTTTCTTTTCAAGATGATAAAACTCTTCAAAAAATTGATTGAGGTGACAGCTACACATGAAATGTGCCAGAGCTAGGGAATATTCACATTCAATAACTCAAGTCTTCAAAATTAACTCAAAATGGGTCATAGACTTAAGTACAATAAATAAAACTATAGTATATTTGGCAAAGAAAAGCACAGCAAAAGCAGTCAAGATTTAGAGCTAGAAAGAGTTGTTGGACTTAACAGAGAAAAAAATCAACGAACTAGGTTTCACTAAATCACTGAGTGATGGCTCAATGGTTAAGAACACACACTGTTCTTCCAGAGGACCTGAGTTTGATTCCCAGCACCTACATTATGTGACTAACAACCACCTATAACTCAAGCTCCAGGGAGCCCATACCTTCGTATGGCTTCTGCAAGTACCTGCACATATGTGATACATGTATGCACACATATACACAGACACACATAAAAATTAAAATAAAAAAAAACCCCTTGAAGCCAGGTATGGTAGCACACACCTGCAACCTGGCACTCAGGAAGCAGAGGCAAGAAAATTGCAAATTCTATGCCAGCTCTGGTTATATATAGAGACTCTGTTTCAAAAAACTAAAAACACCAATATAATTAGAAAATTGGAGGGGAAAAAGGGAGGGAGAAAAAGAGATTTTATAAGAGGATATACTAACAGCAAATAAGCATGGGAAAATATGTTCAACATCCTTAATGGTTAAAAATGCAGGCATGGGGGCTAGGAGATGACTCAGTACTGCCATCCAAGGATGATGACCTGAGTTTAATCTTCAACCCTCAGAGAAAAAGTCAAGCACAGTGGTATATGCCTGAAATCCTAGCACCAGGAAGGCAGGCAGGTGGAGCTCTGTGACTTCCAGGCTAACCTGATTTATATAGTAAGACCCTATCTCAGAAACAACCAACCAACCAACCAAATAAAATAACTTTACACGTAAGAAAGAAGCTGTTTCTTCCTTTGGTTCTTCCAAGACTGTCTCTGCACTCTATTCTAAAGCTGCCTCTTTCCTTTCACTCAGCTTGACTAATGTATGGTAATAATGGACACTAGAGAGCGGGGGCAGGGTAGGCCTTCCTTTCTATCTCTGCTACTATCCACACTTGGTAGTAACTGTATTACCTTCTGGACTGTCCTCTCATGCTTCAGCAAGTGGTGTTGCTGGGTTTTAAGCACTGTCTCTTCAGAGTTCAGGGGAAATGGTTCCTGGCTGCAGATAGCTCTCAGATGCTTCACCATTCCTTGGTTGTTCCCTTACCTTTGCCCACATCTTTCTAACTAGACTCTTCTTAAAACTTTGTTTGGCTATACTGGAGTGTGTCCTGTACTTCAAGTCAGGACCCTGGTATACTCGGCAAGAGGCAGAATGTAGATTATTAAATATGAGCAGTCACTGGACATACAGAAAGGTGCAGAATCCTTTCACACATTAGAGTGATGAGGATATGGCAGTGGCTTTTAAAATAAATGTCAGGGAAATTAGAAAATCTCTCTTTAATGCTATGCTCTTGACCAAGGAGAGGTCTGGCCTTTCCAGACTTCTGGGGTGATAACCTCTAAGCTCTTGGGATTTCTCTAGTAACAAGACCAATGGTACTACACATGGGAAAGCCTTCATACTACACCTGCAGCTCACATTAGAGCACAGTGACTCATGGAGGCCCCCTTGAACAATGCGGCATTTAGTCTTGCTTTCTGGAAAGGAAGGACTGGAGACTGGGATCAATCACACTGGCAATCAATCATAAGAAATCTGAACTCTGGAGGCTGAGTTCTGGGATTAGCAACACTCTATGATACTGCCATATACCAATTCCAGGAGGGCAGCATGCTTAGAGGACAGGAGCTTCCCAGGTAAATCCTTCCTAGATTCTGTCCTATGCACCTTCCCTTGGTTAATATGAACCTGTATCTGATTTCTCTTGTGTGCACCATTATAGTAATAAGCTGAATTATTTGTATGCAATGGTACACCCAAGAAGGTTGTCTTAGTTAGGGTTTCTATTGCTGTGAAGAGACACGACAGCAACTCTTTTTTTTTTTTTTTTTTTAAAGATTTATTTATTATGTATACAGTGTTCTGCCTGCATGCCAGAAGAGGGCACCAGATCTCATTACAGATGGTTGTGAGCCACCATGTGGTTGCTGGGAATTTAACTCGGGACCTCCGAATGAGCAGCCAGTGCTCTTAACCTCTGAGCCATCTTTCCAGCCCCACAGCAACTCTTTTTTTTTTTTAATTTTTATTTTATGTGTATTGGTGTTTTGCCTGTGTGACAGTGTTGGAGCCCCTGGAACTGGAGTTACAGACAGTTGTAAGCTGCCATGTGGGTGCAGGGAATTGAACCAGGGTCCTCTGGAAGAGCAGTCAGTGCTCTTAACCGCTGAGCCATCTCTCCAGCCCCACAGCAACTCTTATAAAGGAAAACATTTAATTGAGGGCTTGCTTACAGTTTCAGAGGTTCAGTCCATTATCATCATGGCAGGGAAAATGGCGGCATTGGATGCAGTCGTGGTGCTGGAGGAGTAGCTGAGAGTCCTACATCTTGCAGGCAACAGGAAGTTGACTGTGACACTGAGCAAAGCTTAAGCAAGACACCTCAAAGCCTGACTCCACTGTGACACACTTCCTCCAACAAATCCACACCTACTCCAACAAAACTATACCTCCCAATATTGCCATTTCCTTTGGAGGCCATTTTCTTTCAAACCACCATAAGGGTTCTAACAAACTATTAACTCTTAGGATATTTTGGAAAACTCTCTAAACTTGCAATTGATGTGAAAAGTGAGGGATTCTTTACTTGACTCTACAGTTAGCAAGAGTCAGAGTCTTAAGCAGGTTGGGAGCTCTGGAAGACTGTGTCTGTCTTGGTTTTGATAATTCCAGGTCAAAGAGCAAGCATATTCATATTAGAAAATATAAATTTAGATGAACTTTCCTGCATTTGTGTTTGTGTGACTGTTATTTTTAAGTTTACGAGTGTTTTGCCTGCATGTATGTCTGTGTACCAGTGGCATGCCTGGCAACTGCATGTGTCAAAAGAAAGCATTAGATCCCCTGGAACTGAGTTACAGACAATTGTGACCTGTCTGCAAGAGTAGCCAGTGCTCTTAACCACTGAGCCATCTCTCAAGTCCCCTGTATTTATACAACTGAAACACTACTTACCTGAGGGTCCACTAACCACCCATGATACAAAGGAATATCTAGAAGATCGAAGACTATGCACTCTGGTGTGTACTCGAACACTCGCACCCCAGTGAACCTGACATTCACATCCAGGCCTGTCTGTAGTTTGTGCAAGATCGCCATAGCATCACTCATATTCTAAAAATACAAAGGGGAGAAGTAGAATTCAGAAGAGTAAGAAGTACAAAAAAATAAAAGTTGTATGTTTCTTTTTTCTTTCTTCTCTCTCTCTCTCTCTCTCTCTCTCTCTCTTTCCCTCTCCTTCTCCCTCCCCCTCTCTCTCTCTCTCCCCTTCCTTTCTTCTTTTCTTTCTCTTTCTTTTTTCAAGACAGGGTTTCTTTGTGTAATTTTGGAGCCTGTTCTGGAACTCACTCTGTAGCCTAGGCTGGCCTCGAACTCACAGAGATCCACCTGGTTCTGCCTCCCGAGTCCTGGGATTAAAGGTGTGCACCACCACCA
The DNA here is from genome assembly GCF_007827085.1 of Peromyscus californicus insignis. Classification (NCBI taxonomy): domain Eukaryota; kingdom Metazoa; phylum Chordata; class Mammalia; order Rodentia; family Cricetidae; genus Peromyscus; species Peromyscus californicus. Next base: position 65,559,550 of record NW_026294402.1, read on the forward strand.
CCCAGCCTAAGACCTTGTTTCTTAAAAAAAAAAAAAGAAAAAAGAAAAGAAAGAAAACTTCCCCTTTATCCATTATTCCCCTCTTCAGCACTTTTATTTTCATTTTCTGATTTTATTTTATTCTTTTTTTTCTTATAGTCCTGCAGCACTAGGGATCAAACCCAGGGCTTTGTGCATGCTAGACAAGCACCTCTTCAGCCCCTTAACAGACTTTCATTAAGTACATACTGTGTACCAGGCACTAATCTGAGTTCCAGCAATACAATAGTGACTATAACAGGTTTTCTCCTGTCAGGTAATGAGCATGGTGCTACAAGAGAAAGCCAAGTAAATGTACAATATGATACCAAGCATTAACCAGTAAAACTGAGCAGTATGAGGTTGTGCAGAGTGGCAGGAAGTAAGGATCTATTTTCAGACTGGGAAATCTAAAGGAAAAGTCTGAAGTTTAAGGACTGCCACTTCAAAACCCAGGCTCAGCACAGCAACAGTTAAGAAGCAGTAGTGCAAATGTCTACGACATTATTATCAGTGGTACAAGAAGGAACTCCTGTCACATGCTATGGCACAAATGAACCTTCAAGGATGAAATAAGCTCCACAAAGAGCAGACGCTTTATGATTCTGTCTATATTATTGTAAAGCAACCACAAGGACCAGAACAGAAAGTAGAATGGAGGGCTCTTGGGACAGTAGGAGTGAAAAGTATAAAGTTATTGCTTGGTGAGTATAGAATTCAGCCTCATATGATGAAACAGTTCTAGAGCTCTCTCATATCTCCATGTGAATGTAATTAACACCACTAAATTGTACAATTTAAAACAATGGCTGATGAATGTAATCTTATGTGGTTTTTACTACAATTTAAAAACTAGAAATGAGCTCTTAGGCTATGAAAGGATATAGAAGAACCTAGCTGCACATCACTAAATAACAGAAGCAGATCTGAAAAGACCGTGATCCACATGTGGAATCTGGCTCTGGAAACGACTGATCTGGCGGAGACTCTAAAAAGATCAGTTGTCAGCAGTCAGGGCGGGAGGAGTACCTAGCAGCACACAGTGAGACATTCTGGTGTTGTGTTACACGGTGGATACATTCCATCACACACTTGTCAAAAGCCACAGAATGTATAACACCACAGGTGAAACCTAATGCAACCTAGGGACTTTGGGTGACAATCCTGTGTCGATGTAGGATTGTTAGTCCGAGAACTGAAGTTCCCAGAAAAAATCCACCACATGTTATAGATTCTTCAATGTTGACTGATTAGAACATGTAAAGAGCTGGAATGTTGCACATCCGAAGCCCAAATTACCTTTAATCCCCTTAATAGGCCATCATCCTTGTGACTATTAGGTAAAACTTTTAGAAGTTTATCACTCTTCTAACTCCTGTTTCCCTGGATGAGACCTTCCCTGTGTGTGGTCTAACATACTGCCTTGGTGTGGAAAGGTAATAATGGAGAAGCTGTATGTGCAGGCGAAGAGGAACGGGAGGCACATGGAAACAGCTGCTTTTCCTACACTTGATTGTGTGCTGAGTATATTGAACATGGAAAAAAAAAAAAGAGGACAGAAGGGAAAGAAGGGAGAAGAGGAGAAAGAAAGGCCTCTTGTAAACTAAGTTCTGGCCAGGCAGTGGTAGCACACACCTTTAATTCCACACTTGGGAGGCAGAGACAGGTGGGTTTCTGAGTTCAAGGCCAGCCTGGTTCACAGAGCGAGTTCCAGGAGAACCAGGACTGCACTGAGAAACTCTGTCTTGAAAAACAAAAAACCCAAACCACAGTAACAACAGCAATAAAAACTACTACCGAAAGAACTGATAACAAAAATGAGCATATTATAATATTTGAAAAATCCAGTAAGGGTAGATCTAAATAAATGAAAGGCATTGTAGGTGAAGTCTGAGAGAGAGGCAGGAAACAACAGATCACAAATCTAACTGCCCAGATCAAGGAGTGGGTAAAGGTGCTTGCTGCACAAGTCTGACCATCAATTTCATTGATGGAACCCACAACTGAAAGAGAGAACTGATTCCTGCAAAGTCATCCTCTTGACTTTCACAGGCAAACTGTGCCACATGTACATGGATGAATGTATTAATTAATTAATTGAAAATAAATATCACAAATCATTTAATGAAGATTATTTAAAAACCTGTTTTTCTGATTATTTTAACATTCAAGCCGGGCAGTGGTGGCGCATGCCTTTAATCACAGCACTCATGAGGCAGAGCCAGGTGGATCTCCATGAGTTCGAGGCCAGCCTGGTCTACAGAGCGAGATCCAGGACAGGCACCAAAACTACACAGAGAAACCCTGTCTCAAAAAAACAAAAACAAAACCCAAAAAACATTCAGTATGAGAATAAACAGGATATTCCTCGCAGAACAAACAAAACCAATGCATGCTGTAATTCAAGCACTAGAGAGGTGGGGGCAGGAGGGCAGGAAGTTCAAGGCCAGGCTGGGCTCCATAGTAAGACCAAGTCTCAAAACACAGTAAATAATTCCCCTACCATTCAATAACCATCAAGATTAATAAACTGATAATACAGAGAGACATTTATAAGCAAAGATTAAAGAGAAAATAGCTGGACAACTTCTTCCTAATTCCAAATTGATAATTATGGTATAAAATATAAGAGTGAGGGATGGATGGCTGCTGAGACCCTAAGAAGAGGTTACTATTAGATCCTTAAAGGTGCTAGTAAAACTGTTTTAGATGTCCTCTCAAAAGTACTTCTAGCATAAGGAAGTATTTTAAATTTAAATACAAAACATACTTTTACTTATTTCAGACAGTCTTGCTGTGTAGGCCAGGCCTTGAATTTTCAGTCCTCCGCCTCCTGATCACTCAGATTGAAATGGTGTGCTGTCACAGCCAACTTAAACCTAAGTATGTTTTACAAACACACTTGTGATCATTTAAAAACTTGTCAGGCTGAAGGTGCAGCCTGGTAGTAAAGCCCTGACCTACCTGTGTAAGGCTCTCATTTAATACCCTACAACTGCAAAAATAAATGAGTAAAATAAAAAGGAAAACCTGTTGCCATGCACACTGTGTTTTCTTACCCTTGTCTAATTGACAAGGCTAGGAAGTGTGCATTGTCAGCATGGTGCCTTTGGCAGAGGTCTCATGTGAATATCCCAGCTCTGTGTTGGTCTTTGCAGATGTCTGACCATGTCAGCTCATATAAAGTCTCATTAAGAACAGGTGCCTGACCAAAAAACAAAACAAAACAAAACAAACCAACAGATGCCTGACACCTGTGGGCTTAAACCAGGTGCTCAGACCCAGCATGTAGCTTGCTACACACTTTTCTTAAAGTGAATGGTAACATAGAATTACTTCACCAATACTTTCATACTTATTTTAAGAACAGGGTAGTCTGAAAATTGTTCACTGTGGTTGGGGGACGAGTGCGTGGGTGCCACAACATGCATGTGGAGGTCAGAGGACAGCCTGAGGGAACCCGTTGTTTCCTTTCACCAAGTGGGCTCCAGGAATTAAGTTCCCTTTACGCACCGAATCATCTCAGTGGGATCAGGTATGTTTGCCTTAAGTCCTTATATATCCTTTGTCTCAAGGTCAAACAGTCTTTCTTCCACTATTCAGGAGTCCAAGCCACTGGAGAGGAAATGCATCCACAGACTACATGGCAGGTTAAAAGGAACAAACACACTTCTGTCACTTGCAAACACTTGTCAATGGATCCTTAGGACTCGTCTACAGAAATAATATGATACTAGGATGACCAACCACTATTCTGAATTTGAGTTTTGATGTTATCCAAAAATGCCTCATTGAGTTCAGTAAGAAATTATATCAACTTTTATAAATGATATCAGCCAAACCTTACCATGTCATACTTATAAACTATTATTTATTGGTTTGATGTGGACATCAGTCATGAAATGAGAAAGAGCACTCTGAAAGGGGAAGATGAAATCTAAAGGTGAGGGAAAAGAAATAGAAAAAAATGACAGTAATGGAATTCATGTGAAATGAAAGTGGGAAGGGCTATTGGGGAGAAGATGGGGACCAGAGAAGATGAAGGGTAGGAGAGGGGTAACCTAAGAACAAAGCATGCGTGAAAATTCTACAATGAGACACGTTTACTTTATCTGCTAGCTTAAAAAACAAATTAAAACGTCATTTATGCTGGGCGGTGGTGGCGCATGCCTTTAATCCCAGCACTCGGGAGGCAGAGGCAGGTGGATCTCTGTGAGTTCGAGGCCAGCCTGGTCTACAGAGCGAGTTCCAGGACAGGTTCCAAAGCCACACAGAGAAACCCTGTCTCGAAAAAACCAAAAAAAAAAAAAGAAGAAGAAGAAGAAAAAAAACCCACGTCATTTATTGATTTTATATACTAGAAACTGATGTTAAGATTTCAGAGGAGGTTTCTACTGCTAAAAACTGTTTTGAAAATCACTGCTCTAAACTACAAATTCTCCTAGTAATTTTTGGGAGAGTTACTGATTGGTAAACCTAGGTCCTTCTGAGCTATGCTTCAATCTTCTCTAGATAAAATTTCAATCAGCACACAAAGTTGACTTCAGTTACAGATTACCTATAATGCACAGGATGGTGACTTTTCAATTGTGTTAGGACAAGATTATATGAACGTTCAAATTCAAGAACTTTGTAAATTAGTCCCAGCACTTGGAGGCAGAGGAAGGTGGTTTCTCTGTGAATTCGAGGCTAACCTGTTCTACATTGTGAGCTCTAGGCCAGCTAAGTCTACACAGTGAGACCCTGCCTAAATAAATAAATAGAAAGATAAACTCTAAAAACCAGAAATGAATTTTTGTTTCCTGTTGTGAATTTTGCTCTCCTGATGACTGTTTTGTGAGAGAGAGAGTCTCACTGGGTAAGCCCTGGTTGGCATGGAAATCTACGCAGATCAGGCTTCACCATGCCCAGCTGATCCCATATTTTTAAACGTTGCTTTGTACAGTGAGAATGAATCCCCAGTGATGTTCATCTCCTCCCCAGGTGACCCATCCTTTCACATAAAGAAGCTAATTTCTTTTTCCTTCCTTCTATGGACAAATACAAAGAAAACCGTAGAAAACCAAGCTTGCTTGCTTACTCCCAGCTCTGGCAACCTTGAAACCTGCTGTGCCTTCATTACAGAACAGAATCTCTAAAGAATGCACCAGAAACGTGGGCCATGTTGAAAATTACACAGTTGCAGAATGTGTCCCTGACATCTCAGCCAGCATTTACTCAACTTTATCCCAAACATAACTTGAGGACTGGCTGAGTGTTTATCTGGCAGGTACAAGGTACTGAATTCAATTCTCAGCACTGGAAAAAATGATAAATAACTTAAATGAAACAAGAAAAGATAAATCAATGACAAATTCACTTGAGGGTAAATTTTTTCAAGAAAACTGCCAAGTTATCCTGTACAGATTTATAAGATGATATCGATACATTATTAGTACATATATTCATAAAAACAGGAATCCAAAAATTACAGCTTCTGAACCAAATATGGCTCTGAGCTAAGTTTTTTTTTTTTTACATTTTTTAAAGGGTAGTTAAAAAAGAAAGAAAGAATAAGCAATAGATTTGAACTTATGTGATTGGCAAAGTCTAAAACATTTACTCTCCAGTCCTGTATAGAAAAAATTTCAAACCACAGACAATGATCAATGTGTATATTCATAACACAAAATTACATATTTTAATATAAAAATCATGTTTATTACCTGTTCATAATTTACACGTTGAATTTCTGAAATTTCTTTTGGCTTTGCCTCAAGCATGTAATCCCCTGTAAAAAGAAATTATAAGTTGCCTTTTAAAAAATATTCTTTCTGCTTATAAAAGATTTTAACTATAAATTTTTAAATATTGTAGCAACAGGTTACTCATGAAGTTGACCCCTCAGTTCTACCCAGAGAAAGTCAAAGTTAACTATTCACCTTACATAGCTTTCAATGTATACATACAATGCTCATCAATGCTTATGAATTTCCCTTCCCTCTCTTCCTTTCTTCCTTTTTGTGGTTCTGTGGACTGAACCCAGGGCCCTATTCATGCCAAGCAAGCACTCTACCCATTCTCCAGCCCTTTTTAAACTAATATATGTTAGTTTAAAACATGTGTGTGTATGTGTGTGTGTGTGTGTGTGTGTGTGTGTTTCCTGCATGCATATCTGTGTACGACAAGTGTGCCTAGAGCCAGGAGGGTATCGGTGTCTCTGGAACTGTGGTTACAGAGGGTTGTGAGTTGCCATGTGGGTGCTAGGAATCAGACCCTGGTCCTCTGTAAGAGCAGAAAGTGCTCTTCACCACTGAGCCATCTCTCCAGACCCCCTTCTTTTAGTCTTTGAGATAAAGTCTAAGTTGCCCAGGTTGGCTTGATCTTGCTCTGTAGCTCAGGATGGCCTTGACTAGAGATCCTCCTGCCTCAGCTTCTTGAATAACTAGATTTACAGGCCTATGCCACCAGGCCTGACTTGAATCTTCTTTTTTATTTTCCATTTTACAATATATTTGAGCATCTTTCTATGACCTATAGCGATCCCAAAGAATGCACCAACTTCAATAGCTATAAATAAGCTAGCTACTTCTCCAATGATTTCATAAACCACAGATGCTACCAATCTGCCACTGAGGCACCCTAGTCACTGCTATCATTTTTTAATGCATGTATAACTTTTCAATATATGTGGCACCTTTAAAAATGTAGAGCACAATTTTAGTATGTATCTGTCTCTTTCTCTCTGTATGTACACACACACACCCCTCTTAAAATTTTATTTATGTGTATGGGTGTTTTGCCTGCATGCATCTGTGCATCATGTGCCTCAGAGGCCAGAAGAGGGTGTCAGGTCCCCTGGGACTGGAACTACAGACAGTTGTGAGCTGTCTCCAGGTGGGCACAACTGAATTGGGTCCCCTGGAAGCACAGGTATTGCTCTTGGTTTTTTGTTTCTTTTAGACAGACAGGGTCTCACTATGTAGCCTTGAGTGGCCAGGAACTGACAGAGATCTACCACTTTTGTCTCCCAAGAGCTAGGAATAAAAACATGTGATGCCATACATGACTTACATTTTACTGTTACATTAAGATTGTGGAGTTCTTGTGTATTGAACCTAGGGCCTTAAATATGCACTTAAACATGCTCTACCACTGAACTACAGCCCCGTCTATTATTAACCGAATATGCCTTTTTCTTTAAATTATCAGTGTATTTATCATCACTTTATTGAGTTGTAAAAGCTCTTTTACATTTTTACCACATTTCTATGTATTTTGTGTGTGTGTGCACGCATGTGGAAGTCAGAGAACAAGGTGTGGGATTCAGACCCCTCCTCCCACCATGTAGGTCTTGGGGACTGAACATAGGTGGTCAGACTTGATGGCAGGTGCTTCATTCACTAAGCATCTCACTGACCCCAAAAGCTCTTTCAGAATGAGAAGAATCAGCACAATCTCTGTGATATATGTAGTAAAGATTTTTTTCCTATAGTTTCTTTTTTCACTCCATGACAGTTGTTGTTTGTTTGTTCTATATTTCCTGAATGGAAATAGCTATGTAGATTCTGGATTGGATGCTATGTTCAGAAAGATCTCTACCTCTTTAGAGCTTATAGATATTCACTTATGTTTTCTTTAACCTTTGTGCGCTCCCTTTTAAATGTTTAAATCTTTCATTTTAAGTGGAATTTATTTTGATAGAAACAGTAAGATATGGAACTAGCTTCTTATTCAAGTAGCTAACAAGTTAACAAAACTACTTTACTATAACCTCTACTTCCTACTTTAAATAAACTTATAAAGACTACACCAAATATTCTCTTAAGCTTTGCAGCTCTGAAAGCAAAAGAATTCCTATAGATATCAATCTTTAAGACAGTTACACCTGCAATGACTTAATTTACTTATACAGAAGAACTTCAAAAGTACTAAAATAATTGCTTTATGAAATAGCATATGTAATTTTTAAATTATATAGATTGTTTTGTCTGTACTGGGGAATGGATTCTGGGTCTTATGTATTTAACAGTTTCATCTTTGAAAAGCTTCTTTCTATTTAGTCCAGGCTGCCTCAAAATTATGATATTCTGAATGCTGGGATTACATACATGTACCATGAAACCTGGCTAGGTTGAGATTTTGATGTGAAATTTAGCTGAAAGCAAATTTAACTGTGAGCAAATTATATATGTATTTATATATACAAATTATATATGTATATTTATAAATATATATATTTATTTGGATAATGGAGAATATGAGTGGTCTGCTTGAATCCTGTATTTTATTTGTGTTCCATGTTCATTTTGATGAAAGACTGTGTGTGCTTTTTCTAGCTACCATGTTACAAGTTAGTTGGTCTGGGATGTGGAACATCATATGAGACAGTTTTAAATGATATGCTTACAGAGACAAAAGCTTGGGCACTAAAGACAAGACTCTTTTGATATTTATAACTTTTTTATATATCCTTTCATATGGAATGTATTTATTGATTCATTATCTTGTTTGTTTTTTCTGTGTTCTTGAAACAGGGCCATATTTGTAGGCCAGGCTAGCCTTGAAATCATGACTTTCCTGCCTCGGTCTCTCCAGTGCTGGGATTATAAGTGGGTTCCACCACACCTGGCTGATTTACCTCAATGAAGAAAATATGACAGAGTAATGAGATGTCCCTTCTATAAATAGAATAAAAACACTACAGCTTTTACATTGTGCTCGCTACTGCTCACTCTGAGGACAGCCAGCCTCCATGTTGTGAAGCTCCTCATGCAGAGGTTCCTATGGCCAGCAGTCATCAGGTAACCAAGGGCTTTAGTACCACAACTCAAGAGAAACTGAGTTCTGCCAACAACTGTATGTGTCAATAGCCACCAACTCTCCATAGCTGCGTAGTCACCTGAAGTGGCAGTGCTGGTGGGCACCATGTTTTCAGCTTCCTAAGACCCTGAGTGAGGCTGTCACCCAGATTCCTGACCCAACAATACCATGAAATAACAAATGATTATTGTTTGGGATGATTTATTATATAGCATAAGGTAACTAGTGTACTAGGCACACAATGCTGGAACCATGTAGTTTAGGGAGAATTTTAATATAAGAATCTGATTGGTCTTGTGTGTGGATGCAATGGAGATCAAACCCAGACTTTGTTGAGTACTAAGGTATGCTCTACTACCGAACTAAATCTACAACCCTTATAACTAAATCTTTTTAAAAAGAAGAAATTACCGGGCAGTGGTGGCACATGCCTTTAATCCCAGCACTCAGGAGGCAGAGGCAGGCAGATCTCTGTGAGTTCGAGGCCCACCTGGGCTACAGAGTGAGTTCCAGGAAAGGTGCAAAGCTACACAGAGAAACCCTGTCTCAAAAAGCAAGCAAAGAAACAAAAAACAAATAAAAAGAAGAAATTGAGCTTCTAAAAAAGCACCTTTCAGTTTTAGATATGGAAATAAATTATCTCTTAAGAGTACACTTTTATTTAGATTATCACACTATAGTGTATGTACTTACTTTAAAAACATCATTTACATAAAAGGTGCTTCTTTTCCACAGCTCTGGAGACTACAGAGACATGACTGCCAGCTCCAGGACAGCCTGGACTACACAGCAAGACCTTGTTTCGTAAAACAGAAGTATTTCTTTTCTTTTTGTTTTTTTTGTTCCCTTAAATATTTTTGCCTTTTTTAAAGTTTTATTTTATTTTTAAAATTATGTGTGAGACAGCTAGAAAGATAGCTAAGCAGTTAAGAAATATATACTAGTCCTGCAAGCTGAGTTTGGTTCCTGCACTCACATCAGGCAACTCACAACTGCCTGTCACAGGGGATCCAATGCTGTCTGCTGGCCTCCATGGGCACTGTACTCATGAGCACACGTGTATATATGTGAGAGTGCACAAGTGTATACACACACAAAACACACACACACACACACACACACACACACACACACACACACACTCTTAAAATTTAAAAATGTTATGTGAAGATATATGCATGTGAGCATGGGTGCTTGCAGAGGCCAGAAGAGAGTGTCAGGTATGGAGTTACAGGCAGCTGTAAGCCACTTGACATGGATGCTGGGACCTGAACTCAGGTCCTTTGGAAGAGCAGTATATGTAACCCAGGCTGGTCTTGAACTTGGGATTCTCTTGCCTACCTCCTCTGCAATACAGGGATTACATTATGCACCACTCTGTCCAGTGTATTTCTTTTGTGTGTGAAAACATGAATGTGTGGAGGCCAGAGGTCAGTCACTGCTGCTGATACTTGTGAAGTCTCTACCTTGAGTTGGGGTCTAGCATGTACCCATCAGGCTATGATGGTTGGCCAGGGAGCCCCAGGGAGCTGCCTATCTCAGTCTCTCCAGCACTGGAATGACAAGTGCTATTACCATTCCCAGCTGTTTCACATGCATTCTTGAGGCTCAAACTGGTGTCCTCATGCTTGGATTGTAGGCACCTTACTGAGCATGTCGCCAGAACTCTCAGCATATTTGTTGGAAGTCAAATCCATTTTTGTCATATTAGGACAAAGATGTGTTACTCTTTAAAAACTAATAATTTGCTTGTACAAAAACCATATTTCTTATTCTTGAAAATAGAGAAATCTCTATTTCCCATAGAGACTAAATCAAGAATAAAGTATGACAAAGAGTAAAATGAAATAAATGCTTGAATCTCAAGTGGTTTTGGAAACAGATAATGAAGCTAGCCAGGCTTCTAAACAGCCTCTGGAAGGAGCTGTCTAAAGCAGGTTCAGAACTTGGCAGGACTTGGCAAGGCAGATTTCTTTCTCTCTCTCCCTCTCTCCCTCCCTCCCTTCCTCCCTCCCTCCCTCCCTCCCTCCCTCCCTCCCTCCCTCCCTCCCTCTCTCTCTCTCTCTCTCTCTCTCTCTCTCTCTCTCTCTCTCTCTCCCCTTCATATGCAAAAGCAATGAGCCTTTACTGCAAGCCCAAGCTTAGGCTCTCTGTCCATTCCAACAACTGGATCAGTTGAGGCAGGGTTTTTAAGGAGTGAAGGATGAGGGGGTAGGGGAACTCCGGATTCAGATGGGGGTTGAACTCCTGACTGGGCAGGAGTGGGGCAATAGAAGTCTTATCAAACAGTGAATGGTACTGGCATTGCTGCAAGGAAATTGGCAACCTATATACAAGTGATGTAAGTTATCCTTAATGTTGTAGAGCATTTAGCATTTGTTTGTCTCAATTCTGATTGGTCCACCACAGGGTACAGTTTGTGGCTTTTCCTGGTTATTGTTAGGGTAAAGCCTAGTCTCAGTATTGCCTGCACACTACCATGTCCCATCACAATGATAATGGACTATACCTCTGAAACTGTAAGCTAGCCCCAATTAAATGTTTTCCTTTATAAGAGTTGCCATGGTCATGGTGTCTCTTCACAGCAACAAAAAACCTAAGACAATGACAGAACTGGAGAAATCTTTGTGAACTTCATAGGCAATTAAACAAGCACGGCATGACCAGTCCTGGATTGGATGTGCAGCTCAAGGACCTAGGAAAATGGCAGCATGGTGTACTCCTGAAGAAGCCTAATTTAAACATTAGTGCAGCCATGACAGGCTGCAGACTAACAATACTGAGACTAGGCTTCTCTCTCTCTATTACACACACACACACACACACACACACACACACACACACACCCCACATATACTTAAAATAAATTTTAAAATGTTACATGTGTATAAGTGCATGTGAGCATGGATGCCTGCAGAGGCCAGAAGAGGGTGTAGGTCTGGAGTTCCAGGCAGCCGTAAGCCACCTAACATGGATGCTGGGACCTGAACTGATAGGTGAGCAAGCGCTCTGAAGGGAAAGAGGGCTGGCACTGCAGCTGGGCAATAGAACACTTTTCAAGCATATGCAAGGCCCCTGTGAAACAGCTGAGTCAATGAGTGGGGTTTTTAAATGGGTTATTTTAAAAGATGAATATGTCAGATTTGTTTTAGAAAAAAATATGTCTGGTAAAAAACAAGATTATAAAAAAAATCCCAAGTTATATGATGTGTGGTTTCCTATAAAAGACCATAGGGATGTATATATGCACACATATCTATGTGTGTGTTTATTTACTTTTTCTAGTATGAAGGGTAAGATCTAGTACCTCACACTTGCTAGACAATGGCTTACCACTGAATTATATCCCAGCCCCTTGAGATTTTAAGTTGGATGGAGGATGAAATTGATGCTTTCAGAAGAGTATACTAGTATAGGCTAATCTAGAGGGCAGAAGAATGACAAGAATTCACAGCCTCTGAAATATCAGTGCACAGAGAAAGAATTTCAAAGAAAGTCCCCAATTAGAATTTGCTACTAAGAAGCTGTTCCAGGCAACTGAAAATCAAGAAACAAAACCCAATATTTACATTAGGCCAACAATGGAATCTGGCAAGTAGTTAGTTTAGGCCAGATGATCTTGGAAAAGAAGACATAGTTAACTGTAGTCAAAATTAAAATGTTTTAATACAGGTCTATTTTTATAGCTTATTTGTATTCAAAGGGTAATTTTTTTAAAGCACAACAATGCCATCATCCCAACTATTTTTCTTTACTATACTTTACTATACTTGTCTCATCATCTCACTACTAGGGATGGTTGCAGTCACAACATTCATCCCAGCTTGTGTAAGATCTCAAAAACAAGCAACATTTATTTATCTGGGAGGTGATATATGGAGGTTAGAGGACAATTCACAGGAGTCAGTTCTTTCTCCCAACACTCAAATTCAGATCATCAGGCTTGGCAGCAAGTGCCTTAATTTGCTGAATCTGTATTTTCTACCTCACTTCTTTGCTTTTTTGAGGCCAGGTCTCCCACACAGCCCAGGTATGTACCAACTTGTGGATGTATTGTGTCCCACAATATACTGTGTCTCCCAATAAAATTTACCTGAGGATCAGAGGAAAAAGCCAGCCACTATCTTAACATAGAAGTCAGGCAATGGTAGCACATGCCTTTAATCCCATCACTTGGGAGGCAGGGATCTGTCTGGATCTCTGTGAGTTCAAGGCCACACTGGGAACAGAGCCAGGCGTGGTGATATATACCTTTAATCCCAGCACTAACCAGAAAGGTCTGGAGGTCTGTACAGACAGACAGGAAGTGACAAAGCTGGGCAGGAAGAGGAAGTGATGTAGGTAGGCTGAGAAAGCAAATGAGAGAACAGAACATAAAGGCCTATAAGTGTGGGTAGACAGGAAGTAGCTTGTTTTGGAAGCTTTGGAGTTGGTGAGGTGAGGTCAGCATGTGGCTGTTCCTATTCCTCTGATCTCTCTCAGGCTTTAACCCTAATTTCTAGCTCCAAGTTTTTTATTAATAAGGCCGTTTAGCAATTCGTCTACACCACCTCATTCAGCTAGTTCCCACCCTATTTTATTAGACTTCTCAACACTGCCTAGGCATCTACATGATATGTTCTTTTCTCTGTGTCAAATACTTGAACAAGCTACAGCTGTGTTTGGCCACCTTCTTACCTAGGAGCAGCAATTTCCAAAATGAAACTCATTTGCTTTTCCTTTAACCTTTGCCAGGCAAAATTCCCATTTTTGTTGGGTGTGATAGTACACACCTGTAATCCCAGCATTTGCAGCCTGAGGCAGGGGGTTGTGAATTAGAGGGCAGCTTAGTTTACACAGCAAGATCTTACCTCAAAACAATTAAGTAAATAAAGAAATAAAAATCCCAAAAGCCCCGAACTGACCTACTCTGGTGATGGGATGGCCAAACACCCTAATTGATGTGCTAGAAACCTCATCCAACTACTGAGGGATCTGGATGCAGAGATCCATGACAAGGCCCTGGGTGGATCTCTGGGAGTCCAATTAGCGAGAATAAGGAGGGTTTATATGAGCGAGAATTGTTGAGACCAAGGTTGGATAAAGCACAGGGACAAATAGCCAAATGAATGGAAACACATGAACTATGAACCAATGGCTGAGGGGTTCCCACTGGATCAGGCCCTCCGAATGGGTGAGACAGTTGATTGGCTTGATCTGTTTGGGAGGCATCCAGGCAGTGGGACCAGATCTTGTGCTCATTGCATGAGTTGGCTGTTTGAAACCTGGGGCCTATGCAGAATTGTTTGGCTCGGCCTGGGAGGAGGGGACTAGACCTACCTGGACTGAGTCTACCAGGTTGACCTCAGTCTGTGGCTGTGGAGAAGGCTTTGCCCTGGAGTAGATGGGAATGGGGGGGGGGGTTGGGGGGAAGGTGAGCGGGATGGGAGGGGGGAGAACAAGGGAATCCGTGGCTGATATGTAGAACTGAATTGTATTGCAAAATAAATTAAAATTAAAAAAAAAATCCCAAAAGCGGAGTGTGCGTGCTTGTTATCCCAGCACTGGGGAGGCAGAGATGGGGATTCTTGGGGCTTACTGGCCAGCCTGTCCTACTTGGCACGCTTCAGGCCAGTGAAAGACGAAGTATCAAAAAACAAACAAAAAGACATGTCTGAGGAATGACATCTGAGTTTGTCCTCTGGCATAGACTCACGTGTACCTGCACGTGTACCTGTACACATAACAAATACACACAAAATTCCCATCCTTTGGGGTAGCTCACCTAGATGTTAGGAAAACAACCAATGGTCTCTCTTATAATCCTTCTACTACTGTTTGCACCTGAACTCAAGTATTAGAACATCCCATGCTGGCAAGATGGCTCAGGAGGTAAAAACACTTTGCCCTACAAGCCTGATGACTTAAGTTTGATCCATAGAACCCCTCCCTGACCTCCACATTGGCACTGAAGCGTGCTGGTACTGTGCTGATGCCTCTCTTGCCAGGATGTGGCTGGCCAAGGCAAGAAAATCACGGAGTCCAGGAGTTTAGGAATATGGCCAAAGACTTAAGACCTCTGAGACATGATGGAGAAAACAAGCCTAAGATCCCACGAGGTGGAAGAAAGAGCTGGAGAGAGCCAATGGAAGACCGGTTTTAGCCCTCACTGGGTTTAGCAGGAATTAAAACTGGTGTGGGCTGTTTAGATAGAAAAGATTTTCACCTTTATCTTGGACTAACTAGTGGTAAAACAGCCAAGTACATTAGGCTTACAACAGAATTGGTGAGGTTGGATGGGTCCCCTGCCCTGCCCAAGTTCCTGTGATAAAACGCCACATTTTGTAACCTGTTGTACTCTGGATGTGAAGCATTTTTGCATAGCATTGTGATACTGTATGTTTTGTCCTGGTTTTATAGTAATGCCTCCTCCCATCATCCAGAGTTGGCTGCAGGACCCATTCAGCTGTGAAGATTTGCCTTTGCTCTGGTAGACTGCTTTTCAGTTATGTACGAACATCTCAAGAAGTCACCTCTTCCTTTAAGGCTTTTTCTTTTCTTTCTCTCTCTCTCTCTTTTTTTTTTTTTTTTTTTTTTTTTTTTTTTTTTTTTTTTCAAGACAGGGTTTCTCTGTGTAGCCCCAGGCTGTCATGGAACTTGCTCTGTAGACCAGGCTGGCCTCGAACTCAGAGATTTGCCTGGCTCTGCCTCAAGAGTGCTGGGATTAAAGGTGTGTGCATGTGAGTACAGATGTCTGCAGAGGCCAGAGGTGTTGTAACTGGAGTTACAGCCAGTTGTGAGGCACTTGCTCTAGGTGCTGGTATTGAGCTCTAGGTCCTTTGCAACAGCAGCCAAGTGCAATTAACCACTATGTCATCTTTCCAGTGTTTCACCTTATTTTTCGGTCTCTTGTATTAAGATCCCTCACTGAATCTGGAGCTCACCAATTGGCTAAACTGGTTGACCAAGAAGCATCAAGGATTCTCTTGCTTCTACCTTCCATGTAGTACAGGCACATGCTGCTACACTCAGTTTTTACATGAGTACTGGGATCCAAAGTCAGGTCCTCATGCATGTGCAGTAAGCATTTTACTAACTAAGCCATCTTCACAGCCCTTGACTAACAATATTTTTAAATAAAAATTTAATCACTAAAAGTACTAGAAAGATATCGGGGAAAATATCTTATTTGGCAAAAATATAAACACGTAAGTTGTTTGCCAAATGGCAAAAGGCATAGTACAATGTATAATCACCTTCTCTCTAAACAAGTTCAATTTAATATAGCCAGCCTACAAGCTGAATTACTAGTCTTTTTTTTAAAAAAAAGGTTTATTTTTATTATATGTATATGAGTGTTTGTCTACATGTTTGTATGTGCACAATGTATATCCCTGGTGCCTATGGAAGCCAGAAGATGAAGTAGGGTCCCCTAAAACTAGAGTTGCCATATACTATGGGTACTGGAAACTGAATACAAGTCTTCTGCAAGAGCACCCAGTGTTCTTAACTGCTGAGCAATCTCTCCAGCCCCTACTAGTCTGTTTTGAGATAAAAAGCCTGGGAAAGAATGTAATTCAACACATTGCTTCCTTCAACAAGAAAGACATTTCAGATGAAATAAGACTATAAACTGACACAGGTCCACAAATTATACTTTGGGTAGCAGTATCTCATGCCATTTCGTCAGCTTTTCTTGTTTTGGGGTGTGTGTGTGTGTGTGTGTGTGTGTGTGTGTGTGTGTGTGTGTGTGGCTTGTTATGTTTGTTTTTTCAGTTCTATTGATTAAATCCAGGACCTCACACATGCTAGCCAAATGCTCCACCACAGAGCTACATCTCAATCCAATTCCTTCAACTTTAATCCAAGTCGACACAATTTTAAAAAGGTATTTTTCTCTTGCCAAAGTTTCTGTATCATTTCTCATTCTACAATTTACTGGGATTAATTAATTAGTGTGCTATTCTCTAGATTTGCCCAGTCTTCTTATTTATAATTCAGGATTCTAATGATGGTTAGAAGAATGCTGTAACAGCCAAGAATAGTAACATACTGGTAAAATTTTTAATTAGCAGATTCAGAACTATAATTTTAAAATAGATTATATAATAGCACCAGTAAAATAACAGCTTTGAAAACGTCATTTAATTTTGTAAAAGATACAAAATCACCTAGTCTTTGGCACTGACCTAAATATTCCATCAGCTGCTCCGCAGTTATGATTTCCATCATTGGTGGAAGTTTCACCTGAAAAAACAAAGTATTATTTCTATAAAAAATGTTTTTGATGACTGAATTATTTCCTGTAAGTAAAAAACAAGCACACATGTGCATGCAGATACACACAAACACATACTATATAAATACATTAACATTCATCAACATATAACAAAGTCATCCAGGCATGTGGCTCATGCCTATATTCCCAGTACTCAGCAGAAGGATGGCCATGAGCTTCAAGTCAGCTATACAGTGTGACTCTTTCTCAAAAAATGCAAATAAGGGTGAACAAAATAGTTCAGCAGGCAAAAGTCTTGATAGGTGAGCTTGATCCTAGGAACTCAGGATGAGAGGATAGAATGGACTCCTGTAGTTGTCCTCTGACTTTCACACACATTGTGATACATATGCACACCAAGACACACATGAATCTTTACTCACATCTCATGCACAAATAATATTTTTAAAAAATGTTAAAAGGCAAATAAAATAACAAAAAATAAAGCATAGCTGGGTGGTGGTGGCATACGCCTTTAATTCCAGCGCGAGGAAGGCAAAGCCAGAAGGATCTCTGTGAGTTTGAGGCCAGCCTGGTCTACAGAACAAGATCCAGGGCAGGCACCAAAACTACACAGAGAAACCCTGTCTCAAACCCCCCACCCCCAAAAAAGTACAACAAAGTCAGTCCTGTCACTGTAACAATTATAAGGTGATAGAGGACTATATAGAGATATTGAGATGTCTGAAAAGCCATGTCCTTTTACCATCTAGCATGATTGCTATGAGACCCCTGTCACAGAGTCCAGAATGGTAGAAAATTCAGTTAAAGAGCAGGAAGAGGCACCAAGCATGTAACAAGTCATCAATGGAATCATTTTCTGGAAGGCAGGATGGAACAAAGCTTTATATCCATTATTTCAATCTACCTTGGGTATGTTTTGAATGGTTCAAATAAATACAGTATTAAAGTACTAACTAAACACTAAAGAATTCATCTGTATGACTTTATTTAAATATAAATTTTGCCAGGTTGTAGTGGTACATTCCTTAAATCTCAGCACTCAGGAGGCAGAGGCAGGCAGATCTCTGTGAGTTCGAGACCAGCCTGGTCTACAGAGTGAGTTCCATGACAGGCTTCAAAGCTACACAGAGAAACCCTGTCTTGAAAAACCAAAAAGACTATCTATCTATCTATCTATCTATCTATCTATCTATCTATCTATCTATCTATCCATATGGTAAAAATAAGCTATATTATTTAGAGGTATATATATAGGTGACAAAAGTATATATTAAAAAAAGGTAAGGAAATATAAACCTGTAATTCCAACACTCAGAAGGCTGACAGCTTGGACTATGTAGGGAGACCTTGTCCAAACAAACAAACAAACAAACAAACAAACAAACAATAGCCAGGCATAGTAGTACACACCTATAATCCCAGCACTAGGGAAATGGGGGCAGGAAGATCAAGAGTTCAAGGCCATCTTTGAGGACAACCTATGCTACATTAGTCGTAAGACCTCATTTCAGAAAATGAAAAAACAAAACCTAACAACACAAACCAAGATTATGGTTACTCCTAGAGGTTAAGAAAGAGTTCCAGAAGAGAGACTGTAAGAGTTTCTGGGGCACTGCAAACTCAGGTTGCTAGGATTGTATACCAAGTGCTTTTATCTACTGACCTAACTCACTGTCCTAAAATAAATTTTCAGTTGAGTTGTCAGATGAGTTACATATATCATGCCAATGACTAAATATTTTAACTGACATCCACAACCATACTCTGTTATAGTCACAGAATAGAGGAAAAATAACTATTCCGAGGACTGGAGAGATGCCTCAGCAGTTAGGAGCACTAGCACATATATGGTGGCTCACAGATGTTTGTAACCCCAATTCTAGGAGATTAGACACCTCCTTTCAGACTCTAAAGGCACCAGGCACACACAGGGTGCACATACGCACATGCAGGCAAACACTCACACACACACAATTCTTTTGAAAATCTTAAAAATTTTCAGGATGGAAATTCCAAATAATTACCATATCAATGAAGGGAGAACATAATTAAAAATGTATTAGTCATTATTTTCTGTTCAACCAAGGAAACTGTTTAAATCATCAATTTCTCCAATAGCTCCCTAATTGTTAAAGAAGGTATTCTAAGTTTATGCTATCAAATGTGTTAATGACACATTAAAATGTTTTTAATCAATGATAAAACAAGTTTTCAAAATGATTGCTGCAAAACATAGCAGTTCTAGCTTCTCGGAGAGCACCTATGACAGTTGATTCTTAGGGTCCAGTTGTCTTTTGGATTTATCACTCAATGAAAAACAAGATACTCCGTAGAGGCTTGCTCATCATATTATTCTAAATGATTTTTTATTCTTTGTAACAACATATTCTAAAGAATAATTTTGGCTGCAGGCAGCACTCTAGTTACTGTCTAGTCCAATGCCCTATTGCAGTTACTCAATAAATCATTCTTCAAAGAAAATGTGGGTTTAAAAAAAAGTTGTTTTTTTTACTTATATGTATGTATCTATATGAGAATGTACCATGTGTGTACTCGTACCCAGAGGCCAGAAAAGGGTGCTAGATCCCATGGAGCTGGTGTTATAGACAGCTGTGAGCCCCAACTTGGGTGTGGAAAATCAAACTTGGGTCCTCTACAAGAGCTGTATGTGTTCTGAACTGCTGAGCCAGCTCTGCAGCCCACCTCCTACACATAATTTTAAAACTGAAGATCACTTGCAAATTATAGTTTGCTGTCTGTTTTTCTAAGAAAAAGTTGGGTTTCTTACTCACATTGTTTATGTATTCTTTGGCTACATTTCAATATATTCTACTTTTTTTTTTTTTTTTTTTACTACAGTAGCAAAGTTTAATTTCTCTAACAGAGACTCATGAAACACAAAGCCTAAAATGATTAACAACCAGTTTTAAATTTTTTATTTTATTTTATATGTCCGGGTATTTTGCCTGCATGTATGTCTGTGCACCATTTGTATGCCTGGTGCCCACAGAAGCCAGAGGAGGCCAGAAGAGGGCATCAGAGCCTCTGGAGCTGGAGTGACAGAAGGTCACTGCCATGTGAGTGCCCGGAATTGAACCAGGTCCTCTGGAAGAGCAGCCAGTGAGTGCTCTTAACCCCTGAGCCATTTCCCCAGTTCCACTAAGTAATTCTTTACAGGACAATTTACTAATTTTTGCTTTAGACTATTCTAGCTATTGTTATACAGTATTTATCAAGGTGTTTCAGTATCACTTTTGATGTGCTAATATCTAGCTATACTTGTATTCTAAAGATGGAACTTTCAATTTCACAGCAATCTGAAAGGGCCATTCATACATATCAATGTTTTTAAAATTATTACTATTTTTTTTTGAGACAGGGCCTGACTATATAGCCTTAGCTGGCCTGGAGCCCACTATATAGACCAAGGTGGCCTCAAACTCACGGAGATCCACCTGCCTCTGCTTCTTGCATGCTAAGACTAAAGGTGTATGCCACCATCCCTATCATTTTTATTGTTTCTACATTTTTTCACACTTATTTATTTTGTGTTTGTACCTGCGTGGGCACACATGTGCCTGGGCATACTTGTGGAGGTCATAAGACAACATGCCAGAGTCCATTCTCTCCTTTCACCATGTGGGTCCTAGGAATCAAACTCAGATTGTCAGGCTTGGTGGCAAGCACCTTTACCTGTTGAGTCTTCTTGCCAACTTAAATGACGTTTTCTTTTAAAAGAATTATGTGTTTTCTTATTTAAGACAGATTCAATGTGACAAATTCACCAGAAGATTTCCTGAACAAATAATTTATCCTTACCGGGCAGCAGTGGTGCACGCCTTTAATCCCAGCACTTGGGAGGCAGAGCCAGGTGGATTTCTGTAAGTTCAAGGCCAGCCTGGACTACAGCGTGAGATCCGGGACAGGCACCAAAACTACACAGAGAAACCCTGTCTGGAAAAACAAACAAACAAGGGGCATGCAAGATGGTCCAGCAGGTAAAGGAACTTCCCGCTAAGCCCAATGACCTGACAATTTGAGTTCCATCCTCTGAATCCACATAATGGAGGGAGAAACAGGTTGTCCTCTGACCTCTACACATAAACTGTGGTGTATCCTCCCAATACATAAATAAATGTAAAAAGAAGAAAAAATAAACCTTTCTTTTAGCTTCAGCAATGTTGTAAAATTAAAAAGCCAAAGAAATGGGCTGCAGCTCATGGTGGAGTTGCATTCACCATGCACAAGGTCCCAGGTTTAGCCACCAAGACCAGAGCATAAGAACAAGATGAAGACACCGAAGAGTGTGTGAATTTGGCATATACATTCTATAATCCTAGGGCTCTACATAACTTCAGAATATAGTCTGGAACTTTCCAAGAGGAGACTGCCTACCATGTCCTGTTCTAAGCATATAAAATGAGAAGAATCACCTCTATATTGATACTAGAAGTAGCCTCAAGAGAGGCCAAAAATGCAGGGCGGTGGTGGAGCACACCTTTAATCTCAGCACGCGGGAGGCAGAGCCAGACAGATCTCTGTGAGTTCGAGGCCAGCCTGGACTACAGAGTGAGATCCAGGACAGGCACCAAAACTACACAGAGAAAAACCCTGTCTCGAAAAACCAAAAAAAAAAAAAAAAAAAAAAGAGAGGCCAAAAATGAAAACAATAAAATCTTGTGTTTAAAACATTAGTGAAATTTTAAGCAGGAATGTAAAATGTGCTAAAAGTGATAGGCTAAGATTTTAAGGGGATGGGGAAGTAGTAAATGCAGAGGACTCCACATTACTAAGGAATAAGGAGCAGCTTATCTAGAAGATACTAATATAAGCCTTTAATTCTCAAACTCAGGAGGCAGAAGCAGAAAGATCACTGGGAGTTTGAGGCATATTGATTCATACAGTGAGTTCCAGATTGGCAAGAGTTACATAGTTAGACCTTGACCTTGTCTCAAAAAACAAACAACAGCATCACCCAAAAAAAAAGAAAGAAAGAAAGGAAAAGGTTTTGATCAGTTATTGTAGATAATTGTTAAATTCTTAATACAATGTCTATAAGTATTGAAGAAACATACAATCAAGTCCTAACGACTTTCCTAATGTGTGTGTCCATGTCCGTCCCCGCATGAACAGAGGCCAGAGGCGGGCACCGGGTATCCTCCCCTCTGTCACTTTTCTCTTTATTCCTCTGAGAAAGGGTTGTTCCCTGAACCTGGAGCGTGTGTATTTTCTAGTTGGCTGGCATCAGTAAGCCCCAGTGATCTTGTCCCTGTCCCTCCACAGTGCAGGGATTACAGGTGTTTCCAAGACCACACCTGGTTTGTTGGAGGATGCCGGGATCTAAATTCAGATCCTCATGGTTACACAGCACTCCTGGTGGCCCTTATGCCTCAGCTTCTCAAGTGTTGGGATGCTCAGCTCCAACGGCTTTTTAAGAAAGAGACACTAGAAGAGATAATAAAATTGAGTTTGTCCAGTCTGTTTATTAAATTACCTACTAACTGCCATTCAACTTACTGGTCACCTTAATTGATGACTGTGAAACAAGTCACAAGACATAATTAATTCAAAGACTAAATTAAGGCTTTGAAATGCTTGTCCAAAGTAAGTAGATGACTTGTAATATGACTTGAGACTCACAGCAAAGTAAGTTCCTCTTTCATTGTGACAGTATGAACCTCAAAAGAAAAAGAGAGGAAAGAATGAATAAAATATATTCAGTCAATGAAATGTCTGTCAGAATCAGATGTGTCCAATCTGCCACATTATGACATGACACTGTCATACACACACATGATTTCAGAGTGTTTAAAGTAAGTTAATGATTCTATTTCAGGGCACATTCATACTATTCTGGGGTGCATGCAGTCTGCTGTAAAACAGGTGAAGGAAGGGTGTATAGGTAGAGTGCTTGCTTAGCATACTAAATTCAGTTCCCAAAAAGAAGTTGCACCTATATTAAATATTCTACAAAGTCTGATTAAGTGATAGAATTTCGGTGATTGTGGAAAGACTGGAACACTGTAGGTCCGGAATCTAATTATAATTTATCTTGGACTATCTTTAGTCCTCTTAATAACTCACCTCTGTATCTGACCTAACATCTTTGGGATGTATTAATGGAGCAGACCACTCGCTTCCACTAACCTAAAACCTAAGAAAGTCAGCAGATAGCATCTGAGACCCATAGTTGAGGTTCTTTTGATCTCCCTCACCCCTCATTCTGCTGCAACTCACCTATCTGATGTTTCCACCAATGTATTTGAAACAGTCTTTGTTCTGTTACTCTAACATTTTCGTGAAACTGTTACCACATCGGAACATGGGATTCGGGGTAACCTAAATCTGTGTTCCTGGACAGTGCCACTCATTTTTGGCTCCCAAACAGTCGAGCAACACCACTTGTTTGCTTCATTTGATCTGATCTTTTCAGACAGGCTCTCTCAACAAAGCACAAGCTGCCATCAAACTTACCAGAAGGTAAGAAATGGGTTTTTGTTTTATGTCATCAGATCCCTAACACAACAAAAACAAAACATTCAAAACAAGCAGTGCATAGTGGTCCAGATCTGTAGTCTCACTCCCAGGAGAATGACAGAGAATAGTGAATTTGAGACCTGTCACAAAACTGAACTAAAGACAAAGCAACTTAATTAATTAAAAGTGGAGAATAAGGGACTGGAAAGATAGTTCAGTGGCTCCAGATCACTGGCTGTCCCTTCAGAGTACTCAATCAAGCTCGATTTCCAGCACCCACATGGCAGTTTACAACTGCCTATAACTCTATTCCCAGTGGATCTGATGCCTCCTGGCCTCCTCTGGCCTTCAAAGGCACAGGCACACACACAGTACACAGACATACATACAGACAAAACAATCATACAAATAAAATAAAAATAATTTAAAAAGTAAAAGTAGAGAATAAGTGGCCGAAGAGGTGGTTCAAAGGTTAAGAGCACTTACCAGAGTTCCATTCCCAGCACTCACATCTCGGCTCACAATCATATGTAACTCCAGTTCCAAAGACTCTGTTCCCTCTTCTGGCCTCCATCAGCACCAAGCATACATGTGATACACACGCATACATGCATGAAAAACAGCCCCTCTCCCCAAAAAAAGATACATGGAAGTATCCTATTTTTTTAAAAAGTGGAGAATAATGGGGGAACAGTATCAAAGTTTACCTTAAGCCAGGAATGTTGCTGGACACCTGTAACTCTAGCACTCTAGCACTCAACAGGCTGAACCCAGAGGATTGAGAATTCAAAAGCAGTGACTAAATAGCAACACCCTGTTTCAAAACAAGCAAGCAAACAAACAAACCAAAGTAGAAACAAAAAGTTACTATAGTCAAACTAGTTTGTTGGTAAAACATGTATTAAAAAATCCAATATCCTTTACCTGGACCTCCATAGGCATGATTGGAAAAGGAAAAGGAAGGCTTTTTCATTGAAGGAATACTACCAGAACCAGGCATCCACCCATGTGGGATCACACTGTTCTCATCTACTTTACTCGCAAGTCCAGAGACACATATTACTTCTAATTCTTGGGAGAAATTGGGAAAGGAAGCCCCAGAACTGTTCCACAAATCTTTTATGTAGATAAGATTCCACTACTGTGTAAAGTTTTAAATTTCTCCTTACAAGATCTATATTTAAAACAGAGTAGGCAGAGGCTAAGATAAAACCTTTGGCTCACCATCTGTTTTTCCTTTTTTATAAGCAATAAACACACTTGGAAAACCTCAAAAGAGTTTTGTGCTTACTTTAGGAAAAGATAGCATGAAAAAAATTAGTGTGATTGTAATTCTTCTACAGGTTTGGGGTAGGACAGGGTAGAGTAAGTCAGAAAGTAACATGAAGAATTTGGGGAAAGCACATGGGAGAAGAGATGAGATGTCATCGAAAAGTAGGGAGAGCCACAGCAAACAGTCACTGTTGGAAAGATGCTCACTGACATAGAACTTTACTTCAAGGTGATAAAACAGGAAATGGCCATATAAACTTTAAATTTCTTTCCCTCCCTCCTTTCTTTTTTTTTGAGACAGGGTTTCTCTGTGTAACCTTGGTTGTCCTGGAACTCACTCTGTAGACCAGGCTGGCCTTGGACTCAGAGATCCACCTGCCTCTGCCTCCCAAGTGCTGGGATTAAAGGTGTGCACCACCACCACTTGGTGGAGCTTTTTGCTATTGATTTTTTTTTCTTGCTTATTTATAGGTGCTCTTTATAAACTAAGAAACTTATCCTCAGGTCTAGAGAGAGATGGCTCAGTGGTTAAGAGCACTGGTTTCTCTTCCAGAGACCTGGGCACCAGACATGCATGTGGTACACAGATACACATGCAGGCAAAACACCCATACACACTAAAGAAGAAACTAGCCCCTGCAGTCAGGTGAAGATGATCAGAGCACACTACAAACATGTTTGAAAATGCTATAATGAGGGCTGGAGATGTAGCTCAGTTGACAGGCGCCTGTCTAACATACATGAAGCCCTGGTTAACCCCAGAACCACATAAACTGGGAGTGGTGGCACATGCTTGTAATTCCAGTACTTGGGAGGTTGAGGCAGGAGAACCAGCAGTTCAAAAATCATCCTCAGGCTACATAGCAAGCTGGAGCCCAACCTGTGATATATAAGACTCTATCTCAAAAAGAAACAAACAAAAAAACCCCAAATCTTATAATGAAATCCATTACTTTCTATATAATCAGCATCATGTAATAAGATGAATATGATCAAAGTATATTATATATATGTATGAAAATGTCATAGTGAAACCCATTATTTTGTACAATATAATGCTAACTACGAAAAGAAACTTTAAAAAAATAAAGACACTTGCAGCTGGGACAATGGCTCAGTGGAAAAAGTGCACCTGAGTTTAGATCCCCAGCAGCCATGTAGAAACTGGGCTGTGGTGCCAGCCATACTTCCGTCCCTCAGCACTGAAGGGTGGTGAAGTAGAACAGGCAAACCCAGGGCTCACTGGTCAGGTGGTCTAACTAAAAGAACAAATTCAACTGAGACCTGTCTCCAAAAAACCACAACAAGATACTGGGAGTGATACAGAAAAACACCCAACCACTGGCCTCCACACCTCCACACATAGCACGCGCGCACGCGCGGGCACACACACACATACACACACACACACACACACACACACACACACACACACACACACACACACACACACACTGGTTCTTAGACATTATAACCCGACAAACACTTATGTCTGTGTGTTGTGTATAGTGGATGCCCTTTTGTTCTCCTTTTTAACCTCAATCATCACCCATCCATCAAAGAGTCTAGAAATCTCTGCTGACTTCCAAAAGGCAAATAACATTTTTGCATTATTAGGAAAACAGTTTTGACCTCTAGACACCCTGGCTCACCTTGCGAATACGACTTGACATTGTTTCTCTCACCCATTTCTCTAGCAATCATTAATAATGACTGGTTTTTGTTGGCATAAATAGCCTACAGGCAGAAAAAGAGCTGAGAACCACAGATTTTCAAAAAATCTTCAAATTCACCAGCACACACGCTCATTCACAGACTAACCAAACCCATCACATTTACTGCTTGCTTACGTACGACCCTTTCTTTCTCCTTCTCCACTCCATTTCAACCAAACTTGGAGGTGATCAAAATAAACTATCTCTGATCTTTCTTCAAATGTACCCTTTTGTCCAGAAGCCTTATCTCACTCAATCTTCTGACCTAAATCAGTGTGTCTCATCTCTAAAGCCTTCCCCTGAGATCCCATTCCCAGTTACCCACCCCCGCCTTTTTTTGGGGGGGGGGGTTACTTCCTTAGCACATTAGGACTGCAATTACTCTTTATGTCTGCCTTCTTATCATATACTGAGCTACCAGAAGGCTGATGTACTCTGTACAGTCTTTGCACTTATAGTGTCTTCCACAAAACTGGAACCCAAATGTGGTTACACATTTGAATCTGTCTTTCAGAGTCAATTCAAGGCTCATATATCCACAAAGTAATCCAGGCCATGGTAACTGCTCCTCCCACTCTGGATGTGGGTTTGGACTACATAAAAAAGAGAAATCCAATTGAGCAGTCATCTGCCTCTGCTTCCTGACTATGAATGCAATGTGACTAGCTACTTCAGGCTCCAGCTCCCATGTCCTCCCTGAATTAATGGACTGTACCCTCACACTGCGAGCAGAAATAAACCCTACCTTCAGCTGCTTTTCTCAGGTATTTTGTTACAGCAGTGAGAAAAGGAACTATGCCAGAAAACTGGTACTCAGGAATGGAGCCTTTGCCATGACTAACCTGACTATGTAGCTCTTAGACTGAACTGGTTTGTAGAAAGAATGTGGAAGTTTGGAACTCTGGGATAGAAAAGCCCTGGAATGCTGTAGGCATAGGTTAATCAAAATAATCTTCAAATTCATTAACATGCATACTCCTTCACAGACTAACCCAGATGATTGGAACCCAGATGATTCATTCCATCAAGAGCCCCAGATACTCAACATGGAACTGCAACATTGAGTGTTTGGGGTTCCTTTCTCACTATCCATCTCACTTCTTCATAACTGGTTAGCAAAATTCTAGTTATTCTTCTAGGGACCATTTTAACTGCAGATGAAATTATCAATTTGAAAACAGGTGCTGAGATGCACCCTCTTAGCACCTAGAATCTGCAAGCTTAAATATGACACTTTACTCTGAGGCCTTAATACACCTGCTGTTCCCCTTTTGTGCTCAAGTATCTTAGATTTATCATTTCTTATTTTAGTTGATAATAGTTTTAGCTTCCTTCACACATTCTAATGTATAGTTACTGGTAAAAATGCCAAACCTTTGGGGTAGAGCATAAGAAATAAGGCAAGTAAAAAATCATACACAAAATGAAAATATAGTCTTTGAAAACAAGTAATTTATGATAAGTGGGCTCAGACCAATGTTTTTCCTTAAATGGAATTTATCTAAAAGGGCTGGCTGTATCTTCACTATCTCCATTCCTTCATGTATCCACACCTAACGGTGGCAGGCAGCATTCTCTAGAAAACAGTGTATATATAATCATTAAAACTTACTCCATGATATCAGATTGATAGTAACTCTGAAGATCACTTTTTCCAATCTCCACTGTTTTGCAAGAAGGAGTAATATATGGGCGAATATAGCTAAAAACATTCAGAAGGTGTAGGCGTAGGGTATAGATTCTATCTGTTTAGAAGTACACCATCAGTTACAACCTTGAACTTTTAATACAAAAGGGACCTACCTGAAGTTAGGGGCAATTCTTCCTGACACATACATACATACATACATACATACATACATACATACATGAATAATCGTTCAATAAAGAAATCCTGGAATTAATTTCATGTAAGAAGGGGCTGTTAGACGTGATGGTGCATGCCTGTAAACCTAGCACTCCAGAGGCCGAAGCATGAAGATCATGAGTTCGAGGACCGCCCAAGCTACACAGAGAAACCTTATCTCAAAAAAGGAGGTCTGATGAATGAAGAAACAAGGAAGCCATCAGCTGACAAACAGCAGTCTCCTCACCCCATTTTGCCCCTCCCCACAAGCTGTAGGAAGTAGAAAGCTGCAGACTGTACCTTCCAGGCCAGAAGCAAAACATTGAGGATGGCCAGCAAAGGGCAGGGTCCATTCTCATTCTGCGTGATGATGGGCGTGTTCTCCTCTTTCCACTGGATCCATTTGATGTGATACACCGACTGTCCGGGAAAGCGTTCTTTGGAGGCCGCTAGCACCTGAGCCGGGTCCTCCTCCTCCTCCTCTTTGCACAGAGGTGCAGCCCTGGGCGGCCCCGCCGCGCCCTCCTCCACGTCTTCGGGGACCCTGGTCTCCGCTCCCTCCTCACTGTTGAACTCAGAGCTACTGGGGAAAGAATGCAGGTTGGAGAAAGACTCCAGGGAGTCCAGGCTGGGCGAGTCCCCAGGGGGGCTCGGCTCGCTGCAGCTGCTGCTCAGGGCGCCGGCGCTGCCGGGCTCCTCGGCCGCCTGCTCCACCCTGCAGGTGCCCGCGTCCGCCACCGGCCCCGACCCTCGGCCAGCCGCGGCCTCGGCCAGCTCCGGGGAGGCGGTCACCTTGTGCTGCCCTCTCGGGGGCGCCTCCGAGGCGGCGGGGCTCGGCGACGCGCTGTCCTTCAAGCCGGAGCCCGCGCCGCAGCCGAGCTGGGAGGGGGACGTCGGGTCCCCGGGGCTGCTCCGCGCGGCCGCCGCCCCCTGCCCGCCGCTCTCCTCCGCGCGTCCTGCGAGACCATCCTCAGCCTCGCGCCCGCCGTGCCCTCGCCCTTCCGGCGGCGACTCCCGGCCCGCCGCCACCCCGAGTTCCAGAGGCTGCGGGTTGTCAGGGCCGCTCTCCATCCCCGGCCGCCCGCCCCTGGTCCTATAGACACCGCGGCCGGCTCTCCTCAGCCAGCGCCTCCGACGCCATGACAGCCGCTCAGTGGCAGCTCCAGCGCCCTAGCGCGGCCTCGGCCAGGCACGTCACCGGAGAGGGTGGCGGGAGCGCGCGTGCGCTCGCGCTGGCGCGCGCCCGCCCGCCTGGTCGGAGCGTGCCTCCGCGTGACCGCGCTCGGTGAGGCGCCGGGACCCACACGGAGAGCGCTGCCCCCCCCCCCGAGGCCACGCCCCGCCCCGCGCGTTCAAGCCTAGGAAAAAGCAGAGAGAGAGAGAGAGAGGCTGGGGGCGTGGTTAGGGGCGTGGCCTAACTGCTCCCGCAGCCGCAACGCCAGTAGGAAAATAGCTTCTGTGTGGGCCGGAAGTTGAACTCCCGGGCATCCCTGCTGCGCGCGGTTACTTTAAAGGCTGTCGCCAAGGCCGTAGCGAGTGTGGTCCAGCTTTGGGCTTGTGCCTGGTGAACCCCGAAAGTGGCAGTAGCACTTGGAAGGGAGCCATTCCCTGAAGGGCTCTGGAGAGCTGTTTCTTTAGCTTTTAATATTGAAAACTGGAAGCATTTCTTAGGAAATGCAGATTTTAAAGGCGGAGTGGAGGCTTTTGGAAGACTGCGCTGCACGGGGGCAGCTCTCCTTGGGTTTTGGCTGAGAATCGCTGTGCTCCCCACCAGCTACTGGTATGCCTTCCCGAGGCTTCAGTGCGGTTGTGGATATTGGCCTACGCCCCAGGAGAGAGGGTAAATTTGGGCCAATAATAATAAATTAGTTTGCGTTTGAAGTAAGCCAAGTCTTTGCGGTTCTGTTTACTTGGCTCCACTTTGCAGAGAGTGGGAAGCGCCTGCTCCAGAAAAAGTGACTTTTTCTAATTAGAATTGACTTACCATGAAGCTTTGACGTCTGCAAAGAGGTCAGAATTGCCTGCAAAAAAATTTTTGGCAAGAGTGGATACAGATCTTCTGACCTGTTTTGGAAAAGGGTTTCTTTCTGGACCTTCTCTTTTCAAAGTTGTCTAGGCTTAGAGGATATAAAAATGAACAAGACAGGTCTTCCTTCAGGGTCAGACATACGAATACCTGGTACATCTGTCTCTACTGCCTAGAAAGGTAGACAAAATAAATGCATTGTTTTGCTCCTTCACATTTTAGCACCAAGTATGTTGTTGAGTATTGTGTTTCACACTAAAGATGGCATTGTTATCTTCTCAGAAATTATGGTCCTTTCTCTCCTGGCCCTCTCTTCCACTTCTCTCTCCTCTTCCCCCTCCAACTCTCTCCTCTGTCCCTTCCTTTCTTTTCTTCCCTACCTCTCCTTTCTTTTTTCAGTGCTGGGAATCAATGCATGTCAGCACTCTACAGAGCTACACCCCTTACCACTTGGTTTTATTTTATTTTATTATTTTTTTGAGACAGGTCACAATATGTAGCCCTGGCTGGCCTGGAACTCCCTACGTAGACAAGACTGTCCTCGAACTCCCAGAGATCTGCCTACCTCTGCCTCTTGAGTGCTCATTTTACTCTTATTGCTACCTTTGTAATAGATGCTCAGTGAGTATATGTTCCTGAACATGCAAAAGATCATGCCCCCCCATTTCAATTTAGAGAGTCTCACTGTGTCTGAGACTGACTGACATGGAATTTACAGCAATCCTCCTGTACTCTCCCACACTCCAATTTTGAGATTATAGATGTGAGCACCTTTTTTTTTTTTTTTTTAAAGATTTGCAACTTTTGCCGGGTGGTAGCACACACCTTTAATCCCAGAGACCTAGGCAGGCAGCTCTCTCTGAGTTGGAAGCCAGCCTGGTCGACAAAGAGAGTTCCAGGACAAACAGGGCTACACAGACAGACCCTGTTTCACAACAACAAACTGGCAACTTTTTTTTTTAATTGAGGCAGTCTCACTATGTAGCCCAGGCTAGCCTGAAAGTTGTTATGTAGACATAACATTGCAGACATTAAACAATTAAGAATATGCTGTTGGATCTGATCACTTTACAGTATTGAAATCCGTGAAGTACAGCTGAAAATATCACTGACTTCAGAGAATTCATTTGTGTATGGTACCTTAAATCTAAAAGGAGAACTGCAAATGTGTGCTATATGACTAAACTGGGTGAATAAATGAATTATTTGTAGGCCAGCATAGCACACAATAGAGCCCAAAATAATGGAACAAACTTCTCAAAGAATGGCTTTTTCACCAGTTTTGAAAATTCTGTGTGGATAAACCTGTACTTTGGTAGTTTTTATTGGTATGTGTTTCAATTGAGGCTGGGTGAATACAGAGCTTGCTGTTCTTGCAGAGGACCCAAGTTCATTTTCACTGTAATCATTGATCGTCTGAGAAAGGTAGAGCTTTATTTTGTGTTTATAATGTATTGTTTGGCTGGGTATAATGGTCAAGGTTGGAGATACGTTTTCTTCATTTGAACTTAGTGACTGTTTTCTGGCTTCCAGCTGATTACTAAGCAACCTGCTACGATTATGACTCCAGAAACTTCTGTATATAACCTGTTCTCTCTGAAGTTTATCTTCCTCTTCATCCTTTTCCCTGCCTCCCTGCCTCCCTTCTTCCTTTCTCCCTCCCTTCCTTCCTTTCTCTTTCTTTCTCCTTCTTTGGAGAAAGGGGCTGTGTAGCCCAGACTAACCTTGAACTCACGATCCTCTTACCACAGCCTCCCATCAAGTTTCTTCTTATTTTTGATGTTCTGACATTGCACTAGTTAATATTTCTTTGTGTGTACCTTCCTTTATTCATTGTGCTGACTACTTGGTAACCACAGTCAGTACAGAAATTTATGTTCTTCAGGTATGGGAAATTGATTATTTCTTAATAATTCTGACCTTTTCCATGATTTTAGTCTTTATCTTTAATTTTCAAATACTCCATCTAGTTCCTTTTTATTGTTAATAGTATACAAACTTTTATTTTAGAATATTGATTATAATTTTTATATTACCCTTTTGATGTTATATATTTTTTTAAAGATTCATTTCTTTTTATTGTATGTGAATGAGGGTTTTGCTTACATTTGTGTATATGCACTGGGTGTGTGCCTGGTGCCTGCAGAGGTCAAAAGAAGGTATTGGATTCCCAGAACTGGAGTTACAGACAGTTGTGAGCCATCATGTGGGTGCTAGGAACTGAATCTGGGTCTTCTGTAAGAGCAGCAAGTGCTCTTAACAGCTGAGACATCTCTCCAGCCCTACCTTTGTATTTTCCAAAGGGTATCGAAACATACACATCAATAATGTGTACTTAGTAGTGTTAGGGATTGAGATGGAGGGAAAGAAATATAGAATAAGTCTTACTTTGGGAAATAAGATACTGATAAGGGCTGGAGAGATGGCTCAGTAGATAGTGCTTGCTTCCCAAGCATGAAGACTGGGTTTGGATCCCCAGCACCCAGATAAAAGCCAGGTGCAGTGGAGGGACAGACAGACAGATCTAAGGGTTCCCTGATCAGCCTGTCTAGCTGAAATAGTGAACTTCAGGTTCAGTGAAGGACCCTGTCTCAAAGAACAAAGAGGGCAGAGTATGGTGGTGCACGCCTGTAGTCCCAGAACTCAGGAGGTAGAGGCAGGCAGATCTCTGTAGTTTGAGTCCAGCCTGGCCTACATAGCAAGTTTCAGGCTAGCCAGGGCTACACAGTGAGACCCTGTCTCAAACAAAAAGACAAACAAACCCACAACAAAGCAAGAACAACAGCAACAACAAAAACACAAAAACCAAACAAGTTGTCGAGTGATTGAGGAAGGAGTGATTGACCTCTGGCCTCTACACAACCCTCGAAGGTGAGTACACCAATACACACATGCACAAACACATACTACACTCATGGGTTAAGACATATTGACATGAAATTATTGTTGAGAATATGTCACAATATTAAATAATTAGTAATAAACAATAAATATTGCAAAAATTCAGAGGAAAGAAACCTATGTGAGATAATAATTAAAAGTATAGGCTGAGTATTGCCTTAGACTTAGGATGTAGAAAATATATATCTCAGCTGGGCAGTGGTGGCGCATGCTTTTAATCCCAGCACTCAGGAGGTGGAGGCAGGCGGACCTCTGTGAGTTTGAGGCAAGTCTGGTCTACTGTAAGAGTTCCAGGACAGCCAGGGCTACACAGAGAAACCCTATTTCGAAAAAAGCCAAAAAAAAAAAAAAAAAAAAAAGAAAGAAAGAAAAGAAAAGAAAAAATATATATCTCTTAACTATCAAAATTATTATTATTATTTTGTTAGTGTTTTGGATTGTCTTTGAACAAGGTCTTTCTACTTGGCTCTAACAAGCCTGGCACAGTACTAAATCCATAGTTCAGACTGGCCTCAAGCTTGATGCAACCCTCCTGTCTCTACCTTACAACTGTTGGAATTACAGATGTGAATCACCACATCTGGCTAAAATTATACGTATTTATTTTGTGTTACCAGGAATTGAACCCAGGGCTTCCTGTTTGCTAAGCACGGGCTATACAACTGAGCTTTATCCTGGCCTTGATTATTCGGTTCTGTTTTGTTCTAGGGTAGCCCAAGTTATCCTCATACTCTTACTCAGTCTCCCAGGTGCTGGGATTATAGGCATGGGCCATCACTCTTGGCTCCAGCCTATTAAAACCATGTTTATTTTGAAGCTACACTGCAAATTTTCTAGCTGTTACATCAGAAAGCTTGGCATCATCTTTGCCTTTCACCCTCGGCACTCATCATTATTCTCTCTGTCAAGTCTTACGGGGATGTTATTTATGCACCCTTTATTTTTGTCCCTTCTCCCTGTGGCCACCCCTAGTGCTATATACAAGTAGTATACAGCACTATTCCAGTTACTTTGTGGCCTATGGCCTTTTCTTCCTCACAGCCTACACATGCCTATAAAAATTATAATTCAAAAGTCTTTGCTTTTATGAAGTTGACATTCTACAAGTAAAGAAATCGGTGGTTCTTGTATTACTCAGGGTTCTCTAGAAGAGCAGAACTGATAGAATGTATGCATATTAAAAAGGGAACAACTAGAGTTGCCTGTGACTGAGAGGGAGTGAGTGGTCCAATACTGTCTGTCTGCAGGCCAGAGAGGCTGAGAACCTGGTAGCTGCTCAGTCAGTGAAACGGTATTCATCAGCAGTCCCAGTTTGGTGCTGAGGGGCTGCAGAGTTCCTGGAGAGTCCCTCGTCTTCAATCCACACTGGAGTTTGAGGAACCTGGAGCCTGGTGTCAGCAAACAATGGCAACAGCAATAGAGAAAGACACAATCATCAGCAAGAAGTGCAGGCAGGCAGTCAGTGCCTCTTTCTTCTTCCTTAGATCCTCTTAAATCTGGGCCACCCACCAGATAGGTGCCACCAGGGCAGGAGGGCCTTCGAAGTTAATTCTTTCAGGAAATGCTCTTACATGCTTCCACGTCTCTTAGTTTATTCCAGACCCAATCAAGTTGACAATCAAGATTAACCATCACAGATATCAGAATTAGCTGTCTCAAGTGAGCCCTGAGCAGAACATGGAATGTACACAGGGCTCCACCTCATTTAGTTTTCAGTTCAACATATGTGAGTTAAAACCCAGGCTTTTCATGTAGCTCAGTGGCCATGGCTTTGGCCCTCAGCTGCTTGCAGACACTCCAGCTTCCTGCAAAGTACATCCCCAACTCAATTATTTCCTTTCGCCCCCATGAGGAGCCTTGCACCTGTTCAGAAACAAATCCAATGCTGTGATAATGGACCAGGTGCTGCCTCTGCTCCATGCTGCTTTAGCAGATGCTCCTCTGTCCTGGTGATGTGAAAGGATAGAGAGAAACGACCTTTCTCCCTTTTTATTGGAGCCCTCATATGCTATAATGTTAGTGAAATGGTTCTCTCGTTTAATCTTTTTCAAAAAATGAAACCTAGATGTGTACTTTGATACTATAGAGTGTACTAGGAATGAATCCGAGGAGCATATTCCATCACTTTCAAATACTCCCTGGTATTTGAATTGCTCCCCTAGCTTTAGGCCAGTTTATTGTTGGATCAAGTTTAATTGTGCCTGCTTCCTTCTTTCCACAGGACTTCTCTCAAGGAAAAAAAAAAAGTCCTGCTAAGGATCAGAAATATATAGCATATTGGTAAAGTGTGTCTTTAGCATGCATGAGACTCACGGTTTAATTCCAGAATGAAAATAAACAACAAAATTCTGTCTTGCCAACCTACTATTTTACCAGATAACTCAACAGTTATTCTCAAAGTATGCATTTTTGGATTGGCAATGCCAACATCACCTAGAAACTTATCACAAACAAAAATTCTTAGGAATGGGAATGATTGTGTTGATCAGTGGTAGAGTGCTTGTCTAGCGTAAGCAAAGCTCCAAGTGTGTGTGTGTGTGTGTGTGTGTGTGTGTGTGTGTGTGTGTGTGTGTCTGTGTGTCTGTGTGTGTCTGTGTCTATGTGTGTGTGCATGTGGTTGGAGAGGAGGGCTATTCTCTGGTCTTATTTAAGAATGTGGTGTTTAAGAAATCCTCCAAGTGCTGAGATGAAGCCATATATACACAGCCAAGAAGAATGGACAGCTGAATTAAAAAACCAACAACAATTTCCAGAATTTAAAATCCTGAATCATGACATGACACTAGTGGAATTTAGGTGTTTCTGGTACATGGACTGCTCTCACCCAATGTGAGGTTGAACTGTTGACCTTGTGTACATCCTACTTCACAAATGAGTCTGTCAGATATGCTAAGCCTATAGGCTGAAGATGATGCCCCAGCATTGCGGAGAAACCTCAGGTGACTGTCCAGGCAGCTGGCTGTTTCTGTCAACTCACAAATTTTTTGGAAGTTGCTTGCATGCACTTTCTGTTTTTATTTTTGTTAGCTAATATTATTTCCTTCTTGGGTCTCTGAGAGAGTTGAAGATTAGTTAGTTATAGTTGAAGGTTAGTTATAGTTGAAGATTAATTAGGATAGAAAGTGAATTAGATACATTTTGGACTTAACAAAATAGGATAGATAATGAAATTATTTTCTCTGAATTTGTCAAATACAAATGGACTAGACATTGTTTAGACATTTATTACTTGTATATATTGTATATAGTCATTGTACTTTTGTATATAGTTTTTCTTTTGTTAGTTATAACCTTTTTCTTTTTTTTCCTTTTTATTAAAATAGAAAAGGGGAAATGTGGTGGTATTTTACTTGTACTGAAATGTGATTTTAATTGTATGTTAATAAATAAAGTTGCCTGGGGGTCAGAGCTATTAGAGCCATAGCAAGTGCATGGCGGCGGTGGTGCAAGCCTTTAAGGACCTGGAGGGCGGTACATACAGGCAGTGACGAAGCAGTCACATGTTTGGGTTTACAGCCAATGAGAAGGCAGAACAGCTAGAGTATATAAAGACATACACACAGGAAGTAGGTCCCTTTCGGAGAGCTCTCTTGACTGAAGAGGATCGCTGAAGCAGGAAGGGTGAAGCTCTTAGCTCTGACCTCTTGGCTTTCTTCTCTGAATCGGCTCTGTGTTTCTTATTTGATAAGACGGTTGGTTACATCTACACTCCAAGTGATTCAAATACACTGTAAAGTTTGAGCATTGGACCTGAGAATGTAGCTCAGTAGAGTGCTTTCCTAGTGCACATAAAGGCCTGCGTTCCATTCCTGGCAAAGTATAAACTGGGTGTGGTGGTCTGTAATCTCAATACTTAGGAGGTGGAAGTGGGAGGATCAGGAATGGAAGGTCATCCTCGGTTTCATAGTAAGTTGTTGGCCTGCTTAGGTTATGTGAGATCCTGTCTCAAAACAACCAAAAATGGTGATCACTACTACACTAGAAATAAGGCCAGCCGGGGATATGCGAAACCCTGTCTTAAAGAAACAAAAACAAATATAGGACATGGTAGTGTATGGCTGTAATCCTAGCACTTGGGAAGTATCTTTGTGATTCTGTCTCTGTTTCACAAACAAAACAGACCAAACCAAATAAAAACAAATAGACAAAAATAGATATGAAACAACTTGGTCTTTTAGTTTTTAGTAATCCTTCATTACGTTTGCTTAGAAGAGTAGTTGTCAAACTTTAGTACTATTAATTCTCAAGAGTCAAATGAATCCAAATCCTGTTCAGATGCATTTCTGGACTCCACCTCTGGAATTCCGATCCAGCAGAATTGGAGAAAAGCCCAGGAACTTGCAGCTCTGACAAGCATGTGGAGTGATTCTCCTGCAGGAAGTGTCCTGGCCTATGCATTGAGAAACACTGGTCTAGAGCACTATCAGATAGGAAACACCCTCATTGCTGAGTAGTGTAGTATGTGTTGTTAAGATTCTTGTAGTAGGAGCTGGAGAGATGGCTCAGTGGTTAAGAGCATGTACTGCTTTCTCAGAGAACTTAGGTTCAGTTAACGGCACCCATGTGGCAGTTTACAACTATCTGTCATTCCAGTTCCAGGGGATCCTCAGGCACTAGGCATGCATGTGGTACACATACATGCATGCAGGCAAAACACTCATACACATAAAATTAAAACAAACAAAGTCAGCTTTTAAAAAAAGATGCATATAGTAAGTATGATACATTTGGTTCATAATTACAATGAGACATCTCCTTAATTAATTAATTAAAACATAGTTATTTGGGGCACAGCAGAAAATGTTAAGCATGGAAGCAGGCTAATGTAGCAGAAAGTATGGTGATCGGAGCCCAGGGCTGGGATTAGAATCTGCTCCATCTGTCTGTTCACTCATTTTCTAAGTTCGAATATGTTCAATTTACTTAACTTTAATTGCTACTCTTTGTAAAAGGAAACGAGAGAGAGAGAGAGAGAGAGAGAGAGAGAGAGAGAGAGAGAGAGAGAGAGGAGAAAGAGGAAGGAAGGAAGGTGAAGGAAGACCGAAGGGGAAAGAGAAAGAAAAGATGGGGTCGGCACTGAGGATGTAACTCAGTTGGTAGAGAGCTTGTCTAGCAGACAGCCTAGATTTGAACCCAGGTGTAGTGGTGCATGCCTATAATCTCAGTATTTGGAAAGCAGAGGCCAGAAAATTAGAAATTTAAGGTTATTCTCAGCTACTTAGTTTGAGGCCAGCCTAGACTAGACATAAGACCCTGTCAAAAAACCAAAAAGCCAAAAGCCAAGGGGCCGCATTAGCTTCAATGATTTTATTTTATTTTTTGTTAGATTTTTCTTGTATTTATCTGTATGTCCGTGTATATATAATGGGATTTCACATGTGTGCATGCCTGCTGAAGCCAGAAGAGGGCATCAGATCCCCTGGAACTGGAGTTACAGCTAGTTGTGAGCTACAGGACTGGGTGCTGTGAGCCAAATTCAGGTCCTCTGGAAGAGCAGCAGTGCTCTTAAGCACTGAGGCATCTCTCCAGCCCATGTTATATTATTTTGTAAATTAAATGGGAACTTAGGACAAATAATTTATAAATTATGCATGGATTTTCAATTGTGACTGCTGTTATGGTAATAATGGGGATCAAACCCAGGACCTTGCACATGGTAGGCAAGTGCTTTCCTACTGAGCTACACCCGGGCTCGAATATATTATTATTATTACCAGAGTTATCAAACTACTGACAACCTAGTTAGAAAGATACAACGTTTATTAAAATGAAATGTAAACATGACACGTGTAGGCAGTGCAAAACGGGCTGGGAAGTGATAGGAATGAAGTCACCAATGATAATGAAATATCTAAACTAAAGCGAGGCATGATAGAAAATGCCTATAATCTCAGTAACTTGGAGATGGAGGCAGGAGGATCACGAATTCAAGGTCATTCTTAGCTACATAGCAGTTTGTAGGCCTGCTTGGGAGATGTGAGACCCTGGCTCAAATCCTCTCCCACCCCCAAAATTAAAAATCCACATAAATATAAAAAGAATTTGCTTACCTATTTGTAATACTTCCCCAGGAGATTAGATTTTTTAAAAAAATATTTAAAAGTAAGGGTTAGGAGTAAAGGTCAGAGGTAGAATCCTTTCAGCATATGTGAGGTCCAAGGACAATTCTCAACCCAGAAATAAATATATAATAGTAAATAAATAGGGCTGGCGAGATAGCCCAGTCATTAAAGTGCTTGCCACAGAAGCACGGGGATCTGAGTTCAGTCTCTCAGAACTGCAGCAAAATAGCTGGGTACCGCAGTGTTGGGAAGGCAGAGACAGGAGGAGCCCTAGAATCCATTGGCTAGCCCATCTAGCCGAATCAGCAAGCTCCAGGTTCAGTGAGAGACCCTATATCAACAAATAAGGTGGAGGGTTGGAGAGATGGCCCGGAGGTTAAGAGTGTTTGCTGCTCTTCCAGAGGATCTAAGTTTGGTTTTCAGAACCTATATCAGGTGGTCCATAACCACCTGTAACTCCAGCCCCAGGGCATGTGGATACTTCTGCTGGATTCCATAGGCACCCGCATTTACACATGCATGCACACACATACACACACACACACACACACACACACACAGGCATACACATACACAAATTTAAAAAAAATTTAAATCTTAAAAAAAGTGTTATAACATTTGCATCATGTAAATAAATAAAAGAAATAAAGTAAAACCTAGAAATCGAACTAAAGCCTGGCCTAATTAATTATGGCAGTGCTGAAGAAAACATAGTTACTAAACAGAAATGGTGGTGAGCATGGTTCTGGGGATCATTCCAATGCATGTGGGTTTGCTACAGTGTGCCTTTGATCACCATCTACATAGAGGTTCCTGAACAAGTGAGTGCCTTGATATCTCTACCGGTGTGATCCCTAGGTAACCTCTACTCTGGTTGGGTAGTTGAATAATAAAATCACTTAGTGCATTTCTTTGGCACCAGTGACATTCACTAAGCCACTTTCAATTATGATTCAGCTTCTTGATTATTGATAATAAAGAAAAGATGAGTTCATTGGCTTGGTAACATGAAAATCTACCTGAAGGTGCTTTTAATAGTTTATTTTGAGACAGAGTCTCAATATGTAGCTCTGGCTGACCCAGAACTGGTGGTGATCCTCCTGACTCTGCTTCCTCAGTGAGGGGATAACAGGCACACAACGTGACGTGCCTGTAACATTTAAAGACACCTCTCTTAAGAGTTTAGCTCTCATTCATTCGTCCTTGTTAGTTGGTAAATTCAGATAGCACTGAGAAACAGGGATGGCAAGATGGATTAGTGAGTAAAGGCATTTGCCCCCGAGCCTGATGAGCTGAGGTCACTCTCCAGAGCCAGAGTGGGAAGGAAGGACTTAAGAGCTGTCCCTTGATTGCCACTCATTTGCTGTGGCACATCTTCACTTACACACATACACACAAAATAAATAAATAAATAATTTTGTTTAAAGTCAAGTTTGTGGACCATCAGAGCTAAAAAGTGGGGCTGAGGGCATGACTCAGTAGTATCATAGAATACGTGTTTACCATGCGTGAAACTTTGGATGTAATTCCTCAGCCTAAAACAACAAGCAGAAAACAAACAAGCAAGCAAACAAACAAACAAAACCCCTAAGATGGTTTTGGACCATAGCAATGACAGTACATCTTTATTTATCACGTAATTTTGGAGACTAGCCTACAAGATTCCGAGTTCAGGTTGGCTTAGCTAGATTAACTGGGTAATGAGAAAGGACAGGGTACAGGTGAAGCACACATGAGTCGTGGAAGAGGATAGAAAGCTAAATGTTTTTCCAGTTTTAACTGTGTCACAGATTTTCCTTTCTTTCTTTTTGTGGTGGATAAGTGCATACAAATGTAATTGATAGTGAAAGTGTAAAATCCAAAGCCAAGATTCCCAGTTTCAGACTGTCTAGTTGTATAGAAGTTCACTGAGATGTGTAGGCTTCTGGGTAAGTGCTTGAGTGCCTACGTTAATCTAGATGTATCGATTTTTTTTTTTTTTAGTTTGCAAGTTCTACACACACACACTTAGGTTAGAAGCCCCATGTATTCCTTACTCTCTTTTCTCATTGCTGTGACCAAATTCCTGACAAGGAGAAGTAAGTTAGGGAAAGAAAGGTTTATTTTTGTTCCTGGTGTGAGAGGTACAGTCCATCACAGCAAGGAAGGCTCGGCAGCAGGAACAGGTGACTGGTCACGTTGTGTCCTCCATTTGGAAGCAGAGGGATATAGCACGAATCTTAAAAGGTCTTATTAATAAAACAATCCTGAAGCCAGGTATTGGGGTGAACGCTGGAAGATCAGAGAAACAGAACAAGCCACAGCCACCTCACCTGGCCAATTCCTCAGCTGATCCTGTTTCCTCAGACTGGAAGCCTCTCAGTCCTCATCCAGAATGAATCTAAGCTGAACTGCTTCTCAAAAGCCTGAAGCTTAACCAGCTAGTTCCTGGTTTTCACGCCTTATATACCTTTCTGCTTTCTGCCATCACTTCCTGGGATTAAAGGCTCTTGTTACCACGCCTGGCTTTTTCCAGTGTGGCTTTGAACTCACAGAGATCCGGATGGATCTCTGCCTCCAGAATGCTAGGGTTAAAGGTGTGAGTGCCACCATTTTCTGGCCTCTATGTCTATCTAGCAGCTGTTCTGCTCTCTGACCTTAGATAAGTTTATTAAGGTGCACAATATATTGGGGGACACAATCTCACCACAAAGGAAGACAAATGCTCATGCTCACGGGCCTTCCTCCTTCCCCCCTTTCATCAGTCTGGACCCCAGCCTGTGGGATGGTACTGTCCACATTTGGAGTAGATCTTCCTTCCTCAGTTAAACCTTTCTGGGAACATCCTCACAGACGCACCAAGACATGTATCCCCTAGGTGATTCCAAATCAAGTCAGGTCAACCATGAAAATTAACTACCACACCTGGTACGTCTTGGTTTCCCCATCTGTAAAATGGATCACAGTATATCTATGTCACAGCATTGTTACAAAGAATAAACAAGATCATGTGTATAAAAGTGTCCATTAACATATCAGGACTATTATTTGATAATCTGGGAATACCCATAGTAGGAACAGAATAAATGTTCATTGACTTTCAGAACAACAGTGATCATTGCCATTCTGTAAGGTTTTCTGGTCCTTTGCTTCTGTCTTAGTGCCTCTTGATGTCAACTGTCAAGGTAATAATAGGAGAGTTTCCAGGAAGTAACACATGCTTAATTGTGGAAGAAGGCTAAAAATAAAAGGTGTTTTGGACTAAAATGTGACTGAGATTACTGGAGCCAGAGAAGCGCAAGCAAAATCAAGGACTATTCGGAAGCTGGTCTAGTTTCTAAAGCAAAGGTCGCATAGGAAGTTTACTAGTGGGGATAAAGAGCTCTGGAATGACCTAAGACAAGCCCAGTCCAAAGAGGGCAGTCTCTCCTCAGTTCCTGACAAGGAACGTGCACGAATCTAAGTCTGCAGAGAATTATGGCTGTACCTTGAAAGCTCCTAATTGTTGGATTCAAATGAATAATGAAATTTTAAAACTTCACTTTAAATCAAACTAAAGATGTCTCTGAGTGTGATGGGCTTTCTGAGCCATCAGACTGTGCTCTGCACTGAAGAGGCTAGGTTAAAGCTGTGCAAGGTGAAAGGAAATGGGGCAGAAGCATGTTGGCAGAAAATTCTGAAGATCTTTTTCAAGTTACCAAGACTAGACCAGTTTAACGGAACGGGGAGGAATAAGAGAAAAGAGAGAGGTCCACGGACAGATGAGATATGTCTGTGGAGGCTTTTAAGTTTTGAGTAAGTTACTAGAATTTTAGGCAGGAAGGTATTATTTCTAATTTTGGAATAAAGTACTCAAATTCAGCTCATACTAGTACTGAAATTTAATATGTTTGGACATATCTTTACTACACTGTATGGCTCTTTCTAAAACTCCTATAAGATGTGAATCACCCTTGCCATTGAGAATTAGGGAGAGCATGGTTTTAACTCAGCATTACAAATGCTTGGCTAGATGTGGGTTAATCCACAGAGGAGAAAGGAGGAAGGGAGGAAGGGAGAGAGAGAGAGAGAGAGAGAGAGAGAGAGAGAATATGAGAACGTTTGATTAGTCTAGGGATCAAATCCAGAGCATTGCATATACCAGGTTAGTATAGTACCACTTAACCCAGGATAAGTATTTTAAATAAGCAAATACATTACAATTTGATAAGTCTACATTAGAGGTATGTAGATGGCAGATACTAAATTCCTTCTAGTAGAGAAGTTAATAAGGATCTTAGAAAAGGGGAGAAGCCTTAGCTATATGTATGTCTTAGGCTTTCTACTGCTGTGATAAAACACCATGACCACAAACAAGCAGCTTAGGGAGGGAAGGGTTTATTTCACCTCCTCTTCCACATCACTGTCCATCATTGAATGAATTCAGGGCAAGAACCTGGAAGCAGGAACTGATGCAGAGGAGGAACACTGCTCACTGGGTTGCTTTTCTCATGACTTTCTCAGTCCACCTTCTTAAAAAAAAAAAACCCAGGAACACCAAGCCCAGGGGTGGTATGGCCACAGTGATCTGGACCCTCCCACATCAATTATTAATCAAGAAATATACCACAGGCTTGCCCATAGACCAATCCAGTGGGAACATTTTTCTCATTTGGGGTTCCCTCTTCCAAAATGACTCTAGCTTGTGTCAAGTTGACATAAAAACCAGCCAGGTCAACTTAAGTCAATTCTGCCTCTGTTCATTTGAAAGGAAATGGATGCTTAACCCCAACCACACCCCTAGTAATGGGAATTCACTGATTTCCTGCATGCTAGACAAGCACTGCCATCCCTGCTGTTGAGCTATTGAGCTATATTCCCAGCCCAGACATTGATACTTTTAAATGTCAGTAATTGTATCAGCATATTTTATTATTTTCTAGAAGTGTATTTTAATGCGTTTCTTTTTGAATCTCTCTTTTACATGAAAACTAAAATCCTAACCAACCCCCCAATAAAGTGTGTTAAGAAATGCATCACGGAGGGGACCTTCTGAGCCTCATTTCGTAGAATATGGGGACTGAATGGGAGAGGACTCTTGGAGGGTAGAACATGTGCAAAGGTGTTGAAGTGGGAAGTGGTGTGTTTGGGAAACTAACCACTCTTGAACAGCGGCACGCTGTACTGATTAAAGCCAGCGTGTTCTCCAGACGAGTCTAACTTTGTTGGTTGGCCCGGCCGCTCATGAGCTTCTGACTTTGGATGGATTATTTAAGTGATGTAAACTTCCATTTCTTTACTAATGTCAGCTCCTGTTACTCTGATTTTGCCCTTGTTACTTGTATTTTATTAACCCGCCCCTCCACCCCGATGCTAAATTGCACTTAGGATCTTGTGCATGCCAGACAAATCTTTCCCACTGAGCTGCGTTTCCAGGGAAGAAAAGGAATGGGTTGGGGTTGTAGCTTAGTGGTAGAACTGTACACACCAGGCCCTGGGTTCAATTCCCAGGTCAGGGGGAAAAAATTGATGATGTGGTTGTATAACACCACGAAAAATCTAGTGAGCAAGTGTTACACTTGTAATTATAACAGAATCAT
Source organism: Peromyscus californicus insignis (assembly GCF_007827085.1). Lineage (NCBI taxonomy): Eukaryota > Metazoa > Chordata > Mammalia > Rodentia > Cricetidae > Peromyscus > Peromyscus californicus. Next base: position 65,604,448 of record NW_026294402.1, read on the forward strand.
CTAGAATTTTATAATGGTTACTATGTGCTATGTGTTTGTCTCGGTGCTTTACACCTGTTAACTTATTGAACTCTAGTAGCAGTCTTGTGTGGTAAGCAGTACCATTCTCCCCATTGTGAAGATTAAGAAACCGAGACCCAGATGCCTTTAAAAAGATTTCATTTTAGCTGGGCGGTGGTGGCGCATGCCTTTAATCCCAGCACTCGGGAGGCAGAGCCAGGCGGATCTCTGTGAGTTCGAGGCCAGCCTGGGCTACCAAGTGAGTCCCAGGAAAGGCGCAAAGCTACACAGAGAAACCCTGTCTCGAAAAACAAAAACAAAAAACAAACAAAAAAAAAGATTTCATTCTTTTATTATTTTATGTGTCTGGGTGTTTTATTTTCTTGCATGCATGCCCATGCACATGCATTCCTGGTGCCCTCAGAGGCCAGAAGATGGGGCTGGACCCCCTGCTGTTAGAGTTACAGCCTGTTTTAAGCTACCATGAGGGTGCCAGGAATCGAATTCAGATCCTCTGAAAGAACAGCCAGTGCTCTTAACTGCTGAGCCATTGCTCCAGCCTCCTTGATTCCTTTACCTTAGCCAAGAGCACATGCTTAGGAAAATGGTGCGACTAAGCTATAGATAGATAGGGCTGGGGCTTGGGACGGAGGTCCAGGAGAACGGGCTGACTACATGCTAGTGAACCGGAGTAGAATTCAGAAGAAGGCAGACCCAGGCTTTGTTTGTGTGGAGTTTGCAGCCTAGTCCCAGTCACATGAGGGTCATAAGAAGTAATCAAGGGAGTGAATGATTAGAAAATAAACCCAAAAGGTCAAGTCCTGAGGACCAATGATATTTAAGGGGTAGGTGGAGGGAAGAGAGGCCTGGGGGAGACAAAGATGGAAGCGCAGCTCAAAGCCAGGAGGAAAGCGAGGAGGGAACAATGCCTTCCAGAACACTGTAAGAGGGAGCTTTTCTTTTAAAGTGTCAAATAACTAAGAGGTCTGATAAGATAAGGAATGAAGATGTCTACTGCCATCAACAACTGACAGATGTTTGATGGCTCTAGGAATGGTGAGGTGGCATCCGATTGCTAGGAATTAAAGTGAGGTGTGAAAGCAGGGGGAATTGGAGAAGGGAGATGAGCTTGTCCTGTACCTGGCTTAGCGAGAGGAAGTAATTGTCTCAAGCAGGGTAAGAGCAGAGGGGAAGTGCAAGAAAGGGGCGGCTCAAAAGGACTTGGTGACTGGCCATGGGTGACAATGTGAGACTCTAAGGTGACCCCACCCCCACCCTTTTTTGTTGTTGTTATTAAAGCATTTATTTTTGTTTTTAGGTGTACAAGAGTCTTGCCTGCATGTCTGTACACCATGTGTCTGCCTGGTGCCCACGTAGACCAGAAGAGGGCGTCCGATGCCCTGGAATTGGAATTACAGACAGTTGTGAGCAGTCCCGTGGATGCTGGGAATTGAAGCTCTGGTTCTCTGGAAGAAACAAGGAGACATCAGCAGGTGGTTTAGTAGGAGTTGAAAATTTAAAAGGAAATTGCTGGGGGGGGGGGGGAATGTAGCTCAGGTGTGGAGTGCTGGCTTAGTATGCATAAAGCCCTAGACTTGGTCCCTGGCTGCATGTGCATGTAGTTCTAGCTCTCAGGAGTTAGAGGCAAGAGAATCAGAAATGCAAGGCTATCCTCTGCTACATAGCCAATATTGGTCTTAAGTCTGTGCAGCAAGCATTTTTCTTTAATATCATTTGCCTGATATATCATATATGACCATTTTTTACTAAGGAAATGTCTCATTGCTATAACGTAAGGATGGTTTTTATGGGCCAGACCTTAACAAAAATCAAAACAAACAAACGTGAAATCTGTTACTGTTAGCATCAAAATTGTCTGTTATTGATTAATGAACAATGCTGCTACAATAATTCTTGGAGCAGGTTAGCTGCACAAACCTGATGACCTGAGTTACTTGGAACCCAAACAAATATGGAAGGAGAGAGCGGACTCCACAAAGTTGTTCTCTGACCTCCACATGTTTATTCTGGGCCATGTCCCTCCCCCCACTTCAACCCCCCCTCATCTCTGGTTAAAAATAAAGGAATCACTTCTTTCCACTAGATATTTGTTTGAGAAAGGAAAGTAGTATTTATGTATTTTATTTAACATATAATAATTATTATCTGCTAGGTACTTATAATTGCTTTACAATGTTAACTAATCTGAATTTAATCCATCAAAAATAGTTACAAAAGGCAATTTTCATTTTACAAGGGAAATGTTGAGGTTACAAAGGGTTTTGAATAAGTTGGCCAAAGTCAATGAGCTTATAAATGACAGGGGTGGGAGTCAAACTCAAGTAGGTCTGTGATGGATGGTATAGATGCAGACCTTATCCCATTACATTTTCCACTATCCTCTTCACTTGCAAAATGTCAGTAATGGAATTAAGACTTCAAGCAAAGTAATGGTCCAAAATTGTAACATGAAATTGTCATTCATTATGACGTGGGAGTGTAGTGGTATCAGGTTTTACAAAGAAAAGAAACAGCATCTTAGATGTAATGTTTGGTGATTATTTTGAATTTAAAAAGAAAATGCTCTTTGCCTATGATTACTGGAATTGATTATAAACAGTATTGTCTAACACCAAATTTGTCACAAAGATGGATTAATAACTTGAAAACTCAAACTTCACTTGTGACAGCTTCTCTGTAAGGGAGAAGTAGCAAGTACATGTGGTAAGCAACGTGTCTCAAGGTAACTTTCCTAAGAGAAGATCCTTTAAGAAAGGAAAAAGAAATAATAGCATTCAGTCATTCTGTGTTAATTTCATATACCTCAGTAGAAACGAATGGATGGGATGATCATGATGATGTGGGAACTTTGGACTGTAGTATTGAGTTTAGTAATGTGAAACAAAACAATAATTCATTTCTCAAAACAACTAAAGAAAATACGAATACTCCTTAAAGATGGTGAGATGGTGTATGTCTATAATCCCAGCGATGGAAGATGGGAGGCAGGAGGATCAGAAGGTCAAGTTTATCCTTGGCTAAATAATGTGTCAAGAGATTGCCTGGGATAGACAGATGGAGATGGGAGATGGGGGAGGGTTAAGTATATTTGCCTTTGCTTTTGTTTTATTTAGAGAACCACATTGGACTTAATGATGTAGGTTGTAGGAAATATATAGGGCAGAAGCAAAAGAATTTCAATTTACTCTTATTACCGATAATATAAACTCTTATATTCTCTGAGTCAACCTAAGCAGAATACTGAATAGGTGAAGAATAATTAGTGTCATTAAGAAGTTGTAGTTCTTGAAATATGAGTGTAAGAATCAAGGTGAGTTACTGAGAAACCAAATATCAACTTTGTAGAAGTTGGCTTGAAGGCGATGTGACCGGACAGACTAACAAAGGGGCATTTTCTGAGCTGGAGATTAAGGACTGGTGGCTTTTTTCCTATCTATCTATCTATCTATCTATCTATCTATCTATCTACTTTTTTTTTTTTTTTTTTTTTTTTTTTTACCATGGCTAAGGCCTAGTATGTGACATAATTTTGTTAGGGGTTCAGGAAAAACTACCCCTTAGGGCATCTCTTCTTTCCGTTGGGTCTTTCCTAGTTAGGTCCCCAACACTGCTCTCTATCGCGGCTAAAATCAGAGCTTGCTGGGACTGCTTTTGTTTACTTGGCAGCTGCAGAGCTTCAAGAGAGGCCGATAAAGAAGCAAGGAAAACCTCTCGTTTTCTGGAGGCGAAGAGGCGGAAAGCCGTTCCTCTGGAGAGCTCCTGGCTAGGGTGTGAGCCCCAGGGCCAGTTCATAACAGCTGGAAGAACCGGACAGCACTTTCACAAGGAAAAGAGCGCTCCCGCCCGGGGCGGTGGGCGGGGCCTCCCATGGCCCCGCCCTACAAGGCCAATCCCAGCTCTCCGTCAGCGGACAGGAAGTAGCGGCGGGGCCTAGCGGCCGGGGCGCCCGTCTCGGCACGCATGCGCGCTCTCCCGGGGCGCCTGGGGGAGCAGGGCGGGGCGGGAGGCAGGGGCGCGGCCTCGCGAGCGCATTGGGTGCCGGCGCGTCACGTGGCGAGGAAGGAGGCGGAGGGCCGCGGCTCAGGGAAGGGGCCGAGACCAGGCGAAGAGCGAGGGCAGGGAAGCGGGGAAGGGAGGAAGGAAGAGGCCGAGGGGGAGGGAGGGCCCTGTTTTGGCGGAGCGGGGCGCGCGGCTGGGCCCCTGAAGTGGAGCGAGAGGGAGGCGCTTCGCCGGTGCAGCTGCCGGAGAAGGCTCGTCGGGACCCAGCGCCGGTCGCGGCTCCCTCAGGATCGATGCACCGCGGTTAACCCGTGAGGAGGCGGCGGCCGCGGAAGATGGTGTTGCCGACAGTGTTAATTCTTCTCCTCTCCTGGGCGGCGGGGCTGGGAGGTGAGACACGACCCCGGGCGGCGGCGGAGCGGCGGCCCGGTCGAGCGCAGCGTCGCGGAGCCGGGCCGCGCGTGTCAGGGTCTCCTCAGCTTCTGTCAGCTCTCTCAGCTCGCCTCAGCCGACCCCGAGCCGCGCTCCCCGTGCGCTATTGTCCCCCGCGCGCCCCGACCGCGCTCCCGCCGCCGGCGGCCCGAGCAGGCTGCGGAGCCCCGGGCCAGGCCTTCCCCGCCCCCACGGCCGGGCGGCCCTAAGCAGCCCAGCTTGTCGCGCCGCTTTCCCGGGAGCCGCGGAGCCCAGGCCGGCCGCCCTCGCGCACTCCTCAGCCACCTCAGCCCGGCCCGGGTCCGAGCCCTTGGACCGCGCAGACTCGCAGCAACTTGCGAGGTTGGCAGCGCGGCGCGTGCATTGTTCTGGAAGCGAGCGAGCGAGCGAGCGAGCGAGCGCGGCGATCCGGAGCCGATCCGGGCCGGGTGTCGGGCGTCGGTGGTGTGCGTGTCCCACTCGGGCGCCTTCCCTCCCCTTTGCGCTCGGGTCGGAGTGTTTGCAGTCAGCGCGCCGGAGTGTGTGTGTGTGTGTGTGTGTGTCTGTCTGTCTGTCTGTCTGTGTGTCTCCTCTGTCGCCCTGGGGGAGAGGCTTTAGTTGACTTAGGAGGACGTTTTAGGATGCTCTTCGATCCATCCGTCTGATTTGCGTTCCTTAGAGAAGCGAGACCTACCCTTCCTGGGCGACCCAACTTGCAGACTTTGCTTAAACTCAGGTGGAGCAGACGTACCGCGGAGTCAGAGGATTGTCAAAACTGTGCTCCCTCCCCCAGCAAATTGGAGCTCACAGTTGCTTAAAGTGGGCAGTTTCTTGATGCGTCGAGTTTGAGGGACTTCTCATTCCCAGTGTTTTCCGAGGACAGGCATTCTTATTTTGTTCTGAGGAGAAAGTGCTTTACTTTAGGTAAGCTGACTTGCCGCCCAAGTATCCTGATGGAGCTTAGCTTAAAAGTGTTGAATTGAGAACAAAACCAAAACCAAAACCCAAACATGCAGGAGTGCTTTGGATGGCTGTCTGCAGCCTAATTTGATCATTTAGGGAATATCCCAGCTTTTTCTGTGGCGTATTGTTCGTCTTCTTCCCTTTGTCTCATTGACTTACAACTGCAGGGCCTGTTTCTGTCCTTCCTGCTTACTCTGAAGTTGGTTTTGTGTACTCAGACTTCTGTTGCCGTTTGTACTATTCATTTATTAGGCACACATTTTACATGAGAGCCACTAGTAGATGCTTTTTTTCTTTCTCTTCTCCTTCTTTTACTTTTCCTCCTCCTTTTTTTTTTTAAAGAACCAAGTTACAGACTGTCTGTAAAGAGCCTCTTTAACATTTGTATTTCTTGTTGAAACATGATTTGCCACCCTGGCTGGGTATTTTCACTTTTTGTGATTATGGTCAGGAATTAGACACTGTTCTCTATGAGGTAATAAGAAGTAAGACAAACAGGAGACACTTTGATAAGTAGTATATAAAATGCCTTTTATTAAGGAAAACTAAAACCAATGTAGTCTGATGTTTGGGGGGAAAAGTAAATGAACAGCATAGTCATTGTGGGTGAAGACTTTTATTCAGAACTCTGGAGTGTCTTACTGCACTAAGTAATGGTTCAAAGGCCAGTTTTCACTGTGCTTCTGCTATAAACTTAAAAAATAAAAACACCAAACCTTCACTGAAGTATTGATAGCAAGATTGTAATGTGGGTAGCAAGGCCATGCAAGGCGTTGGGTTCAGACTCCCCACTTTAAGGCAAACAAACAAACAAAAAAAACCCAAAACCCTCCTCCTGTATTTATTTGTAGTTTATTGTACTATATGTTGTTTTTTGTCTACTCTGAGCCAAGTATAGCTAAGTTTGTATGTTTTTGTGATGCTTTGTAGGCTAGTGTGCGTTCAGGCTGAGTAGATGTTGGCTTTAGTGCATGGGAAAGTTGAACATAAGGTTAGGGTAGGCTGTAGAAGTACAGAGAGCGTTAAGGTGTGAACATTTAAGTGCAACTGAACTCAGTTGGTTGCTTTCATCTAGCCTGTTTGTTAATCACTGCTGTGTGTGAATTTTTTTCTTACTCCACTTATGTGAGGGATGGAAAGCTGGAAGGAGGCAATAAAATGTTTAAAACATAAAACAAACTTTTCTAGTTTCCCCTTCTGTATTAGCAGTTGTCCTGCTCTAAGTTTTATTTGTAGAGAGATACTGTGGCATTTTTAGTTTATGAAATGTCTGTATGGAAGTACTAATACATACAAAATGCTTCTAAAAGTTATTTGTGTCCTAGCAAAATGACTCAGTAGGTGGGAGCCCTTGTTTTGAAAGCCTGACTACCTGAGTTCTAGCCCCTGTCCTTTGGTTGAAGGAGAGAACCAACTCCCTGAAGATTGCCCTCTGACCTCCACATGCATGCTGTGCTTCCTCATGCCCACACTCACACATATACGCCACACACAGTGATAAGTAAAATATTAAAGTCATTTGGAGATAAGTTAGGAATTCATTGGCACTATTCTGATTAACCAAAGAATTTTTCTGTATTTGTGATTTTTAAGATGCAGACAGATTATGTTGCTGCACTGTAACTCCTAGGCCCAAATGGTAATCTCTCCTTTGTAGTGGCTGGGACTACAGGTGCAGTCCTTTATACAGGGCTGACTGTTACTTTTAAGCATACAAATATGGAAAAGTTAAGGTCTTTACCTTCTTTTGAAAAATTATTTTGTGGGTAATGATGATGCACACCTTTAATCCCAGCACTTGAGAGGCAGAGGCAGGCAGATCCCTGAGTTTAAGGCTAGCCTGGTCTACAGAGTGAGTTCCAGGACAGCCAGGGTTACATAGAGAATCAAACAAACAAACAAACAAACAAAAATTTTATTTTGTGTGCTCGAGAACTCAGAAGGTATTAGTTATAGCAACAAATTAATCCTATCATGTTTGTCTTGATGAAGTCATCCATGTAATAAACTTTGGTGTGTGTGTGTGTTTTAATTTAAAAATCTGGTGAAAATGCTTTGCTTTGTATGATACATGTTCTACAGAAACAAACTTTCTGGACGCTTAGTCCAAAGAATTTAAAGTATCAATGCTTAAGCTTGAACTGTTTTTTTCCAACTTCTGCAAGTAGGAGTATAGAAAGATAGGGTCTTTTTGTCTTTGCCTCTAAGGAACTTTATCTTTTTATCTTTTTAACTAGAGTTTGAGAGTCCAGCACACTCTGTCACCTAAACAAGGCCAACTTCAAGTTATTCCCAACATTAGCAATGTCCCTTGTGTCTGTGTACAGGACCTCTGTTGGCAGGGTTGAAGGGAATGGGTATGGTAGGCATTCCTTTGTTTCTGGTGTGCCCTTAATAACTTGCTCCAATCCTGTGTATACTGTGTATTATTGGATCTCTTTTTCCTAAGGACTTTAACTTAAAGTGTTGGATTGGGGAGTGCAAAGGACATTTCTTTGATGTTCATCATGCATCTAATACTGTTTAGGAGTTTCTCCTTTAAACGTTTATGAAAGCTAAACAATGTAGGCTTAATTTTTTAGTGTCTGCTAAGTGGTGGAATATTCAAACACAAGTTAGTGGGCTTTTGTTTTAGGTACTGGAAATTGGATCTAGGGCTTCCCAAATGGCTGGGCAAGTACTCTACTACTGAATTACATACCCAGTCTCCCCTAACTCCCCTGCCCCCCTCACTTTTTTGTTTTAGACAGTGTCTCACTAAGTCCTAGGCTAGCCTTGAGCTGGGGATCCTTCTGAGTAGGTGGGATTAGGTCTGTACCACCAGGCCTGACTTACCTCAACTGAGAAATTTCAAAGGCTAAAGTTTTAACCCACTGCTGTCTGTACCTCCATACCTGCCTTTTGATTTGATTTTTCTTTTCCTTCTTGAAACAGGGTCTCACTGTGTGGCCCACACTGTTCTCAAATTTATAGTCTCCTGCCTCAGTTTACTTAGTGTTGGGATGACAGGTGAATTCTACTATGCCAGACTATATAAAAACTTTCTTTCTTTGGGGTGGTGGTGGCACATGTCTTTAATCCCAGCACTCAGGAGGTGGAGGCAGGTGGATCTCTGTGAGTTCAAAGCCAGCCTGGTCTACAGAGTGAGTTCTGGGACAGCCAGAGCTACATAACACAACCCTGTCTCAAAAAAACCAAAAGGACACAAACAACCCCCCCCCCAACTTTCTTTTCTGCTTTCAAAATTTTAATTGAAGTAAACTTTCTTTTTTAAAAATATTTATTTTATGTGTGTGAGTGTTTTGCCTGTAGGTATGCTTATATACCACATGTGTGCTTGGTGCCTGCCAAGGCCAGAAGAGGGTGTTAGATTCCTCTAGAACTGAAATTACAGTGTGAGCCATCATGCTGATGCTGGGAATTAAACTTGAGTTCTCTGAAAGACCAGCCAGTACTCTGAACCACTAAGCCATCTCTTCAACCCCTAGATAATAGCATTCTAAAATGCATTACATGTTTACTGTCTAAAACAGACTAAATTCAGTCTTTTCTTAAATGAGAAAAAATGATAGGGAAGGGGGCTTTCTTGTAGCTTCTGTTTTTTTTTCTTCTAGAAACTATTGAAATGGCATGTTCATTATTCATTTGAAGTTAGTGTAATTGATTATGCTTTTTAGTATTATATATAGTTTTGGTCATAAAACCTTTTGGTTAGGTTTCCTTGTGAAATTTGAGGGTGTTATTTTTAGGGGGGGTGGAGGATAGATGTGCTCTTACTAATGAAGTCTATGCTGTCCTGAATCACCACATTGTCCAGGCTGGCCTGGAGCTCTTCATCCTCCTACCTCTGCCTCTGGAGTGTTGGGATTACAGGTGTGTGCCACCATGTCTTAGCCGGGTTATCATCTGAAATTAGCTTCTTCCCCCCCCTCCCCCCCCATGAGAAAAATGAATAGATGTACTTAGCACTTGCATGCAAAGTGGAAGTTCTGACTTTTCTATGGGATAAAGTAGATGACCTTTGGTAGTTTTATCTTTTTAATGTATGTTTGGTATTATTGTAGAGTTTAGCACTGAGGTTGCCTTGTTTAGTTTCTGAACAGTTGGGATATGGTACACATGTGTTAGTTAAAGTGAGGGGGCTAAAATGGGAAGAAAAACCATAAATAACCTGGAAGGCTTAGCAAATACTATGCTCATTCATTTAGTCATAGATAGATCAATCATGTTCTGGGTCTGAATGGTGGATACTGTAGCTTTAAACTAATTTACTAGATTGTTGATAGGAATTTAAACGTACTTTAAAATGTTTATTATAATATTCCCTATAGTAATATAAACTGCAAATTGAGAAAATTTTTGCTCTACTTAAAGGAAATTCAGTAAAAGCTGGATGGTAGAAGCTTCCATATTGTTTTAGTTGTTTCCTGCTAGGGCTGTGCTAGAGTAACTCTGTTATTCTATTTGTATTAAAGTTGCATTTCTTCTTTCTTTTCTTTTTTACCCTTTTTTCTCAATATTGAGGATTGGACAACTTTGCCCCTGCTAGGAAAACATTCCCCTACTGAGCATTATATCCCCAACTCTTTTTAATATTTGAATTTTAAAAAATGATTTATTTACTCTGTGTGTGTGTGTGTGTGTGTGTGTGTGTGTGTGTGTGTGTGTATGTGTACACACATGCATGTACTTATTTGCATGCACATGTCACTTATGTGGTCAGAGGACAACATTTAGAAGTTCTTGCCTACTTGTAGGTTCTGGGAATTGAGCTCAGGTTATTAGGCTTTAGTTTCTGAGCCATTTCACTGGCCCTTTTTTATGATTAATTTGGAGACAAGGTCTCATTAAATTGATCAGTCTGGTCTTGGACTCAGTCTGGAGACCAAGCAAGCCTTGAATTTATAATCTTTCTCAATAGTGTGAGTAGCTAGGATTATAGTAGGCCCAGGTAAGGGTCCCCTGCCCTTACTTTTTTTTTTTCTCTTTGGTGTTAGAGACTGAACCCAGGTCATAATTAATGCTCTCCCACTGAGCTGCATCCACAGCCCAGTCTTTTAATTATAATGTTTAGAAAAATTTTGCTGAAGTTCGTGTTGTTTGTTTAAAAAAATAATTAATTTAACTTTTATTTATGTGCATTGGTGTGAAGGTGTCAGATCCCCCGCAACTGGAGTTAAAAAAAGTTGTAAGCTGCCATGTGGGTGCTGGGAATTGAACCTGGGTCCTGTGGAAGAGCAGCCAGTGCTCTTAACCACTGAACCATCTCTCCAGTCCTCTGAAGTTGGTGTTTTTTGTTTTTCTTTTTCCTTTTGTTGATACAGGTAGCACATAATCACTGTGTTGCCCAAGCTGGCTTAAAACTCCTGGATTCAAGTAATCACTTGACACTATAGCAGTTATAGGTATATGCGATCATGTGGGGATATATTTTTTCAGTGGTCTAGCTTAAAATAAATCTGTGTGAATCCCAACAATATAGTTTGCTCGTATGGAAACTGTTGGGGAGCAGAACAAAGGGTACTTATTGTGCATGTCAACTGATGCCTTTCCATGAGAGGTCGTGTGACTACTAACTGGGGAGATAAATTGTGAAAATAGGAACCCCTGTGGACAGTGAAATACATGGTGGTTTCAAGTTGGAGCTCCAAGTTCAGAATTATGGAGGCAGACACTTCAAATAGTAGGAATTGATTTGTATTTGGTCTGCTGTTCATGTGACATGTTGGATAGAGCCTCAAGGTTGTTTAAATTTTTCTTGTTGTTTAAGGAAGAATTAATTTATTTAATACTTGGTAACACTTCCATGAAACTCTAAAAAGTTGGCTTGGGGGACAGCAAGATGGTTCAGATGGATAAAGGTGCCTGCCTTCCAGTCTAAGAACTTGAGTCAGATCCCCCAAGAATCTACACAGGGAAAGAACTGACTTCTGCAAGTTGTACTTAGACTGTGCATGAACAAAGTCGACTTGTTCTAGTGGTGGTAATGCTGACTAATCCAGATGTCAGTGTTTTTTAAGAAGGTTATTTATTCATTTATTTGTTTACTCTGTGTGGTGTATGCCTGTGATTATGTTGGTGTCAGCACCTTGCAGGCCAGAGAAGAACTCCACATGCCATCCTGTATTGTGCTCCACCTTATTCCTTGGAACAGGGTCTCTCACTGAAGCAGAAGTTTGCTTTTTTAGCTAGGCTGGCTGGTCAGAGAGCTCCTGGGGTTTGCCTGTGTGTACCCACTAACAGAGGAATTAGAGGTGTGAGTATCCACACCCAGATTTCTGTTTGTCTGCTGGAGATTTAAACTCAGGTCCTCATGTTTTGACAAGTGTTCTCATTCACAGAGCCCTTTCCCCATCCCCCACCCACATCCCCCAGTTGTCAGTTTTTATACTAGGGATAACGAAGCCATGTCAATGAGAAGGGGGAAGCTGCAATAATTCCTATCAGTTGGATTCCTATTCTCCAACAGTGAGATGGTCTTGAGTTAGTACTTGTGGGCATAGTTCTGATCCAGGTAGGTTGAAGAAACACATATGAGGACAGCCTCAGATAATGTGATCTGCCTTTGCTACCAAAAGAATTCATCCTGAATCTACTGCAGTTCTAACTAATTAATGAGCAAGGTCTCCAGTAAGAACCAAGAATTGTTGGGTATCTGTAATTGGTAGGAGTTATGAAGCTGCAGTTTGAATGAGAAGAAAAGTAAAAAATACTAAATTTACCAGAGTGGATAAAATGCCAGGATGTAAAAATACAGTTCCAGTTATGTATTGTAGTTGCAAGTGAAGTGAAATTTGATGAAGCTGTAGAGATGTCACCTAGCTAGCTGGGGAAGTTTGTGAGGTAAAAGAGAATGATTTAGGAATTAGGTTTGAGAGACAAAAACAATTGTTTTTGATTTTGTTAATTTAACATGTTGGAATTAATCTCTTTAGTTCCGGATTGCCTGGTACCCTTGGTTATATGCAAATTGTGAACTTACCATTTCAAAGACTAGTTGGGGAAGACAGTCTGATCTTTGAGTTTTAAATGGCAGGAAGGCCCTTGCTAACTGGGCCATAATGACCTGGACTTGCATTATTCTTATTCTGGGCCATTACTAGGAGGCAGAATACTATGGAATAAAGTTGGTGTCCATGTTGAGTGATTGGGATGTGATACAATTAGGAGTAAGTTAGCTGCTTGATGAATTGTGTGGCCTAGTTTCAGGTTAGTTATTGTAAAAATAAAGATTTAAAAAATTTTGAGGACTGGCAAGGTGGCCAGGTAAAGGCACTTGCCACTAAACCTGACAACCTGAGTTTGATCCCTGGGACTTACATGGTAGAAGGAATGAACCAATTCCCATAAGTTGTCCTCTGACATTCTCATATATTGTCCCCCAACACACACACACACACACACACACACACACACACACACACACACACACACACACACACACACACACGGGGTGGGGGGGGGGCGGGGGCGGCGCGGGAATAGCACTGGTAAAACTTGGCAAATGTTTAATGTTAAGCTAACAAAATGAACTGAGGGCTTACTGTTGAATTGAGATCTTAGGAGCTTTTACATTGGAGAGTGGCTTTGTAAACCATTGAGGATTTTAGTCTTTGAAGTTGAAATTGTCTTGAGGTTTTGATTCTAGATAGAAGATGGGGGTGAATATCAGTCTGGGACTAGATACTACCATGCTTCTTCCTGGGACTGCTTTAAAGTTTGCACTGCTCTTCAATTTTCTATGGCTGGTGATGGGTGAAGAATGTTCTAGAGAGTTGGATGATAGGGGTCTAATGAATTTGGGACAGAGGGGAACGATTAGCTTTGAAGATACACTAACACATTTTAAAAAGTGGTTTATTTTTATTTTATATGTATGAGTGTTTTGCCTACATGTACGTGTGTGCACCACGTGTGTGTCTGGTGCCTGTGAAGGCCAGAAGAGGGCATCAAATCTCCTGTGACTAGAGTTAAAGATGGTTGTGAGCCATCTGGTGGGTGCTGGGAAATGAACCCAGGTCTTCTGTAAGAGCAGCTAGTACTCTTAACTGCTGATCCATTTCTGAACTGTCTCTAGCCTCCATTTTTGTTGTTCATTTTTCTTACTAGAATTAGCCTCTAGAATTTTAGACTGTCTTTGGTACTCTTGATTAAGGAGTAGTTTGATTAAAGCAAGTTTGGACTATGACTTTCTACTTCAGAAACAAGTTGGGGAAGACAGGATTGTCTTTAAATTTTAGGCAAATGGTTGTATACTATTGTGGAGCAATGGTCTTTCCATGTCTTTGCTTACATTGATGCTGATAAGAGACACATAGTCACACAGACACTTGAACTTTCGATTGAGTTTTTGGAATAATGGAGTATATCAGTCTAGAAGACCATGGATAAAGAAATGTGATACTGCCAGGGGGAGGTGGTACATGCCTTTAATCCCAGCACTCAGGAGGCAAAAACAGACAGATCTTTGTGAGTTCAAGACCAGCCTGGGCTACAGAGCAAGTTCCAGGACAGCCAGGGCTACACAGAAATCCTGTCTTGAAAACCAAAACACAAACCAAAAATGTATTCATATGCAGTGGAGTTTGATTCAGTCCTAAGGAATAACCAAATTTGCAGGAAAATGCATAGAACTAGAGATTGTTATATTAAATAAATAACCAGACTCAAATAAATACATGTTGAGTGTTTTCTGTCATATACAGAATATAGTGAGTGAGTGTGTGTGTGTGTGTGTGTGTGTGTGTGTGTGTGTGTGTGTGTGTGTAAAACCTATTTGGGACTTGGGGTTTACTGAGTAGGCTAGGCTGGCTGTCCAGCCAGTGAATCTCAGGGATTTGCTTGTCTCCGCCTCCCCAACACTAAGCTTACAAGCATGTGCCACCATGTCAGGCTTTTTACATGTATTTTGGGGTTCTCATGTTAGTGTGGCCAACACTTTATCAACTGAGTGATCTACCTGTTCCTGTGATTTTATTCTTAGTTTATGTGTTTTAGGACCTAACACAAAGTGTAGCTGACATCAAGATTTATAATAAGTGTTTTATTTAAACTGCAAAATTATGGCTGATGAAATAGCCCAGCAGGTTATGAAAAAAAAAAACAAACCCAAAAACCTGACAAGCTGTGTTCTGGAACCACAGTGAAAAGAGGTAACCAACTCCCAAAAATTGTCTTCTAATATCCACCATGGCACATTAATGTGCACCTACATTCACACACACACCCCATATATACATACACACATACATATCATACACACAGTATTTGAGAAAGTTTTAAAAAACCACAGAATTGTTAACAACATTGCTTGGTGAATGGACTAGATTTTTGAGTGCATGTTACTTAGCCATTTTCATTAAGCAAGGTTGTAGTCTGACGAAACAGCCTTTGAATTGCTGTCTGTCCACAGTGTTAGAGAAGTAGCTTCATTATATAAAGCTAAATGTCTTGATTTTTGTTAAAATTGAATATTCTTGTAGTACATTAGAGAGTACCCCCTCCAATTAATGCAGTATGTTATCAGAATTCCAAATGGACAGTAATAAATATTAGGGTTTTTTTTTTTTTTTTTTTTTTGGTTTTTCGAGACAGGGTTTCTCTGTGTAGCTTTGCACCTTTCCTGGAACTCACTTGGTAGTCCAGGCTGGCCTCGAACTCACAGAGATCCGCCTGGCTCTGCCTCCCGAGTGCTGGGATTAAAGGCGTGCGCCACCACCGCCCGGCAATATTAGGTTTTTTAATCTGGAACAATTTGGTTGCCAGCCTTGAAGGTAGGTAGTCATTTGTACTTACAAATTTTAACTTTATTTTGGTCAAAATGTTTAATTTCCCTGGTGACCTATAAAATCTGATTTTGCCCATATAGTAGTACAAATCTCTTAGTAATCCAAGAGTCTTTATCCTTCATATATAGAGTAAGCTATAGAATAGTAATTCTTAGCCAGGTGTGACATGGGTGGAAGGTGAGGCAATGGGTGTAGGGTTAGAATGAAATTCAAGATAGTTGTACAGCAACAATGGAAATGGTGGCTGGAACTCCTTGTGTCTGTGTGGGAGAATAATGTATGTAGGTTGAAAACTACAGTCTTTATGTAGATTACCATCTGTACTGGTGGTATTTATTTGAAAGTATATGAAAAAATTCAGATATAAGCATACAAATCTAATGATACACATGGATCCATTTTGGAATTTTCAAACTTTATTTCTTAAGTGAATGGTAGAAATAGAATAGTCAGTGGATTTTAATCATTCATATTCTGTGCCCTGTGTGATTTATTTAGTTTGTAATTTGTGAAAGGGTTACTTAGTTAGTTTCACTTCTGATCCAGCAGGCTTTATTATTTTATTTATAAGAGTCTAGCTTATTTAAAAATGGATGTGTTGAAATATGCTTTTTTTTTTTTTTTTGTTTTGTTTTTTTTTTTTTTTTCGAGACAGGGTTTCTCTGTGTAGCTTTGCGCCTTTCCTGGGACTCACTTGGTAGCCCGGGCTGGCCTCGAACTCACAGAGATCCGCCTGGCTCTGCCTCCCGAGTGCTGGGATTAAAGGCGTGCGCCACCACCGCCCGGCATGAAATATGCTTTTTAATATAAATGTACTCTGTTATCTTGAACTTTCACTTGTAACTATGAGGTGTAGATAGTTGATTCTAGATTATTTGACTGGTTTCTAGTGAAGAAATGGATACTGGTTTCAATTTGAAGTCATAGTGTAGAAATGGTTTGTCTCTAAGTGCATTAAAATGCTTTGTTATATTGCTGAAATATAGGACATAGTTCCTAGAAGGCTACTTTTGTTATACAAGAGAACAGTTTTGTAAGTGCTGTGTAGTATTTCAAGATCAGAGTGAATATATATCAACATAAAGAGCATTGGTCAAGAATGTTCCTTGAGGTACAGTTGATGGTTTGAAAAGGAAGAAAATCTGCTTTTATGTTGGAAAATGTTCTTGAAATCACATTGTTGACTTTAGTTATCAACTTGACTGAATTTGGATCACCTGGGACACATAACTCTGCAGGTGTCTGTGAGGGTGTTTCCATAGAGGTTTAGCGGAAGGGGAGAGAACTACCCTGAATATGACTGGTGCCATCACTGGATTGGGGTCCTGGGCCGATTGTAAAGGAAACAAAACAAAACACCAGAAAGGAGGTTGAGCACCAGAACTCCTCTCTGCTTCCAGACTATGGATGTCATGTGACCGACCAGCTGTCTGAGCTTCCTGCACCACATCTTCCTCTCCTTGGTGGACTAGACTACCAGGTCACTCAGTGAGAAGTAACTTAATAAATGTAGTATCGAATTTTGAAACTAATGTAAGTGAAAAGTGTTGGAAATAACTTGATTGCAGGTAGTTCTTTTGAGGCATTAGAGATGTGCCAGTTTTAGTTTTTCCTTTATCTACCTTTTCGTGTGTTGTAATTGAGTTTTCTATTAAGTCAGAAGATTTATGTTAACATTTTTGTAGATTTTCTCTCTCTCTCTCTCTCTCTCTCTCTCTCTCTCTCTCTCTCCCTCTCTCTCCCTCTCTCCCTTCCTTCCTTCTCTCCTTCCCTCCCCCCTCCTTCCTTCTTTCTTTCTTTTTCTGTTTTTTGAGACAGGCTTTCCCTGTGTAGCCTTGGCTGTCATGGAGCTCACTCTGTAGACCAGACTGGCCTCAGACTCATAGAGATCCCCCTGCTTCTGCCTCCCAAGTGCTGGGATTAAAGGCATATGCCACTAAAGCCTGGCTCCCATTGTTAAGATTGTATAATCACTTTTTAAAAAATTATAGATAGGAAAAAAATGTTTGTTAAGTAATGTTGCTGTTGGTCCAAAAGTGATGCTGTTAACCCACCATCTCTAGGCTAGTAGCTAGGATTATAGATGTGCACTATCACTCTTGGTTTACTTACCTATTTTCATAATGTTTCACAGTGCTTTGATTGAACCCAGGACCTCCACACACATGCTAGGCAAGTGCTCCACTATTGAACTACATTTCCAAGCCCTAGCATACTTATTTTTCAAAGGTTGAGCACAGAGAGAATCTCTTGGCTGAGAGAGACTGTTTAAATGTGTTTTCCACGGTACATGTCTGTAATTGGGGTAGAGGGTGTTTTTAAAAATATTTTTTACATTCATTCATTTACGTGTGTGCTTGCCATGGTACATGTGTGGAGATCAGAGTATGACTTATAGGGGAGATCGTTCTCTCCTTCCACCGTGTGTTGCTCAGTGGTTGAACTTAGTTCCTCAGGTGTAGTGGCAAGTGCCATCTCACCATCCTTTGTGTGTGTGTGTGTGTGTGTGTGTGTGTGTGTGTGTGTGTGTGTGTGTGTTAAATGTGGGAATGTTCAAAATTTCCACTGGGCCTGTAAAGTGTTAGGCACTGTGTGCATTTTATTGTGTATTTTGTACAAGGTCAGATTTCTGAAATATACAACAAAGGGCAAGAAGGCAAACTACTGCTGGCATGCTTTTCTGTGTAGGTGAAATAAAGTAAAAGAGAAGGATAATCTACTTGACAACCAGAGTGCAGAGTGAGTGATTTAATGTGGACACAGTGCTGCAGTGAAATAGCCCTGAGAGTATTACATCATTGTGGCCTCCCCTGGTGAAGATGTTGATAAGAATGCACCTGATCAAGATGTTAAACCATGGAGAGAAAGTAGTAATAGTTCAGGTGGAAAGATATATGGCACATGGAAAAACTTGGGTTGTCTAGAAACGTTCCTTCACCGGAAACTGTCACTTTCCACTGACCTCAGATAAGGAACATTTTACTCGGCACTCTAGGTTAAATGTGTGTTATTTTTGCCATTGTCAGGAAACATCATTGCACGGGAACACCTTTAGTTGTAGTCTCTGTGTTTGGAGATAAAAGGAGTTGGGTTGGCAGCTTTTTTCTTTTTATTTCTTTTCCATTGTTGGGCATCAACCCTCAGGCTCTGTGGATGTTTGACACATTTTCTGCCATTGAGCTGCACTGGTTGGGGTCTTCTGAGCTCTTCCTGATAACTTCCCTGTTGTTCATTGGTCCCTGTATGGTAATGCATCAGTAATGAAAAGAGATACTCTAGCTCTGGACTTTTTGGTTTTACTCCTAGTCTTTAGGAGATTGTTCATTTTGTACAGATCTGCTTGATATATTTAAGGAGTTTAAGGCAGGGGAAGATTTTCATTGTGGACTATAAATCCCATGTTAAAGTAGAAGCAAGCGTTTAGAAGACGTAATTTCTTTCACTTTTTTTTTTTTTTTTTGATTTTTCAAGACAGGGTTTCTCTATGTAGCTTTGCGCCTTTCCTGGATCTCGCTCTGTAGACCAGGCTGGCATCGAACTCACAGAGATCCGCCTGGCTCTGTCTCCCGAGTGCTGGGATTAAAGGCGTGTGCCACCACCGCCCGGCTGACATAATTTCTTTGTTGGTATTTAGTAGTTACTTTCTCTGTAGCCCAGGCAAGCTTTGTACTTGTACTCTTGAGTAATTGATTTCAGTCACCAGTTCACTACTACTGCCCTTTTGATTCAGGTTAGAGTCATCTTTCTTCAGTTCCTGTCGTATCGTGCCCACTTTTTTCCCTGCATCCATCCCACTCAGTCTCTCTTCAGCTTAGCAGTCAGTGACCATCCAAAGTGTGGTCATAACCAGCCAGTAACAGATTGTGTACTTCCCAGTGGCTAAAGTCAGGACTTTATTGTGTGAATTTTACCTCAGTTAAAAATATCTCAATTGAATAAACAATAACACACCTATCAAGTAATTCACCATTGTAAGTAAAAGTCAAGTTTGTAAAAACCTGTATGGGTGCCTTTGCATCTCTTGTTCATTTCTGTTCCAGCTAAATTTGCTCCTGTATGAGGGCCTTTGTGCTTTCTGGTCCTTTGCATGAAACACCTATTTCTGTATATGGCTCTATTATGAGCTCTCTGTTATTTTGGAAACTAAAAAAAAAGCAATAAAATCTTAATAGTTTCGAAGTATCTAGTTCAGTAGTGGTATGAACAGTCACATTATTGTGGTTTGTTCTCTATTGAGTCTTTTTTTATATGTTAATCATCCAGATTACCTTATATAAAAATACCAGCTCCTTCCTTGGGCTTCTCTAGCCACCATTTTCCTTTACCTTTCTTCCATTAATAACTTTTATAGCTTTGTTTATTGTTCATCATCTGAGAGTAAAGCTCCACAAGAGCAGTAGCTATTTATTGTAACTTTTTAATGTTTGTATTCTCAGCACCTAAAATAAAGCCTAGCACATCCACTATTAAGTGTACCCAGTATGTTTGTTGAATGAATAAACAGAATCATGAAGTCAATAATTTCTTCATTTTACAAATTATGTAAGAATTCCCAAATTTCTGAGAGTGTGTATTGGGGGAAAAGCCTCCAGAGATTCACATTTGTCCTTTTTCTTTCATTGACCCCCTTAACATTTTAAGTGGTGCTCAGGATCAAACCTAAGACTTGAGTATGCCAGCTAAGCACTTTATCACAGAGCTGTGCTTCAGCCTAATGTAATCAACTTTAAAATAGAATGGGATTGCCATTTTTGCTAGTGTATTCATTCATTTTGTTCATTAAGTACTTTTACATGCTCTTTTAATTAAAGAGGTAGGGTGAGTTAGAATTGTTTCTATAAGAACTAAGTTGCTTTTTAAAAACAACTGTGTCTTCCCATCCCAAAGTATATTTTATTTTATGTATATAGGTGCTTTACTGGCATGGATGTTTGTGCACTTCTTGTGTGTCTGATGCTCATGGAGGCCAGAGAGTGTCAAAATACATGGAACTGGAGTTACAGACACTTGTGAGTTGCCATTGTAGGTGCTTGGAATTTAACCTGGATCCTCTGAAAGAGCAGCTAGTGCTCTTAACTGCTGAGCATCTCTCCAGTCCCTGAAAGCGTTTTCAAGCATGTATTAGTTCACTGCAAAAAGTAGCCTAAAAGCATAAATATGTTGTTGTTTTGAAACAGAATTATCTTACACTCATCTTCCTCCCTTAGTCTTCTTTATACTGGGATTATAGGTATCTGTCACCATGTCCAGCAGTAGTTTTTAACAATAACTTATTATATCCTTAGGTAGTGTGTGCTGTAAATCATTCTAGACACTTTATACACACATACATTTAATCCATATAATGTCACTTTTAGGTATAGGTACTGGTATCTTATACCTTTTTCAAATGGGAAAACTGAGGCATAGTGAAGTAGGTACTTCATATAGTTGTGAAAGCTGCATGGATATTTTGCATGGAAATTTCCTGAAACACATTCATGGCAGCAGTAAGATAATCTTTCCCTTATCTTGCAAATAGATATAGAAGTTTTTATAGAAATAAATTTTATTCCACTGCCAGGCTTGTTAGGAATTCTGATACTTAGGTTCATAGGTTCACATGTTTCCATTGATTAGTTTGTGGCTCTTAATTTCTAAAATATAGTTTGCCTTTCCATGGAACATTTGAATAGATTCATTCATTAATTTTTTATATTGGTGTTTATTGATCACCTTTTCCTTTTTTGGAGATAGAGTCTCATTATATATCTCTGGCTAACCAACACTCACTATGTAGACCAGGCTGACCTCTCAGTCACAGAGTTCCTCCTTTCTCTGCTTCCTACTTGCTAGGAGTAAAGGTCTGAATGACCATGCCTACACCTGACTGTTGTCCAGATGCTGAGGATCCATGAGTGAGCAAAGTGCCTGTTTAACTTGTGACTCTGTATTCTAATGATGGTAGGTGGTACATGTTCAAGATCTCATAAAGAATACCAAAGTAGGACATGAGAGTGTGAGTGATGGGAATGTACACTTAGGGTGCTCAGAAAACTCAGGATGACAGAAAAGTGACGGATAGAGATATTGCACATAGAAAGAAAACTGGGGGAAGATAAGATGAGAATAGATAGGAGTTGGGCGTGGGGAGTACAGCCTCTTGTAAGGATCACACTTAGCTTTGTAAGCTGTTGTTTAGACTTTGAGTCTGGAAGGTTAATATGCTTACACTTTTATTGAATAGCATTACTCTATTGTATAAAGGATAGATAGTAGGAGGGTAGGAATAGAACCAAAAAGGAGGTCAGTTATTTGTCATGGATTTGACTGTTGAGGTACTTTTGAACCTTGCTGTGTTTGACACGTTTTTAGCTTTTGGAGTTCCAAATTTCTTTGCAGCAGATTTCTTTCTTTCTCTCTAGGCACATAAAGAAAGCTACTGTTATGTTAGCTATAGGCACCTGTAAATTAGAATTCTCCCTGGAGACTTAGGTTCTGAACTGAGCAGATATGCTTTACTTGATGAAGTATTGACATTAGTGTACATTTTTTGGAAAGTTTTCTCCTAATTGCTTTTAGGTTGAGTTTCTAGCTCTAGAAGGGCTGAAGGTGCAGCTCAGATAATGTGCTTGCCCCAGTATCCATGAGATCCCTGTGTTAAAACCCCCAGTGCCACAAACAAACAAACAAACAAAGATGACATTAGAAAGGCAGCACTTTTAATGTTTTCACATATTTTGATGGTAATTATGGTACATGCTGCTTACTTCTGGGAGTTACCTGAGGATAAAAGTGGAGAGGTTTGTTACTGTTTGTTTGTTTATTTTGTTGGTTTTTTTTTTTTTCAAAACAGGGTTTCTCTGTGTAGTTCAGGTTGCCCTGGAACCCTCTCTGTCACCAGGTTGGCCTTGAACTCACAGAGATCTGCCTACCTCTGTTTCCCGAGAGCTGGGATCAAAGGTGTGTGCCATAACTGCCTGGCTGGGGTTTGTTACTATTTTAAAGTGTGAAATTTTACTCTAAGTAGATAGTATTGTGTGAGAAGTATAGAGATCAAATAAAATCACATAGGGAAATACTTCAGTATTTATGGGAACAGTTTTCCTGAGGAGGATTTTACAAGATGATTTGTAAGAAACACAGAATCTTGGATTTCTATTTGAGTATGGTGTTGCTTTGCCTGATTCATGATTTCTCTTGATTAGATTGATATTACAGGAAGGCTAATATTGTTAGTCCCGAGGAATCTATAGACTGATATAACCTGAACTGGAAGAGTAGCAGGTGATAAGAATAAGGACTAGAGTAGATGACGAGGAATTGGAATAGACAGTTGGCACCTTGGTATTGGGGAAATCAAAAGCTATGCCAAGGAGGGCTGGATGCAAAAGTGAGAGGGCTAGAGGCTGTGCTCTGTTTAGATAGAGGCAGGTGAGTATTTAACATGTGTCTGTGAGACCTGAGGGCAGCCTGTGTTCTGTCTTTACCTTTGGAGTTCCTGACCAGTTGCTAAAGTATAAGAACAAAGCTCAGTTGAGTCACTTCAGACTCTGCATGTGGAAACAGGCAATTCTGTGGTGTCTGACTGAGGTAAGTGCTGCAAAGGTTGGAGATTGGCCCAAGTGCCTGTGGAGTAAACCATGCCAATTTCAATTACTAGCTGTGGAAATCAAGGGTATACACATATTTTTGATCTATAAAAAGTACATTCCATTCCTCTTTAGTATTTCATTATATGTGGGTTTAAAAATATATCTTAAAGGTAGATAGATGTTAGTTTTGAAGGCCATGTCATTGATGTGTTTTTATTTTAGTGTTTTGCAGTCATATCAGCATCATGAATGGCGCTTGACTTTATGAAGATAATAAAACTGTTACATGTTATCTTGAGCTCATTGATACCTCACTTACCTCCTCATAATGCTCCTGATTTGCTCCATACCTTTGGGCTTGTTACATACCTCCTAAACCACCAGTTTCTTTAACAGTGCCGAATAGTTTTTAATTAATAGATCCATTTGGTGGGTCAAATGGAAAAGTTCAGAGCAGTGCATAGCCTGGTAAATTGCAAGTGCTCAGTAAATTTTAATTATTACATTCAACTTATAAGTACCATTATTGTGATAGTTAACCTTGATTACCATCTTGATGCCTAGATTAGTAGTCTGGAGAGGATTAACTGGGTGTTTGGGGGTGGCAATCCCTGCTCTGAATATGGGAGATACTACCATCCAGTAGGTTGGGGCCTGGGTGAAATAAAAGGAAAATAAGAAGGAAACATTCTCTCAGCTATAATCAGTCTTCTCTATCCCACCAGCCAGCTCCCAAATAATGACATGGAGACTTTTTATTAGTTATGAAAGCTCAGCCTATAGTTTAAGATTGTTCCTAACTAGCTCTTATAACTTAAATTAGCCCATTTATATTACTCTATGTTCTATTACATGGCGTTGTCTTTCTTCCATCTTGCACCTCCTGTTTCCTCTCCTTGTCTTTGGGCGTCTCCTGCCGCTTGATTACCCACTTCCTTTCTCTCACTGGAAATCCGGCCTATGCCTCCTGCCTAGCTATTGACCATTCAGCTCTTTAATAAACCAGTCATAGCAATATAATCTTCACGCAGTGCACAAATATCCCACAACAGTCTGCTTCCTGGCTGCTGATGTGAACTGCTTTGTTTTGCCACACTATCTCTGCCATGGTAGGACAGAACCTCTGAAATTGTGTCAAAATAAGTGTTTTCTCCTTTAAGTTGTTATCTCAAGTTTTTTTTGTTCTGTTTTATTTCTATTTTTGTAACCATGATGTAAAGCTAACAAGCTTGCTTTAACATTTATTTTACTTACCTATTTTTAAATCAAGTGCTAATTTATAAATTTATTTTAAATTATATTTATTTATTTATTTTTGGTGGGTGTGGGATGGCAGCATGAACTTGCCATGGTGTGCGTGGAGGTCAGAGGATACCATTTGAGAGTTGGTTTTCTTTTTCTACCTCATGGATTCTAGGGATTGAACTCAGGTCACCAGGTTTGGTAGCACGCAGCTTTACATGCTAAGTCACCTTTCCTGTCACAAACATTTAATTAAACAAAAACTGTACCTAATCAGGATAGTCTTTTCCCCTATATATGTAGTAAGCTGTCAGTGTTCATTAAAAACAAACAAACAAATAAACAAACCCAAAAAACAAACAAAAAAACCCCAAAGTCCTACAACTGTAGTACTTAAAAAAAATAAAATAGCCCTTTGTAGTTTTGGGATTTTAATTTTCCTTCTTAAGATATAAAATGTGGAGCTCTAAAATTTTCTTGTGCCTTCTAGCCAGATTTTCATATGAATTTTAAAATACTAGATTTTTAAAATAGAAATGAGAGGAAAGCATTAGCATGATTTTATGAATATGCAATGAACTAAAGGTATTCTTACTAAAGTTGAGGGAAAAGTGAAAATGCTCTTATTTCTTTTTTGGTGAATGGTTTGGGGTGATCCTAATTAGTATAATATAGTAAGTTAAAAACAGATAAGGTGATAGTAGATGAGGGAGAGATTTAAATATAAGAAACAGAAACAGTGCCAGAAAATAAAATAAAAAATATTTTCATAAGTTTTGTGTATAACCATGGAGTTTACAAGTTCTCTCCAAAGGGTCTCAAGAGAGAGAAAACCAATAAGAGACAGATAAATGGATCTGGATGATTTGGATGTCTTCGGGAGAGTTTATTAGAGGAATTGGCTTGTGGTTATAGAGGCTGAGAAGTCTCATGGTAGGCCATCCCAGAGAGAAAAGGAGAAAATGATTATGAACAATTGATGATTTGGTGATGTTCACCCATATGATTGGATCAGTTTTTTGTCTTCCACATTCACATTCCTGACTCACATGGCAATCTCCTAGAGACACCCAGAAATAGCACTTTGGCAGCTCTCTAGGTTTTTTTTTTTTAATTAAATTAAAAAAGAAGTATATCTTATGTGTGTGTGAGTATTTGCCTACATGTTTATCTGTGTACCATATGGATGCTTGGTATCTCTGGAGGTCAGAAGAGGGCATCGGATCCCCTAGAACTGAAGTTAAAGACAGTTGTGAGCCACCATGTGGGTGTTAGGAGTCAAACCCTAGTCCTCTGGAAAGAACAGCCAGTGTTCTTAACCTTTGAGCAATCTCTCCTGCCCTATCTATCTCTAGGTGTTTGTTAATCTAGTCAGGAAGAGCTAAGATTAACTATCACAGAGGTCTATTGATCTCAGGTTAGTGTTCTTGTTGCAGCAGAAAAAAGGATGCATTGTTGTTAAGTCAACACTCAAGAACCTTAGTGTCTTTAGTGACTTCTGTAACATTCTGTAATGCTTCACCTGCCTCAGCCTCCTGAGTGCTAGGATGACAAGCTCTGTTGCACAAAAGTAGTGATAAAAAAAACAAGTAAATTGATGATTTTATCTGTGTTAAAAACAGATACTGTCTGAAAACTAGCTTTTGGGTTTTAGGATATGGACCCCTGCATCATCATCATCATCATCATCATCATCATCATCATCATCATTATTATTTGGTTTTTCAGTACAGAGTTTCTCTGTGTAGCTTTGCATCTTTCCTGGAACTCACTCTGTAGCCCAGGCTGGCCTCGAACTCACAGATATCCGCCTGCTTCTACCTCCCCAGTGCTGGGGTTAAAGGCATGTGCCACCACCGCCCAGTGCATTATTATTATTATTAATTATTATTAATATTATTATTGGACTTATTTGAGACAGGGTTTCTCTGTGTAGCTTTGGAGCCTGTCCTGGAACTTGCTCTGAAGACCAGGCTGGCCTCGAATTCACAGATCCACCTGCCTCTGCCTCCCGAGTGCTGAGATAAAAGGCGTGAACCACTATGGCCCAGCAGACTCCTGCATTATTTAGTAAATTTTTCCTGGCAGTTCTTTTACCTAGAAGCATGGGTGGTCCCTAGCCCTATTGATACACTGTTGATGCTTCAAGCAATCCTGTAGAAAAAAATAGTTGCTGGGCTGAAGTCTGGAGTTTCTTCATGAAGAAAAGTTGCAATGCGTCCTAAGCTTGAATGTGCATGTGGATGACTTTGGAAATCAAGACTGTGTGTCTTTCTGTTGCTGTGACAGATGCCTGAGAAAATCAGCTTAAGGAAGAAATGGCAGCTTTTGGCTTATGGTTTCAGAGGTTCCAGTCCATAGGCCAATGCTGCCCTTGTTTCTGGGCCTGTGTTAAGGCAGATCGAACATTCTAATGGAACAGAGTTGCTCACTTCATAGTGGCAACAAGGAGGGGTAATAGGAGGTTGTAGGGTCAAGGGAAATATGCATTTTAAAGGCATGCTCCCAGTGACTGACTTCCTCCAAATAGGGCCCATCTTTCATAGCTCCATCTCCTTCCCGTAGTCTCCTCAACATTT
This sequence comes from Peromyscus californicus insignis, assembly GCF_007827085.1. Classification (NCBI taxonomy): domain Eukaryota; kingdom Metazoa; phylum Chordata; class Mammalia; order Rodentia; family Cricetidae; genus Peromyscus; species Peromyscus californicus. The sequence continues at coordinate 65,631,025 of NW_026294402.1, forward strand.
CAAATCTGTTGGTGGCTGAGAGCATTGATTATGTCAGAGCCCTGATGATCTAACAGTATCTGGAGATGCCCACAGACACAGTACAGGTTCTTCACTGATCTGGATGTTTCTCAATCCAGTCAAGGCAGCATTCAAGATTACCTACCACACTGTGTAGCTAGAGTTTTCCTGCCTGGCCCACAGTCAGGACAAATCTCTATCACCTGCCAGTCCCACAGGCACTCAGACCCGACCAAGTAAACACAGAGACTTATATTGGTTACAAACTGTATGGCTGTGGCAGGCTTCTTGCTGACTGTTCTTACAGCTTAAATTAATCCATTTCCATTAATCTATACCTTGCCACATGGCTCGTGGCTTACCGGCATCTTCACATGCTATTTGTCATCGTGGCGGCTGGCAGTGTCTCTCTGACTCAGCCTTCCACTTCCCAGCTTTATTCTCCTCCTTGTCCCACCTATACTTCCTGCCTAGCCAATGGCCAATCAGTGTTTTATTTATTGACCAATCAGCAACACATTTGACATACAGAACATCCCACAGCAACACTGGGTTATTTGGAGTGTTAGTAGATGTTGTGGGGTGCTCCAGAATCTGCCCTGTTAACAATTCCTCAAGGTGTGCTCATGCTCTAGTCCTGGAAACAGTTTAGATAGTGAGGTCTCTTGTGATAGGAAAATGCAAAATCTGTGAATGGAAAAATATTTATTTTCATAGGATTAAGACATCCACAGAGGTGTATTTCTAGTCTCAGCATTGAGTTAATGAGTTTATACTGCTAGGTGTTTGGTGCGTGCCTCTCTGTGAGTTTAAAGCTAGCCTGATCTACAAAATGAGTTCCAGGACAGACAGGGCCACACAGTGAGACTCTGTCACAAACAAACAAAACCTCCAAAAAAAACTAACAACAACAAAAATCAAACAAAAACAAAACAGTAAAAAAAAAAGTTATATATTTATTTGATCATATGATAAATAGTAGGTTTTCCAGATTTTCATTTTTAGCTTGTTGGTCTTAAATGCAGAGTCAGATCTACATATTCTAAGAAGTTCTTGGTTGTGAGCAGAGGATCACAGAGTTGTTCTTTGGTTGAAAATGACCTAGTTATGTTGGTTTTTTTTTTTGCTTTTTCCAGACAAGGTTTCTCCAGACAAGGTTTCTCCGTGTTGTTTTGGTGCCTGTCCTGGAACTCACTTGGTAGCCCAGGCTGGCCTCGAACTCACAGAGATCTGCCTGGCTCTGCCTCCCGAGTGCTGGGATTAAAGGCGTGCGCCATTGCTGATTGGCTCTAGTTGTGTTCTTAACTGATGCTTTTTCTTGAAGTTGTTTTCCTACAGGTGTACTCTTCCTACCTGGAATTGATTGTTACTTGATCTTTTACTTTTGCTGTCTTGTTTCTTGCTCTGTCTTGTTCAAAATGGAGCTATTTAGGAGCAACAGATTATTAAAAGATGGGCTAATAGTTTTTTGGAAATGATTAGAATGGTGATATTTAAATTTCTGAGAACAAATTGGAATATTTTGAGTTGTCTCTGATTTGTGTTTGTTTTTTATTATGAATACTTAAAAACAATTTTAAATTTTGTTTATATTATGTGTATGGGTATTTTGCCTTCATGTATGTCTGTGTACCATGTGCATGTCTGGTACCCTTGGAGGCTAGAAGAGGGTATTGGATTCCCTGGAGCTGGAGCTACAGACATAGCTGCCATGTGGGTGCTTAAGACTTAAGTCTTCTGCAAGAGCAGTAAACCCTCCTAATGGCTAAGCCATCTCTCCATCTCCCTGTTATTATTTTTTTCTGCCTGGAAAATTTCTCCTAACATTTTTAGTAGTACAGGTCTGGTATTAAGATTAGAAGTTTTGATATCCAAACAAGTCTTGGTTTTGACCTTCAAGACCCTTCATTTAACTGGTTATAGGATTGTGGGCTGAAAACTTGGTAGAACTTTAAACATAGATGCCTACTTTGTGATTGTGTAAAGAGTTGTGTCTTTATTCTTACCTGTGTGGCATGTGTCTTTTCCTCTGGGTGTTTTGGTGCTTCCTTGCTACAGTTCATTTTAACATTTTGACCTCTAGTTTTCAACCATTAGCCTATGATTTGCCTTTATCTAGTTTTCTTTTACGTGTATTCTTTTAGATTTAGTGTTGGCTTAGAGTTATAGATATATTTTTTATCCCCCTCCAGAATATTTGTTTTTCCTGTTAACTAATGTGTGGGGTATTGAGACAGGGTTTTTCTCTGTAACCCTGGCTATCTTGGAACATGCTCTGTAGACCAGGTTGGCCTCTCAGAGATTTGACTGCCTCTGCCTCCCGAGTACTGGGATCAAAGGTGTGTACCACCACTGCCCGGCTTAGTGGGGCTTGTTTTTAATAGCTGCTTTTACAACATCATCTGCAAACTTCATCATCTCTTAATATTCTGTTACTAAGGACTGATTTTTGTTTTAGTTATGGGAGAATACACACACACACACACACACACACACACACACACACAGAGGCATATTATATGCATGGTAACTGTTGTATAAAGAACATTCTGATTTTTATATTTGGAGGTGTTTGATTGTATCTTTAAACACATTCAGACTTTTCTGGCAGTTAAGCTACTTGGAATCAGTTAAATCCAATTTGTTATTTAAATTTGAAAGACCATGTTTATTTAAGCTTAGTTAAGATAGATCTAGAACAGCTGTTAGTCTATGACTACTTGTACCCCACTACTAAGGAGTTACTTTTTTTTTTTTTTTTTTTTTTTTGAGACAGGGTTTCTCTGTGTAGTTTTATACCTTTTCTGGAACTCACTCTGTAGCCCAGGCTGGCCTCGAACCCACAGAGATCCACCTGACTCTGCCTCTCAAGTGCTGGGATTAAAGGCCTGTGCCACCACCGCCTGGCTAGGAGTTACTTATCTGAGGGTTATACCCAGTGTTTCTATACTTTTCTTCTCTTGGAGATATGAAAATGAATACTTACCAGACCTGTGTTAGATGTATTTTGTCTGGGCATAGTAGTATATACCTTTAATCTGAGCACTCAGGAGACAGAGGCAGGAAGATCTCTTTGAGTTCAAGGCTAGCCTAGCCTATATATCGAGTTCCTGGACAGGTAGGCTACATAGAGATAGCCTATCTCAAAAAATAAAAAATAAAATGAATAAATAAATAAGTATTCTCCTCCTTTCTGGTGGTTCTTATTTTCTGTTGTGGGGTAATTTATTCTTTATATTCAGATCATCACTCATCAGACACTCTAGGTGTTAGGGCTCTCTTCTTCCTGGCAACTCTGCCCCACAGGTCTTACTTAAATGCTTGACCTCACTGAACTCGGCTGTCCAGGTTGCTTCTTGGAAGTTGTGGGCACTTGTAGAACTCACCTCATTTGTTGCTTTGTCCAGGTTCTTATTGTTAGGGTAGTTTGTTAAATTTAGTTTGTCTTTATTTCATTCTAGCCAGAACTGGATATTGACTTAACAATTCACATCCTTTTTCTTTTTTTTGGAATCACTTCAGTGTAAATTATGGTTATCATGCCATTTAACCCCCCAAATACTTAAAAAAACTGTCTTTGCAAATTCAAGACCTTCTGTTATGTAACCACAGTATTGTACTAAAGAAAAGTAGCAAGAATCCCTCAATGTCATCAAAGACTGATTCTTATTTGTTACAAATTATTTTTATACATTTGTTTCCATCTTAGTTGGGTAGATTTTTTTCCTCCTTTGATTTTGTTTCTTTGGTGGTTTTGCTCTAATGTGATTATGCAAGGTTATATTTAAGTGTACATGTAACATTACTCAGGAGAGATTTTTGTTCTCGGTTATAAAAGAAATTTCAAAGTATTTGGAAGGATGTCATACAACCTGTATTCTTTGGCTATATAAGAATTAAGCTAGAAGTCAGTAACAGAAATAGGTCCTGGGATGTACTCAGTAGTGCTGCTTGCCTAGTATGTATGAGATGCTGGGCTTGATCCCCAGCCCCACAAAACAACAAACCAAATAATCAAAATATAGTTGAAAAACTTCACTATTTGGAAACTAAATACTAGTATTTAAAATAACGTATGGATCAAAAAATAACTTAGAAAGAATGAGGAGTGAAAAAAGAAGTGAAATATAACAGAATTTGTAAGTTACCTCTGAGGCGGTACTGAGAGAACATTTATAGTACTGAAAGCCTAAAAGTTCACCAAAGACTAGCCGCCGCTGCCGCCCACCGCCGCCTCCTCCTCCTCCTCCTCCTCCTCCTCCTCCTCCTCCTCCTCCTCCTCCTCCTCCTCCTCCTCCTCCTCCTCCTCCTCCTGTTCCTCTTCCTTCTCTTCTTTTTAAAATCTACTTGCTGTTGGTGTTTGAGACAGGGTCTCACTATGTAGTTCCCACTGTGTAATTCTGGCTATCCTGGTGCTTGTTTTGTAGACCAGGCTGTCTTCTAACTCATAGAGATCCACCTGTCTCTGCCGCCTGAGTGCTAGGATTATAAAGTTCTGTACTATCATGTACTATAAAATGAAATTGTGGATACAATGTTTCCACAAAACAATTTAGACTAAGATGATTTCATTAGTTGATTTTGACAAAACTTGAAGAGGGAAATGATACTATTTTTCTTTTAATTTATCTAGAAAATTGAAGATATACTATTTTTCCACTCATTTTTTACTCTGATAATAATAATAGATACTGAGTGGAGCAGGTGACCAATTGGCTTCTATGGTGATAAATTTTACCAGCAAAAATGTTATTAGTGTGAATTTGTCCAACCTGATAAAGCATATCCAAGACAAACCTACAGCAAATTCAAAAGCTTTGTATGTGAATAATGCCACCCTTATAATAAGTTTTTTTTGGGAGGGGGTTATTTTGAGACAGGGTTTTCTCTTCATAGCCCTGGCTGTCTTAGAACTCAGTTTGTAGACCAGGCTGACCTCAAACTCACAGAGATCCGCCTACCTCTGCCCTCCAAGTGCTGGGATTGAAGGTGTGTACCACCAGATCTGGCAAATGTCACCCTTATAATAAAGTTGTGTGAGAATAATGTTAGTGGGAGATTCAGCATAGTAGTCAGGATTAATGAGACAGTATAACTTATTCATAGATATGTGAAAATAATGGATGGGTTAGCCCTAATTAGTTAGAACTAGAAGGGGCCTTTAAGATGATATTAATTCAGACTGTTACCTATTTGCTTGTTTTTATAGGTCAGTATGGAAATCCTCTAAATAAATATATTAGACATTATGAAGGATTATCTTACAATGTGGATTCATTACACCAAAAACACCAGCGTGCCAAACGAGCAGTCTCACACGAGGACCAGTTTTTACTTCTAGATTTCCATGCCCATGGAAGGTGAGTAAATTTATTGCTGACAGTATCTAAAGTCTTGATTCAGTCAGCTAAAGGAAGGAACTTTTTTTTTTGTTAATGGAAAGCTTCCCATTTGAAAATTCATCCTCCATTGGAATTGGTATATACATTTAAAAATGTCTTTTAAAACGGATTGCCCTATTGTATATTTAAATCATATGTAAATATTTTTGAATTGTGAATGTGAGGTCCTGTCTTGGATGCTTGTTAAAGACGGAGGGTGGTAACAGGAGGTAGGAGGTCACAGAAAATGGGAGGAATTATAGACAGGTAAGACATACTTCATTCACTAGCATACAAGTGGCTAGGTAGCGAGATGCTGGCAAGTACTCAGGCAGGATTGCTCACAAGGGACACATGTCCAGGCATACACTCTGACCTGGCACATAGGCTGCACAGGGGTAGGGACAGTGGCAGACACTGATGAAAGAGAAACCTGTGATCTTAAGACCATCTATCACATGAAAGTGGCACTCTGATAGGAATAATTATATAACAGATGACATCAGTGTTTACTTTTGGGGTTCCTGAATATCTGGTGTCAGCTATTTTGTGCCAACTCATAGCCCCTCAGATGTTGGGTGTCCGCTGTGTTTTAGCTAACTCATACTAGATATCCTTATCAGCACCATGTTGTCTAAACATAAGCTAGCCCTTATGCCTGCCCCCCATTCCCTACAATGAGTCAGATTTGATAATAGAATGATATATTTTTTTTAAAAAGATCGTGTTTGTCTTTCCACTTTTTGTAAGTTTTGTGTTTAATGTAGCTTTTCTGGTACCAACAGACAAAGTGGCTAATTGTTTGCTATTGAATAAGTTACTTAATCTTTTATTAACTCAGTTTTATTAGTTCTGTAATAACAACCAGTAGACAGATTACTTGCTATACTGTTCAGTTCTCAAACAGAATTGTGAAGGGATACAGAAAGGAGAGCTAAGGGAGAAAGAGAAAATTAATTATTAAATAACTTTTCTATTCTCAGTGTTTTATTTGCATTTATTGAAAAATTATTGTTATTGTTGTTGTTGTGTGTATATGAGTGTATACATGAATAGTGTGCATGCAGTGGTCAGAAGACAACTTTGTGGCATAGTTTCTCTTCTTCCACCTTTATGTAGGGTCCAGGCATCAGGCTGTCAACCTTCCACAGAAATTGCCTTTATCTGCCGAGTTATTCAAATGCCCTTCATGTGTATTTTATTATTAGTCTTCTGAATACTGCTTAGTTTAGTCTCCCCCCCACACTGACCCCCCCAGTCTATCACTGAGAGAAGTCAGAGCAGGGAGGCCTGCTTAGTATTCCACACACCCTTACCTCCAACCAAGGAACTCACTTCCTAGCCAAAGAGTACAGCTGGAAGGGGGGCGGGATGCTGCTCGCTAGGTAGCTTGTAGGCTGGCTTACACTCAGCTGCCTTTCTTAGATAGTTCAGGAATACCTGCCTGGGGTGGTATCACCACAGTGGGTGGGTCCTCTTATATCAATTAATAATCCAGACAGTTCCCCACAGACATGCCCATAGGCCAATCTCATTTAGCCATTTCCTTCACTGAGGTTCTCCTCTGAGGTGTTCTCAGTTGTGGCAAGTTGATAGTAGAAAACAACCAACACACACTCAGACAAAGGTAACTGTCAGAGGAGGAAACATAGACTCAGGAAATAACTTACACAGATAGATTTTAACCAGACCTGGATGACTAAAACCTTCATTTCCCCCCTTTGTGCTCTTGGTCAGGCATTCTATATTGCTTGCTATAATTATACTTGGAACTTACTGTACTGGTATAACCTTGATTGAGACTTGCATTTACTTCCTAGTAGATTTCTAATCTTCCAGCCTGTTCTCATTAATATTATTCTGTATATGGCTACAATGTGGCTCTTCCCAAAATGCCATCATACCCTGTTTTGTGGTGCTGGATATAGGAACCAGAGCCTTGCACCTGCTGACACTCTATCAGCCCCTAAATATTTCCTTTTTCATGTCAGCTTACAGCTTACATGCTTTGAAGCTTTCCATTAACAAGTTTTAGCATTTTAAAATTTGCCATTGAACTTTTTCTGCAAATTAGTCATAGCCTATTAGTCTAAGGTAGCTTCAAGTGTCTTTTTTAGCCAGAATGGTCTTCTGAGTACCTGAGGTGCATATACACTTTGTTCTTTGTGACAATTATTTTCCATTCTGATCATCTTTTAATGTGTAACTCAACTTCTGCCTCTTAGACATCCTTTCCCATTCTTTTGAACTTTTAAATTCTTCACTGTTTCATTGACATTTGATTTGTGCTCTCTTCTTTTCCATGTCTTTCTTGCCTATTTTTCTTTTCTTCTTAAACATTATTTTATGTATATGAGTATTTGGCCTATTTCTATGTTTGTGTACCATGTATGTGTACCCATGAAGGCCAGACCTGGGCATCAGATCCCCTGGAACTGGAGTTACAGGTGTTTGTGAACTGCTGTGTGGGTGCTGGGAATTGATCTGGGTTCTGTGCAAGAGCAGCCATTGCTTTTAACCACTGATCTGTCTCTTCAGCTTATTTTCTATATATGTGTTGTTTTTTCTTCAGGCAAGCACCTTGTTATTCAGTATTATTTGGTGTATTACACATATGATCTAGGTCTTTGGAAAGATATTAATAGATTAATCAAAAGATTAATTTGAAGATGTTTCTTTACATTAAAAATTTAGGGCTAGCAGTTTACCACACTAATTTTTTATGACTCAGTTTTAGATGTTATTAAAATTACCCATTCTTTATTAGCACCATCAAATAATAATATCATTTCCTTTTTAACTTTAGTAACGTCTCAAAATAAATTTACTACTGTGTTTCCAAATATACTTACTATTGTATTCCTCACTAGCAGAACATGAATTTCAGTTAGCTGCCTTTGGTTTGGATGTCACATTGTTGTATAGGTAGATTTTTATTAGATAAATTACATATTTTATATTTGACAAACCAAATTCCTAGTTCTTTTATGTGTATGTGAGTGAGAAAGAGTTATTGTATGAGTACCATGCAGGTATGTAGTCATCTAAAAAGTAAATTGATTGCTGGTTAAAGGTAACCTCATTAAAGCCCTGGATTATAGATAAAACATAAATATAGATTAATAAGAACAGTAGGGTGTGCAGAAGTCATTGTGAAGAAGGAAAATTTATATATGGTGTTTTAGAGATACAACACTGTAGAAACTTACAGTGGGAGAACTTGCTTTTGAGGTGATAGTTTGATGGTGTTACTTCTCCTTTTCTTTGAAGTAGGAAATGCAAAGTGATGAAGTTGTGTAAGAAATTATATATTTCTTACTAGATATATTTCTAGTCTTGTAAGGAATACTAAAACCAGTTATGATGGTGCATGACTGTAATCTGTCTCCGGTACTTGAGAGGTTCAGGCAGGAAGATCTCATGTTCTAGAACAGTGTAGTCTACATAATAAGACCTTGTCTCAAAAATACAAAACAAAACAAAACAAATTGAAATACTGGTTATATCATAACACCTCCAAAAGGATATATATCTATGTATAGATTATTATTTTGGGGATTAAAAAGTAACCTGTGTTTAATTTTCACAAATGATCTCTTATATATTTGTATTTGTTAGTGAGTACACTATAATGAAGATTTGGGGTTACAGTTAACTGTAGCCACATCTGTAAAATGTGCCAGTCATATGCATTGTGGCTAGATCACTTACCTATTTTTTCAACCTTTTAACAATATCAGTAAGAATTTATCTTATTCACAAAGCAGGGCCTAGTCCCTCAGAACCAGATATGTCTACTTGAGTTAATTATGGAATTTTAATTGAATATTGCACAGTTAGTTCAGACACATAAAGAATATGCTTCCACAAAATTATGATTAGACAATTATCAATTATGACTTAAATTTTGAGAAGTATCTCAGCCCCTGTGTGTTCAAGTTTTTTTTTTTGTTTTTTTTGTTTTTTGTTTTTCCAGACAGGGTTTCTCTGTGTAGCTTTGTGCCTTTCCTGGAACTCACTCTGTAGACCAGGCTAGCCTCGAACTCATAGAGATCCACCTGCCTCTGCCTCCCGTTTGCTGAGATTAAAGGCGTGCGCCACCACCGCCTGGCTTGTATTTCTTTTATAACTAAGCATATGAACAAACTTTCAACTTTGCTTAATAGTAAAGTTTTTTTTATTTTGTTTTGTTTTTGATTTTTGTCTTTGTTTTTGTTTTCAGGCCAGGCATAGGCATGGTGGTACACTCCTTTAATCCCTTAGCTCAGGAGGCAGAGGTAGGTGGGTCCCTGTGAGTTTGAGGCCAGTCTGGTCTGCTTAATGAGTTTCAGGACAGCCAGGGCTATGTAGAGAGACCTGTCTTACAAAACCAAACTTTTCAAGCCTAAGGGGTTTTCTTTTCTTTCTTTTTTTCTTTTCCTTTAAGGCACAGTCTCATGTACGCTAAGCTGGTCTTGACTGAACTTGCTATGTAGCCAAAGATGACCTCAAAGTTTTGATCCTCCTGTCTCCATCTCCTCATTGTTAGGATTACAGGAGTATACCACCACACCTGGTTTATGCAGTGTTGGGACTTGAACCTGGGGCTGTGTGCATGCTAGGCAAATACACTAACAACCAAGGTATATATTCAACCCACATCTTTGGTTTTTTTTTTTTTTTTTTTGGTTTTTTGAGACAGGGTTTCTCTGTGTAGCTTTGCGCCTTTTCCTGGATCTCACTCTGTAGACCAGGCTGGCCTCGAACTCACAAAGATCCGCCTGGCTCTGCCTCCCGAGTGCTGGGATTAAAGGCGTGCGCCACCACCGCCCTGGTTTTTTTGAGACAGGGTCTCACTCTGCATCTCAGGGTGGCCTAGAACCTGATATAGACCATGCTGGCCTTGAACTTTTGGCAGTTTTCCTTCCTTAGCCTCCAGAGTTCAAGAATTACAGATGTTAGCTACCTTGCCTGGCTTCCAGGCCCAAAGTTAAGAATTCTACAAAAAGCTATTACTCTTGAAATAAAGTTGAAAGTTTATGGAAAGTGTTATTTGTGCCATTACTACAGTTGTTGAAAAAAGGCATTTTAAAAGAATGTATCAAATAGGTACTAAGGTAAAATATATAAAAATTAATTTGCTTAGAAATAATACATTTTCTGGATTTCTTAAATGGCTTCATTTGGATAAATGGGATTGCTTACTTAGTGCTTTATTTATGTTAGTTCCTTTTTCCTTATTTATTTATTTTTGTTTTTTGTTTTTTGTTTTTCGAGACAGGGTTTCTCTGTGTAACTTTGGTGCCTGTCCTGGAACTCGCTCTGTACACTAGGCTGGCCTTGAACTCACAGAGATCCACCTGCTTCTGCCTTCTGAGTGCTGGGATTAAAGGCGTGCACCACCACCGCCCACCTCCTTTTTCCTTATTTGATTACCTTTTTTTATTGTGTCCATATGTGTATGTCTTTCCTTGTGAACTTGAGGTGCAGAGCCTGAGTCTTACTTGGGTTTTTACATAGATAAATGTCATAGTGAGGGAAAGAAGGGAGGGAGGGAAAGAGAGGGGAAGAAGGAAGGAAGGAATACAGAAATATTCAGAATATACAGAAAGGGCCGATGTATCATATTGTAAGACATAGTTATAATAATTTCAGATAATTTGTGTTTCTTAAACCTTATCTTAATGTAATAGTGTGTAACATACTAGGAACTGTTTTCCTGTATTCCTTTTAAATACTAGCCAATGGCATGTTGCATCCTGCTATAACTATTATACAGACCTGCCTTAATTATCATGTATCCATGGCTTGATTACCATGCATTTTAGGCTTCTATAATACGAATGTGGTATAATCTCCTGAGGAATTTAGTTGATGTGGTCTTTGTAAAATGCAAGTTTAATCTCGTTTAAGTTTAGGTTCTGTAGTTCTGCATTCTATGTTGTAGTATCTCTGTAGGTTAGTTTGGCTATATTTTGGGCTTTGTTTTTGCCATATCTTCCTCCATCAAGGCCACACCGCCAATAATGCCACCCCCCATGAGCCTGTGGGCCATTTTCATTCAAACCACCACAGAAGGAAAGAGGACAACTCTTATGGAGCTTCCACCTTTACATGGGCTTTGGAGATCAAACTTAGGTTTTTAGTAAGACTTGTATTTTAAGAGCCCTTACCTGTTGAACCATCTCACCAGCTTTTTTTTTTTAAGTTTTAGTTTTTGAAACAAGGTCTGTAGCACGGAATGGCCTTGAATTAATTGCAGTCCTGCCTCTCCCTCCTTAGTGGGGTTTTGTTTAAGTTTCACTTATATAGCTCAGACTAGCCTGGAACTCACTATGTAGCATAAGCTTGTCTGCAACTGGAACAAGTACAATCTTCTTACCTTAGTCTTATAAGGGCTATGCTTCTTTTGTGTTTGTGTGCATGTAGGTGCACACATGTGTTGATGTACACCCATGTGTATGAGCATGAATATGGAAGAGAGACGATAACCCAGGATGTTGTTCCTCAGGTTCCGCCTACCTCTTTTGAGGCATGTCACTCACTAGTCTAGAACTTGCCAAGTAGGTTAAGCTAGTTGACTAAGGAGCCCAAGGGATCCTCCTGTCTCTGCTTCCCAGTGCTAGGATCACAAGCATGTACCCTCAGGCCCAGCCTTTTCCTTTTACATGGATTCTGGGGATCGAATTCAAGAGTTTGGTTGTGCAAGCCTAATGGGCCCATCTTGGAGGAACTATCTTTATTAATTCTGTGTTGATTGCAGGGACCCAGTTACTTTTGGTTTGGATAATTCTTTCCTTACAGTGTGAAGTACAAACATACTTTGCTTGTCCCTGCTAAAGGACAAATGCCTACATATTTGACTCCGAACTGTTTTTTGTTTGTTTGTTTTTAAAGTTTCACAAATAGTTTAATCTCACCTGTCAGTCTGAGTGACGCTTTCATTTTCTTTATCTTGAAGCCTTGGTGGTCATTTTGCCCAAATTGGTAGTGGATGACATTCTGAGACATAGATTATAGAGCCTGTTTTACTTCTTTTAGGTTCCTGCTATTGATACATTCTTTTCAAATTTTCCATCATTGGTTATGGTTTTTCAGTCAGTCCTTTGATTTTTGGCTTTTACCAGAAGGCCTACATTCTGCCAGTTAGGGCTCACTTATATATACGAAGCAGGGGAACTATAACTTGGTATGGTGAGAAGGTCATTGGCTAGCTAGAGATGACTGGTTCAAGTTCAGACTCTGATTTTATTTGTGTGATATTCATGTTACTCTTCTCTTTGGTTTGTGAAATTATTAAACTTAAGTGTTTTCTGCTTAATTTGTGGTAATTTTTGTCTTTGTTTTCAGCCTGTAGAGCCCTAGAATTCCTGTGGATGATGCCTGGGGTGCACAGAGCTGATTCTATCTTCTACTTCTGCAAAACTGTTCTGCTTATTATTTATGTATGTGTATGTGATGCATATTGAGCTTCTAAAAGGTGATTTGAAGAAGGACTTTTCTGTTTCAAAAAAATATGCTATTGGGAGAGTGAGATGGCTCAGTAAAGACACTTGCTGCCAACCCTGGTGGCCTGAGTTCAGTCCCTGCAGTTGAAGCCAGGAGAGAACAGACTCTTAAAAATGTCTTCTGACACCCACATGTGTACTGTGGCACATGTTCGCGCGCATACATACGCATACACACGCACACACACACACTCACAAAAATAAATGATAGAAAATGTAATAAACATACTAGTAAAAGTAAACTTAATAATCAAACAGTATTTGATGTTCATATTGGCAACTTGCCTTTTCGTTTTTAAAACAATGTTTTTGTTAAAGCCTTTGCATATACACATCATGTGCATTGCTTATATTCACTCCCACAATAGTAATGGAAAGAAAATATAGATGGAGAGACTATTTCAAGCATCTTTGTAAGAAGAAAGAGGAAATGAACTTCTGGAGACATTAGGCATGTCTTTTGAATCTGTTGAGATTTGAATGAGAAATGTCTTCCATAGGTGTATGTATTTGAACACTTGGGCCCAGTTGGTGGCTGTTTGGAAAGGTTATGCCTTCTGTTTTCTTTTCAGAATTGTTTTGCTGGTCTAGGTCCTTTGCATTTCCATCAGTGTTAGAGCCGCCTTCTCAGTGTCTACAGCGAAACTTGCTATTTTGATGGAAACTGTATCTTTCAATAATTTGGAAAGTTGGTGGCTTTTTGGAAGGAATGCTAAGTCTTGAACTCAGGATCTCGTGTCCTAAGCCCACTGTGTGCTAGCACACATTCTACCACACTGTACTCCCCGCCCAACAAAACTGTTTAGTGGTCAAATTCTGAACCTGATACCTCCATTTATTTAAGTCTTAGTTTCTTTCAACAGTTTTTTTTTTTTCTAAATAGCTTTCAATGTAGAGACATGATGCATCTTTTGTTAAAGTATTTTAAAAAATACTATTGTATAGAGAGCAGAATGACCACCTTTGGGTCATAGCATTTGTGGTGTTTGTTGACCAGTTGAGAGTGAATTAAAAATGTATGATGTTGCCGGGCGGTGGTGGCGCACGCCTTTAATCCCAGCACTCGGGAGGCAGAGCCAGGCGGATCTCTGTGAGTTCGAGGCCAGCCTGGGCTACCAAGTGAGTCCCAGGAAAGGCACAAAGCTACACAGAGAAACCCTGTCTCGAAAAACCAAAAAAAAAAAAAAAAAGTATGATGTTGAGAAAGGCAAGAAGATGTTTGTTCAGAAGTGTGTCCAGTGCCATACTATGGAAAGGGGAGGCAGATATAAGACTGGACCAAATCACCATACTCTTGTTTGGGAGGAAGACCAGTTAGGCCACTGGATTCTCTTACACAGATACCAATAAGAGCAAAGGCCTCACCTGGGGAGAGGATACCCTGAGGGAGTATTTGGAGAATCCCAAAAAGTACATCCCTGAAACAAAATGATCTTCACTGGGATTAAGAAAGGAGAAAGGGCAGACCTAATAGCTACAATAATAACCTAATGGTAAAAAGGTTACTAACAAGCAATACCACTGCCTTATTTATTATAAAACAAATGTCTCATGACTTTTAATGTGTACTATAATTTAATGCAGACACCAAAATTCAGATTATAAATGGCTAACAATGTTTTTGCTGGACAGTCCTGATTTAAGTAAAATTGACTTGTATGTAGTAAAGTGGATATGGTTTTTTTTAAAATAACAATTCCAGTTGCATAAATACTATCACTACTTTTTCTTTCTCAAGATAAGATTGGATTTAATTAGTAATGTTCTACTTTCCACAAAGATGGAGGTGTTAAATGGTTTTATACTTAGATTTATATAACTGGGCATATGAATATATTTAAACACTGGGAAAATTCTATCACTGTCTCAGAATAAGACTCACCTGTGTTTCAGTTTGTGTTCACTGGCCTGTTACAGGCAATAGTTAAATATCAGGAAGTAATTGTCTATTCTTGACAATGCTGATTTAATTAGAATTCCCTGTGACAAGGATGCTGCCTTTACCACCAAAAAGCACATACTGTAGTTTATGTATAATAAAAAATAAAGAGTATTTGACACTTAAAAAAATACTATTGTAGTTGAGCATGGTGTGAATTTCCTAGCACTTGGGAGGCAGAGGCAGGTAAGGTTAGCCAGGGCTATATAATGAGACCCTGTCTAGTAAAACAAAACCCCCATTAAAAAAACAGACGGGGCTGGAGAGGTGGTGCAGCGCTTAAGAGCACTGACTGCTCTTCTAGAGGACCCAGGTTCAATTCCCAGCACCCACATGGCAGCTCATAATTGTCTATAACTCCAGTTCCAGGGGATCTGACACCTTCAAGCCAATGCACATAAAAATAAAGTTAAATTATTACAAAAAGATAAAACACATACTCTCTTTCTCTGTCCCTCTAAATGGAATTGTTTCTTAAATTTCATCTCTCTTGTGTTTGCTGCTAGATATAAAAACAGGCTGGTGGAGGTTTTTTTGGTCTTGGTACTCTGGTCCTGTGTTAGTGACTCTGTTAGTTCACTATTCCAGTAGATTCCTTAGGATTGTCTACATAGGTAGGTGATTTTTCTGTCATCTACAAATTAAAGCATGCTTATTTCTTTGTTTATACACCGAGTTTATTGTGCTACTGGGACCTTCGTTCAATGTTAAAGAGAACTGGTGAGTGCAAATGTCTTTTTATTCCTACCTTAGGGGTAGAGTCATTGGTCCTTAACACTAAAACTGTATTGGAGATATTTTGTTAGGTTAAGGAAGTTCTGACTCTTCCTTGTTTGCTAAAAATTTTTGTTTTGAGTGGGTGCTGAAAGTTTCAGTTGTTTTTTTCTGCATGTAATGAAATGATTGTGTAGTTTTTCTCCCCTTCAAATACAGTGAATTACGTTGATTTTAAAATGTAAATCTACTTTATTCTTGAATAAACTAAATTGATCATGAAATACTATTATTATTATTATTGAAATTTTTTTTGTTGTGGTGGTGGTTTTTTGAGACAGGGTTTCTCTGTGTAACAGTCCTGGCTGTCTCAGCACCCGCTTTGCAGGACAGGCTGGCCACAAACTCACAGACATCCACTTGCCTCTGCCTCCTGAGGGCTGGGATTAAAGGCATGGGCCATCCATCCTTTGAAGTTTTACTTTTATTAAGGTATTTTTCTGGTTCCTCTGCCCAAACACCTGGTGAGAAGCAGCTTAAGGGAGGAAGGACTTCTCTGGGCTGTGGTCTGAGGGCATAGTCCATCATGACAGGGGAGACATAAGCAGGAGTAGCTCATGACAAGTGATGGCACCTCTGCAGACCAGGAAGCAGAGAGGTGGCCAGAAGCTAGGCTGGACTACAACCCTTAATTACTAAACCCTACAACCCAAAGATTCCATAACCTCCCAAAACAGTAGCACCAGAAAAGCTGAGGATGCGAGGCACATTTCTCATTCAAACCACATGAAATTTTTTTTTTAAATATTGCTTTTTTTTTTTTTGGCCTTTCTCTTGTAGCGTGTTTTCTTCTAATTATGCTAATATGTACCCTTTAATTGTACGGTTCTCAATCTGGCTCTTATCCCCTTTAGGGGTGTGAATGACCCTTTCACAGGGGTTACATATCTGATATCCTGCATATCAGATATTTGCATTATGGTTCATAACAATGGCAGAATTACAGTTATGGGGTAGCAACGAAATAATTTTATAGTTAGGGGTCACTATGACATGAGGAACTGTATTGAAGGGTCCCAGCATTAGGAAGGTTGGGAACCACTGGTCTAATTCTTGAACATGGTTATAATACATATGCAAGAAAATTCTCATCTTCTAGTTTCATCTCTTTCTCCCTCTCTTTTTCTTCCTCTCGTTGTTTCTTTCTCTCTTTGTTTCTTTTTCTCTTTCTTCCTCCCTCAGCCCTCCCCCTCCCCCCCTCTTGTCCTCTTATATTGTTGATGATTTTTACAGTTTGGAGGCAGGGGCACAGGTGTGATGGCCTTTCTCTATATAGCCCAAGCCTGGATGTTAGACGGCCACCATGTCTGGTGCCTTATGTTATTATTTCTTATTCTCATTCATCACCCTCATCCCCACCCCCTCCCTCCCTTCCTTTCTTTCTTCCTTCCTTTTTTTTTTTTTAAAGACAGGGTTTCTCTGTAGCTTTGGAGCCTATCTTGGAAGACCAGGCTGGCCTTCAACTCACAGAGTTCTGCCTGTCTCTGACTTCCAAGTGCTGGGATTAAAGGCGTGTGCCACCACCGCCCAGCTCCTCTTCTTATTCCTGTTCTTCTTACATTATTTTGTGTTTTTGGGTGTTTTGTTTGTATGCCATATTCATGCAGTGCCCTCAGACCTGAAGAGGAGGACCCTGTAGCCAGTAGTTTCTCCAGTCCTGTCTGGTCCTGGTCCCGCAGCTGCTTATAAAAATAACCACTCAGAGGCTTAATATAATTGTAAATTCTGCGGCCTATTGGCTCAGGCTTCTGGCTAGCTAGCTTTTACAACTTAACTCAGCCCATTTCTGGAGACTCTCCTTTCTCCTTTCACTAGCTCTCTTGGATTTTCCCGCCTGGCTCCATCCTGCCCTGCCACAGGCCAATGCAGCTTTATTTATCAACTAGTCAGAGCAACACATATTCTCAGCATACAAAAAGATATCCACAGCGGGACCCCTTGGGACAAGTTACAGATGGTTGTGAACTGCCACATGGGTGTTAGGGATTGAATCTAGGTCTTCTGGAAGGGCAGCTGGTGCTCTTAACCATTAAGTCATTACTTTTCATTTTTTTTTTATATCCTTCAGGACATTTGGCATACATTCTGACACTATGTCTCTTATAGAAAATTTTCTCTGCAGAAATGTAGGGGGTTATAAACATGTATATATTCATTTATATTCTTTATTTAAAAAAAATATAATATTGGCTGGAAAATTGGCTCAGGGTAGGAGTACTTGTTCTTGCAGAGGACCCAGGTTTGATTCCCAGCACCAACATGGTGATTCACAACCATCTGTAATTTCAGTTCTAGGGGATCCAGTGCCCTCTCTGACTTCTGCAGGTATCAGGCACACACGTGGTGCATAGACATACATGCAGGCAAAATATTCATATACATAAAATAATAAAATAAAAATCTAAAAAATTATACTTACTGTGTTAGTTACTTTTATATTGCTATGATAAGACATTATGACTAAGGCAACCTCACTGTTTCAGAGACAGGGACTATGGCAGCAGGCAGGCAAGTGCAGGAGCAGTAGCTGAGAGTTCACATCCTTTCCACAAGTAGGAGGCAGAAAGAGCTAACTGGGAATTGTGTGCACTTCTTTTTTTTGGGGGGGGGGGTCCTGAGACAAGGTTTCTCTCTGTAGCTTTGGAGCCTATCCTGGAACTTGATTTGTAGACCAGGCTGGCCTCGAACTCACAGAGATCTGCCTGCCTCTGCCTCCTGAGTGCTGGGATTAAAGGCATGTGCAACTACCACCTGGCGGTGTGCACTTCTGAAATCTCAAAGATCATCACCTAATGACATACTTTCTTCAATAAGGCCACACCTCCTAATCCTTCACAAATAGTTTCACCAACTGGGCACTGTGTATTCAAATATAGGAGTCTATGGGGGCTATTCTCATTCAAGCTACCACATTCCTTTTCTATATTTTTTATTCCCCCTTTAAAAACTTAATATCTTTGGTTTCATTAAATGTAAGAATATGATTTTTTCCAGGGTTTTTGTTTGTTTGTTTTTGATAGCCATTGTTCATTTAACTTGATTGGTTCTTTCCAGTCAGTTGTTCTTACTCTAGACTAGTAGAATGAATACTCTTTTTGGGGTATTTTTTATTCATTCATTCATTCATTCATTCATTCATTCATTCATTTATTTATTTATTTTTAAGGCAGGATCTCTTTATGTTGCCCTGGCTGTCCTGGAACTCACTATGTAGACCAGACTTGCTTCAGACTCACAAAGATAACTGCCTCTGTCTTCTGAGTGGTGGGATTAATGCTCCACCACATCCAGCTTCTTGGTATATTTTCTTGTATTAATTAACAGTTTTCTTATTCTTTAGATACCAAGTGAGTATTCAACAATTTGATAATAACTATGTGGAGATAATGTAGACTTCATAGCTTAAGGGCTCAAACCCACAAAAAAGTCCCTCTTCTAACCCTTCAGACACAGTGGTAAATTCTGAGCAATCTTTAGATCTGACCAAGCTGCTATAACTAAGGAGTGCTTACCACTTCTTTGTAAAGTTAATTTTCAAGAATGGATCACAGAAAATAGTTTCCTTATTTTTTTTTATTAAAAAATATTTCATACAGTGTATTTTGATCATGTTTTTTCTCTTTCCCCCAATATCTTCCAGATCCTCCCCACTTCCCTAACTCACACAAGTTTATGTTCTTTTTCTTTCACTCTTTCAAAAAACAAAAAAAGAAAAAGGAAGAAAAAAACAAGAAACACAAACTTCTCAAAACCACAAAAACAAAAATCCAAACACGCAAAAGTATATTAAGACAAAAAAAAAGTCATAAATAATGTAAAATAAAACAAAAATTGACAAAATTATCATTGAGTTCATTTTATGTTAGTCATCTACTCCTGGGTTTGAGGCCTACCCTGAAGTGTGGTTAATTTACCCAATGAGACAGATTTTTCTCTTTGACAGTGGGTATCAATTGCAGATAGCTTCTTGGTAGGACCCTGTGTCCACTCTAACATGAATCTTTTTTTTTTTTTTAATTTTTTTATTTTTATTTTGCAATACAATTCAGTTCCACACATCAGCCACGGACTCCCCTGTTCTCCCCCCTCCCGCCCCCCCTCACCTTCCCCTCAGCCCACCCCCCACTCCCACCTCCTCCAGGGCAAAGCCTCCCCGGCGGACTGAGATCAACCTGGTAGACTCAGTCCAGGTAGGTCCAGTCCCCTCCTCCCAGGCCGAGCCAAGCGATCCTGCATAGGCCCCCAGGTTTCAAACAGCCAACTCATGCAATGAGCACAGGACCCGGTCCCACTGCCTGGATGCCTCCCAAACAGATCAAGCCAATCAACTGTCTCACCCATTCGGAGGGCCTGATCCAGTGGGGACCCCTCAGCCATTGGTTCATAGTTCATGTGCTTCCATTCGTTTGGCTATTTGTCCCTGTGCTTTATCCAACCTTGGTCTCAACAATTCTCGCTCATATAAACCCTCCTCATTCTCGCTAATTGGACTCCCAGAGATCCACCCGGGGCCTAACCATGGATCTCTGCATCCAGATCCCTCAGTAATTGGATGAGGTTTCTAGCACGACAATTAGGGTGTTTGGCCATCCCATCACCAGAGTAGGTCAGTTCGGGCTGTCTCTCGACCATTGCCAGCAGTCTGTTGTGTGGGTATCTTTGTGGATTTCTGTGGGCCTCTCTAGCACTTTGCTTCTTCCTATTCTCATGTGGTCTTCATTTACCATTGTCTCCTACTCCTTGTTCTCCCTCTCTGTTGTTGATCCAGCTGGGATCTCCCGCTCCCCCAAGCTCTCCCTCCCTCGACCCTCGCCCTTCACTACCCCCACTCATGTCCAGGCTGTTCATGTAGATCTCATTCCATTTCTCTGTCATTGGGCGATCCCTGTGTCTTTCCTGGGGTCCTGTTTTCCAGGTAGCCTCCCTGGTGATGTGAGTAGCAGTCCATTCATCCCCGTTCCACATCTAGTATCTTCCTATGAGTGAGTACATACCATGTTTGTCTTTCTGAGTCTGGGTTACCTCACTCAGGATGATTTTTTCTAGATCCATCCATTTGTCTGTAAACCTCATGATGTCATTGTTTTTCTCTGCTGAGTAGTATTCCATTGTGTATATCTAACATGAATCTTAAACGGTCTTATTAATAAAAAAAACCTCAGTGCCAGCTATTGGGGTAAATTCTGAAAGATCAGAGAGACAGAACAAGCCACAGCTAACCTCATCTCACCAACTTCTCAGCCGATCCTATTTCCTCAAACTGGCCTCAAACTGGAAGCCTCTGAGTCCTCATCCAAATGGATCTTAGCTGAACTACTGCTAAAAGCCTAAAAGCTTAAAAGCCTCTAGTTCCTGGTTCTCACACCTTATATGACTTTCTGCTTCCTGCCATCACTTCCTGGGATTAAAGGCATGTGTTTTTCCCAAGCAAGACATGAGATCTCAAGTGCTGAGGTTAAAGGTGTGTGTCACCATGCTTGGCTCTTTCTAGTGTGGCCTTGAACTCACAGAGATCTGGATGGATCTCTGCCTCCGGAATGCCAGGATTAAAGGCATGTGCTACCACTGCCTGACCTATATGTTTAATATAGTGGCTGTTCAGTTCTCTGACCCCCAGATAAGTTTATCGGGGTGCACAATATATCAACCACACTTCCCCTTTTTTTGTTTAAAATAAAAAAGTTATAACTAATATAAGAAAAAGTATATACAAGAAGTATGTACAATATATACAGTCAAGAATTACATTAACAATGTCTAGTCCATTAACATTTGACAGATTCAGACAAAAAACTCCATTGTATACATTAACAGTGTCCAGTCCATTAACATTTGACAAATTCAGACAAAAAATTTCATTACTTGTTCTATTTAAAATAAGTAGTTCCTTTTTAAAAGTAGATTCAGTAATCTACCTTTTATCTTATTATATACATATTCTCTCTTTCTTTCTGAGTAGGTTAAAAAAAATCTGCCTTTTATCCTATCATTCCACTTTCCCCTCTCACTGCTGGGACACTGTTTGACTTGAGCTGTGCTTGTCTTGTGCATGCCACCACAGGTTGCTCTGAGTTCATATGTGCATCAGTCCTGTTATGTCTGGAAGATAGAATTTCACTGGACTCTTCCATTACTTCTGGCTCTTTAAAATCTTTCCATGTCCTCTTTTGCATAGATCCTTGAGCCTTGGGTAGATGGGTTTGATGAAAACATCCCATTTAGGACTGAGTACTCCAGAGTCTTCGTGCATATTGTTCAGTTGTGGGTCTCTGTTAACTCTCATCTACTGCAAGAAGATGTTTCTCTAATGATGATTAAGCAAGGCTCTGATCTATGGGTATAGCAGTATATCATTAGGAGTCATTTTATTGCTATTCCTTTAGCAAAATGATGCTGGTAGGTTTTCCCCTAGGCCTGTGACCTATCTAGTCTCAGGTTTTTGGCCATTTTAGCAGTGCCAGGTATGGGTTACATCTCATGGACTGGGCTTTAAATCCAATCAGAAAGTGGTTGGTTACTCCAATAATATATGTGCCAATATTGCACCACTCTGTCTTGCAGGCAGGTCACTGTTGTAGGTCACAGGGTTTGTAGCTGGGTGATGTTGATGATTACCTTTCTCCTTTGATAACCTGCAGAATACCTTCCAGTACCATGAATGCCAGTCAGTAGAGGTAAAGCTTCTAGTTAGGCACTAGCTTGTTGTCTCCTTGTTCATTGATGTAAGTAAGTGTTGTCTTCATCAATAAAGCCTTACCATCAGGTTGCCAACAGTCTTGGCAATAGCCTATGAGGTTTGGGGGTTTCTGTGGGGCCCTTTTGGCCAACGACTCAACAAGAGGCAACCCATTCCTGGCACTGGAGGCTTTACTGATAGCATAAGATGTCTAGTTGGGGCATTGTCTCCCTTATTTGGTGACTCATATATGAATGTATTTTAAGAAGCTTTTATAGTAACAGGATTCCATATGGTTTTTCAGTGGTCTTTGTTGTTAGTTATCTTCACCAATTTCCCTTCTTTACCCTTCTCTCCCATCCCCTTCCCTATTTAACCTTTCCATTCTACTTTCCCCCTTGTCCCTCCATAACACTGTATTCTATTTCCTCTTCTTTGAGACCCTCTCCTCCCTATTAGTCCCTTACTGGGTACCTAACCTCTGTGGTTTTTTGGATTGTAGCACATATATTGAAAGCTTAAAAGTTAATATAGACATGTAAGAGAAAATATACAATATTTGTCTTTTTCAGTTTGGGTTACCTCACTTAGGATGATTTTTTTTTCTAGCTCCATCCATTTATCTGCAGATTTCACAATTAAATTTTTCTTAATGACTGAATAAAATCCATTGTATAAATGTACTACATTTTCATTATTCATTCATCAGTTGAAGGACATCTAAGCTATTTCTACTTTCTGGATATTATGAATAGAGCAGTAATGAACATGGATGAGCAAGTATCTCTGTAGTGGGATACAGAGTCCTTTGGGTATATGCTCTAGAGTGGTATAGCTGGATTTTGAGGTAGATTGATTCCCAGCTTCCAGAGGAACTGCCACACTGATTTCCATAGTGACTATATCAGTTTGTACTTGCACCAGCAGTGAATATGTGTTTCTTTCCCCCACACTCATACAATATTTTACTTATTTTCATTGGTGCAGGGAACAAATCCATATATCCCTTAAGCATGATAAGCAAACATTTTACCTTTTAGCCATACCCTGAGCCCTACAGTTTACTTACTAATACCAGTTTATTTTAAAGGATACAACTTGGGAACAGCTAAATGGAAGAGATGCAAAGGACAGATGGGAGCACCGAGCTTCCATGCCCTTTATGTCTCACCTCTGCACCACTTCCATGTGCTAACCACCTGTGGATGCTCACCAGATTTCACTGTCTATGATAATGAAATGACTAAACATGGGACCCTTAAGACAGCTTCAAGTTGGGCTGATCATCAGAAAGACCAAGTGACTAAGGGCTGAAATTCCATCTCCAAAGATCAGGGATTGTAAAATGAATTTTGAACTCTATAAAAACGTTAAACAGTCCCTGATCAACCCATCCTAAGGCTGTATGGGGGTCCCATGTTCAGTCATCTCTTTATAGACTTTGGTGTGATTAGAATTGGTCTCTTTAATAGGAATGAGGACACTCCTATCATTCAGGAGATCCCAGAGTTTTAAGGGCTTTGTCACAGGAAATGGAGATAAAGGCCATTTTGCAATCTATTGTACTGGAGGTCATTTCATTATGTGCAAGCATGCATAAGAATTCTAGAAGAGGAATTCTTGTGCTAGAAGCCACTGCCACTGCCACTGATTCTTTTGATCAGTTTTCCTAAGCAGATATTATACCAATTTATTCGTGTCACAGATGAGTATAATGACTGTGGTGCAAATTTGTGATGTGTTTTAAACAAGATTCCTTCCTCTTCTACTATTCAAAACATGCTTGAGAAGATAAGTTGTAACAGCACACTTTCGTTATAAAGATCATGGAGTAGAGATTCTGGTGTGTGCATACTTCTGTAGCAATTATGGAAGAGTTTAGTAATGATAGTTAAGTTGTTGCCATTTATCCACATTTCCTGCAGCTCAAGCATTGTGCTGACTTTATGTTATAATCTCTGATCCTTAAAACAGTTTCACAAGATAGTCAGAATTTATAATTCAATTTAGTTTTATTTTTATAGTCCCACCTGTCCTGGTGGGACTTACACTCACACACACTATCTGTCTGTCTGTCTGTCTATCTACCTACCTACCTACCTAAATTTTTTTCCCCAAATACACAAATTGTGTGACACATTCCTTGTTTTGTGTACTGTTTTTGTAATACTAAAAGAAATCATTTAAAATTTGGATCCTTTTAACTTCTTTTTCTGTCCCAATTTGCAGACAGTTCAACTTACGAATGAAGAGGGACACTTCCCTTTTTAGTGATGAATTTAAAGTAGAAACATCAAATAAAGTACTTGATTATGATACCTCTCATATTTACACTGGACATATTTATGGTAAGTTGGACTTTTATCTGACATTTGATGTTTTTTTCTACAAAAGGGAGTATATATTATAAATATAGGCAGATATTTCAGAAAAGGTTGCGTAAATCCTGAGGAGAGGGAAGAAAGTGGCAGAGAAAGAATGTCTTGTTATTTGACTCTAGAGTGTCAAGAATTTTAGAAGAGTCTCAGAACCTTAAGAATCAAGGTTGCCAATCTGTTGGCCAGGGACCTTTTCCCTAGAGATCTAGAAAAGACTGAGAAAGCAGTCCACTGGCTCTCTAGTCCCTTGTTCAACTTTGTACCTCGGGATGAATTCTGGACAGGAGTCATGCACTGAGGAGAAAGGGAAGAAGAGATTGGCATCTGATTCCAGGTGGCTGTCACTGCAGTACTTAATCACAAGGTAGTCTGGGGGACTCTGTCCCCTGAGAAACCCATACTGTCCTTTCCCTAAGTACTTCTGTTCTTAATGCCCCTTGCTCTAATAAACCCTGTTAAAACTTATCTTAATGGATTTCCAACTTTGTTAAAACAAAACCAGAGGAAACCCAAGATGGCCCTGGCTGTCAATGTACATCTTCCTACCCAGCCCGCTGTAGACTGGCCTACCAGTGCATCAGAGGCGCAAGCCCCAGAAGAGATGAGAGCTCTGTGTAGTCACCTGTCATGCCTGCCTTGGAGCCCGATATGCCCATGCCCCAGGCATGTAGGGAATTTTGTGGGGTTTTTAAATTTAATTAATTAGTTTAGTTAAATTAATGAATTTTTTTCTGCTTTCAAAACAAAACCTGAGGAGGTAGAGCAGATTATCTAGGGCAATGATCTTTGAAAATGAAGTCATCTATGGACTCACTTTACATGATGTTTAATAGTGAATTATGTGATGTGCCACTTCTGAAATCTATAACACTTTGACTCTTGGTGCTTCCAAGTGGTAAGAGTTTCCAATTGTTTTAGCCTCTTGTTTGTTTGTTTTTGAGACAATATTTTGCTCTGTAGTGTAGGCTAGCCTGGAATTAGCAATCCATATACCTCTGCTTCCTAAGGATAGGATTGCAAGCATGTACCCCCACATTCAGACTTTTCAAAAATTTTTAATGATTTTTAGAACATTCTAATTTTCCAAGGAAGAAATTAGCGTGACTTCCGAGTTTATTAAGAAAAGAAAGAAAGAAAGAACAAAAGAAAGAGAAGAAAAAAATTGGAAAAACCTGAAAGGAAACTGGCAGTAGAGATCATTTTAGCCCGAAACAATCTAACAAAGTCACCTAAGAAAAATTTCCCAGGCCCTTCCTTCCTAAAATCCATGTGTTTTTCTTGACACTTGCAACAAATAGCTCTTACCAGTTTAAAAAGTTGCTGGGAGGCACAGGTACATACTTAGCCCAACAGGAAGTTCATCTGGCAGCAAAGTGGGACAAACAGACAGGGAGGTCATAAAGAGGCTAACATAATTCAGTCTGCTAGGCTATTATAACTCTACATTAATAATTACTAAAGACAGTCCTCAGTTATTACGTCAGAGTGGTCAAAAATTTCCTCCAGTAAATGAGTTTTTTTTTTGCTCAAAATCATAACATTTTGAAAAATTAAATGCTTAAAGAAGAGCTTTTAATTTTTTATTATACTAGATAAATGAGGCTTTTTTTGGTTTTTTTTTTTGTTTTTGTTTTTGTTTTTTTCGAGACAGGGTTTCTCTGTGTAGCTTTGCACCTTTCCTGGATCTCGCTCTCTAGACCAGGCTGGCCTCGAACTCACAAAGATCCACCTGCCTCTGCCTCCCGAGTTCTGGGATTAAAGGTGTGTGCCACCACCACCCAGCGTAAATGAGGCATTTTTATATTTAACTTACCTATAAACTAACCCAAGTTACTGAATTTTATGTTGTTTTTTTTTTTCAGTTTTTTAATTGTAGCCAAAGGAAAGTATTTTCTGGCTGTTTTTAGTGTTCTCCTCTTTTCTTCATCGCTTGTCTTACTGGGCAAACTGCCCTTTTTGGTAGGTGATGGTCATAAAGAGTAAAAATATAAGTAAGTTTGTAGAGAAAGATGGGGTGGATTTGATGGCACACACCTGTGATTCTGGTACTCTGGAAGCATAGGCAAGATGAGCATGAGTCCAGGACCAGCCAGGTCTACATAGCAAGACATTCTCAAACAAAACACAAAACAAAACAAAATATAGATCTTATTTTCAGTTTGTGATTAATTGAAAATCAACTAATGTTAATCTGTAACTTAGAAATTGTGAAAGACTGGGTCTTGGGTATTTCACGTGGGTGGAGTATATACTTAGCATGCACTCAAAACTAAAGAAGAGCCTGTGAGTTGAGTCCAGTCTTGTCTTCCATTTCTCTCTCTCTCCATTCTCCACTGCCCTTCCGCTTCCTCTTCCTTCCCTCCCCTCCCTTCCTTTTTCTGCTCTTCCCTCTTCTCTACTTTCCTCTCCTCTCTCTTTCCTTTCAGCTGTCTTCCCTTCCTTCCTTTTCTCTCCCTCCTCTCCCTGTAAGCTTGGGATTGAGCCCAGGGAAATTTTTTTTTAGTGAGAGATGAATTTTTAAACAGTAAAATTTTGGGTTTTGTTGTTATTGAAGACAAAAGCCTTATGAATAGTGTTCAGGCTGATTTCAAGTTCTGTCCCAGTCTCATACCCAGCTTTGATCAACTTAACTTTAAATCTCCTCTTTAAAGGCACGAGCCTGCAGTCTCAGCTACTTGGGAGGTTGAAGTAGGGGGAGGCTGAGGCCAAGCTAAGCAGCATCACCAAGATGCTATCTCTAAACGAAACCAGAATGGCTGGTGGTGCTGTAGACATGGCTCAGAGGTAGAATGCTTGCCTAGCACGTGGGAGCTCCTGGACTCAGAACCCTCAGAGCAAACAAAGTGCAGCAAAGCAAAACTCTATGCTTAGAGTTTGTGACTATATTTAAATAGAACTAAAAATACTCCCCTTTTTGCTGTTATTTCTCTCATTAGAGAATAGTGAGATAGTATTACAAATCTGTCCAGTGCCTTTTTTTTTTCCCCCTTGAGACAAGGTTTCTCTGTGTAGCTTTGCGCCTTTCCTGGAACTTACTTACTCTGTAGCCCAGGCTGGCCTTGAACTCACAGAGATCTGCCTGCCTCTGCCTCCTGAATGCTGGGATTAAAGATGTGCGCCACCACTGCCCGGCTCCAATACCTTTTTTGTTTTTAATTTAAAGACAAAATGTGACTCATCTTCCAGGCTGGCTTAATTCTCAGTATGTAGTACATTGTCATCTTGAAATTGCAGGTTCCTCTTGCCTCAGGTTCCTGAGCACTGGTACTATAGTCATGAGACACTACATCTGGCTTCTTTGTCCAGACAAATGTAAGATCTATAGGAGGCAATGAGGCCAAAAAACTGTAGTGTCAAGTTGGAAAGGACCTTTTCACTTGTGGTAAATTAGGAAAAGTTTCAAAAGGTACTTTGAGTATCTTTATTCTGGAAATACATAGTTTATTAGAGGATCTGTTTGCTTTTTAAAAGTGTAAGTTAATGTAATGATTATTGAATTACCACTATCTGCATGTGCTAGATGCTAGGCACATGACTGTCAGTATGACAGATGTTTCATTTTCATTGTTGTGTAAGTAATTGTCTATCTGTTTTAATTAAATACTGATTGCTATTCATACCTCAAATTTTATGTGAAAATTAATTTCCCAGTACATTTGTACTCAGGATATTTATAAAACAAACAAACAAACAAACAAAGAATGGCTTTTTTTTTTTTTGAAGGAAAATGTGCAAGTTAAAATTTCAAGAATTTGTTGCTTTCATCAATAGGTGAAGAAGGAAGCTTTAGTCATGGGTCTGTCATTGATGGAAGATTTGAAGGTTTCATCCAGACTCGTGGTGGCACATTTTATATTGAGCCAGCAGAGAGATATATTAAAGACCGAATCCTGCCGTTTCACTCTGTTATTTATCATGAAGATGATATAAGTAAGTACTCACGTTTTATATCAGGTGGTCTTTGCAAAGGCTTAGGAATCCTTCTAACTATATGGAGACAAGTGTAGCCTGGGCTGTTTTCTTTCCTAAGCTTATTCAGCTTAAACAACCAGAGTTTAATAAGTAAAGTCTCCATTTAGTAAATAATGGGTCTGTATGGTATAGCAGTTGTCAGCACAGGCCAGTCATACTCTGTTGGTATAAAACAACTGATTCTTTTTGAACTGTGAGTCAACCAAATCCACTTGAACTGGAAATCTAAGTTTTGGTATCAACCATTCTGCTTAATTACAATGTCTTATGTCTGTGGCTTGCTGAAAGGACAACAATGTCGTATCTTTTTATATCAATTTCTGTATGAATATTTGTGTAATGTTATAGGATTTTTCTAATTTCTAAATCCACTGAGTACTTCTTTGTAGAGTCTTAAAACAGTGACTTGACCACAGCTTGGTAGGACTCCAGGCTTACTATGGATTTTTTGGGATAATTCTTTTTCTGTGTTTAAGGATAGAAAATTCATTTAGACTTTATGTTTTACTTCTGTCATTATCTATGTTTCTATGGTTATCCAGTCATGAGAATGTGACTAATGAAAATAACACAGAAACACATTCCTGTAGTTTCTATGCATCTTGAATACTTTTCTTTCTCTTTAATTGTAGCTAGGCTAGTTTCTCTAGTTTCGCCTGTTTTCCTGACTTGGCAGCTTCCTCCTGGTTTCATTTTCTTGTCTACAGATAGGAATTTCTTACCGGTATTTCATTCTCATGCTTAGTAATATACTAGCAAATGTGAACTATTTTGCTTTTTTGCCCCATTAGCTCTGACAGTTTCTGTACTTCCATGGACCCAACTGCTTGTTGATTCTGATGGTGAACTACTGTGGGAGAGTAGCCCAAGTTTACTTAGGGATGTGTTTATAACTGTTGTTGCTTGCTATCTCTTGCATTTATTAAGGCTGTCTGCTTGTGTTTTTAGTCATCCTTATTTGATGATATCTTTCCACTTCACCTCCTGGTATTTCAAGCCCTTATTATTTTTCTTTTGGCTGCCAAGCTACAGTCCTCCTCCTTAAGTAGGAATGTGGATTCCTTTGCTTTCCTTTCTGCTGACAGAATTTTCCTTCACTGGCCTTGTGCTTTTCCTTGAAATTTTCTGACTAGTTTGATCTTCTTGCAGTTTTATCTCCACTGTTACAATACAGGTCCTGTGGTTTTTGCTTCTTTAATATTCAAGTAACACGTATCTGTGAAGTAGACCTTGATAAATTCCTAATAAAATGTTGAAATCTGTTCCCTAGCAAGTGTCCTCAGACTCAAGCTAGGCTTTCTGGAGAAGGAGGTTGAGAAGAGTAATTGGAGAGGTTACTGTTTCTCCCTGTGTTGCTGTGACTTCTGCTGCATGTGCTTCACTCTTGCTGTTAGCGTCTTTGCTGTGGTTTTGTGCTGCTTATGACTCCTGGGATGTCTTCTCCCTCCTGTTTTTCCCTCCTGTAGATCTCTGGGTGTGCATATGTTCTATGTTTTTCTTTACATTCATATTTACCCCTTGTTAGGTCTCATCGTTTACGTCAGCATTTCTTAGTAGACACCAGTAGTGGTATTCAGATGCAAAGGTAGTTATGTTTAAGATGATTTTGCTTATAACTGCTCTGTTAAGTGGAAATGTGCTGTTGTCAAGAACATATAGGAAGCAAAAGTTTATAAAAAATGTTTTGTTAGAATAAAACAAATAGGTTGTGTTATAACATTTTCATACAGTATATTTTAAACTTTATTCATATTAAAAATAGGGCTGTTGGGACAAGAGAGATGGTTTAGTGGATAAAAGTGATTGCAGCACAAGTGTGAAGACTATCCCATTTCCCACATAAAAGCCAGACAGGTGTAACAACAGCATTTGGGAGGTAGAGATGGGATCCCCAGAACAAGCTGGCTAGGGAGACTATCCAGAATTGGCGAGCCCAAGGTTCACCAAGAGACTTTGACCCATAAATAAAGTGGAGAGCAATCAGGGAGACACCCAGTATTCAGTTTTGGCTTTGACATACACCTGCACACATGTGCAACCCCTCCCCCCAACATGTGTATCACACACAGTGTAAACCACCTCTAGCAAGCATGCCAAACAAAAGTAGGGGGTTGGACTTACTTGTCTTGCAAACTGTAGTTTACCTACTCCCGCTCTAGGGGGTGGACATTAAGTTTATTTTTAATTGACCGTTTAAACTCTGGGTGTTGGTGATCCTAAAAGAAGCAGCATTAGTAAGAAGGGTAGTTGTTGTTTAATGTTGCTTGGCACTGTATAAAATTCTTTGTGTGTGTGTTAATTACTTCATCTTGTGAGGTATAGGCAAACATATTATTCCTACTTTATAGGTGAGGAAAGGAAAACTTGGAATCTTATGTGACTTGTGGACACCATCTTCTGTGCCATGTGCCCATGGGAAGAAACTGTAAATCCTCATTACCTTTCACTACTAGGATTTCTGGGGCTTTTCTGAAATCTGCACGCCTTCCCAAAATTACACATTTTCATCTATTGCTGTGTTAGACCAAATTCTGTCCTTGGGTTTTTCTTTTCTTTTTAACTAATGAAAAGAAAGGGTATGTTCTTTAATTATTATTTATTATTATATTATTTCACATAATTAGCTTAGTGCCAATAATTTATTTTCACAACTGAAGTGTTATATGATTGTTTATATACTGTGGTTATGTATAAGTGAAATTATATAAAGTTTCTGATCAGAATTTAGCTATACTTTCTAAATACTGTTTTTTGGACCTCTTGGCATAAATGTGTAAATCCATGTGGAAAATAATGTTGTTGTCTGGAGAACATTAGGTGATGCTTTTTCAGCAGAAACACTGAGCAGCCTCTCCAGGTGCTTAGATACACACCTGGATGTGATGCTGCTCACTACATACAGGTGCCAGCATAGAGGTCATATGTGCTCAGTTCTGTATTGTAGCAGTAAGAAACACTCTCTCCTAGGATTACAGTTGTGACAAGGTACAAATGCCACTTAGTTCTCTGCCTGCTAGCACAGTTTATTTTGAAGAAACAACAAAACCACTGTCTAGTAAACTCTAATAGTAATTTTGATATGTGTAGATCTTAGGAATGCCTATTTCCCCTTGAAGCCTTCCATATACTCTGAGGAAAAGGTTTAAGTCACTTTTTCCTGCTATACTTTCATAAAAATACTTAAACTCTGAATTAAAAAAAAAAAAACCCTCTTAATTAAACATAGAAAGCTATGAGAATATGTTTGGTTTATTCTTTTCATTTAGATTTATTGTTTATTATTTATTTTCCTGTGTATGGAAAATTGCCTGTGTCTCCTAGGAATGTAGGTGTCCCTGCTCTTAGCATGTGTTAGCTATAGCTGTATGTGTCTCTCCTTTTTCTTGTCTTTCAGTCAGAAGGCACATAATTTGATGAACTTAAAAATTAAGGTTACTTAAAACTGTTTTACCATTTCAAGATGGAGACTTCATTTTTGTAGAAACCTTACTTGTGGAGGCTTCAGTGTGTTCCTTTTAATACCTTTAAACTATCAATTAGAAGCTGGATGTAGTGACACATCATGCCTGTCATCTCCGCAGATGCTAGATGGAGGCAGGAGAATCAGAATTCAAAGTCATCTTCTGCTATGTAGCAAGTTCAAGACCAGCCCAGGCTACATGAAAACATGTCTCAAACAACAAGCAAACAATCTGGAAAGCAAGTAAACAAAAATTAGTTAATACATATTTTTTTTTGAAATTGTTGGCATAACTGAGTTTCGTTGGTTACTAAAGCTTTCCAGCTCTTTTGTGTCACCGTGAGATGGTGGTATCACTGGAGAAAGAATTGAATTGGGGATTAGTAGCATTGTTGATATTTTATGATGTCAGATTATAATGTCACTTTTATAACATGAAATTTTGAAGATTGCCGTTAAAGTATTCTAGCCACACTTAGGGCCAGTGTGGAGTTTGGAAATCTATTTACATATATTAAGTTGTGGCAAGCTAAGATAGACAAGTGATGGGAAATAATGTTGTCTGAACTTTGTGTGCAAGGGTGCTAGTTACCTCTCTACTATACAATTTAATATATAGCTTTTCTTTTGTATTGGTTTTAAATATTGAATGTAGGCACAATAAAAATATTTGGAGCAAATATAAAAATTTAGAGATATTTTTAACTTTCAAAATATTTTATGCTTTCAGATAAATATATGTAATCATAGGCAAGTGTGATGGTTAGTGTTAGTTGTCAACTCGGGTTAGATAGATGGAGGTGCTTTCTTGTTGTGTGTATCCCCTCCCCCAATCCACCTCTGGGAAATATAAATTTCTCAAACCGTTTTACAGGTGGAAAAATCGAGAAAGCCAGGAAAAATGGCAGTTATTTTAAAAAGATAGCTAATTAGAAATCTAATTTACTTAAAAATTAGATCAAGAGAAGACAGGTGTATGAGGAACATATGTAATACCAACACATAGGTGATTTGAGTTATAAAGATTCCAAGTTTGAATCCAGCCTGTGTTTTATTGGGAGTTCTGGCCAGCCTGGGCAACAGAACCACACCCTGTCTCAAAAAAAAAACAATAAACAATAAAAACAACAAACAAAACTACAACACACAAACAAAAATTAGATTAAAAAAGACTTATTCAGTCAGAAACTATACAAGTAGAACTCGTTGAGAAAATTTTAGATCAAGACCTTTTCTGATTTGTTACCATCTATGTCTGTATATAGACATAGATTTTTATCTTTAATTATAAAATAAGGTATAGCTGCAGTGAACTATAATGCATCATTTCAGAAGCATAAGATGATTTAAAACCCTCAAAGATCTGTTATAAAACAACTCTAGGAAGTGACATTGAAATTTTTTTTCACAATAGTGTTTTACAGTATTTATTTTGCAAAAAGATTAAATTAGTGGGCATGGTGGCTCACATTCAGGAGCTGAGGCAGGAGGATTGTGAATTTAAGGCCAGACTGGACTACATAATGAGTTCCAGGTCAGTCACAGCTGTTGCATAAAAGAAATCCTGTTTCAAAAAACCAATGAGACTCTGCCTTGAATAAATAAACAACATCAACAAAAAGAACAGAAATTAATTTATTGTACAATCTAGATATTATAGTTGGGTGTAATTTCAAGTGTAGTTTTCAGTACAGTGTGGTGAAATGTTTGCGTATTTGATTTGTTAGAAGACTGAATTGAAAAGAACATAAATTTTTACAACAGTGTTCATTTTAAAAATCAGTATTTTCTTTTGGAATATTGGCAAATAAGTTAATGCAACTCTGGAAGGTATTGACACACATTGGTTAAACCATTCTGGCCTTTTTTTTTTTTTTTTTTTAAAGAACAGGTACCTTATATGTTCTAGGCAAGTTCTGCTAGATAACAGTTCCAGCCCAGCCTTAATTTTGAATGTGTCTTTTTTAATAGTCTGTAAAACAGTTAGAAATTTAAAAAACACTTTTTGGAGAAGCAAGTTAGAGATGGTAGATAATTCCTAGTTATTGTTGATGGGATGAAGGCCAACAGGAGGCTACTGAAATAGTGTTTTTGTAAAAATACATGTCTGCATGATAGATGTCTTTGAGAAAGAGCTATAGAAACCAGCTGCTGGCTGGAAAATTAAATTCAACTGTCTTGGTTTATGAATGTACAGGAAATATTGTCTTAAAAAATGCACCTTGAAGGCGAATTCTCACTTAGTAAAAGAATGTACATCAGGTTGATGGTGCAAACCTTTAACCCCAGCACTCGGGAGGCAGAGGCAGGCAGATCTCTGTGAGTTTGAGGCCAGCCTGGTTTACAAAGTGAGTTCCAGGACAACCAGGGCTGTTACAGAAAAGAAATCCTGTACCAAAAAAAAAACAAAAAAGGAAAAAAAAAATCAAAAAACTGATATAACTTAAACAACGAGGGTGGAACAAACCCAGGAATCTTTAGTTGGCTATAGAAATCCTGGGGATTTGAGCCTTAGGACAAGAGGTCTCCCCTAGACTGCCAGAGAAAAGAGTTTGATTACAGAAACTGTTACTTGATTGCAACAATATTTCTTTTTACTTGGTACAGCTTGGGAACTTGAGAGAAAAACCAAACCAAACAAACAATAAAACCCATTCACCAAACATTGGCTTTGTCTTGGAGGCATCCACTTACTACTGTGGACAGGTGTGCCATTCCAAGTAGTATAGATGGACATAATCAATGGGTTGGAGTATTCCTCATGCATTTCAGTTGTAAGTTTTGCAATTCATAGGTTCTATGTTAGTTTTGTGTTGCTACTTCAAATTAAAAAAATAAACTTTTAGAGGAAGGATTTAGTTGTCTTATGTTCTGGGGTTTTAGTCAATGGTTTGCTTGCCCTGTTTCTTTGGGCCTCTGGTGGCAACAATGAATGTATCACGATGGGGAGTCTGGTGAATACTTTTCACCTATGTCCTCCGGGAATCCAGAGAAAGAGACGGGAAAGGGCCTAGATCCCTTATTTTCTTCAGTGTTTGCTTCTAGTGACCCAATTCCTGCTAGTTTGTTCCACTGCCTTTGAGCACAATAGGTAGTCAGGCCTTCAGCTAATACTACTTCATTAACAGGTATAATGATTACTTTTTAATTGATATTATTTAAATGGCTGATTGTCTCTTTAGGTCCTGGTATATAGTAGTGAATACTGCAAAGTTCCATCCTTTTGGACTGCAGTCTAGAGATTCTGTTTATAATTGGTCACAATACAACAACATTTGTCCTGTTGCTCTGACTCCCATGATCCCCTGCCTGCCAGAACTAACCCTTTGTTCCCAAAACCAGGCTAAAGAAGGACATGCTTGAGTTAGCTTTCTCACCTGTTTCCTGGAAGATGAATGTGATGTGTGTGCTGCTCTTTCCACCTTCCCCATACCTCCTAAACCAGGTCCGGGGTTGGGAATAGATCATAGGAGAAAAGGGGCCCTATCCACTGGAACTGAAAAGGAGAAGCCTTTGGAGTCCTTCCCTACCTTCACATTCTTCATCCTTTCTTCTCTTGGTCCTTGTTATTTGGGCAACTTTGGAATAAATGGAAGTTTTCTTAGTTAAGGAACATGCCCCGTGATAGGATAACAGTTTTCATATATTATCTGTCTGTGGAGTTACTGTATTTTAAATTCAGTTCATATTAAGGGTTGCATTATTTGATTGGATTTGTTGATCAATAGCTCTTTACCAGATTTTAGAACTGCTTTTGTCTATTAGAGAGTCATGGTGAAGACCCTAGACCATAACTGCATAGAGGTGCTGCTGCCCTAATGGTGGTGAAACTGCCAGAGTGTTTGGTGGCTGGTGGTACTGGGCAGATAATTCAAACTGTAAATAGCCTGCCTTAGTAGAGTGGATAATTGAGAGTCAACTACTTACTTCCTGTCTGAGGTGGTGCCACAGTGTATGTGTGTATGTGGTATTTATATTTGTGTTTCCTATAGAAAAACAAAAGCAGGAGGTTTGTATGCAGAGGAACTGGAGGAAAGGCAGGAGCTCTAAAGCCGATCTTTGTTTTAAACTGGCTAATGTTCTCCACTCATTGCTCATTCTTTTGAAAGAATCACTGTTTGGCCTTTTCAGGGAACCGCAGTGCATCCTATGATTTTGCATCTCAATGAGGGCTTATTCATTAGTTGAACAAAGGCTTTTTCTAGAAATGAGGATTATATTGTCAGTAATTTTAGAGAGAAAATGTCATTGTCCGTTTTTGTAGTTAATGTGGTGGCCAGGGAAAATGGTCTCTTAGAAATTTTAGAAGTATACAGAAAAACTTTTCTACTTGGCCTCCCTCTGCCCTTTTTCTGTCATGAGAATTTTATGCTGACAGAATTTGAAACATATAATAGTGTTTTGTTGCTTTGGAATTTTACTTTTATCCTAAGAAGTTTTCAGAATAATTTATGTCTTTATCTTATGTAAAATATAATTTACAAAGAAATAAAACACTAAATGTTTAAACACTAATCTTTGTTTAAAATTACAGTTTATTAAATAATTCCCTTATTGTTTTTCATTTTTTATATACATTGTTAACATTAGAAAGTTTTAGTCTTTTGACAAAAGTCTTTAAACATTAGAACAGTTATAATTTTTTTCCCACTGATTATTGAGGTCACTTTGCAGAGTTTGAGACGTTTGCAGGATCAGTTTTTTGGCCTGTACAAAATAAGGTCTGCCTGTTGCTAGCTATATGTGAGTGAAACTGAAAATGGACTTTGGAATAGGGCGGAGGTTCCAAGCTGTGTTGGGAAGTTAAGGCTGCTGCTATAAGTCATAGCTTTTGAATGAGAATAGTCCTGGTTACCAGGGGTATGGGGAAGGAGTTGAATTTAAAAGGGATTTGGTGTGGGAGTCAAGGGAATGAGATGGGGGACAAAGGAATTAAAGGTGAATGCAGTGAGTAATTATGACCCTTGATGGCATATAAAGTGAATAAGTAGGAGGAAAATGTCCTATGAGAGTACACAGGACAGAAGGCATTGGTGAATTAAAAGTTTTTTTTTTTTTTTTTTTTTAATGGCTGTTGGGTCTAGAGGGATTGTCTAGACAGGTAGTGATGGAAAGAAGATAGGATGCTGAAAGTTGAGGTTGTAAAGGGGTTATTAGTAATGAGAAGTTCAAAAGTAGAAATGTGGACTGGAGACAAGATCTAAATATACAGGAGTGGTCATCAACATCAGTGTTGTAGTTTCCAAGAATTATGATGGGTGATGTAAGTGAGAGTGAATTAAGATCTAAAAATAAGAAATCAAGGGAAGTGACTTTGAGGGGCTTCAGATTCCTGTGGTACATGGAATAGTCAGTCTATGGTATAGTCTAATGTTTTTTTTAAAAAAAAAAAGCCAGGCGGTGGTGGCGTACGCCTTTAATCCTAGCACTCGGGAGGCAGAGGCAGATGGATCTCTGTGAGTTCGAGGCCAGCCTGGTCTCCAAAGCGAGTTCCAGGAAAGGCGCAAAGCTACACAGAGAAACCCTGTCCCGAAAAACCAAAAAAAAAAAAAAAAAAAAAACCCAAAACAAAACAAAAAACTAATGCAAAGCAGAACGTGGTAGATAGCCCTGTGTGCTTATTGAAGTGTGTGTGTGTGGGGGGGAGGGCAGATAATTATCTTTCTACCAATAGGTTGCCCTTAACTGCA
Organism: Peromyscus californicus insignis; assembly: GCF_007827085.1. Lineage (NCBI taxonomy): Eukaryota > Metazoa > Chordata > Mammalia > Rodentia > Cricetidae > Peromyscus > Peromyscus californicus. The sequence goes on from NW_026294402.1 coordinate 65,668,782, forward strand.
TGATGAAGGTGAAGATGCTCTTGACCTTTGCCAGATGATGGACTTTAGAGGAGCTGATTTTATAAAAACATAGATACTCTTTTGATTATAGATAGTTGTAATCTTTCCACAGTGAAGTAGGGGCAAGGCAGTTTTATGCTAATTCTAGGCTGCCGTTTTACAGCAGGAGTGACAGCCTGTTGGTTCTGTTAAGTTTTTACTGACTTCCCCGCAATTCCTGCTGATGGTATCTCATATAGGCAGTATGATATACTCTGAACACTGGCACATACTTGACTACTATATGAAGATTAGAAATGCACTGTAGTATCAAGCATGTGTAATTGTACACAGTGTTACAAATAGATAATGTTTATGTATATAAATGTATTAACTCATATCTTTTATTAATAAAGAAGAAAGTAAAATGCCCAGTAGATATTATTTGTTAGATTATTTTAAGATTAATGATAAAATACCTAGTTTGCATCTATAACACTGTATTGTTAAAAACCAATGCTGGTCATAATCTCAGATGACACAGTCCCAGACACTGAAATATCCTCAAAGATCAAAATCCTTGAAGTCTAAAATAGCAAAATTTATATAAATGAGGCATAGTAATGTATAACAGGTAGTCCCTAAGGAGGCAGAGATAGGGGAGTCCAGTTCAAATGTTTGTGGCTAGCCTGTGCCAGCACTGCCGCTCCGCTCCAAAGCCTAAACAATTAAAATCCCAAATGTTGATGTTCCAAAAGATAACTCTCCAAAACAAAGATTCTCTTCTGTGTGCCTGTGTGTGTGTGTGTGTGTGTGTGTGTGTGTGTGTGTGTGTGTGTGTGTTGTACAGAGAGCTATGTGTGAGGAGTAGAAAGGCACATTTTAGGGAAGTGATATCTTGCCATATGGCAGTCCCCAAAATTTCATTTTAAAATTGTTTCCCAGGTATGATGGCTCATGCTTGTAATCCTGGCACTCAGCAGGGTGAGGCAAGGAGAAGGATCATGAATTTGAGACCAGCCTGGACTACATAGTGAGTTTTGAATTAGCCTTAACTACATAGGGAGACCCTGCTTAAAACAACAGAACAAAACGAGGCTGTTTTTTGGTCTGCATTTGCATTCATTTTAGCTGATGAAATCACCAGAATTTTAAATGAATTAATGTCAGTGTTGTTACTGGGCTGGTTTGAAAATAATTATGTGCAGTGTAGGATAAGAAGACATTTGTTCTACAGTGTTGAATTTTGAATCACCAGTATATCATATGCCAGTTTTTGTGATCTCTATATGAGTGGGTGCAGAATGGATTTCCTGGTACCAAAAAAGAGTGCTGGGGAGATGACTCAGTAAAGTGCTTGCTATGCAAACGTGATGACATTTGAGTGGATTCCCAGCATGCATGTTGTGGTAGTTGGAATGTAATTGGCCCCCATAAGCTCACAGGGAGTGGTACTATTAGGAGATGTGGCCTTGTTGAAGTAGGTGTGGCCTTATTTGAGGAAGTGTGTCACTATGGGGGCAGGCTTTGAGGTCTCCTATGCTCAAGCTATGCCTAGTTCAGACCACTTCCTGTTGCCTGTGGGTCAAGATGTAAGAACTCTCAGCTCCTTCTCAAGCTGTCTGCCTACATGCTGCCTTGCTTCCTACCATGGCAGTAATGGACTAAACCTCTAAAACTGTAAATGAGACACCCCTGTTAAATGTTTTCCTTTATAAGAGTTGCTGTGGTCATGGTGTCTCTTCACAGCAATAATAACCCTAAGACACATCTAATAAACTAGATCAGACAATTTATATTTGTAATCCCAGCACTGGGGTGGTAAAACAGAAGGATCTCTGGAGTTTGCTGGATAGATAGTCAAACTGAATCAGTGAGTTCCAGGTTCATCAAGAAACCCTGTCTCCAAAAACAAAACAAACAAAAAAACCAAGGTGTGTGTAGTGGTGGGGTCAAGAGAGATGACTCAGTGGTTAAGAACCCTGGCTGCTTTTCCAGAGAACCCAGGCTCTATTCCAGTACCTACACAATAGCTCACAACTGCCTGTAACTCCAGCTTCAGGAAAGCCAGTACTGTCTTCCAGCTTTAGCAGGCAGTAGGCATGCAAGTAGTGCACAGATATAATATGCAGGCAAAACATCTATACAGGAAGGAAGGAAGGAAGGAAGGAAGGAAGGAAGGAAGGAAGGAAGGAAGGAAGGAAAGGGTGGAGAATAATTGAAGAAGACCCCCAATGTAGACCTCTTGTCTCCACATGCAAGCACACAATATATATCACATATACACATACCACTACTACCATGAAATAATACAGAATCATGGGACAACAGTAGGTGCAGAAATCTAGTAGGGAATGCTCCTGTCTACATATATAGACTTTAGAGGAATTTTAAAGGAGTAGTACCACATGACTTAAAAGACAAACAGGCAACTATTCATCCCTATGTAATACTTGAACATAAAGATAATGCTGTGAAAGTCAGCTAGCTCTCATATGCTCCCTCTGTACAGTTGCTAGTCTTTTTCTGCAGTGCACTTTTTCATGTGTTGAACTTCGAGTATTTTTCATTTTTGTTTATTCCACTGTTTAAAATTTAACATTATTTTCTGTAATTTGCTATACTATTTATTACAACTTTGTAATATTTATAATACCGAAAGTAGAGTTTTAGAGTAAGTCTAGTTTTGTTTTATGGAGTTTGCAAGTTTGACTCCATGAAAATACATTATAAGGGCATGGTGGTGAGTGTCTTTAATCCCAGCACTTGAGAGGCAGAGGTAGACAGATCTCTTGTGAGTTCTAGGCTAACCTTTTCTATCTAGCAAGTTCTAGGCCAGCCAGAGTTACTTGTTGAGATCTTGTCTCAAAACTAACAAAACTCCATAGCATTGACTTACTGTATGTAAACATTGTGTGTGTATGTGTGTGTGTGTGTGTGTGTGTGTGTGTGTGTGTGTGTGTGTGTGTGTGTGTATATATATATAAACATCATCAAACTATCCTCATTTAGGGAAGAATTTCTGCATTTGTGAATGATAAATTTCTTTTGAGAGCTTGACTGTTTGAGTAACTGCATACATAATGCCGTCCTATTGTGGTTTTTGATTGATCTAATTAAAAGACTCAGGCTGTTTGTAACTGTATATTGGATGTTTTGGATTCTGAAGCTGTGTACATCCAGTTGCCAAGCATAGATATGAGTTTTTATATATTCTACCTTTTGACATACTTCTCTGTAAATGTAATTCATCTGCTTACCATTCTTGGATTAGTGTTATTAGTAAGACAGATTGTTAGTATTTGCAGATGTATGTATTTTATTGCCTTGTTTTATTGTGCAAAATGGCTTGTTTAATGTTCTTTCATGTTTTTATATGTTTTTTTTTATTTATTTTTTTTTTATTAATTTATTTTGCAATACAATTCAGTTCTACATATCAGCCACGGATTCCCTTGTTCTCCCCCCTCCGGTCCCCCTCACCTTCCCCCCAGCTCACCCCCCATTCCCACCTCCTCCAGGGCAAAGCCTCCCCGGCGGACTGAGATCAACCTGGTAGACTCAGTCCAGGTAGGTCCAGTCCCCTCCTCCCAGGCCAAGCCAATCGATCCTGCATAGGCCCCCAGGTTTCAAACAACCAACTCATGCAGTGAGCACAGGACCCGGTCCCACTGCCTGGATGCCTCCCAAACAGATCAAGCCAATCAACTGTCTCACCCATTCAGAGGGCCTGATCCAGTTGGTAACCCCTCAGCCATTGGTTCATAGTTCATGTGTTTCCATTTGTTTGGCTATTTGTCCCTGTGCTTTATCCAACCTTGGTCTCAACAATTCTTGCTCATATAAACCCTCCTCATTCTCGCTAATTGTACTCCCAGAGATCCACCCGGGGCCTAGTCATGGATCTCTGCATCCAGATCCCTCAGTTGTTGAATGGGGTTTCTAGCACGACAATTAGGGTGTTTGGCCATCCCATCACCAGAGTAGGTCAGTTCGGGCTGTATCTCGACCATTGCCAGCAGTCTGTTGTGGGGGTGTCTTTGTGGATTTCTGTGGGCCTCTCTAGCACTTTGCTTCTTCCTATTCTCATGTGGTCTTCATTTACCATTGTCTCCTATTCCTTGTTCTCCCTCTCTGTTGTTGATCCAGCTGGGATCTCCCGCTCCCCCAAGCTCTCTTTCCCTCGACCCTCGCCCTTCATTACCCCCACTCATGTCCAGGCTGTTCATGTAGATCTCTTCCATTTCTCCGTCATTGGGTGATCCCCGTGTCTTTCTTGGGGTCCTGTTTTCCAGGTAGCCTCCCTGGTGATGTGAGTAGCACTCCAGTCATCCTTGTTCCACATCTAGTATCCTCCTATGAGTGAGTACATACCATGTTTGTCTTTCTGAGTCTGGGTTACCTCACTCAGGATGATTTTTTCTAGCTCCATCCATTTGTCTGCAAACCTCATGATGTCATTGTTTTTCTCTGCTGAGTAGTATTCCATTGTGTATATGTACCACATTTTGTTTATCCATTCTTCAGTTGAAGGGCATCTAGGTTGTTTCCATGTTCTGGCTATTACAAACAATGCTGATATGAACATAGCTGAACAAGTGCTCTTGTGGTGTGATTGAGCATTCTTATTTTAAAAGTGTAAATAAAGCCGGGCAGTTGGTGGCACACTCCTTTAATCCCAGCACTGGGAGGCAGAGGAGGCAGGCGGATCTTTGTGAGTTCGAGGCCAGCCTGGTCTACAGAGCGAGTTCCAGGAAAAGCACAAAGCTACACAGAGAAACCCTGTCTTGAAAAAAAAAAAAACAAAAAACAAAAACATAAATAAATGCCTTAAGGAATTTTTAAGTTTTTTTAGTAGTGTTTGTGTGCATATGTTATTCATTTATTTATATTTATGTATTTATTTTTGAGACAGAGTCCAGAGTCTCTTATGGGTATGGAGCTTACCAAGGAGGCCAGGCTGGCTGGTTAGCATGTAGAGAACATTTCTTTTTTTATTTTTTGATTTTTCGAGACAAGGTTTCTCTGTGTAGTTTTGGTGCCTGTCCTGGATCTCGCTCTGTAGACCAGGCTGGCCTCAAACTCAGAGATCCGTCTGACTCTGCCTCCCTAGTGCTGAGATTAAAAGTGTGCGTTGTGGTGATAGTGTGCACACTAATAAATTTATCTGGGGTCAGAGAACAGAACAGCCCTAGACAGACATAGAGGCCAGAAAATGGTGGCACTCACACCTTTAATCCTAGCATTCCAGAGGCAGAGATCCATCTGGATCTCTGTGAGTTTAAAGCCACACTGGAAACAGCCAGGCATGGTGACTCACGCCTTTAGTCCAAACGAAGTGAGCCTTTAATCCTAGGAAGTGAGGGCAGAAAGCAGAAAGGTATATAAGGCGTGAAAACCAGGAACTAGCTGGTTAAGCTTCAGGCTTTTGAGAAGCAGTTCAGCTTGGATTCATTCTGGATGAGGACTGAGAGGCTTCCAGTCTGAGGAAACAGGATCAGCTGAGGAATTGGCAAGGTGAGGTGGCTGTGGCTTGTTCTGCTTCTCTGATCTTCCAGCATTCACCCCAATACCTGGCTTCAGGTTTGATTTTATTGATAAGACCTTTTAAGATTCGTGCTATAGTGCGCCTACTGCCGCCCGGCTCAGAAACATTTCTTATTCAAACCATAGCATCATTCTGATGTTACCAGGTTGGAGTCTATTGGCCTTCAGAAAAAAAGGCCAGGGACTATCATGGCTAGTTACTTCAGCTAGAACTTGGTTGTGTGTGATACTTTGCTTGAAGGGAAGCTATGCAGTTCAGTCTACAGACATTGAGGAATAGTTTGGTCAATGACTTTCAAATTGCTTTTTTTTTTAAAAAAAAAATAATGTTTTAATTTATTATTAATTTTTAGTACTTTATAAAGCAGTTATAATTGCTTTTTAAAAATATTTAATTTTAATAATAGTTTTTAAAAGTCTAAGTGATTGATATGATAATATAAACAGGTCTTTGAGAAGTATGTATTTTATTGGACAGATCATTCTTACCCAACTGTAGCATACACTTTTTTAATAGTAGGTGCTGTTGAGGTATAAAGGAAGGGACTAGGTATGGGAGATATTTAAGGAATATTATTGTGAAACTTCCTGCAAGTCATTTAATCACAGGGGTTCTCCTTTGAAAATCTTAATTTCAGTAGTCACTTACTTGGGAGTAATGCTGTCTGTGTGCTCTTGTATCTATCCTCTCGGCGTCTGTCTGAGCATGAGAGAGAAAAGTTGAATGTGGCTTAGGATGGAAGGTGGGGTTGTAACAGTTTTAGACACTTCATAATAAATTGAAACTATAAGCACAGCTCTTTGGAGGAGAGTGTCTAATTTAGTTCTGTAAGAATGGCATCAAATGTTGAATATTTTTCTTCATTAAAATTATATTAGCCTAAGGTAAATGTTAAAATGAGAACTTATTAACTTAAGTATTGACACTGTTCTTAGAAATTTATATAGAGGCACCATGCACTGATTCACAAAGGAAAAATAACATGACCTACTAATTGAGTAATGTTTGCTCGTCATACTGGAACAGGAATTTAAAAATTTAAATACCACAGTTTATGTGGTAAACCATTTCGTATGTCAGTATTCTTAGAGCTTTTGTTTTTCAATTGCTTCTGTGGTTACTGGCTGTCGTAGTTACTTTTCTGTCACTGTGAAGACACCATGACCAAGGCAACTTATGGAAGAAAGAGGTTATTGGGGGCTTACAGTTTGAGAGTGAGTCCATGAGCGTGATGGCAGCGAGCATGGCAGCAGCAGGCAGCGTGTCTGGAGCAGTGGGTGAGCGAGTGCATGTTGAGAGAGCTCATGGGGGATGAGCCTCTCACACCTCCTCCAACAAGGCCATACCTCCTAATCCTTTCCATTCAAGCTTCAAACAACCACACCAGCTAAGCCAGCAGCAGAATCATCATCATCTACACTGTTGTCTTCTGAAAAATAGAATAATCTTTTTTGTTTTACTTAAAATGTTTTGATATTATAATTACAACATTCCTCACTTTCCTTTCCTCCCTCCAAACCATCCCATATACCCCATTACCCCTCTTTGCTCTTTGAAATTCATGACCTCGCTTTTTATTGTTATCTCATGCATATATATGTGTATATAAATATACATTGCTAAATATAACCTGCTCAATCTGTATAATGTTACTTTTATATATGTTTTCCGGACTGATCATTTTGTATTAGATAACCAGCTGGTGTGTTATTATTCCCTGAGGAAGACTGTTTCTCCTGGTCTCAGCATTCCTTAGTTGCCTATAGTTTTTTTGCCTAGGGTTAAGACCTTGTGGGCTTTTCTCTATCCACCTTGGCATATGTATTGATGTCATCCATGTTCAGCTCATGTTTGGGCAGTTATGTTGGTGAAACTTTATGAGTGTAGCTTCTGACATTACTAGGAGACACAGTCTCACAGCAAACTCCCTGATCATCTGACTCTTATCCTTCTGCCTCCTCGTCCACAATGTTCCCTGAACTTTAGATGTGGGAGTGTTTTGTAGATATATCCACTGGGACTGGGCTCTAACTCTGCATTTTGATTGGTTGTGAATTTCTGTAGTGGTCTCTGTCTGTTGCAAAGAGAGATTTCCTTAATGTGGGGTACAGACTATACTTATTATGTGTTTAAGGACAAATTATTGTTAGGAATTATGCTTTAATAAGGTAGTAGTTGTAGATTCTCCTTTAATATCCATGAATTCACTAGTACTGAGTGCCTAGCTAGGTTACTAGTACAGGCTTCCTTCTTGTTGAGCAGGCCTTAAATCCAATTAGAGAGCTGTTGGTTACCTCTAATGTATATGTGTTCCCGCTACACGCTTAGGGTTATTTTGTCATGCTGGTCGTTGATGTGGTTTATAAGCATCATAGCTAGGCAGGGCTATTGTTTGCCTCCTTCATTTGTAAGCTTCATGGTGCCTTCTGGTACCATAAAAGTAGTAATTGAGAAGGAGGCATTCAGTTCAGTTCCAGTTCAGGGGTCTCTGGACCTTGTTTCTGAAGTGCATGGTATCTTTCAGTAATAGAGACTCTGGGAACAGCCAAGGGCAATAGCAATAGGCTATATGTTTTAGGAGACTTTTGGACAGTCCCGACCAAAAATTCAAAAGAGGGCTTCTCCTGTTTGGTATTGGGGTTTTTGTTCTGTGGTCTTTGAGAAAAGTTCACTAAAACTATTTAAGTGTATTTATACACAGAATTACATGTCTTATAGGTTTTTTGTTAAGGTGCATAGTGAATAGTATGATTCCTTCTGGCATTTTCAGACATCCTTGTTATTTTTCCTTCCTTCTTCCTGTATTTACCTTCCTCCCCAGCTCCCAAAAGAGCCTACCTTTTCCCATTTCCCCATTAGATCTTTTGTATCCTGCCCTTCCCCTTTCCCCTTTTCCCACCTTCTTAAGGAGCTCCCCTTTTCCCACTTCCTTGATCAATCACCGTACCCTACTGTTACCTTCCCTTCAATCTTGTCAATGCTTGCATTTTACTTTCCTGGTTTCTGCAGTTACTGCAGAGGCACTTTTCAGTGCATACTGTCCTACCTGTATCCTGGCATTTTATTTTGTCACTTCTCTTAGTTGTGGTTATTGGATTGGATTGTAAAATGTATTTGTGAACTAAGGAGAATCTTAATAAGAAAGAAGTTTGTAGATTGTTGAGAGAGTAGAATAAACATTTAAGTGACTCACTTAAATTACATAGTTTATTTGAAAACAAAACCAGCTTAGCTAAGGATAAATTAATACATGAAGGGGAGAACAAATGATAAAATAGTTATTAGTTTGTATAGCATACATTTGAATTATAATGGGATAAATTTAAAATAAATCTACTTTTTTATGCCATGGAATATTTTTGGAGGATACTTTATCTGAGACCAGTTAGTATTCATAGAAGGACCTCCAGCCAAGATAATCTTATATTGACCTTACTGTGCTCAGATTGAGGGAATTTGTACATTTGTAGTGCAGGAAATTTAATGTACTGAGGTAATGAGGTAAATTGCAGTTTTAAGATGCTCTGATTATCTAAAGTGGGAAAGTTAAGAACAAAATAATTATTTTGTTTTTGAATTCAGAAATTGTCCACAGATAAAAAGCTAGAATCAGGATTCAAGTCCCTAGCATCGGTGCCTTTCTCATGAGTGTTCACATTTATGGCCTTCACTAATTATGATATTTAATTTTTAAAATTTATTTCTATTTGGTGTGTGTGTTGCCTGCATATGTGTCTATGCACCACATCTATGCCTGGTATCCAGAGGCCAGAAGAAGGCATTGGATCTCCTGGAACTGGAAGTACAGACAGTTGTGAGCTACCATGTGGGTACTGGGAATTGAACCAAGGTCTTCTGGAAGAGCAGTAAGTGCTCTTAACCACTGCACCATCTCTCCAGTCCCAAATTAGGATAGTTAACTTTTCATTGATAAGATGCTGGCTCTATCTAAACATGTAGCAATGATGTTTCTTCTCTGCTTTAGACTATCCCCATAAATACGGCCCACAGGGGGGCTGTGCAGATCACTCCGTCTTTGAAAGGATGAGGAAGTACCAAATGACTGGAGTAGAGGAAGGAGCACAGGTAAGGATTTCAGCACTTGTTAAACTTAAGACATGGAAATGTACTTGGGAAAGTGTTTCTTCTTTTCACATATGTGTTCTAGGCATTATGAAACATTTATACCACTGTTGTGAAATATTTATACTTGTTTAATGCTCAAAGAGGCCATGCACATAACTTAGCAGTAGTAAAGAGGTAGTGCTGGTCACCTGTTTTAAAACTGAGAGTCCTGACTCTTTAGAAAAACCAAGATGATTGATTACTCACTGCAAATAAAAGCTCAGTGCTGTTGACATTTTAATTACACATTGATCTTTTTTTTTCATTTGATTTTTTTAGTCATAAATAGTCTATGCTATGTTACCATGCCCCTAAATTTTTATACCATTTGAATGTCTAAACAAATGCTAGATAAACACTCCAGGAGAACAACAGACTTTAAGAATATGTGAGCCAGTGGTGGTGGCACACGCCTTTAATCCCAGCACTTGGGAAACAGAGACAGGCGGATTTCTGTGAGTTCAAGGCCAGCCCGGGCTAGAGAGTGAGTTCCAGGACAGGCTCCAAAGCTGCACAGAGAAACCCATGGTAGTGAACACCATGCATCCCAGTACTTGGGAGGCTGGGGAAGGATGAAAATGTAATGAATGTGTTTTCAAGTTCCTAAATTTTCTGTGAATAGTTAAAAGTATATTTGATTTTGTTAAGTTAAGGATTGTATAGTTACCTCTAAGTTAACTTCTTCCTCTAAAATATAAGAATCTAGAAAGACTGAAAGGAAAAGTATGCAAGAGATAAAAATTTCAAACTCTAATTATCATTATATATACTTTATTAATATCAAAATAGACTTCAGGCAAGAAAGCATTAGTAAAATAAATACATTTTAAAAAGATTCAGTTCTCTTGTGTTGTAGCATTATACTATAACTTCAAAATATATAAAGCAGGGCCTGGGGCTATAGCTTACTTGGTAGGTACCTGTATTCCTAGCACTTAGGAGCATAGGCAAGATACGAACTCCAAGGTCGTCTTCAGCTCCATTTGAGTTTAAGGCTGGCCTTGTTACATGTGATCTTGTCTCTGAACAGAATAATACAGCTAAAATTGACTAAACCAGAAGGAGCAGTAGAAAGGCCATATGATGGAAATTTCAGTTCACTTCTTAGGGAATAGGGATAAAGAATAAAGCCCAATAAAGATAATGGAAAGTCTGAATTATATGATAATATATAATAATATGATAATATATTTGACCATTTATGTTAATTACTCTACTTGGAAATCACCTTCACACTTAAGACTAACTTAATTTAATTTTTTTCCTTAAAAAATGTTTTCATATTGGAGCATTCAGGTTTTTCTCCTGAAGTTAAAAAAAAAAGCTGTATATGCAACTTTAAATGTAGCTAAGATCAACATAAGATTGACATACAGATCTTTTATTATGAAATAATATGATTATAAATGTCAACTATAACACAAACTTGTGCATATGAAGTACTTTTCAGTCATTTCCAAGCTGAGCAGACTGGCACCACTTAGATGAAAATCTTGAGGAAAATAGTTTTAAAGGCATGCTTCCTCCAAATGTACTATTTAGGACTGTAGCTTTTTAATAGTAGATTTCTCCATCCCCCATGACTGGGAATTGAATTTAGGGCTAGTTCATGCTAGGCAAGCATTCTACCACTGAACTATATCACTAGCCCGGTAGAATTTGTTTTTACCTATAATGACACTTAAAATTCGTTTTCAAAATTGTGTATCTTTATGGTATAGTCTCTACAGTATAGATACATAGAAATAAAATGATTATAGTAAAGCAAATGAACATATTCATTATCTCACTGTTACTCCTTTTTGTGGAACATAATACAGCATTTAAAGTTTATATAAGTTAGCAGGGGATTGTCAAGGGAGAAGGAAAGTATAAAATGTGAATGTAAATTTGGAGTTGTGGCTTAAAATTTAATTCAGGTTCTGTGTGACTATCAAATTAGACTTAAAACGATGTTTTTGATGTTGTAAATGTTTCTGAGTGTTTAAATTCAACAGTAGTGGCAATTCATTAAAGAAATACTTCCTGCTAAGTCTATTAAGTTATAACAATATTGTAGCTAAAGTTTTCCTGCCTGGCCCACAGTCAGGACAAATCTCTATCACCTGCCAGTCCCACAGCCACTCAGACCCGACCAAGTAAACACAGAGACTTATATTGGTTACAGACTGTATGGCCGTGGCAGGCTTCTTGCTGACTGTTCTTACAGCTTAAATTAATCCATTTCCATTAATCTATACCTTGCCACATGGCTCGTGGCTTACCGGCATCTTCACATGCTGCTTGTCATCGTGGAGGCTGTCAATGTCTCTCTGACTCAGCCTTCCACTTCCCAGCTTTATTCTCCTCCTTGTCCCGCCTACACTTCCTGCCTAGCCAATGGCCAATCAGTGTTTTATTTATTGACTAATCAGCAACACATTTGCCATACAGACCATCCCACAGCACAATATAGTGAAGAACGAACACAATGGGGTTCTTTTTTAAAAACTTATATTCTAGTGGTTGAAGTGATAATGATGAGCTGGGGACAGAAATTAAACAAATAATAAATGTAAGGTTGCCTTGTGTAAGGAAGCTAGGTGAGTGGTTCTGTGAAGTGATCTAATGGGTGAACTGATAGTCTGTCCATCTGAGAGAAGATACTAACCAGATCAAGAGAGACAGCATGTACAAAGAATGGCGGGAGACAGCAGGCTGTGTTCTGGAGAATCATAGAAGGCTTCTGTAGTTAGGCTTTGGTCATATGGGGTCTTTTCTGGAAGCAGCATGGAAAAAGAAAATGTTTGGTTGGTAAAGAGAGGCTGTGTGCTACTGATCTCATGGAACATGCGAAGAATTGAGAGCTTTATCCTTGGAGTAATAAAAACTCATTGAAATACAGTATGCAGATGAATAAGTACATTTTCTTTTTTTGCAAAGATTATAGTATGAAAACCAGTTAAAAGTCCAGAGATGGTAAGTAGCTTTAGCTGGAGTGTCAGAGCCATAGAAAATGTCTAGACTCCTTTGGTATTTAGGAGTTTGGTAGGACTAGGTTGTAGATGGGAACTGAAGAAGATAGTAAATTACTATGCATGACTATTGACTTACTTTACATTTAAATGAATATATCTTTAAATACACTTTGA